>NC_142878.1:60637500-61237500 GCF_051225735.1 Oryctolagus cuniculus
ATATATAAAGAACTAATTCAGTCTCTCCATCAAAGGATTTCCTTAACCCTCACTCTCATCTAATGTCAGCAACATACCTTCATTCAAATGAACTATGGTTTTACCAAATTCAATCAAACCTTAAAAGGAAGTACTTAATTAGTTATGTTCCCCTAACAAAGGAAATTATTACACCATACTAATCTATGTTATGGCAAAACTTTGACCCCACAAAAATGATTGCTACCATTAAGAAGATTGATTGAAATATATATAATTCAAAGAACTGGTGAGAAGAAAGTCATCAAATTCAGACTGCATTATTTTTCTACTCAAATGTTATACTAAGATCCCATAAAAACTTGTGTCCAAAGTTGAATTGCACTGTGGGCAGTGTTAATAAAATAGTATGGATTAAGTTTATATTTCCCATGTTCATTTAGCTAAATTCACTTCAAAAAATTATAGTCAGTAAGCAGTTTTGAATTTGTAACAACACAAATATAATATTTTTACCACTTGAGGTACTTACATATAAAAATTTTTAAGATGACGGTCTATTTATGGGTTGGACAGGGAGATCTGCCAATTCCACCCAATGTTTAAATTCAAATTTAAGTGTAATTGTTTTCAGATTATTGTAGGAAATTTTGAAAACAGGGAAAGTTAGGAAAAAAGTAAATGTCCACCCACAGTAAACTGTTATTTACATTTATTAATTTCTTATAACTGTGTAAAATTATTTTTTCCTTTCTGAACAATATCTTTATAAGGCTTTGTCTAAAAATATTTTAAATGGATTGACCATTCTTATATCAAAAACTTTTATGTTACTAGTGTATACATATTAGATCATAATTATATAAATTAGAAATTCATTATAAACAAGCATTGTACTCATCAAGCAGCTATTTTTGACTGATCATTTTTATTTATCCCCTGATATAGAGATGGTAACAGCTTTACAAGTAAACACAAATGACTAAATTGCCATACCTTGCATTGTAGGATCTCCTATCTTAAACAGTTCAGGAAAGTTCAGAGAAGTGCATGAAAACATTTTGGTTGGGCACCAAGATGGCAGCTAAGTAAGACATTTGGGGCCCAGCTCCCCACAGAGACATGAATTTGATAGCTATGCACACATCAGGTCACATTCACAAGTCTCAGAAGCCAAGTGAGAGATCACGGTGCCTTGTTTTGTTGGAAATTTGCATTGAAGAAAGCAAAGATGGAAGATTTGCTCTTATCATCCCTTCCTAGCTCCAAGGAGTGCAGCCTGAAGAAAGATGTCTCCCATGCAGAGAGGAAGAAAGAGCTGAATCACAGTGCTAGACCCACTGCAAACAAATTCAATCAGACTGAGCCCCTAGGCTCCTGTCCCAGGCCAGTACCAGTGGACTGAGTATTTGGACCCTATTCAGTCAGGGGACCTTTCCCTCCCCCTCTCCCAGGTGCCAGCAGAGAACAAAACTGCAGTCCATGGAGAGATGGGGAAAGGAAGTTTATGACTATACCTTGGAGCTCAGGGCTAGGCCCACTATGCCAAGACCCAGAACCTGGTAAGGTCCAAATGCATCTACCTATGCCACCACAACCCACACTACACCCATTCCCCCTACTCCAACCGCCAGCCCAACACCAGTGCTCACAGTCTGAGCCTCTAGACTTTCCTGCCATCAGGCAGAGATCTATGGTGTAGTCGGTTGGTCTCCTGTTGGCATGTGTGTCACTGCTGGCATTGGGTTGGCTTAGCCAGTACTCTTGGGAGTTTATGGGTACTGGTAACTATGGAACCCAAGTATGACAAGCCTGGGGCCAGTCAAGTCAACCAGAGGGCTGCTTTTACCATTCTCCTCCAACTTTAGGCAGGCAGCAAGGGGCCACAGGACTGTCTTGAGACTGAGTGCTGGGCTGATAAAGCCCAATGCTTGGAAAATTCTAATGGCTTCCATCCCTAGACTAGTTCCTACAGATAATCTCTGGATTATCTGTAATTTATAAATTTGTTATACCCTGGTAAGACATATTTGTTTTGTTTTGGTACATATCATCACCAGCCTTTTATAGGTCTGTTGTACACCTCAATATTGCACAGGGCATGGTGACTGTGTGTGTGTGTGTGTATGATTTACCCACTGCTTGTTGGTGTAGCTGAGAGGCTGCTTCTATCACCACTCTTACTTGATTCTTGGGCAGATAAAGAATCACTGGACTGTGTTGGGACTCAGTATCAGGGAGGTAAAACTGCACTGAGCAGGTCAAAAGATCCCTGTCCACAGGCCAGTTCCTACAAACAGACCATCTGGACCAGCTTCAGTGCCAAGCAGAGTTCTTTGGTTGTGGTTGAGCAACATTATACTCCAGCCAGCATCACCAGTGGCTAGTGGAAGTGGTGTTGGGCAGTGAGCCCACCTCAGTAGTAGAAAGACCTTAACGGCATGAGCTTTTGTTCTACACCCAAGTTGCTCTGACCTTTGTGGGCCTTGGGCTCTGGATGTGATCAGGCATTGTGGCATTGGTGGTAAAAGGAAAAGCAGTCTGAGTCTACCAGAGGTCCAGGAGGAGGCTTGCTAGCGCTGTGCCAGTTCATAATGAACAACTCATCAACTGCATAATTGTTACAAGTATGAGTTTGGATAGAATTGTAGGATAGAGTCAGTAAAAACACATCAACAGTGGAACTTGGGCAACCTAAACTTAGAGTGTGAAACAGCACTGAAATAGAAATATCCATAAGCTCAGAAGAAAAAAGCAAACTGCTTAGAAATTCTAGAAGGACAGTCATAAAGGAAGCCAGATTACTATAATCCTTTACTGTACAGACAACATCATGCACCAAGAGCCAAGAACATCCAGATGAATCAGGACCTCAACTAAAGAGCAAAATAAGTGCCAGAAACCAATGATCCAGACATTTAAATTTCCAAATGCTTAGATGAAGTTTTAAAAATAGCTATTTCAAGGAAATTCAAGACAATACAGATAAGTAATTCATTCACCTAACAGAGGTATCTAATAGAAAGACAGAAGTAATTAAGACATATGAATTAGAAGGTATCAATAGCAGAATTGATCATGGAAAAGAAAAAAACAGTAAGCTAGAAGACAGGCTATTTAAAAATACATAGTTGGAGGAGAAAAAAGAAAAAGAGGAATGAAGAAAGTTCATGGGAACTATCAGACAGCAAGAAAAAGAGCAAATATCCAAGTTACTGGGATTCAAGAAAGACTTAAGAATGTGAAACTGGTAGAAAGAATATTCAGAGTTAACAACAGCAAACTTCCCAAATCTAGAGGAAGATATAACTATCCAGGTACAGAAATGTCAAAGGTCATCGTCAGATTCAAATCCAAAGAAGCCTATCCTAAGACATGTTATTGTCAAGTTATTCAAGATTAAAAATAAGTAGGATTGTCAGGGCCAGTGCTGAGGTGTGGTTGGCTGAGTCTGTGCCTGCGCCTGCTGTGCTGTCATCCCATATGGGCCCTGGTTAGTGTCCCAGCTGTTCCTCTTTCAATCCAGCTCTCTGTTATGGCCTGGGAAAACAGTGGAAGATGGCCCAAGTGCTTGGGCCCCTGTACCCACATGGGAGACCTGGAAGAAGCTCCTGGCTCCATTGTGGCCATTTGGGGAGTGAATCAGCGGATGGAAGACCTTTGTCTCTATCTCTCCCTCTATCTGTCTATAACACTATCTCTCAAATAAATATATACAATCTTTTAAAAAATTGAGGATTCTCAAGGCTGCAGGAAAAAAAGAAACGAATAATATACAAGAGGTTCTAATTCACTTGATTGCAGACTTCTAAGCAGAAACCTTAGGGGCCAGGAGGGTGTGAGATGAGACTTTTGCAATACAGAGGAGGAAAAAAAAATCCCAGTCTCGAATACTTTACCCAGCTATGCTTAAGATATATATTTCTTAAATATTTATTTTTTATTTAAAGGCAGAGTTAGAGAGAGGCAGAAGCAGAAAGAGAGAGGTCTTCCATCCACTGGTTCACTCCCCAAATAGCTGCATGGCCGGAACTGTGCCAATCTGAAGCCAGGAACCAGGAGATTATTCTGGGTCTCTCACGTGGGTGCAGGGTTCCAAGCACTTGGGCCATTTTCCACTGCTTTCCCAGGCCATGGCAGAGAGCTGGATTGAAAGTGGAACAGCCGGGACTCGACCCAGTGCCCATATGGGATGCCAGCACTGCAGGCAGTGGCTTTACCCACTATGCCATAGCACTGGCCCCTATGCTTCAGATATAAGGAAGAGATAAAGATATTCCAACACAAATAAAAGCTGTGAAAATTTATCATCACCATTCTTGTGTTACAAGAACACTAAAGGGAGTTCTTCAAACTGAAAGAAAGATGTTAATGAGTAAGAAGAAGATATCAAAAGGTAGAAAAGTCTCTGATACAAACAGGTTCATAATGCTATAATATTATAAACATGGAGTTCAACCATTTAAATCTTCAGTGTGAAGATTAAGCATCTCTAATCACTACATTAAAATTTTAGGATATAGGCAATATATAAAGAAATAAAACAAAACATCAAAACTTGAAAATGGGGAGGAATGGAACAAGATGTACAGTTCTTTGTTAGGATTTCTAATCTCTTTGTTTTTTGTTTCTCTTTCCCTATCTTTATAATCAATGTTAAGTTACTATTTCAAGATAGCTTGTTATAACCAAAAGACTTTTTGTAAGCCTCTTGGTAACCACAGAGGAAAAACCTATAATAGGCATACAAAGAATAATAAGCATGAAGTCAAAGCGCACCACTGGAGAAAAGCACCTAACCACAAATGAAGATGGTAGAAGAGGTAGAAAAAAAGAATAAACTAAAATAAAAAACAAAAAAAAAGTTTCTAAGTGGCAGTAGTAAGAACTTACCTGTCAATAATTTTCCTAAATGTCAAAGGAGTAAGTTCTCCGTTTATAAGACACAATGCAAAACAATGGATAAAGGAACAAAACCCAATACCATTTTGCTTGTAAGAAACTCATTTTACATATAATGTCACACACAAACTGAAAATGAATGTATGGAACAAAATATTCCAGCAAATGGAACCCAAGAGAAAACAGGAGTAGCCATGCTTCTGTCAGATAAAGTATATTTTTAAATAAAAACGTAAAAAGAAACCAGCAAGGTCATTATATAATGATAAAGGTTTCAATCAAACAAGAAGAAATAATACTCACAGATATATATTCACTCAATATTGAAACACCCAAATATATAAGGCAAATATTAATATAGCTAAAGGGTGAAAAAGACTCCAATACAATAATACTAGGAAACTTTAAAATCATCCAAACAGAAAATCAACAAAGAAACACAGAGTTAAATTTCACCTTAATTCAATTGGATCTAACAGACATCTACAGAACTTTCCATCTAACAGTTGTCCAATAAACATTCCTATCAACAGCACATGGAACATTCTCCAGGATAGATCATATGGTAAGTCACAAAACAAGTATCTACAAGTTTAAAAGAATAAAAATCATATCAAGTGTCTTTTCTGACAACAGTGAAATAAAACTAAAAAATCAATAAGATTAACATGGCAAACTACACAAATATATGGAAATTCAACAACTTTCTCCTGGACAAGCAGTAGATCATGAGAGAAACCAAACAGGAAGTTAAAGGGCAACCATATCAGAAATTAGGAAGTCAAATTGTCATTGTTTGTAGATGAAATGTTTTATATATGTATATATATAATATATATGTATATTATATATTCATGCATATGTACTTGAGCCACCACCTACTGCGTAACTGGTGTGTGTTAATAGGAAGCTAGAACTGGAAGTGGAGCTGAGATTCAAACCCTAGCTCCATATACTATATACCTATATATTATATAACATGTATTTATTATATATTATATACCACATAATTACAATTATTTAATTATAATTATATATAATTATGATATATAACATATAATATGCTGCATATTATATAATATGTGTATTATATGTACATATAATTGTAAATAATACATATTATATATGTATATATTATATATATTATGGACACACATATGTATATGCATATATATGTATATTATGCATTATATAACATAAATTATATGTATATGTATATAATATGTATATTATATATAATATGTATATTATATGTATATATTATATGTATGTATGTATATAATATATAATACATAATATGCATATATGTCTATATTATATACATGTATGTATAATATGCATAGATATACAAAAATACATATATAAAACATTTATATATATCCCAAATACCCCATCAAAAAGCTGTTAGAGTCAATAAATAAGTTCAATAATGTTGTGGGATACAAGGTCAATGTAGAAAAACCAGTAGCATTATTATACACCAATAGTGAATCATCTGGCAAATAAATCAAGAAAGCAATACCATTTTCAATAGTTATCCAAAATGTCCAGGAATAAATTAAACCAGAGATATGAAATGTCTCTACAATGAAAACTATAAATTACTGATGCAAAAAATTGAAGAAAACACAGATAAATGGAAGACATACCTTATTCATGGATTGGAAGAACCTGTATCATGACAATGTGTTTATTACCCAAAGTTATTCACAGATTCGATGTAATTACTACCAAAATAACAATGCTATTGTTCATATAAATAGAAAATAAAACCTGTGAAGTTTGTATGGAGTCAAAAGATAACCTGAATAAGCAATAATTAAAGTAGCATGCATGATATTGGCATAAAAACAGAACAGTGGAACAGGATAGAGGCCACAGAAGTCAATCTATGCATCTAGAGCCAATTGACCTTTGACAAAGAACATACATTGGAAGAAGCATAGTTTTTAAGTAAATGGTGATGAAAAAATTGGGTATCCACATCCAGAAGAATGAAACTTGACCCAAATCTCTAATCATGTGTAAATCAACTTAAAATATACTAAAGACCTAAATGTACGTCCTGAAACTTTGAAAAAACTAGAAGACCATATATGGGAAATATTTTAGCATATTGGAGTGGCCAAGGATTTTCTAGATTAGATCCCAAAAGCTCAGGAAATAAATGTAAAACTAGACAAGCAAGATTTCATCAGACTGAAAAACACAACAGAGGAAACATTCAATAGAGTTACGAAGCAAGCTAGGGAATTGGAGAAAATATTTGAAAGCTATACATCTGATAAGCGGTTAATAACCAGAATTATGTAAGGAACACAAACAACTAAACAGACCCCCTCAAAATAAAACAGAAACAAAAACAAAAACAAAAAACCAAATATCCAATAGAAAAATGGGTAGTAGATACAAAGAGACATTTCTCAAATGCAAACAAAGGCCAAAAAGTATGTGAAAAAAATGTTCTACATCACTAATCATCAAAGAAGAGCAGATCAAAACAAAATGATATTACTTCGTTCCAGCAAGATTGGCAATTATCAAAAACACAAAAGATAACACATGTTAGTGAGGATGTGGATGGCAGGGCTCCGTGTACTTGAGCCATCACCTACTGCCTAACTGGTGTGTGTTAGTAGGAAGCTAGAATTGGAAGTGGAGCTGAGATTCAAACCCTAGCTCTCCAATATGGTATGTAGGCATCCCAGGTGGCATCTCACCTACTACATCAAATGCCTGCCTTTCCCCAAACTTCTTGACATATCTTTGTACTGTCATCTGTGACATGAGATTTTGCTGATTACTCTTGTGACATGTACAAATCTAGTATTTTTGCCTGGTGGAAGCTCATAAAATATCCATCTTCCAAAACAAAATTAAATATCAACTACAGAAAAAATTTTAAATGAGCTATTTTTAATCTTCACTAAATATCAATATATCATTAATTAGGGTGATATTTTCTAAAGATTTCCCTTAAAATTACTAAAATTTATGTTGACAAAATGTCACACTAAGCTTTTGCTATATAGAAGACAACTTGCCTTCCTGTTTCTTTATTTGCATGAAGTTTCCAGAAGCAGCATATAACAGAGGCTTTAATACATAAAACTCGTTCTAAAGTCTATATCGTTTACAACTTTTCTAAAATACAGTGTCGCAAGTAACTTGCTCTTTCTATTCTCTGGAAACAAAGATCCTGGGAGATCCTCTGGAGAAGTTTTCTGAAATTCCTTTAGTGTTCATAGAATTAGAGGGAATTAAGCTTTGAAAAGGCCTCTGAGGTCAACGTCACTGTTTACCCTTCTGTTAAAATCTGTCAACTGATATCTGCAGCATACAGTCTTGACCCAGGTGTCCACGTTTCAGTAATGTGGAGCTGTAGTGCTCCATATAGATCATCCATTGTCCAGCATGTTAGTGGATGATGTATATTTTGTAGTTAATGGAGTTGAATAGATCGTCACATTTCACAGCTCAGTGATTGTGCAGTTCATTTTCTTCCTGGATTTTGCTGCTAGATTTTTTTTAGAACAGTTTTTTACATTCAAGATACATTTTTGGGAAACTAGTAATATGTGCTTAGAAAGGATCAGAGTAGACTGGAAAGGTATGGTTAGAAATATAATTAATTATATGTGCTAATATAACCATTGGACCAAATTCCTTGACATCTTTGATCACTGACTTATTTCTTAATTAGGAATAGTGTGTGAGGTGAGAGTCCATTGTTTTCAGTTGTACTCACTAAAAGGAATAAATGAGTTACTAAAGGTAAATGGATTTAACACTAGCATACCAAAAAGCCAAAGGTGCCATTCATTGCATGTAAACTAAGCCAGTATTTTGTTCACCTTAATATGGGCATGTCTGAAAAAATCTCATTAGAAATATGATTTTTTTCTCTATTGAAACCTATATTTTTATTTTTTAAAGATTTATTTATTTATTTGAAAGTCAGAGTTACACAGAGAGAGGAGAGGCAGAGAGAGAGAGAGAGAGAGGTCTTCAATCTGATGATCCCCTCCCCAGATGGCCACAATGGCTGGAGCTGTGCCGATCTGAAGCCAGGAGCCAGGATCTTCTTCCAGGTCTCCCATGTGGGTGCAAGGGCCCAAGGACTTGGGCCACCTTCTACTGTTTTCCCAAGCCATAGCAGAGCGCTGGATCAGAAGAGGAGCAGCCAGGACTAGAACCAGTGCCCATATGGGATGCCAGCACTTCAGGCCAGGGTGTTAACTCACTGCACCATAGTGCTGGCCCTGAAACCTATATTTTTACATTTAAATTTCTCACTTATAAGAACTTTTGATCTGAATAATTTCATAGATTTAAAGACTCTCGAAATAATCCTACACTATTTTTTAATGGCACTTCACATGTAAAAACCTCTCATATATAGTAATTTCATTCTTACAATAGAGGTAGAAAGGGCATATTGATTATTCTACAAATAGGAAAAGCAACACTGAGCACTCACGTGTCTATAATGGAGGTTAAACTAAGTGCTGGGAATTAGAATCATGTTTGGGTATTAATCCCAGATCTGAAATTAGCACAATGTGGTTGGAATTGACATTGGAAAAGATGTCCCAGGTAATGGAATCTTAAGAACCAAATTTCAGACTTCTTTTTTTTTTTCTTTTTTTTTCTTTTGACAGGCAGAGTGGACAGTGAGAGAGAGAGACAGAGAGAAAGGTCTTCCTTTTGCCGTTGGTTCACCCTCCAATGGCCGCCGTGGCCGGTGTGCTGCGGCCGGCGCACCACGCTGACCCGAAGGCAGGAGCCAGGTGCTTCTCCTGGTCTCCCATGGGGTGCAGGGCCCAAGTACTTGGGCCATCCTCTACTGTACTCCCTGGCCACAGCAGAGAGCTGGCCTGGAAGAGGGGCAACCGGGACAGAATCCGGCGCCCCGACCGGGACTAGAACCCGGTGTGCCGGCGCCGCTAGGCGGAGGATTAGCCTAGTGAGCCACGGTGCCAGCCCAAATTTCAGACTTCTATCTGCTTTTGTAAATAAAATTTCATTGGAACTTAGCCATGTCCATTTCTTTGTGGTATTATCTGAGATTGCTTTCATAATGAGAGCTGCAGAAGCAGAGGAGATGGCCAGCAAAATTGAAAATATTTGCCATCTGTACCTTACAGAAAGTTTACCAACCCCTATTCAAATGGAAAGAGGTTGTCTATACTAGGAAGAGCACTGGGGCAGAATCCAGAAATGATGAAAAAACTCTGACCATCAAATGAACACATAAAATCATGTTGGATTGGATGCATGAGTTTCTAGAACATTTTTCACTGAGCAGTCACTTGGCAGTATCATAGATCGTAGTGATAAGGAGAATATAGAACTGGAGAAGAAATAAAATCACATTTTTATCTCTACTAGATATTTAATATATTTTAACTTTTTCATAAATGTAAAACATTTTTCTAGGGATTAGTCTATAAGTGACCCTAATGATTAGGTACTTTAATGATCCTCCAAGTGCACCTGTTTTGGTGGTAATAATAAGGTACACAACCAAATATCTATCATAGCAATGTTGGAAAGTGCAGCATGGGTGATCAAAAACCCTAATCAATTGACATTAGGATCTTTGCTGCTGTGGATAACTTGACTTTCTTTCTTTGTTATCAGGTTGGAAATTCTATAAGGGAAAGGAAAGAATCAGCCTTGGAAAATGGCTGCCGAACCTGTATTTCATATTTCAAAGGAGGAACAATATCCCAATATTTAAAGTTTTACAAAAAAGTTAGAAAAGAGACTTAACAATTTAGTATGTTTATATGTTTTCATAACAGGATCTTAACTTTAAGGAAGATCTGAGAGGAAGACAGCCAATTAGAACAATTGATAATTCCCAAATTATATTCACTTTCATTCTTTCTTTTGGTAAAAAAATAAAAGTTAACATCTACTTGGATCATGACACTTGCTTGGCATTCAGAGAGAAAAAGAAATTCATTCCTTCAAGAATCATACAATCTAAGGGAGAAGACCAACTTCTGTACAAATAACTACTTCATAATATAATCATCTCTACCTCACTGGAATTTATGAATGGACCAAGCATGAAGGCAGAAAAAACAAATCATCATATGTGTAACTAACACTGTCTGGATCCAACACACCATGTCCAAATGGCAGGATACAGAAATTATTGGTGTAGTGTAGCCAGTGTGAGACACAGGATTTTAGCAATACATCCAGTATAGGTCATGAAGAATGCTCAGTCAAGAGATTCAGTTTTAATTAGTGAAACGGTAATATTAGAACCATCGAAATCAAAGAAGGACTCATGCATAATTGTTTTGGAAATCCAAATTAGAGTCTCTGGTTTCTTCTTCTTTTCTTCAACCCCAGAGTATTGCATTAAATTATACTCCTTTCTTTGACTTACATCAGATAAAAATTCTTTTCCTTCTTGATGGCAGCAGCTGAACTGGCAACTCAGGGAGCTAAGCTTTTCTGCCATCCTTCTATCAAACTTCCCCATGGGGCCGCAATGGCTAAGGCTATAGCCTTGAACTCAGATACGAATCTATTAATAAGTAAAAGATACCTTTATATTCTCCCCCTATAAATGCATATTAAATATAGAAACGTTTTAAAGTACATATTTTCACAACAGTGTTACCCATTTTGTATTTATATTCATTATCCTGGACTTAGTTTTTCTGTAAAATAATTAAGCTGGATGATGGGTTATAAAGATCCTCCTTTTTTTTTTTTTTTTTTTTTTTACCAAATACACCTTATAAATAATGTTCGTAAACAAACAAACCTCTGTTGAGTTTCACTGTGACCTAATTGGTTGCTGGTAAAGTCACTGTTTCCTATCTTATGAAAGGTGACCCTACACGTATAAATGGATACTTTGCCTTTATTAATTCATTTAATTTATATTAACTTCATGTCCAAGGATATTTATGATGAGAACTGTGATAATTGGTCAAGGACTATCTAATATCTAAAACAACTGGAAAATTCTTCCAGTGGCATCTCTTATAATGAAGATATTTTCCTAGCCTTTCTTAATAGAGTATGTAAAAGTATTAAGGAAATAATGTTATCTGAAATGTGTTATCTTCAAGAGAAAAATGATTTGATTGCTCCTTTGATAATGATATTGAAATGAACTGTTAGGTTCAAAATATATGGTTAATCAATGAGGTTATGAGGTTAAAAATTATCTGGAATTTCATTTTAGAGTAATGGAAGACCTCACAATTTCTATCCTGTATTTTATTACCCCTCAGTAAATCACTAACATCAATGTTTTAGAAAGTTTACTCAGAACAAAAAATTTGCAGAGCACCAGCCAGCTCCGCAGCTCACTTGGCTAATCCTCCGCCTGCGGCGCTGGCACCCCGGGTTCTAGTCCCGGTTGGGGCACCGGATTCTGTCCCGGTTGTCCCAGAAGGCAGTGGAGGATGGCCCAAGTGCTTGGGCCCTGCACCTGCATGGGAGACCAGGAGGAAGCACCTCGCTCCTGGCTTAGGATCGGCACAGCACGCTGGCCGCACATGCTGACCATGGCAGCCATTTGGGGGTTGAACCAACAGAAAGGAAGACCTTTCTCTCTGTCTCTCTCTCTCTCTTTCACTGTCTAACTCTGCCTGTCAAAAAAAAATTTGCAGAGCACCATACAATTATAAATGAGCATGCATGGAAACAACCTAGCAGTGTTTACTTACACTTGGGTAAACTGAGGCAAAGGCTACTTCAGGAGAAGCTGGAGTCAGATTTTAAACTAGCTGAGCTCAACTTATTATTTCATTTGAAAAAACCTAAATGAATTTCATTAAATTGGTAATATATTACAAACACACCACAATTTAATTTTTCTTCATCAACATACAGAACACTTATAAACTGAATGACTTGCATTTTTAAACAGATGGAAATGAATTAGTGTAAAAAATAGAAAAAGTCAAGCCACTGAAATGCTCAGTGGATGTTCATTTTCACAATCTCTTAATAAAATGAATATTTTAAACTGTACCTTTTGTCTTTGGCTGGGAAAAAGAGAAAGACAAGGAAATTAATATTTTTGTAATATAGATGTCATCTTATATTTCATGCCTGACTCATTTGAAAATGTAGATTAATTTGCAAACAATTTAGAAAGCTGAACTATTGAATTGGGTCCTCTAAGATTTAGGATTTGTCATCTTTTAAAGTTGACACCCAGCGAGAGCTTGTCAATTACAAAGAAGTGAAATGAAGTGAAAATAAGTCTCATCTTCATCTTCTTGTTATATGCTTGGTTGGTTAGAGAGAGACACCATTTACAAGCTGAAAATAATTATTCAGAAAGTTAACACTTCACTTTAAAACCAAAGTTAAGCGAGAGAACAGTGCCATTCTGTGATGCTATTTTATCCAGTGGGTGGGAAGGTTGGGTGGAGGGTGATTTGGAAATGCTGTAAAGCCACGGACGGAATGTGTAAGAGACTCTTGGCCCCTTGCACTTCTTATATTAGTGATGGACAGAGATTATATCAGGCTATTCTTTTAAAAACAATAGTTTTACTTGCTGTATTGCTGTACACTGTTCAATGAAAATGTTGATTTGGAGAGGAAAAATATAATACATTTACACATGCTATAAACATGTGAATTGAAATACCCATGGAAATTTCATTCCTTCCCTAGCCTAGCCTGTTAAGTGCTTTTTGTTCCACCCCAAAACTGAGAGGCCCAATGCTTTAATATCTTGGTAGATTTGAAAAGAAATGAATTATTTCTTTTAGTGAAATCAATACATAAATTTAAAAAAAGAATACCTCATTGAAACTATGTGTCATCTAACTCTTGGCATTGATCTAAAGATCTAATAGTAAGAGGCTGTTATTTATGCTAGATTATGGAACCATGTTTAGTAGACGTAGCACTACAACAAATTCAACCTACTTAGGCTTGGTTAAGCGATGTTAAATAGGCTTTGAAGATTAATAGAACTAAAGCATAGCTTTTAGTTGGCCTTCTTCTAATAACATTTTCTTCCTTCATGTACCCTCTTAGGACCACTTAACACCACATGCCCTTACCTCCTACAGGAGATGGGGAAGAAAAAGCTAGAGGGAGAGCCAGAAGGGATGGATGGGAAAATTTAAATCTTTCGAAACAATGAATTGAGACATCATTCCTTCTCCACTGCCTCATCGAAAACCCTCAGACCAGCACTATTTCCATCAGACAGAGGGGCAAAGGTCTCTGGTGAATTATTTGATACTTAAACACCTGCTCCTTTTTTTTTAATATTTACAAATTTTTTTAAATTGACATGATGTTTGACATCACTTCAGAGATTTGATTTGGCAAAAGTATCTATCTATTTAAATTCTTTCTGTTTTTCAAGGTCATGTTGAAGGCTCTTCTATGAATCTGTTCCATGTGACCGTGATCACAGTTGTTATTGGTGACCTGTGTCAAAGCCTACAACCCTTACTTATGATTCTCTTTGAGACTTTTGTCAATTGTTTTTTACCATGCTTATTTTTAAAAAGATCACTATAAAAGTAATAAAATAACATTCAAGAGTTGGGACAATAGACAAAAACATCATTTACAACTCATTCCCTAAAGTGATAACTATTATAATTATATTTTCTCATAATTTTCATAAACATATGTTGTATATTTTCCTAAAATACTGTTCATACAATTTTATACACTGAGCTCCTATTGAATATTAAGTTTTAAAACTTCTCCATATTTATTAGTCTACAGAGATTGCTGGCTGGGGCCAGTGCTGTGGCATAGCAGGTAAAGCTACTGCATGCAGTGTCAGCATCCCACATGGGTAACAGTTCGAGTCCTGGCTGCTGCACTTCCCATTAAGCTCCCTGTGAACCCTCCTGTGGAAACAGAGGAAGATGGCCCAAGTCCTTGGGCCCTGCATCCACGTGAAACACCCCAAAGCAGCTTGTGGCTCTTGCTCCAGCCTGGCCACCTGAGTAATGAACCAGCAGATGGAAGATCTCTGTCTCTCCCCTCCTCTCTGTAACTCAGCCTTTCAAATAAATAAATAAATCTTTTAAAAAAGGATTGCTGGCTAACATCTCATTAACTGCATATATCAAGATTTATATATATTATAGAAATGCCAATAAATTATTTACAATATTGTCATTATATCTTATGCTATTTTAAATATCTCTATGATTGTAGCTTTAAAATATACACATATTTTCAGCAAATTCTCAAAAGGGAATTTATTGGTTCAAAAAGTGGTAACATTAATAAGATAAAGGAATGTAAGCTTTAGAGCTGTACACCTAGATACAAAACTTAACTCACCTATTGAGGTGGTTTTAGCCATACAATTTAATCTCTTACAGACTCTGTGTCTGATT
The DNA here is from genome assembly GCF_051225735.1 of Oryctolagus cuniculus. Classification (NCBI taxonomy): domain Eukaryota; kingdom Metazoa; phylum Chordata; class Mammalia; order Lagomorpha; family Leporidae; genus Oryctolagus; species Oryctolagus cuniculus. Next base: position 60,652,749 of record NC_142878.1, read on the forward strand.
GTATTATCAGATAATACCACTTACTAGTTAATATTTTTGAAAGAATTAATAATATGTTAAAACTTGATATAAAGTAAATCTTAATAAATGCAATCATCACTATGTGTCTCCAAAAGTGTTAAACCAATGAGAATGCTTCTAGCTGTGTATAAGAATGCCAGGTTCTTCATAGTTCTGTTATGCTTAGTTATTAAGTTGGCTAAAATAAACAAAATGCTATTATATTGTTTTAAGGTACATGCCTTTGATTGATAGAATAATTCTACACCTAGTAATATATATTTTTTTGACTCCTCATGATGATGACTTTTTATTTTATTAAACTTAAAATTCAATGAACTATAAATTAAACCATTAGTTTATGTACCACTTTGAAAGAAAAAGAAACTATTGTCATTTAAACTATGATAACTTAATGATTATAAGACATATGCCAATGTCAAAGGAATTAAAATGGAGAAATACAATAATTTTAAAAGTGGTTAAAGACATAGATGATATAACCATGGATTCTACAGGTGTCACATGGAAATACAGACTATTATGAATAATTTTATTACAATAAATCTGACAATGTTCATGAAATGGACCAATTTTTCAAAAGACACAAAATACTAATGTTCACTTGAGTACCAATACATAATGTGAATAATGTGTTATATCTATTAAATCAAGTTTTCTAGAACTTGGCACTATCAATATTTTGAGCCAGATAATTTCTGACTATGGGGTTCTCCTATAGAGTTTTAACAGTATTTCTAGCCTCTACTTACCAAATGCCTATAGAATTCCCTTTTCCCCAGTTGTGATAGTCAAAAAATATCTACAGATATTGCAAAATACTCTGAGATCAAAATCATGGGAAATCAGGATGAAGTTCCCAGCATCAGGCTTTGGCGCAGTCCAAAGCAGCTTCAACCATTGTGCATTTGGGAAATGAAGCAGCAGAAGACACCTCTCTCTCTCTTCCTATGTCTCTCTTGCTCTCTATCTTTCAATCAAATAAATAATTTAAAAATGTATTACCAGAAATGGAGAGCGTAGATTAGTATCTCTCATGACCATAGGTGTAAAAATAAAAAAGGAACAAAATCGAATTCAATAATATGTAAAAGAGATACAACATAAAGATCACATGAGGTTAATTTTAAGGGAAGCAAGGTTTAGCATTTGAAAAATCAATGTAGTTCACTATATTAGCAAATTAAAAAGGAAAAATTATATGATAATGTTTAAAAAAAGATTTATTCATTTACTTGAAAGGGTTACAGTGACATGGATGAGGAGAGAGAGAGAGACAGAGAGAGGGAGAGAGATCCATCTTCCATCTATGAGTTCATTAGCTAAATATCCGCCATGGCCTAGGTCTGGGCCTGACAGAAGCCAGTAGCCAGGAGCTTCTTCTGGGTCTCCCATGTGGGTGTAGGGGCCCAAGCACTTTGGCCATCCTCCACTGTTTTCTTAAGCCATTTGCAGGGACTTGGATTGGAAGTGGAACAACCTGTACTCAAACTGGCACCCGTATGGAGGCTGATGTCGCAGACAGAGGTTTTAGCCATTAGGCCACAATACTGGCCTGATATAATGATCTTAACTTCAGAAAGTTATCCTACAAAAGCCAATAGCTAGGCCCAAAAAAGACTCACAGAAAATGAGAAAATAAGTGGAATTTAACTTGATAAAAAATACCCATGAAACACCTACTGCTAATAGCAAAGTTAATGGTGAAAGGCTGATTGCTATTAAAAGCAGGCAATGACATCTCTGGCCACTACATCTATTTGTTATTATATTGGAATTTCTAGTAAGTGTAATACAGTACTCAAAGGAAATAATCAATATCAACATGAAAATAAAGACATATTATGGTCTTTATTCATGATGACACTGTATCTATATAGAATGATGGAATCTACAAAAAGGTAGTAGAACTATTAAACATGTTTAGCAAGGTGAAAGATACAAAATTAACATACAAAATTATTTGTATTTTAATTTACTAGCAATGTGTAACTGGAGATTTAAATTTAAAAATATTAACAAGAACATCAAAAATCTGAAATGCTGAAGAATAAATCTGACAAAAGATGAGCAAGCTCTATAAACCATAACCTACCAAACCTGGCTCAGAGAAACTTTTAAATGTAAATATATGGATCGGAAGATTCAATAGTGTTAAAATGTTAGTTATCCTCACCTACCAAATAATCTAGCCATTATATTCCAGGGCACTTGCTCAAGAGAAAAAATAAGCATAAATCCATATAGAAATTTGTATCTGTTCTCTGATAAACACCTCTAAATTTACTATTTATTTTCTTTGGCAAGTTAACACAATTAAAATAATTGTTTGAGAGATGTCATAAGTCAGAATCAGCTATGGATCTGTTTCTATTCTCTGAGTTTTTTCCTTGGTTCTATTTCCTAATGGTAAAACAAAAAGCTTTTTCCAGAAGATATATGTTCAGGTATTGGTTAGTGGGCTATTTTTGCTTTTTTCTCAGTTTGGTGTGGTTTTATAGTTTTTTTTAAAGATTTTATTTATTTATTTGAGAGGTAGAGTTAAAAACAGCAAGAGGGAGAGACATAAAGGTCTTCCTTCTGTTGGTTCACTCCCAAGATGGCTACACCAATCTAAAGCTAGGAGCCAGGTGTTTTTTCCTGGTCTCCTATGCGGGTGCAGGGGCTCAAGCACTTGGGCCATCTTTCACTTCTTTCCCAGGCCATAGCAAAGAGCTAAACTGGAAGAGGGGCAGCTGAGACTAGAACCAGTGCCCATATGGGATGCCGGTAAAGCAGGCAGAGGATTAACCTACTGCACCATGGCACTGCCTCTGTAGTTTTTAATATAATTTCTTCTATGACAATTGATGGCAATGGCAGGGGGAGATACGGATCACTCTTCTCAGTGCCAATGGGGTAACGTGGGTCTCAGAAGCAGGGGCTGGGATCATGATGTGTCCAGCCCTAAGTCTACTGTGCTGGCACTGGCCTGGACACATGGAGGTGTTGCCTGAATACCTATGTTGGCATGGTAGCATCTGCTGAACACCCAGCAGAGGTTTATTAGTCACCACCATGCCAGTCCTTGGTTTCTATGCAATGTCTTAGAATTTACCTACCTTTTATTTCTCTAAGCAGACAATTACCCTGTCTGTGTTATGCTGCCTGGGGTTAAAATAGGAATAGAGAGAGCATTTCTAAGGCTACTAATGCCACAATCTGGTTCACATCCAGAGATCATAGCCTGCCAAAACCAGTAGAATATGGTACCGGACCATTTTCTATTGTCTACCTGATGTTGAGGTAGACTTGAAGCAAAAAGATGCTGCAACCAACAACAGGTAATACTGGCTGGCATATTAGTCCAACTGCCTGGGCCACAGTTCTCCACTTGGGCTGGACAGGTATAATGGATCCTTTCATATCCACTGGTCTGGGATACGGATCATTAGTATCTGTCCAGTGATAGCCTACTTGCAGTTCTATGCTACCCACCCAGTGGCAAACAGCTCCTTGCTGTTTGCCATGTAAGATAAGGGTGGTAAAGGCAGTCCCTTGGTTGCCTAGCCTAACACTAAACTGGGTTGCAGCAGTTTCACAACTATAGGGGTCTGTACTAACTTAAGAATGCATACCAAGTCTGAGAGAGGCCAAGTGGGATACAAGCTGAAATACTTGTCCATCAAACCATGGTGCAGGTCTCTACGTTTTGCTGCGTTGGCTCTAGAGACTGTGTGAGCACTGGCCTGAGGGATAGAGGCCTTGGCCTTCATATAGCACTGGGTCTCATTGTGGAAGTTCTCAGTCTGACCTTCCAGGCAAAGTCTTAAGTTCAATTTCTTACCCTAATCCCCACATCTGAAGTCTTTCTCCACAGTCTGCCTGAGGTTGAGAGGGGGCATGATGGGGTCAATTTCTTAGCTGCCCAGGCAAACACTAAGATAGGTCAAATCCGAATCCCGCAGTCACCAGCCCTGGCACAGTCTTGGGATGTGCAACTGGCATGAGCAATGCTGGCAGCGACATGGGCTGGAACAAGTTCATCTCACCTTGGTTCATGTCTCCATGAGGTGCTGAAACAGAGACAGAAGTTGTGATCAGGAGCAGTACCTGGGAATACAGGCCTTCAGGCTTTATGTGCTCTGTAGTCTCATGGCAGGTCTGGCACTGAGCTTCAAGGCAGAGACCTAATATCACGTTCCCAACTTTCCTCCCAGAGGTAGGGGTCTTGCTCTGATATCTGCTGGAGGCTGGAGGGGTTGGTGGATGCAGTCCCTTGTCCACGTGACTAAGGAAGGTTCCATGGCTGTATGAGCAGTTACTTGCCTGGAGGCAGGGGAAGTGAGGTTGCTATTGGGTTTCAGGTCTGGGGCAGGGATTGTAATTCCCTCATCTCTCGCCTCAAGGCAGAAATCTCTCTGTTTTGTGCACTCCTTTGGCCTGGGGAAGAGGTGGCACACACCTCTTCCCTCCCTACCTTCCTCAAAGCATAGTCTGTTATCACAATATTAAAACTAGGCACTGTGCTCCCTCACCTGACTTCCTTGGCTCTTGTGAAGGTGCCCTGGAGCATCGCTAAATGTTCAACCTGAGGTCTCTCTGGGGTTACAATTGCCTGAGCATCTTACACAGTCTCCTTCCAAACATCAATATAAATATGTAATCCTTACCTTTTAATATAAAAAGTAGCACACACAACAAAAGAGATATATCTGACTTATTCCATGTTACAATACATGTCTTGGAGCTGCAAGTGCCACTTTCTGATTGGAAAGTGAATTAAAAAAAAACTGCTTTTGTGCAATTCCATGGCTCCTTATGAACACCATGAAATGCTGCCCCCATTTGCTTTACTTGTAATCACTGTGTGACTTCTAGAATTTGTTATAATTGTTTTTAATTAATTTTGTGAAATACTTCCTAAATGGCTTAAATATAAAAATGTTTAAAAAATTAGGCTCTTGGAGAGTTTCCCGTAGGCAAAGAGTTCTTGGAAAAGACTCAAGAAACACAGGCAATAAAAGAAAAAAAAATAGACAAATGGGATTAAATCAAGCTAAGAAGTTTCTGCACTGCAAAGGAAACACTAAACGAAGTGAAGAGGCAACTGACAGAATGGGAAAAATATTTGCAAACTATAAAACTGATAAAGGACTAATTTCCAGAATCTATAAATAGTTCAAAACTCAACAACAACAAAACAAATAATTCAATTAAGAAATGGGCATAGGACTTGAATAGGCATTTTTTTCCAAAGAAAACTTTCATTTAATGAGTACAAATTTCATAAGTACAACTTAGGAATATAGTGAATCTTCCCACCATACCTGCTGTCCCAACCCCATTCTCTCTCCAGCTCCTCTCCTCCTCCCTCTCTAATTCCCAGTCTCATTCTCCATTAATTTTCACTTTGAATTAGCTTTATACAAAGAAGACAAACTCTAAACTAAGTAAAGATTTCAACAATTTGCACACACATACACAAAAAAAAACCTGTTTGAAAACAAGTTTTATAGTTAATTCTCATAATAGAACTCATTGAGGACAGAAGTCCTGCATGGGGAGTTAGTGCACAGTTGTTAATTTAACAAAAAACACTCATATGTATGACATCAATGATCACCCAAGGTTCTTAACATGAGCTGCCATGGTTATGGAAGTCTTTCGAGTCCACAATCTCCGTCAGTATTTAGACAAGGCCATAAGCAAAGCAGATGTTCTCTCCTCCCTTCAGAGAAAAGTGCATCCTTCTTTGATGGCCCCTTCTTTCCACTAGGGTCTCACTCACAGAGATCTGCCAAATAGGACTTTTTTTTGGCCACATTGTCATTGCTTTCCATGCCTAAAATGTTCTCATGGGCTTTTCAGCCAAACTAGAATACCCTAAGTGCTGATTCTGAGGTCAGAGTGCTATTTAGAGCAATTGCCATTGTATGAGTTGGCTGTGTGGAGTGTGTCCCATGTTGGAACATTCTCTCTTTTTAATTCTACCTATTATCATTACCAGAGACTTGATCTTATTTATATGACCCTTTTAAAAATTAATCCTATCTATATGATCAATTTAAAACAATATGATCACTTTAACACTTCAGATGGCATTTTTACCACCCAGCTAAATGGGATTTGGGATCTCATGGCAAGTTTTTAAACTGAACCCTTAGAAGTAAGTCCATAGGAATGTATGCAGAACTATACAGCTTTATGGTTACAAACTTATTTCTCCGTCTCTCATTCCTCCTCTTATTTTTTATTGAGATCTATTTTCATTGACTTTATACACATTATTAACTCTATGCTAAGTAAAGAGTTCAACAAATAGTATGAAGAAGAGAAAAAACTGTTCTTCAACAGTCAAGACTAGGGCTTTTCAAGTTATTGCTTCTAAATGTATCAATTTTATTACTACAGATTTCCTTTTAGGTGCTCTATTGGTTATCACAGATCAGGGAGAACATATGGTATTTGTCCCTTTTTGACTGGCTTATTTCACTAAGTATGATGTTTTCCAAATTTATCCATTTTGTTGCAAATTTCAAGATTTCTTTTCTTTTTTTCTAACCACTGTGTAATATTTGAAAGAGTACATAGCCCATAATTTATTTATCCAGTCTTCAGTTGCCAGGCATTTAGATTGATTCCCTGTCTTTGCTATTGTGAATTAAGCTACAATAAACATGGTGGTGCAGATAACTCTTTTATTTGCTGATTTCATTTCCCTTGGGTAAATTCCCAGGAGTGGGATGGCTGGGCCCTATGGTAGGATTATATTCAGATTTCTGAGGTATCTCCAAACTGATTTCCATAGTGGTTTTACCAGTTTACATACCCACCAACAGTGGACTAGGGTACCTTTTTCCCCATATCCTCTCCAGGACTTGTTGTTTGTTGATTTCTGTATGAAAGCCATTCTAACTGGGCTATGGTAAAATCTCATTGTAGTTTTGATTTGCATTTCCCTGATGGCTAGTGATCCCGAACATTTTTTTTCATGTATTGGTTGGCCATTTGGATTTCCTCTTTTGAAAAATGTCTGTTTAAGTCCTTTGCCCATCTCTTAACTTGGTTGTGTGTTTTCTTGTTGTAGAGTTTCTTGCTCTTCTTATTTATTTTGATTATTAATCCCTTATTAGTTGCATAGTTTACAAATAATTTCTCTGAATCTGTCAGTTGCCTCTTCAATTTCCTGAGTGTTTCATTTGAAGTACAGAAGCTTCTCAATTTGATGTAATCCCATTTGTTAATTTTGGCTTTTATTTATTGTGCCTCTGGGGTCTTTTCCAGGAAATCTTTGACTGTGCCAATGTCTTGCAGGAATTCCTCAATGCTCTCTAATAATTTGATGGTATCAGGTCATAGATTTAGGTCTTTAACCCATTTTGAATGCATTTTTGTGTAAGGTGTAAGGTAGGGGTCCTGTTTCATACTTCTGTATGTGGAAATTCAGTTTTCCCAGTACCATTTACTAAAGAGACTGTCCTTGCTCCCTTGGTTTTAGGTCCTTGGTCAAATATAAGTTGGTTGAAAATGCTATGATTGATTTCTGATGTTTCTATTCTGTTGTATTGATCTATCTGTTTTTCTACCAGTACCAGGCTGTTTTGAATATGTTTTTTGTAGTATTTCTTGAAATCTGGTATTATGATGCCTTTGGCTTTGTTTTTGTTGTATAAGATTGCTTTAGCTATTCAAGGTCTCCTACGTTTCCATATGAATTTTAGCATCATTTTTTTCAAGATCTGAGAAGAATCTCTTTGGTATTTTGATGGGTATTGCATTGAATTTGTAAATTATTTTTGGAAGAATGGACATTTGGATGTTATTGATTCTTCCAATTCATAAACATGGAAAATTTTTCCGTTTTTTTGTATCTTCTTCGACTTTTGTCTTTAATGTTTTGTAATTATCATTGTAGAAATCTTTGATATCCTTGGTTAAATTTATTCCAAGGTATTTGATTTTTTAGCTATTCTGAATGGGATTGATCTTATTGTCCATGTATACAAAGACTGTTGTTTTTTGTGTATTGATTTCATATCCTGCTACTTTACCAAACACTTCTATGCTTTCTAATAAGTCCTTGGTAGAGTCTTTTTGATCCCTTATATATATAGAATCATGTCATCTGTAAATAGTGAGTTTGACTTCCTCTTTCCCAATTTTTATCCATTTGAATTATTTTTCTTGCCTAATGGCTCTGTGAAATCTTCCAGGACTATATTGAATAGCAATGGTGAGAGTGGGTATCCTTCTCTGGTTCTGGACCTCAGCAGGAATGCTTCCATCTTTTCCCCATTCAATAGATGCTTGCCATGGGTTTGTAATGAATTTCCTTGACTGTGTTGAGGAATGTTCTTTCTATACCCAATTTGCTTAGAGTTTTCATCATGAAAGGTCCTTGCATTTTATCAAATTCTTTCTCTGCATCTATTGAGATAATCACATGGTTTTTGTTCTTTAGTTTGATAATACAATGTATCACATTGATTGATCTGCAAATGTTGAACTATCTTTGCATGCCAGGTATAAATCCCAGTTTAGCATACATTAAGTAAAGATTTCAACAGTTTGCTCCCACACAGAAACATAAAGTGAAAAATAATAGATGATTTTTTAAAATGATGAAATCAGATTAGACCTATTGTCATGTTTAATCCCAGTGAGAGTCAAGTTGGGAATTGATAATTTCTTCTTCTTTTTTTTTTTTTTTTACAGAAGATCAGTTTAGTGTACATTAAGTAAAGCTTTCAACAGTTTGCACCCCCATAGAAACACAAAGTGAAATATATTGTTTGAGTACTAGTTACAGCATTAAGTCTCAATGTACAGCACGCTAAGGACAGATCCTACATGAGGAGTAAGTGCACAGTGACTCCTGTTGTCGACTTTACAAATTGACACTCTTGTTTATGGCCTCAGTAATCTCCCCATGCTCCAGTCATGAGTTTCCAAGGCTATAGCAGCCCCTTGAGTTCTCTGACTCTTATCTTATTTAGACAAGGTCATAGTCAAAGTGGAGGTTCTCTCCTCCCTTCAGAGAAAGGTACCTCCTTCTTTGAAGACCTGTTCTTTCCACTGGGATCTCACTCACAGAGATCTTTCATTTAGGTTTTTGTTTGTTTGTTTTTTTTTTTTTTTTTTTTTTTTTTTTTGCCAGAGTGTCTTGGCTTTCCATGCCTGAAATACTCTCATGGGCTTTTCAGCCAGATCCGAATGCCTTTGGGGCTGATTCTGAGGCCAGAGTGCTGTTTAGGACATCTGCCATTCTATGAGTCTGCTGAGTATCTCGCTTCCCATGTTGGATCACTCTCCCCTTTATTTATTCTATCAGTTAGTATTAGCAGGTACTAGACTTGTTTATGTGCTCCCTTTGACTCTTAGTCCTTTCATTATGATCAATTGTGAACTGAAATTGATCACTTGGAATAGTGAGATAGCATTGGTACATGCCACCTTCATGGGATTGAATTGGAGTGCCCTGGTATGTTTCTAACTCTACCATTTAGGGCAAGTCAGCCTGAGCATGTCCCAAATTATACATCTCTTCCCTCTCTTATTCCCACTCTTATATTTAACAGGGATCACATTTCAGTTAAATTTCAACACTTAAGAATAACTGTGTATTAATTACAGAATTAAACTAGTCATATTAAGTAGAGCAGACAAAAAAAACTACTAAGAGGGATAATGAATTAAGTTGTTCATTAACAGTCAGGGCTATGCTGATCAAGTCACCGTTTCTCATAGTGTCGATTTCACTTCAACAGGTTTCCTTTTTGGTGTTCAGTCAGTTGTCACCAATCAGGGAGAACATATGGTATTTGTCCCTTTGGGACTGGCTTATTTCACTCAGCATGATGTGTTCCAGATTCCTCCATTTTGTTGCAAATGACTGGATTTCGTTGTTTCTTACTGCGGTATAGTATTCTAAAGAGTACATATCCCATAGTTTCTTTATCCAGTATACCGTTGATGGGCATTTAGGTTGGTTCCAGGTCTTGGCTATTGTGAATTGTGCTGCAATAAACATTAGGGTGCAGACCGCTTCTTTGTTTGCCAATTTAAATTCCTTTGGGTAAATCCCAAGGAGTGGGATGGCTGGGTCGAACGGTAGGGTTATCTTCAGGTTTCTGAGGAATCTCCAGACTGACTTCCATAGTGGCTTGACCAGTTTGCATTCCCACCAACAGTGGGTTAGTGTCCCTTTTTCTCCACATCCTCGCCAGCATCTGTTGTTGGTAGATTTCTGTATGTGAGCCATTCTAACAGGGGTGAGGTGAAACCTCATTGTGGTTTTGATTTGCATTTCCCTGATTGCTAGTGACCTTGAACATTTTTTCATGTGCCTGTTGGCCATTTGGATTTCCTCTTTTGAAAAATGTCTATTGAGGTCCTTGGCCCATCTCTTAAGTGGGTTGTTTGTTTTGATCTTGTGGAGTTTCTTGATCTCTTTGTAGATTCTGGTTATTAACCCTTTATCTGTTGCATAGTTTGCAAATATTTTTTCCCATTCTGTCGGTTGTCTCTTCACTCTCCTGACTGTTTCTTTTGCAGTACAGAAACTTCTCAATTTGATGCAATCCCAATAGTTGATTTTGGCTTTGACTGCCTGTGCCTCCTGGGTCTTTTCCAGAAATTCTTTGCCTGTGCCAATATCTTGGAGGGTTTCTCCAATGTTCTCTAATAACTTGATGGTGTCAGGTCATAGATTTAGGTCTTTAATCCACTTTGAGTGGATTTTTGTGTAAGGTGTAAGGTAGGGGTCTTGCTTCATGCTTCTGCACATGGAAATCCAGTTTTCCCAGCACCATTTATTGAATAGACTGTCCTTGCTCCAGGAATTGGTTTTAGATCCTTGATCAAATATAAGTTGGCTGTAGATGTTTGGGTTGATTTCTGGTGTTTCTATTCTGTTACATTGGTCTATCCATCTGTTTCTGTACCAGTACCATGCTGTTTTGATTACAACTGCCCTGTAGTATGTCCTGAAATCTGCTATTGTGATGCCTCCAGCTTTGTTTTTGTTGTACGAGATTGCTTTAGCTATTCGAGGTCTCTTGTGCCTCCATATGAATTTCAGCATCATTTTTTCTAGATCTGAGAAGAATGTGTTTGGTATCTTGATTGGGATTGCATTGAATCTATAAATTGCTTTTGGGAGAATGGACATTTTGATGATATTGATTCTTCCAATCCATGAGCATGGAAGATTTTTCCATTTTTTGGTATCCTCTTCTATTTCTTTCTTTAAGATTTTGTAATTCTCATCGTAGAGATCTTTAACGTCCTTGGTTAAGTTTATTCCAAGGTGTTTGATTGTTTTTGTAGCTATTGTGAATGGGATTGATCTTAGAAGTTCTTTCTCAGTCATGGCATTGCTTGTGTATACAAAGGCTGTTGATTTTTGTGCATTGATTTTATATCCTGGCAGAAGTTCTTTCTCAGTCATGGCATTGCTTGTGTATACAAAGGCTGTTGATTTTTGTGCATTGATTTTATATCCTGGCACTTTGCCAAACTCCTCTATGAGTTCCAATAGTCGCTTAGTAGAGTTCTTTGGATCCCCTAAGTAAAGAATCATATCATCTGCAAAGTCGGATAGTTTGACTTCTGCCCTCTCAATTTGTATTCTTTTAATTTCTTTTTCTTGTCTGATGGCTCTGGCTAAAACTTTCAGAACTATGTTAAATAGAAGTGGTGAGAGTGGGCATCCCTGTCTGGTGTCAGATCTCAGTGGAAATGCTTCCAACTTTTCCCCATTCAATAGGATGCTGGCTGTGGGCCTTTCATAAATTGCTTTGATTATATTGAAGAATGTTCCATCTATACCCAATTTGCTTAGAGTTTTCATCATGAAAGGGTGTTGAATCTTATCGAATGCTTTCTCTGCATCTATTGAGATAATCATATGGTTTTTCTTCTGCAGTCTGTTAATGTGGTGAATCACATTGATTGATTTGCAAATGTTGAACCATCCCTGCATACCAGGGATAAATCCCACTTGGTCTGGGTGGATGATTTTCCTGATGTGTTGTTGTATTCTATTGGCGAGAATTTTATTGAGGATTTTTGCATCTATGTTCATCAGGGATATTGGTCTATAATTTTCTTTCAGTGCTGCATCTTTCTCTGGCTTAGGGATTAAGGTGATGCTGGCTTCATAGAAAGAATTTGGGAGGATTCCATCTTTTTCGATTGTTCTGAATAGTTTGAGAAGAAATGGAATCAGTTCTTCTTTAAATGTCTGGTAGAATTCAGCAGTGAATCCATCTGGTCCTGGGCTTTTCTTTGTTGGGAGGGCCTTTATTACGGTTTCAATTTCTGTTTCAGTTATGGGTCTATTTAGGTTTTCTATGTCTTCATGGTTCAATTTAGGTAGATTGCATGTGTCCAGGAATCTATCCATTTCTGATAGATTTTCTTATTTGCTGGCATACAAGTCCTTGTAGTAATTTCTGATGATTCTTTTTATTTCTGTGGTGTCTGTTGTTATGTTTTCTTTTTCATCTCTGATTTTATTGATTTGGGTCTTTTCTCTTCTTTTTTTAGTTAGTTGGGCCAATGGGGTGTCAATTTTGTTTATTTTTTCAAAAAACCAGCTTCTCGCTTGGCTGATTTTTTGTAATGTTTTTTTGAATTCAATCCTGTTAATTTCTTCTCTGATTTTAATTATTTCTCTTCTCCTACTAGATTTGGGTCTGGTTTGCTACAAATTTTCTAGGTCCTTGAGATGCGCTGAAAGCTCATTTATTTGGTGCCTTTCCAATTTCTTGATATAGGCCCCTATTGCTATAAACTTGCCTCTCAATACTGCTTTTGCCATATCCCATAAGTTTTGATATGTTGTGTTGTTATCCTCATTTACTTCCAGAAAGTTTCTGATTTCTCTTTTGATTTCTTGAATGACCCAGCGTTCATTCAGGAGCATGTTGTTCAGTCTCCATGTGTTTGCATACTTTCTGGGGTTTCCTGAGTTGCTAATTTCCAGCTTCATTCCGTTGTGTCTGAGAAGCTGCATGGTATGATTCTAATTCTTTTAAATTTGCTGAGACTTGCTTTATGACCTAGTATGTGATCAATCCTAGAGAAGGTTCCATGCACTGCTGAGAAGAATGTAAAGTCTTTAGATGTAGGATTGAAAGTTCTGTAGATATCTGTTAGATCCATTTGGGCAATAGTGTCGATTAAACCTGCTGTTCCCTTGTTGGTCTTCTGTCTGGATGATCTATCTATTTCTGAGAGTGGAGTATTGAAGTCCCCCAGTACTATTGTATTGGAATCTAAGTGTCCCTTTAAGTCCCTTAACATATTTTTTAAATAGACCGGTGCCCTGTAATTAGGTGCATATACATTTATAATAGTTACATCTTCCTGTTGAATTGAACCCTTAATCATTATATAGTGCCCCTCTTTGTCTCTCTTAACAGTTTTTGTATTAAAGTTTATTTTGTCTGATATTAATATGGCTACACCTATTTTTTTTTGGTTTTTGTTGGCATGGAATATCTTTTTCCAACCTTTCACTTTCAGTCTGCATGCATCTTTGTTAGAGAGATGTGTTTCTTGTAGGCAACAAATAGTTGGGTGTTGTTGCTTAAGCCAGTCAGCCAGTCTATGTCTTTTAACTGGACAGTTCAGGCCATTCACGTTCAATGTGACTATTGATACATAGTGACTTTGCCCTGCCATTTGCCAAAGATAAGTTCTAATATATGCTTTGAGCTTCCCATGCTCTTTTACTGGTAGGAGTTCTTCCTTTACCTTCTTTCATATTGATGACCATGTTTCTGTGTTTCTGTGTGTAACACATCTTTAAGCATCTTTTGCAGGGCTGGACGAGTGGCCACAAAATTTTTCAATTTCTGTTTGCTATGAAAGGTCTTTATTTCACCTTCATTCACAAATGAGAGCTTAGCAGGATATAATATTCTGGGCTGGCAATTTTTCTCTCTTAGCACCTGTGCTATGTCTCGCCATTCCCTCCTAGCCTGTAGTGTTTCTGATGAGAAGTCAGCTGTGAGTCTGATTGGAGATCCTCTGAGAGTAATCTGACGTTTCTCTCTTGCACATTTTAGGATCTTTTCTTTATGTTTCACTGTGGTGAGTTTAATTACAACGTGTCATGGTGAGGATCTCTTTTGGTCATGTTTATTGGGGGTTCTATGAGCTTCCTGTACTAGTATGTCTCTGTCCTTCTCCAGACCCGGAAAGTTCTCTGCTAGTATCTCACTAAAAAGGCCTTCTAATCCTTTCTCCCTCTCCATGCCTTCAGGAACTCCTAGAACCCGAATGTTGGTTTTTTAAATAGTATCCTGTAGATTCCCAACAATATTTTTTAGATTTCTAATTTCCTCTTCTTTTCTTTGGTTTGACTGTATCCTTTCCTGTTCTCTGTCTTCTAAGTCCGATATTCTCTCTTCTGCTTCACCCATTCTGTTTTTAAGGCTCTCTAATGTGTTTGTCATTTGATCTATTGAGCTCTTCATTTCATTTTGATTTCTCTTCACTATCACACTTTCCTGCTCTACTAGTTTCTGAGTTTCATTTTGATTCTTCCTTAAAATTTCATTTTCATGAAAGAGATTTTCAATCCTGTCCAATAAGGATTTCTGTAGTTCAAGGATTTGCTTTTGAAAACTTCTAAATGTTCTTATCATAAATTTTTTGAAATCCATATCTTGCATTTCTTCTATCTCATCATCTTCATAATCTTGGCTTGGGGAGTTTTGTTTATTTGGAGGGATCATAATGTCATTGTTTATCTTGTTTCCTCGATTTCTGTGTTTATTGCTTGGCATGGTTAATTCTGTTTCCCTCACTGTGAGGTTTTCTTTTTTATTATACTATGTCCGTGTTAAGTGGACTGCCTGCTGTTGGAGGAGCCTTGGAGGCTTGAGATGGGTGTGGCCTGAGAGCTCTGCTTGGTTCTTCAGGGTTACAAGTGTGCAAAGGTGACACCCTCAGGTTATGCGTGGTAAATCTCTATTTATTTATTTATTCTTTTATTTTATTTTATTTTATTTTTTGTTCAGGAGGTAAATAATACTGCAAGGCTGAGCAGAATGGATGGTATTTAGCTTCCGCTGGCTTCTACCCAAAGAGTCTGTGCAGGCTTGGTTTCTCCTGCGGACTCCCACTGGGTTGCCTAGGCTACTGAATTGTAGCCTTAACTCTCCCCTTTTATTATGTATATCCTAGCTCTTTGTCTCTTGCTCACCTTTGCAAGGTTGTCGGAGAGTGGAACTTGTCTGTACCAGTATGCCCCCACCTATTTATTTATTTATTTATTTATTTTTCCTTCTCTCCTGTAGCCAGTCTGTTGGACTTTCCCGCTTCAAAACCCGCGTCCCTCTAAAATTCTGTCCGCCGTTTCCCCGCCAATATCTCCGGTTACTGAGCTCACCTCCGCTTCCAGCACCAATGTGTGGACTCGGAGCCCTGGGCGTCCCTCCTCTCCCCGCTGGTGTCTTTGTCACATAGACTCCCCTTCCCGCACTGGCGCTTAGACTCTGTGGCTCCCGCAGTTCGGCTTCCGTGTGGTGGGCAATCCTGCTCTCCCAGTAGGTCCTTTGAGTCACAGCGAATAGCTCCGGAAGAGTTTCCTCTGCAATTTTTTCCTGATCCTTTTTCTGAGGCTACCGTAACTCCGCTTTTATTAAACTAAATTTTCCCAGACTATCGGTGTGCGCCCTCACTATTCCGCCATCTTGGCTCCACCCCCTCAATTAGTTTTATATGTCCAGGAATCTATCCATTTCTTCTAGGTTTCCCAATTTGTTGGTATACAGCTTTTTTTTCATTTAATAAATGTAAATTTACAAAGTGAAACTTTTGCACTGTTGTGGCTTTTCCCCCCATAACCTCCCTCCCACCTGCAGCCATCCCATCTCCCACTCCCTCTCCTATCCCACTCTTCATCAAGATTAATTTTCAATTATATTTATATATAGAAGAACAACTTAATATATACCAAGCAAAGATTTCAACAGACTGCACCCACAGAAACACACAAGATATGGAGTACTGTTCAACTAGTAGTTTTGCTGTTAATTCTCATAGTCAAACACATTAAGGACAGAGACCTATGTGGGGAGCAGGTGCACAGTGACTCCCATTATTGATTTAACAATTGACACTCTTATTTATGGCATTAGTAATCACCCAAGGCTCTTGCCATGAGCTGTCAAAACTATGGAAGCCTCTTGAGTTCACCAACTCTGAACTTAATCAGTCAAGGCCATATCACAGTGGAGGTTCCTTCCTCCCTTCCGAGAAAGGTACCTCCTTCTTTGATGACCCGTTCTTTCCACTGGGATCTTGTTCACCGAAATCTTTCATTCAAGTCATTTTTGCCACAGTGTCTTGGCTTTCCATGCCTGTGAGACTCTCATGGGCCTTTTAGTCAGAACCAAATTCCCCAAGGGTTGTTTCTGAGGCCAGAGTGCTGTTTGGGGCATTTGCCATTCTATGAGTCTGCTGTGTATCCTGCTTCCCCCACAGGATTATTCTCTCCCTTTTAATTCTATCCTTCATTATTTGCAGACACTGGTCTTATTTGTGAAATCTCTTAGACACTTAACCTATCTTTTTGATCAATTATGTACTTAAACTTATCACTTTAACAAGTGAGATGGCATTGGTATATGTCTCCTTGATATGACTGAATTGGAATCACCTGGCACATTTCTAGCTCTACCATTGGAGGTAAGTCCGAGTGAGCATGTGCCAACCTGTATATCTCCTCCTTCTCTTATTCCCACTCTTATATTTAACAAATATCACTTTTCTGTTCATTTTAAATGCCTAAGAATAATTGTGTATTAATTACAGAGTTCAACCAATGGTATTAAGTACAACAAAACAACAACAACAACAACAAAATACTAAAAGGAATAAAATAGTACGTTGTTCCTCAACAGTCAAGACAAGGTCTGTTCAAGTCATTGTTTCTCATAGTGTCCATTTCACTTCAACGGGTTTCCTTTTATGTGCTCAGTTGTCATCGATCAGAGAGAATATATGGTATTTTTCCTTTTTGGACTGGCTTATTTCACTCAGCATGATGTGTTCCAGATTCCTCCATCTTGTTGCAAATGACTGGATTTCATTGTGTGTGTTTTTTTTTTTTTTTTACTGATGTATAGTATTCTATAGAGTAGATGTCCCATAATTTCTTTATCCAGTCTACTGTTGATGGGCATTTGGGTTGATTTCAGGTCCTAGCTATTGTGAATTGAGCTGCAGTAAACATTAAGCTGCAGACAGCTTTATTGTTTGCCAATTTAATTTCCTGTGGGTAAATTCCAAGGAGTGGGATGGCTGGGTTGAATGGTAGGGCTATATTCAGGTTTCTGAGGACTCTCCAAAATGTCTTCCATAGTGACTTTACAAGTTTACATTCCCACCAACAGTGGGTTAGTGTCCCTTCTTCCCTATATCCTTGCCAGCATCTGTTGTTGGTAGATTTCTATATGTGAGCCATTCTAACCGGGGTGAGGTGAAACCTCATTGTGGTTTTGATTTGCATTTCCCTGATGGCTAGAGATCCTGAGCATTTTCTCATGTGACTGTTGGCCATTTGGATTTCCTCTTTTGAAAAATGTCTGTTAAAGGCCGGCGCCGTGGCTCAATAGGCTAATCCTCCACCTTGCGGCGCCGGCACACCGGGTTCTAGTCCCGGTCGGGGCGCCGGATTCTGTCCCGGTTGCCCCTCTTCCAGGCCAGCTCTCTGCTATGGCCAGGGAGTGCAGTGGAGGATGGCCCAGGTGCACCCCATGGGAGACCAGGAAAAGCACCTGGATCCTGGCTCCTGCCATCGGATCAGCGCGGTGCGCCGGCTGCAGCGGCGGCCATTGGAGGGTGAACCAACGGCAAAGGAAGACCTTTCTCTCTCTGTCTCTCTCTCTCACTGTCCACTCTGCCTGTCAAAAATAAAAAAAAAAAATGTCTGTTAAGGTCCTTGGCCCACCGTTTTACTGGGTTGTTTGTTTTGTTGCTGTGGAGTTTCTCGATCATTTTATAGATTCTAATTGTTAATCCTTTATCAGTTGTGTAGTTTGTGAATAATGTCTCCCATTCTGTGGTTGCCTCTTCACTTTCCTGACTGTTTCTTTTTCTATAAAGAAACTTTTCAATTTGAGGTAATCCCATTTGTTTATTTTATCTTGGATTATCCGTGCCTCTGGGGTCTTTTCCAGGAATTCTTTGCCTGTTCCAATGTCTTGAAGGGTTTCCCCTATGCTCTCAATTAATTTCATGGTGTCGCGGTGTATCTCTATTTCTTTGATCCATGTTGAGTGGATTTTTGTATATGGTGTAAGGTAGGGGTCTTGCTTCATACTTTGAGCACCATTTGTTGAAGAGGCTGTCCTTGTTCCAGGGGTTGGTTTTAGGTTCTTTGTCAAAGATGAGTTGGTTATAGATGTTTGGATTGATTTCCGTGTTTCTATTTTGTTCCATTGTTCAATCCATCTGATTTTGTACCACTTACAGGCTGTTTTGATTATAACTGCCCTGTAGTATGTCTTGAAGTCTGGAATTGTGATGCCTCTGGCTTTGTTTTTATTGTAAAGGATTTCATTAGCTATTCGTGGTCTCCTGTTTCTCCATATGAATTTCAGCATCATTTTTTCTAGGTCTGTGAAGAATGACTTTGGTATTTTGATTGGTATTGCATTTAACTTGTAAATTGCTTTTGAGATAATGGACATTTTGATGATATTGATTCTTCCAATCCATGAGCATGGCAGATTTTTCCTTTTTTTGTGTGTGTGTCTTCTTCTATTTCTTTCTTTAATGTTTTGTAATTTTCATCATAAAGGTCTTTGACATCCTTGGTTAAGTTTATTCCAAGGTATTTGATTGTTTTTGTGGCTATTGTGAATGGGATTGATCTTAGAAGTTCTTCCTCAGTCATGGTATTGTCTGTGTATACAAAGGCTGTTGATTTCTGAGCATTGACTTTGTATCCTGCTACTTTTCCAAACTCTTCTATGAGTTCCAATAGTCTCTTATAGGAATTTATTGGATCCCCTATATATAGGATTATGTCATCTGCAAATAGAGATAGTTTAACTTTCTCCTTTCCCATTTGTATCCCTTTAATTTCTTTTTCTTGCCTGATGGCTCTGGCTAAAACTTCTAAGACTATATTGAATAGCAATTATGAGAGTGGGAATCCCTGTCTGTTGCCAGTTTTCAATGGAAATGCCTCCAACTTTTCCCCATTCAATATGATGCTGGCCATTGGTTTATCATAGACTGCCTTAATTGTGTTGAGGAATGTTCCTTCTAACCCCAATTTGCTTAGGGTTTTCATCATGAAAGGGTGTTGTATTTTGTCAAATGCTTTCTCTGCATCTATGGAGATAATCATATGATTTTTGTTTCTCAATTTGTTAATGTGATGTATCACATTGATTGATTTTCGAATACTGAACCATCCCTGCTTACTAGGGATAAATTCCACTTGGTCCAGGTGAATGGTCTTTCTGATGTGTAGTTGGATTCAGTTTGCCAGAATTGTGTTAAGTATTTTTGCATCTATGTTCATCAGGGAGATAGGTCTGTAGTTTTCTTTCTCTGTTGTCTTTTCCAGGCTTAGGATTTAAGGTGATATTGGCTTCCTAGAAAGAATTTGGGAGGATTCCCTCCCTTTCAATTGTTTTGAATAATTTGAGAAGAACTGGAGTTAGTTGTTCCTTAAATGTCTAGTAGAATTCAGTGGTGAAGCCATCCGGTCCTGGGCTCTTCTTTTTTGGTAGTGCATTTATTACTGATTCCATTTCTTTCATGGTTATGGGTCTGTTTAGGTTTTCTATGTCTTCATGGCTCAGTTTAGGAGGGTTGTATGTGTCCAGGAATCTATCCATTTCTTCCAGGCTCCTCAATTTGTTAGCATACATCTCTTTGTAGTGGTTTCTGATGATTCTTTTTATTTCTGTTGTGTCTGTTGTTACATTTCCATTACTATCTTTAATTTTACAAATTTGGGTCTTCTCTCCTCTTTTTTTTTGTTTAGTTGGGCCAGTGGTGTGTCTATTTTGTTTATTTTTTCAAAGAACCAGCTCTTGGTTTTGTTGATCTTTTGTATTTTTTTTTTTGTTTCAATTCTGTTTATTTCTTCTCTAATCTTTAGTATTTCTTTCCTTCTGCTGGGTTTAGCCTTGATTTGCTGCTGTTTTTCTAAACCCTTGAGGTGCATGGAGAGGTCATTTGTTTGATTCCTTTCCAGTTTCTTGATATAGGCACCGATTGCTACAAACTTTCCTCTTAGCACTGCTTTTGTAGTATCCCACAGGTTTTGATATGTTGTGCTGTCATTTTCATTTGTTTCTAGAAATCTTTTGATTTCTCTTTTGATTTCTTCAGTGATCCACTGTTCATTCAGAATCATGTTGTCCATTCTCCATGTGTTTGCATATGGTGTAGAGATTCTTGGGTTGTTGATTTCGAGTTTCACTGTGCTATGGTCTGAGAAGATGCATGGTATAGTTTCAATTTTTTTTTGAATTTGTTGAGGCTCCCTTTATGGCCTAGCATATGGTCAATCATAGAGTACGTTCCATGTACTGGGGAGGAATATGTGAACTCTGTGGCTGTGGGGTGGAAGGCTCTGAAGATATCTACTAGGTCTATTTGGTCTATAGCATCAATTAGTTCTGTTGTTTCCTTTTTGATTTTCTGTCTGGTTGATCTGTCCATTGGTGAGAGTAGGGTGTTGAAGTTCTCTGTTACTATTGTATTTGAGTCTATATCTCCCTTTAAGTCTGTTAGTAATTCTTTCAAGTAGCCAGGCACCCTGTAATTAGGTGCATATACATTTATAATAGTAATGTCTTCATGTTGGATTGATCCTTTAATCATTATATAATTTTTGTGTTAAAGTCTATTTTGTCTGATATTAGAATGTCCACACTAGCTCTTTTTTGATTTCTTTTAGCTTGGAATATCTTTTTCCATCCTTTCACTTTCAGTCTGCGTGCATCTTTGCTGATAAGGAGTGTTTCCTGAAGGCAACATATAGATGGATTCTCTTTTATGATCCAATCAGCTGGTCTGTGTCTCTTGGTAGCAGAGTTAAGGCCATTCATATTCAGTGTGACTACTGTTAAGTACTGTCTTTTTCCAGTCACGTTTCCTAAAATGAGCTGTTTATGTATTTTGAGATTTATTTGTAGCTTAGTTGGGTCATTTTCTACATTTGCTTTTTTTTTTTTGTAGTGAAGTTCTTGTTTTTGTATTTCTGTGTGCATCACATCTTTGAGCCATTGTTGTAGGGTTGGACGTGAGGATACAAATTCTTTCAGTTTCTGTTTGTCAAGCAAGATCTTTATTTCCCCTTCCTTCATAAATGATAGCTTTGCAGGGTATAGTATTCTAAGTTGGCATTGTTTGTCTTTTAAAACTTGAAATATATCATGCCATTGTCTCCTTGCCTGTAGTGTTTGCGATGAGAAGTCTGGAATGAGTGTGATTAAATTACCCCTGAATGTGATTTGTCGTTTCTCTCTGGCACATTTTAGGATTTGTTCTTTGTGTTTCACTGAGCTGAGTGTTTATGTGTCGCAGTGAATTTCTCTTCTGGTCTAACTTGTTGGTTGATCTGTCCATTGCTGAAATTGAGGCATTGAAATCTCTCATTACTACTGTATTTGAGTCTATATCTCCCTTTAGATCCCTTAACATTTCTTTTAAATAGCCAGGTGCCCTGTAATTAGGTGCATATGCATTTATAATAGTTACATCTTCCATTTGAATCAATCCCTTAATCATTACATAGTGCTTTTTGTCTCTTTGAATAGTTTTTTGTTTTAAAGTCTATTTTGTCTGATATTAGGATGGCTACATCAGCTCTTTTTTGGTTTCTGTCTATTCTTTCACTTTCAGTCTGCATGTATCTTTAGTGGTCAGATGTGGTTCCTATAAGTAGCATATAGACTTTTTTTTTAATCCATTCTGTCTCTTTTTACTGGAGGTTGAAGCCATTTTCATTCAAGGTAACTTGATAAATAACAATTTTGCCCTAGCATTTTTCCATAAATATTCCTATTATTTACTTTGGATTTCCTTTGTATTTTTACTTGGAGATTTAATTTCTTTCTTAGTGTTGATTTACTGGGAGATGTTACCTTCTTTCTTAGTGTTGACCATATTTCTGTGTTTCTCTGTACAACACAGAAGATCTTAAGTATCTTCTAAAGGGTTGGACGGGTGGTGACAAATTCTTTCAATTTCTGTTTGTCATTGGAAGGCCTTTACTTCACCTTTGTTAATAAATGATAGCTTTGCAGGGTATAGTATTCTCGATTGACAGTTTTTTTCTCTTAAGACTTGGAATATATCTCACTGTTCTCTCCTAGTTTGTAGGGTTTCTGATGAGAAGTCTGCTGTGAGTCAAATTGGAGATCCTCTGAAAGTCATTTCGCATTTTTCTCATGCACTTTTTAGAATCTTTTATGTTTTACTGTGGAGAGTTTGATTACAATGCATCATTATGAAGCTCTTTTGTGGTTATGTCTATTAGAGTTCTATGTGCTTCCTGTACTCAGATGTCCATTTCTTTCTCCAAATTAGGGGAATTTTCTGTTATTATTTCACTAAAAAGCCTTCTAATCCTTTCTCTTTCCTCGTCTTTCAGGAACTCCTACAACCTGTATGTTGGGTCTTTTGATAGTATCCTGTAGAATACAACAGTGTTTTTCAGTTTTCTAATTTCTCCTTCTTGTGTTTGATCTGATTGTATAATTTCCTGTGCTTTGTCTTCTAAGTTGGATAGTCTTTCTTCTGCTTCAGTGATTCTGTTGTTACAGCTTTCCCCTGTATTTTTTATTTGTTCTATTGAATTCTTCACTTCTAAGTTTCATTTTGATTTCTGATTAAGATCCCGATTTCTTGGGAGAAGTTTTCTTTCATGTCATGTATAGATTTCATTATTTTTTGTGTATTTGCTTCTGATTAGTTCTAAGGAATCCTATGATCAATTTTTTGAATTCCATTTCTGGCATTTCTTCAATCTAATCATCTTCACAATCTAGTATTGAAGTGTTGTGTTCTTTTGGGGGTGTCATGTTGTCTTCCTTATTCTTGTTTCTTGAATTGGTGCATTTGTTTTTTGGCATTTGTGGAGATACTCATTGGTTTCTTCTTTGTTTTTTCCCTGTGGTGGCTTTTATCTTTGGACAATGTAAGGATTAATGGAGTTTCTGCTTTCAGGAATACCTAGAGGCATGTGGTGGGTGTGTCCAAGGAGCTCTGGTCAGTGCTCCAGGGTGAAGAGTGTGTCTGAGGTGATACACTCAGGTTTGGCATGGTAAATCTCTTTTTTTTTTTAATCAGAGGGAGGTTTGTTTTTGTCTGTTGGCATAGACTCAGCTGAGCGCTTTTCCTCAAAGCAGACCAGTGCCTGGATGCTAGCCCCTGTGGGTATATTATTCATCTGCTCTGCCATAAGGACCACACAAAGAATCTGTTTAGTGCTCAATATAAGCTCAGATTCCCTGGCAATGTCCCTTGCCAGGAAACCAGGGAGCCCTGATCATGTGGAGCCTCCCACAGTGACTGCCCAAAGTCCCCGCCACACCCTGAGTCCTCCCAGACAGCCTCAGTGTTTTCACAGTCCCAGCACACAAGCCTCCCACAGTCATAAGCACCCAGCCCCCTGTCTGTTCTCCCCACCAGACTCAGGATTCTCCACTTGGCTGGTAGCTGGGAATGGACATGAGATGGCACAGCTGTTACCCATGTCCAGAATGGTGCCTTCTCTCTATCAGCTAGTTACAGGACGCAGTTGCACAGTGATCGAGGAGATAGAAAACATGCCCACCCCCCATCTTTGTTTTTTTTTTTTTTTTTCTCCTCTAGTTTGGCAGGTACATCAAGCTGGATTCCCTCTAGGCTCTTCCTTCAGCTTTACTGCGAGTGGCTTGGGCTGCAGCAGACTGATCTCACTTCACTCTCCAATACTGTTGCAACAGTTTTTGGCTGCTGGGGTATTGAGTTGTGCATGTCCTTGCCTTCCACGTTGTTCACTGTTTCTCACCAATTTGCATAGTTTCCTCTGCTATTTTCTCCCCAACTCTTCCCTAAGACTGCACTCTTTCCACTTTTTTAAAACTATCTTCTCCTAGACTAGAGCATCAAGCTCCCTCCCTACACTTCCATCTTAATCCCCTCTGGCATTTTTCAAAAGATGAAATTCAAATGGCCAGCAGACACATAAAAATGCTCAAGATCACCAGTCATCAGGAAAATGCAAATGAAAACCACAATGAAGTTTCATGTCAACCCAGTTATAATGGCTATCATAGAGAAATCAAAATAAACAATGAATGCTGGCAAGGATGTAGGGAAAAAGGTACCCTAATCCATGATTACTGGGAATTTAAACTAGTACAGCCATTGTGGAAGACAGTATGGAGATTCCTCAGAAAGCTGAAAATATATACTTTATCACCCAGCCATCTTACTGCTGAGAATTTACCCAAACCAAATGAAATCAGCATATGAAAGTTATCTGTACCACTGTGTTTATTGCAGCTCAATTCACAATAAGATATGGAATCAACCCAGATGTCTATCAACTGATGTCTGGGTAAAGAAAATGTTGTATATAAATACTATGGAATACTACTCAGTGGTTAAAAAAAGTACTGTTTTTTGCAACAAAATGGATGTAACTGGAATCCATTATATTTAATGAAATAAGCTAGTTCCAAAAAGACAAGTATCATGTTTTCCCTATGGTAACTAATAGTAAACAAAAAAATTGTAATGTATATGATCAAAATCGACATTTTAAGATTTGATTATTGTTAGCAGCCCTTGTATGTACTGTTGAGGAACAGTGTTTTTTCTTTTTACCATTTGTTGAAATCTTTACTTGGTGGAGAGTTAGGCTTATGATTATAAAATAAACTGGAAGTATGTCATTATAAAAATTAAAAGAAACGTTAAGAAAGGAAGGGTGGGAACATGGTGGGGGGTAGAGAGGGTAGGCTGGGAAGTATCACAATACTCCTAAATCTGTATATATGATATACATGAAATTTGTTCACCATATATAAATAAACAAATTTAAAAATGAAATCTCAATGTAGATCATCAGTGTTGTTAAAATCAGCAAAGGCTTAAGAGAATTCCAAGCTAAACTTTCATGTTTTGTTGCTACTGAACATTAAAATCTTAAATTAAAAACCTAAATTTGACATTTTTTCTTAAGTAAAACCAACTTTGTTGGAGTAGAAATGTTCTCATTTGCTTGTTGAGAATTTTTGTAACACAAGAGAAATGTGGTTTGTATAAGGAACACTTGTTTTGTGAGATATGCGTGACAGTTACAAATCAGAAATTCTGATTCCTTTTTTTCCCCCCTTAGGAAATCAGAGCATAAGCCTGTTTTCCTAATTAGGAAAGCTTTGTTGCCCACTAGCCTTATGACAACAAAATTCTTGGTTGAAGTGTAAAATGAAGGTTGATAAATCTGCACTACAAAATGAGGATAAAATGCATAAAGTGAACACCAATGACTTTATAAATCTATATTTAGCTTAATAGTTAATTATATAGTTTATTTACATTTAGAATCTTATGTTTGCTAAAAATATTTCAAAAACTTCCTTCTTTGTGATATTAACAAAATGCCTGCAATCTCTCTATTGAAAATAAAATATATGCTAAGAAGTGCTTTATTGTTTCCTGTAACTTTCTGATTTGATGGCATAACATTTTAATCTGTTGCCTCAGGATCCTACTAGCTCTCAAACAGTCCTACAGTTGTTTGAAAGCCTTGTTCTAACCTATGAGATATAGTTGAATAGATATTTTCAACCCATTGCACGCCATCTAAACTTAGTACATCTGAAGTCCAGTACCTCTTAAGTACCCTAAGCAGAATACCTCTTGCAAAAGCACTAACATCTGCCCTGCTGACACAAGTGATCCTACTCTTAATCTGATCTCTCTTCTAACACAACTAGAATGTGAGATCTCCTATCTTTGGTTCATTCTCCTAAGCTTCTATAAAAACAACAGAATTCATATTTCCATCTGGTATCTACTTTCTTCTTTCCAACTAGAAAAAAATTAGAAACAAAAGTCGTATCCAAATTAATCAGGGTGTGGGGAAAGAAAAATCTCACTGTTAAAGACATGAATATATTCTATGTACAAAGCAGATTCGTCCATTTTGCCTTGCTTGAAGTTGTGAAGTTCATTGTGTTTCAAGTGCACCAAGCAATTACAGAGAACAGCATTACAATTGTACAACCTTCTATGAACACTGTGTCCATATTTTACCACAATGGAAAATTAGGAATCATTTCCACTCAGTATTATAAATTTAATTTTAAAAAGATATTATAAAATGGAGTAACTATTATTATAAAGATGCTTTTAGATGACATTTAATTTCAGTGCAGGGTAATTTATTTTACCAGGCAGAGTATCTTGGGCTAATTGCATTTATTTATGCTTTAAGCTTGTGTCATCATAATAAATATCCTATCCATACATTCATTTTACTTTAATCATAGGAGTTATTCTGGATTTTCCTCTAAATTTTGGTAATGCTTCTTAAATGTAAGGTGAATATGTTTTTGCCTTTACACTTCCCTTTTGGATGAATGCTTTGATCTTTCTAGAAGTCTGATTGCATTTCATGGAATGATTCCTCTTTGCAATTAGCTCTAGACTTGGATGCTGAGTGTGTTTTCTTTCATGTTTCTTATTCAGGCTTTTCTGTGGCAATTTTTTTGTCTCTCCCATGCTTCTTTTCATCTCAGTCTCCAGGAACAGTAACTTGTGAGTACGCACACTGTTTCACCTGATGAAAGGCTCTCTGATCCCCCTTCAAGTATTTTGGCAAGGTTGCCTTTGATTATTTTAACTGTTCTCCCCATTTACAGGTAGCTAATGAATTGTTGAAGCTAAGATATTGTCACATCTCTTATTGGGTTATCTCTACGAAGAAGGTGATCATCACTGATAGGGAAATAGTCTTAAGTTTCCTTGCTCATTAAATACAATGTGTTATTCAAACTCAAGTAACACTTTTGGGTTTACTTATCTAGAAAGAGAGAATAAGCATTTTAATCATAGTAAGAGGCAGAAATACAGCCAGATTTATATCCAAAGACAAAATAGTGAAGTTCTATCCAAATGATAGCTGGATTTTTGGTTTTCATTCTAAAAGTTCCATCCTGTAGTTACCAAAGGACTCAGTACTAACACTACATTTCTCTTATACAAAGACTCAAAATGCAAGTAAGCATTTTAATCAAACAGTCAAATAAATGGTATCCTATGCACACTGTTTTCTTCTTTTATAAAAAAATTGATTACATTCAGGAAGTGTGGCCTACTGTTTGGAGGTGATTCAACGGTTTCATTAACAATTATAAATAAGGAATTTATAGCCCTAAGTAGAAATTATCAGTAATGTTGGGACAGTTGATCTGTATATTACTTTATCCATTTTAAAAAGCAAAAACATTAAATAAACCCACGAATGTCCAAATTACCTTTGAAATATATAACTTGGTGAAGTTCTCAAATATCTATAAAATGTGGACCATAAAACTATCTGAAATTATCTTGGTTTCTGAAATTTTAAACCAAGTAAATGCCCAACCTGTCAAATGTTCAACTTAGCTAATTTACTCATTATTTTATTTATTTACCCATACATTGATTAAAAATATTTGTTGGGAATCATTGAAGTGCCAGAAATTGAACAATCCATTGTAGATATAAAACTGAACAAGAAAGACAAAGTCTGGGCTCCGGTGCAGCCCATAGTCTAGTTGGTGCCTGAGAACACAAAAATTCGAAAGGGTAGTGATGTAGTGATTATCTGTGCTCTTCAGAATAAATGGTCACAAAGTCCTCTCTGAGAAAGGAATGTTTGGGCTTATACAAAGCAATCCAGAGTGACCCAGAGAACATCAAATACATATCACATTAGATGGGTAAAGGGTTTATTCTGTTAAAAAAGAAACCCAAAGAATGAAAGCTAAGATAATTTGAGGGTAGTGAATGATGTAGAGTGTTAGGAGACGAAGTTTAGAGGTAGAAAGGGATACATGGTATGCATCTTAGAAAACACAGTAAAGCCTAAGGAATATCCTGAATACAATAAAGTCCCTTAGGGAGAATTAAGCATGATCTGATTTGGTGCCTGCTGTGTAGACAATGAATTATAGGGACCCAAAATGGAAATACATAGTATAGGTGGAAGATTCCTGAATTTGTAAATGACAGAAGTGAAACTAATATGCAAATGCTTGGATTTGGGATACATTTGAGATAAAGATTAAAGGTCTCATTATGACCCAGATTTGAAGAGAGGTAAGAAAGAGAAGAATCAAGATGACATTTAGGTTTTTTGGCTTGAACAACTGGGTTTGATTGGTGACAGTCATTCATATAGAGAGATGGCTTAAAAGGGGAAAAGGTATTGCCCCAGGAGTCCAGTTTTCATTCTATTAAGGCTGTCTATTAGACACTTAAAAGCTGATAACAAGTACATAGTTGTGTTTGTGAATGGGGCACTCTAGGGTGAAAATATACATTCAGCAGTAATCACTGCATAGGCAAAATTTCAAGTGTAGATAAGATCAATAAACAGGGAAAAATAATTGCCCTGAGGAGTTCTGGGAATTTCTAATATTTATGGGCTGAGCAGAAGAGAAAGAACCAAGCAAGGAGACTCAAAACAGGGAGAAACACAAGTCCCATGATATTGAATCAATTCACAAAGTTTCAACAGTGGGAAGTGGATAACTGTTCTCAATGTACCCGAGAAGTTGAGAAGAATGTTCCAAGATGAAATTACTGTTGTTCTTGATGGAGTAGGCTCAGAGGTGAAAATTGAGATAGAAACGTAGGAAATGAGGAGTTATCAAAGGAAGCAGGTGCTGTAGGACAAGAGGGAAAGGCTTGGGTACATTTTTACGCAGTTATATCCACATACGTCATGATTAAAGCTACAAAGAATTTTTGAATGAATTCTTAGCCTCAGGACTTTTAGTTTATTTTATTAGTTTCAGGAATCTTTATTTTAAAATATTTATTCAGCTCTTCTCATGTGCAACACACTGCCCTAGTCTCTTGTAATTCTTATTAATGAATGAGACAAGAACAGCTTATCTTCATGTACCTTATCTTCTAGTGGCACAAACACTAAACAATGACAATAGTCAATAAGCATATTACATATTTGGGTATATTGTGATCAGGCTTTAGAAAAAATTTGAAGAAGAGCAGAGTAAAAATGACCTGAAGTTCTAGGGTTACAATTTAAATATGGTAGTCAAAGTAAGTGTCATTATGACTTTTCTTCAAAACATTGAAGAAAGTGAGACTAATTAGTTGTTATCTGGAAGACAGGCATTCTACTCCGAAGAAATCACTAGTGCAAAGACCCTGAGGCAGAGGTAGAGCAGGGATGTCAGGATGTCTCCAGGGTTATGCAAATAAGATCAGTAGAAGAGAAAAGGTGAAAGGGTTAGCAGGTACCACCTTATGGACTAGTTTTTACTCTGCAATGGAGAAACAAAGAATTGTAAGGTTCTGAGAAGAGGGTGAACATGATCTATAAATCATGTTAGGAGTGGCAGTGATAAGAAGTGATGGAAATCTACAATCAGTTTGAAAGCAGTATGCAAAGGATTCTTTCACTCAGGTGTCAGGTATCAGAGAGAGGCATCAACAACGAATATCGGGATAGTAACTTAAGTTTGAGAGACTATAGTTGCCAATATCTGAGACAAAGAAAGTAGCAGCTGAAATAGGTTTAGGGGTTCATGCTGGTTGATATGAAACATTCAAGCAGAAATGTTAAGCAGGCACCTGGATGTACAAGCCTGGAGTTTGGTACCTTGTACGACTTATTAAGAGCTTTGAGAACCATGATAAATCTATTAATGTTATTTATCCAGCTTGACTTCAATCCTATTAAAGTGAGTTCACCAACATACCAGACAATTCCTATACAGCTATTAAAAAACAAACAATTAGCACCAACAAATTTGTTTGTAGACCAAGAACACAAACATAGTGATGCTAACATGGAAGACAACCAGGTATATGTAATAGTTTGATTTATCCACACTCAATGTCATAGCCATTAAGCTCCACATTTGAGATCCGTAAGGTAGGGCAACATTCAATTGAAAATCTTTTCAGTACAGAATCTGTATCAGACTGCACACAGGAAGAAAAATGGCAGCAAATAAGAGAGTTGTCAACAAAAAAACCAACAGCCATGTGACCAGCAAATTGTTAGACCCTGGACACTGTATAACGTATCTTGGCAATCCAAGAAAGATGCCCTTGACCTAGTTTATCTTTGGCAAATGTCTCTGTGTTATATGTGTCTCTTATAAAATGTGACAAGGGCAAAGAGATAATCACATGCATAGTCAATCCCTCAGAAAACTGCAAGTTTTAAAATATAAAAAGGAAAATGGGCAATGACTATACCTCTGATTTGAAATCTCCAGTGCAATTAATGATTGCCATTACATGTTCCCTATTAGCCTGACTTGCATAAGCACAAGGAAGAGTTCAGGGTCTAAGAGCTAATCAGGAAAAATATCACTAAGCTTTGGGGTCAGTTAATTAACAGAAAAGTCATATTTTTCACGGATTAAGTCAGGCTCTTCCTTTTGACCTCATTTAATTGCTGCTTTTAAAGACCATTGGAATAGTACTCTCACATGCAAAAATGCATTGAAATTCAGCTGCTCTCTTGAGGTGTGATGAGACCAGAACTTTAAAACACAGGGTATAAGTGTAAATTGGCATAATTTTTGTAGAATGCAATAGCTATTGTATATTAGGTGACAATGTGTATAACTGTATAATAATACATATAAGGCAATACTTATAAAATGGCATAAAAATGTCAATGTTTTCATGTCATTTATAAGGTTTGACTTATGGAAATATGGCTAATTATTAAAATAAAACGTATTTATCATAGAATAATTTGTAACAGCAAAAACTTGGAGCTCTAAATGTCCTAAATTAAAGAAGCCTAAATTAAAGAAGCCTCTAAATAAATTGCAATCCATTGGCATATTATATAACACTAAAAAGGAACTGCAACAAATGACCTTTAAAATTTAGAGTTGAGATTTGTTAAATCATCATGTGAAAGTTTACAATTGAATTATGTGAAAATATTTATTCACATTTTTATACACACAGAAATGAAATGCATCAATAATTATTATTTGTGTATTTTAGATATGGGCCCTGTGTGTTTTTCCCCCTCTTTTCTTGGTTTTTCCATATTTAAAAAATTGATAAGCATGTGATAGTTTATTAAAAAAATTCAATCTTTTATTTAGAAATCCAAGTTGTAGGCTCATCAGTCTAGTCTTCTCATATACTAAAGTTTAAGTTAGCTTTAAACCTTATTGTAATTTCCCTTTTCTTTTTAACATAGTACTATTAAGGACAAAGCTAAGTTTACTTTGTAAATTTAGTTGGTAAATTCAATTAGAAAAAGTTTAATAAGTAAGCTTAATTCTTATTAATATAGTTGGAAGTAATTCTATGGCTGGATACAGTTACAGCTATGGTTCAATCCTGGGAGTAGACTCACATATCAAGAACTGGGAATGTTTTGTTCTAGATTTCTTGGACTAGTAAATTAGAGGTTTACCTACTTTCATCCATTAATAGTACAAAATAAACAATTACTCATGCTAAACATATATACAATTTTGTATATACTATTTTGTATAATTTTTATAACTTTGAATATAAATATATTTTAATTGTCTCTTATGAGGAAAATAACAATTATAATTTTCTTAAGTAGAGAAATGAAGACTATCTTTTTAGTGTCAAGTATTCAATCATTGTGATTTTTGCCTCTACAACAAAACATAATTTCTTTTTTTTTTTTTTTTTTGGACAGGCAGAGTTAGACAGTGAAAGATAGAGAGAGACAAAGAGAAAGGTCTTCCTTCTGTTGGTTCACCCCCCAAAATGGCCGCTACGGTCAGCACGCTGCGGCCAGCGCACCGCACCAATCCAAAGCCAGGAGCCAGATGCTTCCTCCTGGTTTGCCATGCGGGTGCAGGGCCCAAGGACTTGGGCCATCCTCCACTGCATTCCCGG
This sequence comes from Oryctolagus cuniculus, assembly GCF_051225735.1. Classification (NCBI taxonomy): domain Eukaryota; kingdom Metazoa; phylum Chordata; class Mammalia; order Lagomorpha; family Leporidae; genus Oryctolagus; species Oryctolagus cuniculus. The sequence continues at coordinate 60,684,882 of NC_142878.1, forward strand.
GCCACAGCAGAGAGCTGGACTGGAAGAGGAGCAACCGGGACAGAATCCATTGCCCCAACTGGGACTAGAACCTGGGGTGCCGGTGCCGCAGGCAGAGGATTAGCCTAGTGAGATGTGGCACCAACCAAAACATAATTTCTAATCAAGTATAATGACTAAAATGCTAATGAAACTTAAATCTTGAAACAGTTGGAGGTACACCAGGTTTGGCCATGAGGTTCTGCAATGCCCCTGTAGTTTCCCGATTTTGACCAATTTTTTTCAGCTTCTTAGAATAAAAGCAAATAGTTAGAGCCTGCTACGAATTTGATTTAGAAGTAAATACTTAAAGCTGTTGACAGACAGAGCTGGACTGATAACATCTATCACGTCAATATTTCTGCATAATATTTCTGAAGAAAAAAATGTTGCCATCTTTAATAAGTAAGAAGCATAATTTTTCATTTCAAACAAGAAAAGTGTTTCCTTAACAATGTAAATTAAGGAATATCTTAGCAAATACAAAAGAAGCTCCAAGTGAGAGAATTAATTTATGTTTGAAAATGTATCTATATTTATTTCCATTTTCACACTTAGCACTTAAAAAGAGCCAAGTATTCTTGATGACATTCTTATATTGAACATTTTCATTGCTCTTTCTAAAATGCAAATGATTTATTGATTTTTAAGGTGTTGAATGTCTGGGTTAGGCAGTACAGTATCTTAAAATGTTAAAAGCAGCATTTAATCAAAACCTGTACACTCAAGGAACTAATACTTATTAGCTAACTTGACCTTAAGCTTATCAGAATTGTGGGTAGTAACTGATCCATCTGTAGAGGTAGTAATTCCAACACCTGTATACATGATTCTGATTTATGTAATTCCAGATGGAGCCACATCTCCTTAAATGTGATCTTTAAAATCATCTGAGAAGATTTGAATGTTTTCAGACTCCTGGGTACCACATCACTCCTAGTGAATCAGACTCTCTGGGAGTTAAATCTCTGGGCATCAACATTTCTCATGCACCTCGGGTAATATTCATATGCACTAGGTTGAACAAAAATAGTGTATCAAACTTAGGAAATGGTTTTTCAAGAATGAATAAGCTGCAATTTTCAAATGAGATGTACGGTCTAAAGTTTTAGGTTCACAGCAACATTGGAAGAACAGAGTTTCTGTGTATTTCATAGCACAACATGTACACTGTCTCCCCATTATCAACAGAGTGGCACATTTGTTTCAGTTGATGAACCTGAACATCACCATTACCCAAAGTCCATAATTCATATCAGGGTTCATTCTTCATGTTGTCCATTCAATAGGTTTGGAAATACATATAATGACATGTCTATTCTTGTAATATCCTATAGAATATTTTCATTGCCCTAAAAATCTTCCATGCTTTGTCTATTTATTCTTCCTTACCTCCTTACCACTGGCAATCCGTACTCATTCTTGCCATTTCTACAATTTTGCTTTCTCCAGAATGCCACACAGTTGGAATCATATTATGTAGCCTTTTCAGACTGGTTTCTTTCATTTAGTAATATACATTTAAGTTTCTCCATATCTTTTCACGGATTGATAGCTTATTCCGTTTTAGTGCTAAATGATATCTATTTGTCTGAATGTATAGTTTGTTCATCCATTTGCCTACTAAAGGACATCTTGAATACTTCTAAGTTTTCGCAATTATGAGTAGAGCTGCTATAAACATCTGTATAGGCTTTTGTGTAGATACATATTTACTTTTATTTTGATGATTCCTAAAAATCTATGGATAAAATCTGTTGTTTATAACAGATAATGATGCTGCAATCCTAATTTTTCTAAGGTGCTGAGACCTTGTGATAAGGGAACACAGTTTATCTCTTCCACAGGCAGATGCATCCTCAAAAGACACCATGTTGTAAGTGAACAAGATGTTTCTGGTGGTTCTGGGAACACCACTCAGGAGCTCCCGGACCAGACTCAGTCTGGCTTCAGACACAGCAGCAATGCGGAGGATGCCTCTTCTGTATATCTCTGTATTTGTTCCCACGTGCCATACTCAGTAAGACTGTGGGGCAGGAGATGTTAGAAGGAAGGCCTAGACAATACAGAGGATACATTTTCCCTGGCAGTGAAGTCAAAGATTTTCTTGAAAATCTAATCTCCCCCTTCATTTTCCTCAAGATTATGCCAAAGAGAGAAATCATAAAGCTCCCACAAACAATGTAAAACTGAGGAAAAGATCATTTTGAGGATAAAAGAGGACATTTAAAAAAATCCATAAATCTTTGTATATTTGCATTCCTATGTACTACTAGAATTTAAAGGTTGCAACATGCCAGGCCCAATACTTATCGGAATGGTGTTCTGTCCAAATTACCCAAAGCCGAGCATTAATAGATGTCTTTGAGATAAGAATACCACATTTTATGCTAAGATGTAACATTCCCTCTAGTTCAAAGTTACAATTTCTTAACAGTAACTTGGGAATAGCACATATCTACATTCAGAATTGGTTTCTTATATCCTACTTTTCCATTTTCCTTCAGAAAATTCGATGCCCATATTTCCATATGAGCATTATTTACTTTTTGATTGGAAACACAAAATCATTTCTACTTGTGAACATTTTCTTGTAATAAAACCTGGCATTTCTCATCACTACCATTTGCAGTGTACTTTTGCACATCAAAAATGCGCATGGTTTGGAAAGTAGAGACAAAGAAGGAACCTTCTGTATGTCAGTAAACGTCACGATATGGGTTTATCAGGAAAGAATGCTCATAATCTGGACTCGGTCTGTTGAATGTGGTAGCCATTAACTACATGTGGCTACTGAGCACTTGCAATGTCCAAATTACAAAGCACTGAGATACAGATAATGGATTTTTATAACATGTAAGAAAAATGTCACATTACCAATGTTTTACATTGATTATATGATAATATATTGGACATGGGTTAAATAAAACATACTATTAAAATAGACTTTACCTTATTTTTATTTCCTAATGTGGCTACCAGAGAATGTGAAATTACATATGAGTCTTAGAATCATTTTTTACTGAAAAATAGTGATCTAGATCTAAAAATAAACTTATTGTTCCATGTATCTGAATTTGGAATATTGAAGATTTTTATATTGTTACAAGTAGTGGGAGTGTTTTCATAGAAACTCTCCTATCCACTGGTTTTATGTGGATTAACTGGCTTAATTAGATCTAAACTGTTATAAGGACCCCAAAGGAGAGGAGGTGGGAGAGGAAATGCACACTTGTACAAGCTTTCTAAGTCTTCAAGTCACACACTCCTGGTTGACTGGCCTGCTTAGCCAAGCTGAAACCAGCCTTATTGTCATGTTGGGCACATTAATTGGAGAGCAGACTAATTTGCAAGAATGTGTGAGTGCCCTTTAAAAGGTGATTTAAATTTTACAATGATAGAAATGGCATAAAACATGCTTGTCTGATCATTTCTCAGAATCCAGCTTGAAATCTTTACTATTTTTCCACTTTCATTGTTAGAATTCAAGTACACACAAAAATGTTTAAGGAACTCTAACACCTTAGCACAAATAATTATCCTTCTGTAAAAGACAGACAGTGGATTCTTGTCATCAGACACATGGGGATTATAAGTGAGAATAAAAATCTGCAAGTTTGATCAGGGTTCTACATATGGGAAGAAAACACCTCCACAATCCTCCTATCCTTTTAACTGAAAAAAGGCATTTTTTTCTGTAATGCATTGGAAGCTTATAAAGAATTTGAAGGAGCACTTCCACTTCAAATACAGTTGCTGTCAGACTCATATGAATTTATCTTTATACCCATTGTATAGCTATGAACAATTTTATATTTATTATAAATACCTAATCTTTAAAAAAATAAGAATGGCACTGTTATCTTCGATTTAAAGGCAAAAGAAATAATTTCTTATAGAGGTGAAATGAATTACCTAGACCCTTGCAGCTGGATTTTCAGACACTATATCCCATTTACATGACAGGTTGGAAGCAAAGCTGTGTTGGTAACCCAAAGCTCAAGGCTGGCATTGAAGCAAGCCTGGAAAAGATGAATGATACTCAGGAAAAAAATGACTGCTCTGTTCTGTGGGAACTTAGTGATTTCAAATGCTGGAACCTTAATTTTTGAATTAAGTCCTCCATTTTGTTACATAACATCTGTATACTTCTCACTATACAAAGAGACAAAGTAATACTTCGCTATCATGTGATGAAAAAATTTATATCAGTTTTGACAACCTCAATCTTTGGTACAAAGCACATAATATGGAAGCAAGAGCGCCAAGGGGTCACATTCTCAATTGCTGATTTATCAGAAATCCTCCCGCAAAATACATAAACAGCATAATCTTAGAAGAATTTAATAAAACTGAGTGAAAAGGAATTTTCAGAGCTAAAACAAGAAATTAATTGCAATGCTTGTAGAGAGATTTAGGTGTCTCAGACATATTGAGGTCTATGAAGATACAGGAAAGAAAAAGTCTTCACAATAAGTAGGAGTTTTATAAAAGTGGAAATTGGATACAAGCTTACCAACAGTAATGAATTCCTATATGTAAATCTACCCCTATATAGGTTTAAGAAATCAAAGTAAGCACTACTTCTTAAATATATAGTTCACAACCTCAAAACATGTGCTGGCTTTAGGATATCTGGGTTTGAATTCAACAAGAACAGGTGTGTCTTTGGTCATCCCAGTTTTAATTGATTCTGCACCCTGAGGATGTTCAGCTAGAGCTTATTGAATTACTGAATGTATGGCTGACAGAAGGACTGAGTGGTTGAAGGTGGACTAGTGCTCCAGTGTACTTGGATTTGCGTGTAGGACTCACATTTGCACTGTCTTCTCTATGACAGGCTACTAGCACTCAGGGAGCCACACAAGAATGGGCAAAGTGTGAGAGTTTTCCTTGGTTCCCCACTGAGTTGTCACTTCTAAGATTAAACTCTCAATTTGGGTTTTAGCAGCATTTTTAGTCTTCAGTCTAAGCCAATCAAAGGTCTCATCTCTCTGTCAATGTAAGGGAGGAAATGAACCCTTTGAAGTCCAAAGGAACAACACTGGGCTTTCTAATGGTTCATACCCACAGCCCTGTGTTTAGCTAACCTGACTTTTTGTCAGGTTGTCAGATAAAATGTTCTAATATACTGGCCTTCCACTCATCAGTACATGACAATATGACTCAGAAGCTAAGCAGTACATCTGGCTTGATTTTATATATATTTAATATTTGTATTAAATATTGAATATACACCAAAGAATATTTATAAAATACATTAAAAAATTTATAAAACATACTTGGGCATGCTAGATGATAAAGATAGCATAAAATGTTCTTTCTTTTACAGAGCTACAGATACAGGGATTTGAGATTGGGTCAGAGTAAAATAATGCATCTTTTTAAACCACTGTTGAGCAGCACACCAGAGGATTTGTGGGTCAGTTTCTGGCCACGTTGTACCCAAAATACAAAAAAGAATAGATTGGAAGAGAACATGGGACTCATTTCAGTATGGGCAAGTTACAATGACATACAATTTAGAATGTTCAATGCAACCTTTACTTGCTTCATTTAATATGTGAAGTTTAGGTTTAATAGCTGCAGGGGTTTTGCACTGTCCTTGGCATCTGGATGTCTCAATGTCTTTCCTACCCACTTCCTTATGATTTATAGTGGGAAGATTTGCTGTATATGGATGGAGAGTGCCAATACAAGTGCCCAATAAACAAGTTGTGTGTTTTCAACTGAATCAAAACTATTCCTACTTCAAAGCACTTTGGACTGACAGTGTGTTTCAGAGAAATTTCCATTTTTTTTTTAAGACTTACTTTATTTATTTGAAAGGCAGAGTTACAAAGAGAAAGGTAGAGAGAGAGAGAGAGAGAGAGAGGTATTTCATTCATTGGTTCACTCCCCAAATAGCCATAACGGCTGGGGTTGGGTCAGGCTGAAAGTAGGAGCCAGGGACCAGGAACTTCTTCCAGGTCTCCTATGTGGGTGCAGTAGTCCAAACACTTGGGCCATCCTCCACTGCTTTCCCAGGTACATTAGGAGGGAGCAAGATTGGAAGTGGAGTGCCCATATGGGATGTGGGCATTGCCAAGTGGTAGCTTAACCCACTCCAAGAAGTTTCCCTTTTTAGAAATACGAACCATTATTTTTTCAAAAAACAAAATTACTAGCTTCCTTGCCTCATTTATCATGTATATTAAATGCACTCAATGCTTACTAGCCTTGGGCACATTAACACATAAAGAAAGACAGATTCTGCCATTATGGCTTACAGTTCAGCAGTCAATACAAAGACAAATCACAGCCAAAGGCCTCACTGAGGAATTGTTCTTATTTCTTTCCGTCTGTAATTATGTGCATTTCTATAATGTTAACTCTGTAAAGTTGTCAGCAAGTCACAGCTCTATGAGGAAAAAGGTCCCTACATTTTTTTTCTAGGTAGAGACTAAAAGACAGGGTTCTTTTCAGGAATGTAAATCTGGAAGGAAACTGGTGAATATAGGACCTAGGGCCGGATAATCCAGCTCTCAATATGTATACTAGACATAAAGGTATTTACAAGTTTACTCAGTTTTGCTATTGAGGATCAGCTTTGAGCAAAACATACCTCCTCCAAGAAGAATCCCTTGACTGTCTAGCAACTTCTTGCACCAAGTATGCCATCAATTGTAAAATTTACTACTGAGTTAAATGCAGACAAAAGAAAAATTTTAAAACAGTAACAAGAAAAACTATTAAGTTTTGGGGATGAATATCTAGTAGTTGGTTATATTTTCTTTGACAATAAGTCACTTAACTTTACATATTGTTATTATCCCTATAGTTTTTGGTTGTGCCAAGAGAAAAAGTTTATTCTGAAATATTTGTAGACTTTAAAAATGGATTCTATATATTTGATAATGTATAAATGTGATCATTTTTAAAGTCTTTTAAAGCAATTCTTCACCACCTAAGTAGGTTAGTTTTCTTGGGAACGTTCCCAATTTGGTAAATATGATTAAACTTAAACAAAAATAATAAAAGGGAGAGGTAATTGTGTCTTCTGACTATTGACAGTTATAGATTGTCTACAACATTCTGAGTTCAGACTAGCTACCTGAAATGCAATGATAAATAAAACAGATTATGCCTGCTTTAAAGGTCATGATCTTTAAACAGAAGAGTTAGAATACCATTTATTAAAAAGGCAAATGAATTTTAAGATGTATTTGTAAGATAAAATATGTTTGTATGCATTCCTAAAATTAGTATGCCAAGAAAAAAGAGAAATCTTCTGTTTTTAGGTAAAGATTATTATCCCCATTTAACTGATGCTAAAATTACCATCTAAGTGTTTCTGATATTCACTGACAGAAATGTACGGCTATAGGTGAACCACAGGAGTCCAGACTAGCTGCTTTCAACCTGTGGACAAAGGCACAGGTTCATCTCTTAATTCATACATAAACCATGATGCATTTCTTAAAACAGTAAAGAAAAGAATATTCATTCATCCAGCTGGAGAGTGTGTTTGTTGATATGTGTGTTTGTGTGTATGTGTGTGTGTGTGTGTGATTGTGTTGGGGTTTGAAGAAAGAGAAACCTTTTCATGTGACTTAAAAACAGATCAAAGAAAATAGTACCAGAAACCAAATCCCTAGACGATGATAAATGCAGGGTTGTCTTTCCTATATTCTTCCCTTTTTGTAACTGAGAACCCCACTGGAGGCTCATCTCCATTTCTTTGCTGAGATCAGTCTTCTATTTTAAGTCAATTCTCAAGGAAGTAATTTCAATCCCTTCTCTTGTCTCTCCCAGGCAAACATAGGTATTTTCATTGAAATTCGTATCTCCTACCCCCTCTCTAGCTGTAGTCCTGCTCCGAAGGTTGATTACTCTCCCACTTCTCAGCATAGCATGGCCAAGTTGCCACCAGCTAACCACCTTCCCTCTGTGGAGATACTACCCTGATATCCTGGGTGTTGTAGCCATGACCCAAGAATTTGAGGAACAAATTCAGATTTGCTTTAATTGTTCTTAGAGGATGTTTATAAGCTGCACTGTGACTGCAATGTTTAACAGGCTTGTTTCCTCACAATACTATTAGGAAGTGGGTGAGCATAGTGGTTAAGCAGGTGAAACCTGGGTTGTAGATTCAACCACTAACAGCAAACCTTATCAATTTAGATATATCACATTATCACTACAAGCTCCATTTCATTCATCTGAAAATTGATAATAATTGTACTTATCTCATATGATTGTCGAAAGGTTTGAATGTATAAAATGTTTAAAGTGTTTGGCCCAGAGTCTGACAAAGAAGAATCAATTAGGTCTTGTCATTGCTATTATTTTTACTGTAATTAGATTGGGTATCCATAAGCAGAGAAACGATGCCTTCATATCTTTGTATCCTGGAATCTCACTCTGGGCATCTTGATTAGGATGGCATTTTGATTTTTACTGAGAATGTTCGCTCTAAACCACTCTGAGAAGAACATGAATCCCAGTGTGTGAAGTGATTGTCTCATTCAATTGTGGCTCCCAAGAAAAGATTATCGCTATAGAGATCCTGTTAAGGATGGCGATATGGTTTCATTTCTGTATGAGGAAGAGGTAGTTGCTTCAGATATAATTTTGATCCCCTACCCTCAGCCCCCACAGTCTTCAGCTCCACCCTGGCAGTCACTGTGTGGCCTTCAGGCTGTCATTCTCAGCTTGCTCACCTGCTCCAGACAACCACATTCATCCAGACAGGGAAACTTTCCGAGGCTCTGCTGCTCACCACTTTCTCTCCAGATGGTAGGGAAAACTTTCCAGCTCTTAAACCCAGCCCTTTTCAAGGAGGATTCTAGAGTAGAATGGTGTAGGCTTCCTGCAAATTTTCTTGGGGCTGAGAAGAAGGAAGGGTAGATAAACACAGCCTCACTCCCCAGTCTTATTGTGGTTAACCTTTCAAATTTCCTCTTTACCAACATCAAGTTTATTTTAGGGGATCCATCATCCCTAGTTGTGAACTTGTTTAGAATTATCATCTGTGTACCTTGTTGTCTCTGGTCTATTAGGCTATTGTTCTTTTTATGAATGTCTACATAGGAATTCTATGAACCTCAATTCCTAATATGGCTCAAGATTTCTCTCATGTAGCTCCTGAGAGTTTTTTCAGACAGGGAATGAGCTGTTTTTCAAATATTCTGTGTCAGTAAGAGTTTTATTTGCCCAGAGCAGAATGAGTTCCTTTAAAGGTAAAGGAAATTTGATAAACCACACAAGTGGAATCATTATCTTGAGATTACATCCCAGAGGACAAGATAGACATAAAATAGTAAAAAAAAGATAAACTACAGGTTATGATAAGTATCGTGCGCAATATAAACAGAGTGTTATAAAGCAAGTGTCAGCAGAAGTCAAAGGAAGCCATATTTGATCTAAGATGCTGAAGATGGAAATGAACCATCTGCATGAAGAATGAGGGAAGAATATTCTGGATGGAAGAGACAGTAAATGCACGTGCACTGAGGAGGAAAAGGAATGGATGAGTCTGAGGAACAGGAGGCCCTGCTGAAGCATAATTAGCAAGGAATGGAATGGTATGATGTGACTTTCAACAAAAAGACCAGTGGCTGGTGTTGTGGTGTAGCAGGTAAAGCCAACATCCTATATGGATGCCGGTTCAAGTACTGGTTGCTCCATTTCCCTTCCAGCTCCTGGCTAATGTGCCTGGGAAAGCAGCATAGAACAGTCCTAGTATTTGGGTCCCTGCACCCATGTAGGAGATCTGAAGAAGCTGCTGGTTCCTGGTTATCATATGGCCCCACCCTGGCCATTGTGGACATCTGGGGAGTAAGCCAGCAGATGGAAGATCTCTCCCACTCTCATTATAACTGTGTCTTTCAAACAAATAAAATAAATCTTATAAAAGTAAATCAAAAAAGAAAAAGGCCAACATCAGATACGGCTCACAGTTCTAGCTGTTTTGAAGAGGTGGTGTCTTTTTAATTTATTATTATTATTATTTTTATTTTTGACAGGCAGAGTGGACAGTGAGAGAGAGAGACAGAGAGAAAGGTCTTCCTTTGCCATTGGTTCACCCTCCAATGGCCGCCGTGGTCGGCGCGCTGCGGCAGGTGCACCACGCTGATTCGAAGGCAGGAGCCAAGTGCTTCTCCTGGTCTCCCATGGGGTGCAGGGCCAAGGACTTGGGCCATCCTCCACTTCACTCCTGGGCCACAGCAGAGAGCTGGCCTGGAAGAGGGGCAACTGGGACAGAATCCGGTGCACTGAGCGGGACTAGAACGCGCAAGGTGGAGGATTAGCCTATTGAGCTGTGGCACTGGCCTGAAGAGGTGGTGTCTTATTTAGAGAGCGAGATAAAGCCATTGAAACATTTCAGGTAGAAAGTGACAGATTTTTAGGTTATGCTTCCAGTTTTGTGGGAGCAGAGATTGGAAGTGAGTAAGAGTCAAGGCCAGTTGGAGGGCTGTTTCAGGAGTGTAGAGAAAAGGTAATGGTGACTTGAACTTGGGTGAAAAAGCAAAGAAATAGCATCAAGACAGGTTTGAGACTGAACTGTTAGGACATCTGATAATGAATGTGAGGGAAGGCGGAAAATGGACAGAGATCAATCCCGAGCACGGAGGTTGATAACTGTGCCATTGGCTGAGATGCGGAATTGGTGGGGTGGGGAAATGGTGCGGAAGGACTGGGGAGGGGGGAAGCAGGAGCTCTTTTTTGGATGAATTAAACTACACAGGCCAGCAGATGAACCTCTTGCTCAACTACGTGTTTCCGTTACTCTTTGGGAAGTCTATAGCTGGGAAACGTTTTGAGTGCTGACACACCTTCTTCACTTAGCTTCTATTAAGACATGTCTTACTTTCATCCTTACCTTGAATGCCTGCTTGGCTATAGAATCCAGGGATAGAGTTACTTTGCCTGAGCACTTCCTCCAAGATGTTGCTCTGTCCTCTGTGCCTTCAGCATTGCTTTTGAGAAGCCTGGAGTCAACCCCAATCTTGTTCTAGGAGTAGTAATCCCTCTGAAAATCTTTAATATTTCTCTCTTTATCTTCAGTTTCTGAAATTGTTTACATGTTTTATAGAAATAGAGGTTAACTTTTTTAAAAATCTAATATGCTTGGCTTTGTTTTACATTTCAAAGATATATTTCTGGTAATTTCTGATCTAATATTCTTTAAATATTCTTCTATTATTCCTTTTCTCTCAACCTAAAATTACTCTAAGCTGGACACTAGAACTTTGGATGTATCCTTAGTGTCTCAGCTTTTCTGGAGGCCTCTCTGGTAGAATTTATTATCTTTTCTTTAGTCAATTCCATTTAAAAATTTTGAGATCCCAAATTGCTCTTCTGCACAAAAGTATGCTCCCATCTCATGAGTGTGTTATTTTCCTTTATTCTTCTGAGTGTATCCACTCCACTTATTTTCATGCTCTTTCCTCTTTGCTTTGTTTACATGGATAGCTCCTGTGTGGCAATTCATTTATTGAGTCTATCATCTTGTGTTGAGAGTCTTGGCTTTCCTTAGTGCTTGGAGATTTCTGATTGTATCATACTTGAAATTGTGACTTCCTGGGGCTGGTGCTGTGGTGCAGCATGTTAAAGCCCTGGCCTGAAGCACTGGCATCCCATGAGGACACTGGTTCTAGTCCCGGCCGCTCCTCTTCCCATGCAGCTCTCTGCGATGGCCTGGGAAAGCAGTAGAAGATGGTCCAAGTCCTTGGGCCCCTGCACCCATGTGGGAGACCTGGAAAAACTCCTGGCTCCTGGCTTCGGATCTGCGCAGCTCCAGTTGTTGTGGCCATCTAGGGAGTGACCCAGCGGATGGAAGACCTCTTTCTCTGTCTCTACCTCTCTCTGTAACTCTGTCTTTCAAATAAATAAAATAAAACTTAAAAAAAAAAAAGAAATTGTGGCTTCCTGTTAAACAGTGTCTCTATGCACCTCCGGCCAGTTAAGCAGAGAGATGCTGAGCTACTTTGGCTACTTTTCAGTGAGTCTTTGAGGAGGAGTGGGAGAAGCTTCCTAGTGTCCTACCTGACTAGCTGGACTTTTGGATGTGGATGCTATCCACTTCTCCCAGTCATGGAAGTCACGTGGACGTGACCATGTCTCTCTGTCCCATACTCATGCCTCCTGCTGCCAGCTGGAAGTTGGCAGAAATCCTGGCACGGTAGCCTGGTCCATGTTGTGAAGTACAGATTCACTTAGCTGTTCCTGCTGAGTTAGCCAATCCTTCACCTCATTTTTTCTCCCAGGCCTCCTCCTATTCAACTACTCCAATCCCATCTGTTTCCTATTTTCTGGGATTGTTGAGTTTTGCCCTTACTGTATTTCCTTTTCTAATTTTTAATTTCTGTATATGATTTACTTGCCAATATCTGTCATTTTTAGAAAATTTTTTAAAAGATTCATTTTATTTATTTGAGAGAGTTACAGAGACAGGTAGAGACACAGAGAGAGAGATCTTCTATCTGCAGATTCACTCCCAAATGGCTACAATGATCAGAGCTGAGCCAATCCAAAGCAAGGAGCCAGTAGCTTCTTCTGAGTCTCCCATGTGGGTGCAGGGGCCCAAGCACTTGGGCCATCCTCTGCTGCTTTCCCAGGCACATTAGTAGGGAACAGTATCAGAAGTGGAGTAGCCAGTACTCGATCTGGCACGCATATGGGATGCCAATGATGCAGGCCAGGGCTTTAACCCACTGCGCCGCAGTGCCAGCCCCAGAAATTTTTAAGAAGGAAACTTAGCTCATGCTCAGCCCACTTTTTGAAGAGGAGAGTATCTGTCAGGCATGCCAGTAGAGATATTTGTAGGCACAGGTACCAGGATACTTTCAAAAGTTCATGGAAAATAAAGTTTAAAATGCAAGTTTATTTTGATGCAATTTTTTGAAGGCCATGCATACAAACGTCTTCATTAAGTTCATCAAAAATTAGTATTATGAAATACTATCTATAGATTTCAAACAAAAATTGCACCGAAATAAACTTACCTTTCAATTCCATTTTTCTACAAACCTTTCAAAGTACACTCTTATGTACAAATCAGGCTTTAGGAAAAGGTGGCTATGGGACGGAGTTTTTGATGTTAATATATAGGGGCCAGTGGCATATGAAACACTGAAGGATATGTAGCTAGAGCAAAGATAGAAAGCACAGAAGGTTTCCACAGGGAAAGATGATAATGTCACTTAGGATGCCTGAATCCCCATATCAGAGTGCTGTTTGAAGTCCCAGCTCCTCCACTTAAGATCCAAGTTCCTGTCAGTGCACTTTTTAGGAGGCAGTAGATGATGGCTTAAGTGTTTGAGTCCCTGCCACCCCTGTGGCAGATCAGAGTGAGTTCTAGGCTCTTAGCTTCAGCCTGGCCCACCCCTGGCAGTTGCAGGCCTTCAGAGAGTGAACCAGTGGATGGAAGATCTCTCAGTCTGTGGCTCTACTGCTTCCTTTCAAATTAAAAGTGAAAGTAAAAAAAAAATTTACAAAGCAGTGCTCTGTAATGTGGTATATACAGATATATATTGACTGTCTCCATTTTGTTTAATGATATCAAATAAAATAGTAATGTAAACAGAATAACTTATTTTTCAATTTTTTTTTTTTTTGACAGGCAGAGTGGACAGTGAGAGAGAAAGACAGAGAGAAAGGTCTTCCTTTGCCGTTGGTTCACCCTCCAATGGCTGCCATGGCCAGCGCATCGCGCTCATCCGAAGCCAGGAGCTGGGTGCTTCTCCTGGTCTCCCATGCAGGTGCAGGGACCAAGGACTTGGGCCATCCTCCACTGCACTCCTGGGCCACAGCAGAGAGCTGGCCTGGAAGAGGGGCAACCAGGACAGAATCTGGTGCCCCGATTGGGACTAGAACCCGGTGTGCCGGCGCTGCAGGCAGAGGATTAGCCTATTGAGCTGCGACGCCGGATAAACAGAAGAACTCTTTTTTTTTTTTTTTTTTTTGTTGTTGTTGTTGTTTTTTTTTTTTTAAACTTTTATTTAATGCATATAATTTTCCAAAGTACGACTTATGGATTACAATGGCTTCCCCCCCATACCGTCCCTCCCACCCACAACCCTCCCCTTTCCCACTCCCTCTCCCCTTCCGTTCACATCAAGATTCATTTTCGATTATCTTAATATACAGAAGATCAGCTTAGTATACATTAAGTATGGATTTCAACAGTTTGCTCCCACACAGAAACATAAAGTGAAAAATAATAGATGATTTTTTTTAAATGATGATGAAATCAGAGCAGACCTATTGTCATGTTTAATCCCAGTGAGAGTCAAGTTGGGAATTGATAATTTCTTTTTTTTTTTTTTTTTTTTTTTTTTTACAGAGCGTCAGTTTAGTATGCATTAAGTAAGGATTTCAACAGTTTGCACCCCCATAGAAACACAAGGTGAAATATATTGTTTGAGTACTCGTTATAGCATTAAATCTCAATGTACAGCACATTAAGGATAGAGATCCTACATGAGGAGTAAGTGCACAGTGACTCCTGTTGTTGACTTTACCAATTGACACTCCTGTCTATGGCATCAGTAATCTCCCTATGCTCCAGTCATGAGTTTCCAAGGCTATGGAAGCCCTCTGAGTTCTCCGACTCTTATCTTGTTTAGACAAGGTCATAGTCAAAGTGGAGGTTCTCTCCTCCCTTCAGAGAAAGGTACCTCCTTCTTTGATGACCTGTTCTTTCCACTGGGATCTCACTCGCAGAGATCTTTTGCCAGAGTGTCTTGGCTTTCCATGCCTGAAATACTCTCATGAGCTTTTCAGCCAGCTCCGAATGCCTTTAGGGCTGATTCTGAGGCCAGAGTGCTATTTAGGACATCTGCCATTCTATGAGTCTGCTGAGTATCTCACTTCCCATGTTGGATCACTCTCCCCTTTATTTACTCCATCAGTTAGCGTTAGCAGGTACTAGACTTGTCTATGTGCTCCCTTTGACTCCCAGTCCCTCCACCATGACCAACTGTGAACTGAAATTGATCACCTGGAACAGTGAGATGGCATTGGTACATGCCACCTCAATGGGATTGAATTGGAATCCCCTGGTATGCTTCCAACTCCACCACTTGGGGCAAGTCAGCCTGAGCATGTCCCAAATTATACATCTCTTCCTTCTCCCCTTCCCACCACCATGTTCAACAGGGATCACATTTCAGTTAATTTTCAACACTTAAGAATAACTGTGCATCAATTACAGATCTAAACCAGTCATATTAAGTAGAACAGATAAAAAAACTACTAAGAGGGATAATGTATTAAGTTGTTCATTAACAGTCAGGGCTATGCTGATCAAGCCACCATTTCCCATAGTGTCCACCTCACTCCAACAGGTTTCCCTCTTGGTGTTCAGTCAGTCGTCACCGATCAGGGAGAACATATGGTATTTGTCCCTTTGGGACTGGCTTATTTCACTCAGCATGATGTGTTCCAGATTCCTCCATTTTGTTGCAAATGACTGGATTTCGTTGTTTCTTACTGCGCTATAGTATTCTAAAGAGTACATATCCCATAATTTCTTTATCCAGTCTATCGTAGATGGGCATTTAGGTTGGTTCCAGGTCTTAGCTATTGTGAATTGAGCTGCAATAAACATTAGGGTGCAGACCTCTTTTTTATTTGCCAATTTAAATTCCTTTGGGTAAATTCCAAGGAGTGGGATGGCTGGGTCGAATGGTAGGGTTATCTTCAGGTTTCTGAGGAATCTCCAGACTGACTTCCATAGTGGCTTGACCAGTTTGCATTCCCACCAACAGTGGGTTAGTGTCCCTTTTTCCCCACATCCTCGCCAGCATCTGTTGTTGGTAGATTTCTGCATGTGAGCCATTCTAACCGGGGTGAGGTGAAACCTCATTGTGGTTTTGATTTGCATTTCCCTGATTGCTAGTGACCTTGAACATTTTTTCATGTGCCTGTTGGCCATTTGGATTTCCTCTTTTGAAAAATGTCTATTGAGGTCCTTGGCCCATCTCTTAAGTGGGTTGTTGGTTTTGTTTTTGTGGAGTTTCTCGATTTCTTTGTAGATTCTGGTTATTAACCCTTTATCTGTTGCATAGTTTGCAAATATTTTTTCCCATTCTGTCGGTTGTCTTTTCACTCTCCTGACTGTTTCTTTTGCAGTACAGAAACTTCTCAATTTGATGCAATCCCAATAGTTGATTTTGGCTTTGACTGCCTGTGCCTCCCGGGTCTTTCCCAGAAATTCTTTGCCTGTGCCAATATCTTGAAGGGTTTCTCCAATGTTCTCTAGTAACTTGATGGTGTCAGGTCGTAGATTTAGGTCTTTAATCCATGTTGAGTGGATTTTTGTGTAAGGTGTAAGGTAGGGGTCTTGCTTCATGATTCTGCACGTGGAAATCCAATTTTCCCAGCACCATTTATTGAATAGACTGTCCTTGCTCCAGGAATTAGTTTTAGATCCTTGATCAAATATAAGTTGGCTGTAGATGTTTGGGTTGATTTCTGGTGTTTCAATTCTGTTCCATTGGTCTATCCATCTGTTTCTGTACCAGTACCATGCTGTTTTAATTACAACTGCCCTGTAGTATGTCCTGAAATCTGGTATTGTGATGCCTCCGGCTTTGTTTTTGTTGTACAAGATTGCTTTAGCTATTCGAGGTCTCTTGTGCCTCCATATAAATTTCAGCACCATTTTTTCCAGATCTGAGAAGAAGGTCTTCGGTATCTTGATTGGTATTGCATTGAATCTGTAAATTGCTTTTGGGAGAATGGACATTTTGATGATATTGATTCTTCCAATCCATGAGCATGGAAGATTTTTCCATTTCTTGGTATCCTCTTCTATTTCTTTCTTTAAGGTTTTGTAATTTTCATCGTAGAGATCTTTAACGTCTTTGGTTAAGTTTATTCCAAGGTATTTGATTGTTTTTGTAGCTATTGTGAATGGGATTGATCTTAGAAGTTCTTCCTCAGCCATGGCATTGTCTGTGTATACAAAGGCTGTTGATTTTTGTGCATTGATTTTATACCCTGCTACTTTGCCAAACTCTTCTATGAGTTCCAATAGTCTCTTAGTAGAGTTCTTGGGGTCCCCTAAATAAAGAATCATGTCATCTGCAAAGAGGGATAGTTTGAGTTCTTCCTTCCCAATTTGTATCCCTTTAATTTCTTTTTCTTGCCTAATAGCTCTGGCTAGAACCTCCAGAACTATATTGAATAGCAGTGGTGAGAGTGGGCATCCCTGTCTGGTTCCAGATCTCAGTGGAAATGCTTCCAACTTTTCCCCATTCAATAGGATGTTGGCTGTGGGTTTTTCATAGATTGCTTTGATTGTATTGAGGAATGTTCCTTCCAAACCCAGTTTGCTTAGAGTTTTCATCATGAACGGGTGTTGTATTTTATCAAATGCTTTCTCGGCATCTATTGAGATAATCATATGGTTTTTCTTCTGCAGTCTGTTAATGTGGTGTATCACATTGATTGTCTTGCGCACATTAAACCATCCCTGCATACCAGGGATAAATCCCACTTGGTCTGGGTGGATGATCTTTCTGATGTGTTGTTGCATTCTATTGGCGAGAATTTTATTGAGGATTTTTGCATCTATGTTCATCAGGGATATTGGTCTGTAATTCTCTTTCAGTGCTGCATCTTTCTCTGGCTTAGGAATTAAGGTGATGCTGGCTTCATAGAAAGAATTTGGGAGGACTCCCTCTTCTTCGATTGTTCTGAATAGTTTGAGAAGAATTGGAGTTAGTTCTTCTTTAAACGTCTGGTAGAATTCAGCAGTGAATCCATCTGGTCCTGGGCTTTTCTTTGTTGGGAGGGCCTTTATTACTGTTTCAATTTCTGTCTCAGTTATGGGTCTGTTT
Source organism: Oryctolagus cuniculus (assembly GCF_051225735.1). Classification (NCBI taxonomy): domain Eukaryota; kingdom Metazoa; phylum Chordata; class Mammalia; order Lagomorpha; family Leporidae; genus Oryctolagus; species Oryctolagus cuniculus. Next base: position 60,702,731 of record NC_142878.1, read on the forward strand.
AGGTTTTCAATGTCTTCCTGGTTCAATTTAGGCAGGTTGCATGTGTCCAGGAATCTATCCATTTCTGATAGGTTTCCCTGTTTGCTGGCATACAAGTCCTTGTAGTAATTTCTGATGATTCTTTTTATTTCTGTGGTGTCTGTTGTTACATTTCCTTTTTCATCTCTGATTTTATTGATTTGGGTCTTTTCTCTTCTTTTTTTAGTTAGTTGGGCCAATGGGGTGTCAATTTTGTTTATTTTTTCAAAAAACCAGCTCTTCGTTTGGCTGATTTTTTGTAATGTTTTTCTTGGTTCAATCCTGTTGATTTCTTCTCTGATTTTAATTATTTCTCTTCTCCTACTAGATTTGGGTCTGATTTGCTGTAGGTTTTCTAGATCCTTGAGGTGAATTGAAAGCTCATCTATTTGGTGTCTTTCCAATTTCTTGATGTAGGCACCTATTGATATAAACTTTCCTCTTAACACTGCTTTTGCTGTGTCCCATAAGTTTTGGTATGTTGTGCTGTTATCCTCATTTACTTCCAGAAAGTTTTTGATTTCTCTTTTGATTTCTTCTATGACCCATTGTTCATTCAGGAGCATGTTGTTCAATCTCCATGTGTTTGCGTATGCTCTAGGGATTCCTGAGTTGCTAATTTCCAACTTCATTCCTTTATGGTCTGAGAAGCTGCATGGTATGATTCTAATTCTTTTGAATTTGCTGAGGCTTGCTTTATGGCCTAGTATGTGGTCAATCCTAGAGAAGCTTCCATGTACTGCTGAGAAGAATGTAAAATCTTTAGCTGTAGGATTGAAAGTTCTGTATACATCGGTGAGATCCATTTGGGCTATAGTGTCGTTTAAATCTACTGTATCCTTGTTGATCTTCTGACCGGATGATCTGTCTATTTCTGAGAGTGGAGTATTGAAGTCCCCCAGTACTACTGTATTGGGGTCTAAGTCTCCCTTTAAGTCCGTTAATAAATCTTTTAGATAAACTGGTGCCCTGTAGTTAGGTGCATATACATTGATAATTGTTTTATCTTCTTGTTGTATTGATCCCTTAATCATGATATAGTGTCCCTCTTTGTCTCTCTTAACAGTTTTTGTGGTAAAGTTTATGTTGTCCGATATTAAGATCGCTACGCCCGCTCTTTTTTCATTTCTGTTGGCATGGTATATCTTTTTCCAGCCTTTCACTTTCAGTCTGTATGGATCTTTGTTGGAAAGATGTGTTTCTTGTAAGCAGCAAATAGATGGGTTTTGTTCCTTAAGCCAATCAGCCAATTGGTGTCTTTTAACTGGACAGTTCAGGCCATTCACGTTCAAAGTGACTAATGATAAGTGGTAACTTTGCCCTGCCATTTGCCAAAGATAAGTTCTAATATATGCTTTGAATTCCCTGTGATCTTTTGCTGTGAGGTTTCCTTCCTTGGTTTCCTTCCTTTACCTTCTTTCATATTGATGACCGTGTTTCTGTGTTTCTGTATGTAACACATCTTTAAGCATCTTTTGCAGGGCTGGACGAGTGGCAACAAATTCTTTCAATTTCTGTTTGCAATGAAAAGTCTTTATTTCACCTTCATTCACAAATGATAGCTTTGCAGGATATAATATTCTGGGCTGGCAGTTGTTCTCTCTTAGTACCTGGGCTATATCTCGCCATTCCCTCCTAGCTTTTAGAGTTTCTGATGAGAAGTCAGCTGTGAGTCTGATTGGAGATCCTCTGAGAGTAATCTGACGTTTCTCTCTTGCACATTTTAGGATCTTTTCTTTATGTTTCACTGTGGAGAGTTTAATTACAACGTGTCGTGGTGAGGATCTCTTTTGGTCGTGTTTATTAGGGGTTCTGTGAGCTTCCTGTACTAGGATTTCTCTGTCCTTCTCCAAACCTGGGAAATTTTCTGCTAATATCTCACTAAAAAGGCCTTCTAATCCTTTCTCCCTCTCCATGCCTTCAGGAACTCCTAGAACCCGAATGTTGGGTTTTTTAATAGTATCCTGAAGATTCCCGACAATATGTTTCAGATTTCTAATTTCCTCTTCTTTTCTTTGGTCTGACTGTATCCTTTCCTGTTCTCTGTCTTCTAAGTCCGATATTCTCTCTTCTGCTTCACCCATTCTGTTTGTAAGGCTCTCTATTGTGTTTTTCATTTGATCTATTGAATTCTTCACTTCAGTCACTATCACAGTTTCCTGTTGTACTAGTTGTTTCGTTTCATTTTGATTCCTCCTTAATATTTCATTTTCACGAGAGAGATTTTCTATCTTGTCCATTAAGGATTTGTGTAGTTCCAGAATTTGTTTTTGAGAACTTCTTAATGTTCTTATCAATTTTTTGAGATCTGCTTCTTGCATTTCTTCTATGTCATCATCTTCATAGTCTTGAATTGGGATGTCTTTTTCATTTGGGGGCGTCATGGTGACTTCCTTGTTTTTATTACCTCGGTTTTTGCGTTTGTTATTTGGCATATTGGAGATATTTGGTTTCTTCACTGTGGTGCTTTTTCTTGTTATACTATGACTCTAGATTAAGTGGACTATCTGTTTTTGATGGAGCCTTAGGGCTTGAGATGGGTGTGGCCTGAGAGCTCTGTTTGGCGTGCCAAAGGTGACACTCCCAGGTTAGGCGTGGTAAATCTCTCTCTCTCTCTTTCTTTTTTTTTTTTTTTGATTCAAAAGGGAAGTAATTCCGCACAGCTGAACGAAGTTGGAGGTAGTTAGCAGGCAAATGATATACCCACAGGAGCCAGAGATCGGAAGCTCTTTCCCAAGATCCCCACAGGGAAGCTGTTCGGCCCTCAGAGTGGGCTCAAATTCTCCTTCAGCCTCCCACTGGGTTGCCAAAGTTACGGAATTGTAGCGTCTCTGGAGAGTGCTCACGTGAATTCCGTGAGTTCTCTCCCCCACCGTCTCTTTTTTCACAGTCTCAGTTCAGTAGCACCACCAATTTACTAGGTCCTAATCTCCTGTTAATTCGTCCCGCCCAGAGTCAGGTTTTTCTGCTAGGCTCAGGGCCGGTGCAGACCTGAGGTCGCTCTGCTTATGACGTATGTCCAAGATGGCGCCTGCTCTTTGTCTTGCTCGCCCTTGAGAGGTGAGCGGAGAGAGAGAAACCCGTGTCCGTACTAGTTAGCCTTTTTTTTTTTTTCTCTCTCTCTCTCTCTTCCAGTTAGCCTTGTGAACTTCCCCCCCCCCCCGGGGGTCGTTCCCTCTAGTCTCCTCTCTCCGCTTGCCTGCCGGTGTCTCGGGCTATTGAGGTTTGGCTCACCTCGCGTTCCAGCGCTGGTGTGTTGAGTCTGCCGCTGATGTCCCGAACTGTGGGCTCCCACGCTCTCCACGCAGGTCCGCTGTGAGTCACGCGTTCCAGAAGAGTTTCTTCTGCTGTTTCCTCCCCTACTCTTCCTTGAACCTGCAGTATCTCCACTTTTATTAAACTATCTCTCCCCAGACTATCAGTGTGCTCCCTTCCTATTCCGCCATCTTGCCGGAACTAACAGAAGAACTCTTAAAAGAGATAATTTTTTTTTTTTAAGAAGTCAGCATCCTACTAAATAACTTTAATAATTTTATCTATGCAAATCATGGGATTTTAGCTGGTCCTTTGACTACTGTCTGAGGCTTATCTGAAATTGTTTTTTTAATACCTGGCACAATAAAAATGATATACATTAAAGAGAAGGGGGATCCATTTTTCTTAGAGTCAATCAACTAACCATAACCTGCTAGTAACAGTACTGTGAGACAGTCTTTTCCTCTGATAACTCTTGGTGTTTCCTATGCTAAAATTTTGGAAAGAAATTGCAGGGAGAGAGAGAAATAGACATTTGCCTGCTCCACATTTGGGAAAAAGGTGTTGTGCTTTCTTGTGATTTTAAACACAAGTTATTCTTGCTTCAGGCAACCTGAGCTTCCCTTTGCCACGAGCTTCATTCATGCTCAGTCTCACTGCTATTGGTTTACCTATTCACAAAACCGCTCACCATGGCAACCCTGGTCTGCATGACAGGCAGCAATGATGTGCTTGGAAAAACTGCAACAAAGTGTCATTTTTAATAAACCCTCAACGCCAAAATGTTTTCTTTCTCAGGGATTTCCAGTGACTTTGTTGTGGTCTCATAGCCCTTGCCAAAATATCATTTACAGGTGAAAATCATTAAGGAGACCCAAACTTGTACAATATTAGTGATGAGTGGTGTTGAAACTATTAGAGGTTCTCAGGTTAGGAAACTAATGGATTTTCTGATGATCTCTTTGGTATCATAGAAGCAGCACTCAAATAACACTTAACCTAAACCAAGTATCTCTACATTTTAGAAAAGTGTACTTTGGAGTGAAGTGTTTGTGGTATGAAAAGAACCAACAGAGAGTACAGAGAGTGAAAAAAAAATTGCAACCCAGTTTGAACCCACTCTGTGCCCCTGGGTAGGTGTTTCATTCAGAAAATTTCAAAGACAGTTCCAAAAACCCAGCTATGGCATTGTGTGGCTGGTGCCAGCAAAAGCAGTTAGGAGCTGTAATGTGATTATGAACAATTATTCACACAATTACAGTCAAAGGTCCACTGAATTGCCTGCCAAAAGGCAGAATGCTGGACAATACTGTCATATTTTAAATTCAAATATTGGTATTTTTATGATTTTCTTTCTATAGCACAAATATGTTGGGATCAATATGTTACTTGCTGCTAGATTTGTAATTTCAAGCACCCCAAAACAGTAAGAATTACAACTTTTCCAAACAGATGATCACTAGTCTCCAATCAGATTATTAATCTACACTTGGCATCTGGTGAGTGCAAATGTATTATGTAAATAAGCATGGTGCTCCGGGCTCAGAGCATGAGTGGAATTACCTTGAAGAATCTGGCCATGAGAAAGATGGGGGGGATGTATGATCCGAGGATTAATCATTCTTATGAGTTGTTATAGGCGCTTCTTCCAGATGCCCATTGGTAGCATCCCACCTGAGGATTAGAAAGAGTTGTGGACAGGTCTCTTAAAGAGTCCTTGGAAAAGAAAGCTTTACATATTTCTTATGTTTTGGTAAGATTTGAGGTTCTGTTGTGAATCAATATTTAGATTACATAGATAATTAAAATTTTATTTTGATATATGATTTAGTTTGAAAGTCAGAGTGAGAGAGAGAGAGGAGAGAGAGATTTTCCATCTGTAGATTCACTTTCCAGGTGGTCACAAAGCCAGGAGCTTCATCTGGATCTCCTATGTGGGTAGCAGAGGTGCAAACACTTGGGCCATCGTCCACTGCTTTGCCAGGTGCGTTCTCAGGGAAATTGATCGGAAGTGGAGCAGCTAGGACATGATCCAGTGTGTATTCGGGATGCTGACATCATAGGGAATGACTTTACCTGCTATACCTCAATGCTTGTCCCTATCATTTGTTTTCTAAGTTCAAACAATCATTTTAATAAATTTGAAAGATGATGTAAAGTTAGATAATGTGTTGGTACAGATACAATAAATAAATTTGTTTCTTATATATTCTGAGGAATCAGCTATAAATGATGGTCTGTCCTACTAAACATATCTTCTAGGCAACATATCCTACAGACTTACTTTGTAGAAACTTCGAATCACCCCATGTCCCAGAGGAAAAATAATTGAGAATAGGGCCGAGCATCTAGATGTTCTTATCACTCTGCCAAACTTAAGGGACTATATTATGAAAAGTCCAAGAATGGTTTGTATCCAAATGCTTTCAAGTCTAAAGAGGTTATGAGTAATATTTTCACTGCTTACAGGTTAATGGATTAAAAAATGGTAACCAGCAATAGACAACTGAGTGAATACTATAGATAGACAACTATCCGGGCTGGAATGTTTTTATGTAAAAAAGGATTGCAAAAAGAAATTCAAACTAGTGACCATAACTGGACACAGCTTGACAGAAGTGTAGGGTTGGTAAGAACATAGAACAGATTTTGATTAGTAGGATGAACAGAATCAATAGATCACATGTTTCAAGAACTGCATGTCGATTAAAACCTGTTTGAGGCAGAAATGACCCAAGAATGTAATTATAGTTAATGAGAGAAACAAGACAGTGAATAAAGTTATAATGAACGAGACAGAGGAATTATAGAATTGGATTCCATTGTGCCACGGGAGATTGAGAGCAGCTGTTAATTGGTCTAAGTGTCTTCAGGTGCTAAGGTATCCCAGGTAAAAAATGTTGTCCCTAGCTTGAGCAGTTGGGTGGACAATGATGCCACTAACTGACACTGGTGACTGGGAGGACATGCATAGGGAAAAGGTACAAAAACAGAGTTCTGTGGTGGGCACGTTAAGGACCACATACCTGCAAGTTACTCACATGATAAAGGCCAGAAGTTATTGTTCATGATTCTAAAGCTCAGAGGAAAAATCTAAATTGGATATTTAAATTGAGAGTCTTTAGCTTTGTGATAATTTCCTGTGGCTGTGTAATAAACTACAACCCACTTGGTAGCTCAGAACAACAAAAATTATTATATCACAGTTCTGGAGACAAGAAGCATGAAATCTGTTTCACTGGGCCAGAGTCAAGGTGGCAGCAGAACCATGGTCCCACCAGAGACTGTACTGAAGATTCTGTTTATTGCCACTTCCAGCCCCAGGTGGCTGCTAGTATTCTTTAGCTTGTGATTACACAGTTCCAGTCTCTGCTTCTGTAGTCTCATCGTCTACTTCTCTTTCTCTAGGTCTTAAATCATCCTCTGCTTTCCTTTTATATTTATCTATCTAATTGCAAGTAGGGTCCACTTGGATAATCTCAACATCTGAAGCTCATTTATTAAATTGTGCGGGGGAGAAGGAAGGATCACATTCTACAATTGTATTTAAGAAAAATAAAAGAGTCATAGCTTAATACCAGTTATTTACTCTTCTATATTCCAAACAAAATGAAGAATATTGATATTAATTCTATATTTTTTTTGTTTTTAAAGCCCACTAGCCATCTTAACTACAGTTTTGCAAGTCTTCTACTTTACAACAAGAACATATCCAAGACTTTTCATAGATTCATCTGAGAGTCTTTAATTTCAAAAATCCTATTTTTAGCACATTTCATCTGGAGAAGAATACATCACATTACTTCTACACACTGATATTTGGTAAAATTAATGAATAATTGAAATAAGTGGGATTGGTTTTGATCATTTCATTCAAGCACTGCTATTTACAGTCACAAAAATTTACAAGCTGAATGATGAAGTTTCAAAGTACTTAATGTGCTATGGAATTCCACCAGGCCTTTAGAGAAGTGTTTTGTTTCAAAAATATATTTGTAATATAAGCAGCATAATTAAAAGGAAACAAAGAAAATCTTATTTACATATGCCATATAAAATTCAACATTATCATTATATAATACATGAGTAACACATAATGATAGTCTAAATCTCAGGCTAAAATTTAGGTAATTAAGTTTTTTTTTCTATGTTCTTATTGAGATTTGAGTTTCACACAAGGAGAATCAGGAACTAACATTTCAATGGTGGATATTTTCAAAATAATAAAGGGCGGGGAATGTCTAAGATACTTGGGGGAAACTGCTACCCATTACTGTGCTATTGATGTCATTGGGGTGGCACGTTGGCACATGATGCCTGACGTCTTCTTGAAAGATAATAATATTTTAAATTAAAGCACAATCATGAATGCTTTAATAATATTTATTAGATGATTCTAAGATGTAGTCATTTCCTTTAGTAATTGTTTATAAGGTTATTATAAAATGCACTGACAAAATATTCTTAAAAAATGATACCATCATAAGTACCTATAATGTTGCTAAAACTAAGCTGTTGCTAATTAAAACAATGTATGAAACTGCTTAATCCATGGATTTAGATTATTAGATATGATTCACGCTAAAATGACCAATATAGTTTTTAAAACAATCAGTTTTTGGATGAACCTTTAGCTAATTATTTTTTCCCATCTCACAGACACCTGTAGCCTTTGCTGCTTGAAAACACAAGAAAACTTGTCTCCAAATGTTTGGAGGTGTTATTAAACCACTGCTAACAAAACTACAGGAGTTGGTTTTGTTGTTTACATGCATTAGATGAGGCTCAAAAAATAAAAACTAACAGAGAGACATAGGAATTATTTTGTGGTCATGATTTTGTTCTTAATCTTCTGATTTTAGGTCCAAGGAGGGCTCGGACACTGTAGTACCTAATATTTTTCTGACCTCACAGAACACTGTATCAATTAAAGAAGACTAGCCCACTGATCAATCTAAAATTGGATCAGTAATAATATAGTGACAACAAACATGCTAGTCCTTGTTCATTCAATGCCAACTATTTTTGGAACATGGCACATAATAAATGATTATTTTGTAGAGGGAAAAGCATTGTATAGTGAAAAATTCTGTTTTAATCTTGCCAGTTTCCGACATTCTCTATTCACCTCCATCAGTACAGCCATTTAGAGAATATTATCAATGGCATAAGCAAATCAAGAACTAAATAATGGAGCATGAAAAATGGAAAATATCTTAATATAGACATTAAAAGTAACTGCATACTGATTAGTGCATGTATTGATCATCTCAGGCTGCTATACTATAGCAAAAAAAAAAAAAAACATAGACTGGCTTAATCAGTGGATATTTAGTTTCTCACAGTTTAGAAACTGAGGAGTCCAAGATCAATATGTAGGCAAATTCAGTTTCTGGTGACGGCTTCCTGATTTGAGACATCATCTTCTCGCTGTGTACTTATGTGGTGGTATTGCTGATGCTGCTGGTGGTAGAGGGCTTTCAGGTGTTTTTTTTTATAAAGACAAAGGATATTATTCTTATCTGATTAAGGTCTTGTCCCTATGAGTTCATTAACCTTAATTACTTTGCAAAGGTCCTATCACCAAAAACGATCTATAGCAATGTGGTCTCAATAGAGATGTGAACAGGGAACAGGAATAATTTCTTACCCTTTATATTTTAACATGAGTGGGTCTACTTCCATGTGATTTTAAAAGTTCATATTATTTTTAATATAAAGAGAATAGATTTTATGCATTGCGTAGGTAGAGTTCCAAGAAGACAACTACACTTCCCTCACTCTTCTGATCCACCTCCAATCCCTCTCTCCCACCCCTCTTCAACAATTTTTGCAAAAGCACAATTTTAATCTACTCTATATTCATAGGCTTAATTCATTACTAATCACAGTATTCACCAAGCAAAAAGTAGGAAGGGCACAGTTCCATAGGAGTATAAACAAGGACTAATAATGATAGTTATATCCCAAAATGAACATTTCATTCCTATACATTTTTTTGGTATTCTATACTAACTGCCACATATCAGAGAAAACATATATTTGTCTTTTTGAGACTGGCTTATTTCACTAGGCATAATGGTTTCCAGTTATATGCATTGTTTTTCGAAAAGACAGGACTTCATTCTTTTTTATGGCTGAGTAATATTTCATAGTGTATATATACTACATTTTCTTTAGTCATCAGTTGATGGAGATATGGATTGACTCCATATCTTAGCTATTGTGAACTGAGCTGCAATGAATATGGAGGTACAAATAGCTCTTTCATAGGCTGATTTCATTTCGTTTGGGTAGATTCCTAGGAATGGGATGGCTGGGTCATATGCTAGATCTATTTTCAGATCTCTGAGGCATCTCCATACTGCCTTCCACAATGATTGTACTCATTTACATTCCCCCGATAAAAGTTCGCATTCTTAAAGAGATTCTTTCATTAAAGAAAATGAACATTTTCTAAATTCTATCAGCAGTATGTGTCAAATGCATCAAAATGTATCTCAATGATAATTAAGCTCCCGTCTCATTGCAGACAGATTTAAGTACTAGGAATACAGTGGCAAAGCAGCCAGAAATGTTTCTGCCTTCATGAAGCTGACAGTGGAGAGTCAGAGTAAAACAACGCATAAATATACACATAAAATAACACCTGATAGACATCACTTTGATGGAGAAGGACGATATTGAAATATGTGCCAGGGGCTGCGGCAGATTATGTGGTGTGGGGCACATGATGAGGTCACAATATGATGACCCGGAGAAGATGGCTGTATGAAGAGCATCACAATCGCTAATAGCAAGGTATGAATAAAATGTTCCAGTTACTTTCACTTATTATTACATTATAATAATTATTCATGAATAAGAAAACCTACATTAACCATCAATGCATTCTCAGGTATTGACATGGAATCTCAAATTTCTCATGGGTCTCTGGGACCAATGATCCCCCAAAGAGAATATTATTTGAAAGAACTTATTTCAGCTCTTCTTTCCTGCCCACTACTGCTATCTTTTCACCAAACCAAGGAAGAATTTGCTCTATTTTGCAGTGCATCCAGATTGACGTGTTTGTAATTGATGTACTCAGATAGATGTCTACAACCTCAGAACTTGGGGACATCAGAAGAAGGCTTAATGCTCAGATTAATTAAAACAGAGGTCATCAATGTACAACTTACCTCCCACCAGAACAAACATGAAATTGAGTTCTTGACTCAACCTCACATTGTATCCCACTGGAAATACTTATTAGTCTTTGGTCACTTTCATTTAAACATTTAGCTTAAAATGTCTAGCAGATAAATAAAATTTCAGGATGTATTCCTGACAACAAATGGGAAATTGAAAACCTGGGAAATCAAACCCGGACTTGATTCTTAAAGTAAAAAGCTGAATTTTTTTGTGTTCCCTCTCAGTGAGCGCCTGGGTAGAGCAGAGGTCTTGCGAAAGCTCTAAAGCTGCCTTGGGCTAAGAACAACCAGGTGATTATGAGTAACATGTGTTTCCCATTTGTTAATAAAAGGGTGAAAATCACTCTGGTTGGCTTTACTTTGGCATTGAAAATGGCAATGAAGGCTTAAAATCAATTACACACCATGAGCTAATGAAAACAATAAGGATTGGAAACATGCTCTGTGATAAGGTAAGGACACTTACATTTTATAAAGGAAAGAGATACAGAAAATTCAGTACATTCACAGAACAAGCATATTAGAAAATAGTATGTAATTAAAATTATCCTCTAATATGAGCATGAAGAAATCTAAACTATTAACTTGTTTGCCTCTCAAAGACAATAACAACAGCACGGATTGATTTTTCTCACTCTATGCAGTTCACGTTCTCTGATCTCTTGTTGCTAAAGATCTAAGAATTCTGAGAATCTTGGAGCCTATAAAGTAGGTGTACTATATTCTCCTTTTAAATAGCACTGATAACTCAGAAAGACATAAGCATTTCTTCATTGCACCTAGAAGCATACTGTTTTTTTAATTATACTTCCTAAATGAAATCTTTAGAATCATGCCAAATGATCAAGATTTAAAGATAGCATGACTGAGATCATTCTTAGTGCACAAAAAATTGTGTTCATGTTTTATCATTATAGCAAGTAATTCAGGTAAAACTACCTCATAACACATTTGCTCCATAACAAAGGATTAGACTTCAAAAACAAAAAGCCTTAGTTTGAGATATATTTCAAATAGTGAGTAGGAGATTGACATTCAAGGTTGAAACTGACCCACTGCCATGTAGATCTTGGTGAAATGTATTTAAAGTGTTCTAAAGAGTTGTTCTGAGGTCAGTAGAATTATTCCTTTAGCTGATTCATAGTAATTGCTTAGTTATAAAAGTAAGTGATTGCTTGCTTACTAATGAAATTGCTGTACATCCCAAATAATTTTCCATTTCCTACTTATAAAACCATAAATGTTTTCCTACAAAATGAAGTTATAACTCCTTAGCATTGCTTATCAATCTTTCCTCACAAAATTTTCCAGGCTCATGTAAATCCTTTTGGTTCTTGGACTATGCCTGGCATGTGGTATGTAGTTGCTAGTCATTGCATTGAAGGGGTGTTGAGAGTATTATGGATTTATTTTGGGATCTACCTTGCTCTAGAGAGCAATGGTTACTATACAGCAGAGGATCAATAGCCTTGTTCATAGAAAGCAAAGCTAGATAAAAACTGTTTTTTTAAGTGATCACAGCTTAGAATGATCTTATCCTGGAGAATCAAGACAGAGCAAGATGAGCTTGGAATGCTTGAAGTTAAGCCCAGGAGACACGTAGGGTGTAACCACAATGAAAAGGCTCCATCTATAGAGTAAGCAAGAGTGCTTTGCTCAGTTATCAATCAACCATCACTGCTACTTGTTAATCGATGAGCCAAGTTTTTCCCACATGGAAATAACAGTTGGTTAGCAGTTGTGAAAGATTTGATTTTGATTGACTCAGACTTCTGTTTACTGTGTCAAGAAGATGTAGTGAGATGACTCATTGAATGACTGGCCTCTCACTGGAAAACTCTGAATCTTTACCTATGCTAATTCATTAGCAAAGTGCCCATATTTAGAAGACAACTGTGCTTTGAGTTGATAAAGCTGTAGCTTTGTTGTACACAGGGGTAAGCATATTAAAGAAAGGTAGGTCAGAAGAGTACAGGTTTAGTTCTAGTCAGTCTAGCTCCACATTAAACTGGGACCTCTAAAAACACATTGTAATGAGTCTTGTCTTCAGATACACTTCCTCTTGGATTCCAACTTTACTTCTAATCAGCTCTGAGAGATCCTGCACTGATTTACTTCTCTGAGTCTCTGCTCTCATTTGTAAGATATTGACAAGGAAAATTCTTTGGTAAATCAATCAAAGTTCAATTGAGATGCTATCAGTCAAAAGCCTAGCATGTTGAAGACAAAGGCACTATCTAAATAAATGTTCAATAATTTTATTTCCATACTTTATTTCTCCCGATCTTTTTATTTCCTCATCTATTCATGCAGAAATATTATTGTGTCTTGCTTAGAGGGGACAGGAATTGAGCAAGTGCAAGTAACATTAAATGCACTAAACGGCAGCATCTTTTGTAGAGGGATACCTTATTTTTAACTTTTATTTAATGAATATAAATTTCCAAAGTACAGCTTATGGATTACAATGGTCCCCCCCCCATAAATTCCCTCGCACCCCCCACTCTCTCTTCCCTTCCATTCACATGAAGATTCATTTTCAATTCTCTTTATATAGAGAAGATCAGTCTAGTATATATTAAGTAAAGATTTCAACAGTGTGCACCCACACAGAAACACAAAGCGAAAAATACTGTTTGAGTACTAGTTATAGCATTACTTCACATTGGACAACACATTAAGGACAGAGATCCTACATGAGGAGTAAGTGCACAGTGACTCCTGTTGTTGACTTAACAAATTGACACTCTTGTTTATGGCCTCAGTAATCACCCTAGGCTCTTGTCATGAGCTGCCAAGGCTATGGAAGCCTTTTGAGTTTGCCGACTCTGATCATATTTGGACAAGGTCATAGACAAAGTGGAAGTTCTCTCCTCCCTTCAGAGAAAGGTACCTCCTTCTTTGATGGCCCGTTCTTTCCACTGGGATCTCACTTGCGGAGATCTTTCACTTAGGTAATTTTTTTTTTTTTTCCCAGAGTGTCTTGGCTTTCCATGCCTGAAATACTCTCATGGGCTTTTCAGCCAGATCTGCATGCCTTAAGGGTTGATTCTGATGCCAGAGTGCTGTTTAGGACATCCACTATTCTATGAGTCTGCTGTGTATCCCGCTTCCCATGTTGGACCATTCTCTCCCTTTTTTATTCTATCAGTTAGTATTTGCAGACACTAGTCTTGTTTATGTGATCCCTTTGACTCTTAGTCCTATCATTATGATCAACTGTGAACAGAAATGGATCATTTGGACTAGTGAGATGGCATATGCTACAGATAAAGGATTAATAACCAGAATCTACAATGAGATCAAGAAACTCCACAACAACAAAACACACAACCCACTTGAGAGATGGGCCAAGGACCTCAATAGACATTTTTCAAAAGAGGAAATCCAAATGACCAACAGACACATGAAAAAATGTTCAGGATCACTAGCAATCAGGGTAATGCAAATCAAAAGCACAATGAGGTTTCACTTCACCCTGGTTAGAATGGCTCACATACAGAAATCTACCAACAACAGTTGCTGGCATGGATGTGGAGAAAAAGGGACACTAACCCACTGTTGGTGGGAATGCAAACTGGTTAAGCCACTATGGAAGTCAGTCTGGAGATTCCTCAGAAACCTGAATATAACCCTACCATACAACCCTAACATCCCACTCCTTGGAATTTACCCAAAGGAAATTAAATTGGCAAACAAAAAAGTGGTCTGCTCCTTAATGTTTATTGCAGCTCAATTCACAATAGCTAAGACCTGGAATCAACCTAAATGCCCATCAACAGTAGACTGGATAAAGAAATTATGGGACATGTACTCTACAGAATACTATACAGCAGTCAAAAACAATGAAATCCAGTCATTTGCAACAAGATGGAGGAATTTGGAAAACATCATGCTGAGTGAAATCAGCCAGTCCAAAATGGACAAATATCATATGTCCTCCCTGATTGGTGACAACTGAGTACCAAAAAGAAAACCTGTTGAAGTGAAATGGATGCTATGAGAAATGGTGACTTGATCAGCCCTTATCCTAAATGTTGATGAACAACTTAATACTTTATCCCTTTTTGTATTTTTTTCTGATTGTTCTATTTAATACTATGGGTTGAATTCTGTAATTAATACACAATTATTCTCAAGTGTCGAAACAACTGAAAAGTGATCCCTGTTAAATATAAGAGTGGGAATAAGAGTGGGAAGAGATGTGCAATTTGGGACATGCTCAATCAGACTTGCCCCAAATGGTAGAGTTAGAAACATACCAGGGGATTCCAGTTCAATACCATCAAGGGATACCTTTAATGCAGTTGGGTATTAAATAATCATAGCCAGGGCCAGCATTGTGGTGCATTGGATTGAACTGTCATCTGTGAAGCTGGCATTCCACATGGGTGTGGCTGCTTCACTTCCAAACCAGTTCCCTGTTAATCACCTGGGAAAGCAGCAGAAGATGACCAAAGTGCTTAGGTCCCTGCCACCCATGTTGGACCAGATGGAGTTCCAGGCTCCTAACTTTGGCCTGAGCTATTCCAGGTTATTTGTGTGATTTGGGGAGAGGTCTCTCTCATTCTTGTTGTCTCTCCTTCCCTTTCCATAACTCCACCTTCCAAATAACTAAATAAAACCTTTAAGACAAAAATATATGGCACTGTGCACATGTGACCAGGCATCGGATTCCCCAGTTAGTCATAAGAACAATTATTAGAGGATAAGTTCCGTCAGCATGGTTGCTAGCAGAGCTGTGTGATGGCAGGAAAATTGGGAACAGCTCGCATAACAGAGATATGTTTATGACCATTTTCCTTTTTTCCCCTGCACGTTCAAGAATACATTCATTAAGACCAGCATCATGTTTAGTGAGCAGGGATATTTCCTATAAGGCAATGAATGATAAATGGAACTGTCCTCTTTCAGAGGACATCTACTGAAAGTGTTGATCTTCTCACTCACAAAATGTGAATAACTGATAAGCAGTTGCTTGTCCCCACTGGCTGTTATGATAGTTACTAGACATTTTGTAAATACATTAATAAAATGATTGCAAATAAACTCTCCAGGATTGTCCTTTAAAGCCCCAAATTTACCATTGACTGATATTTGATAAATATGTCCCATTACATATTGACAAAATGAACATTTCAAATTCAAAACTGAAAGTACATAAGCAACTCTATTTTGCCAATTAATATCTACATTGTTTTCTTGATCAGAAACCAATTCACTTTCTATGAAAAGGTAGCTTTGATTCATTGATTCACAATCTGAGACTGCATTTTAAAATTATTGATGAATTTAATTTTTACAAAGACATAGGATACTAAAAGAAGCCTTGTGACTTCTAGCAAAGGCATTGAACATCTATTCAATTTGCAATTTTCTTTTTTCACAAAATGAACAGTTATAGCTAACACATGCTGAATGCTCTTGGTAATTGTGTACTGTGGAAGATATCATTTTTTATTTAGTGTATTAAAGCTGTTAATCATTATCTTAAGCTAGTTTCTATATTTAAATACATTGGGGAAAAGATCTTTTGGAGAGGAATTTAAACTAACAACCACTGGTTTCATCATCATCTGATGGTTTAATCACGAATTGCATAGCAATTTAAATTAGCCTCCTGTGGATGATTAGACAATGTAGTCGATGAACCAGTGTGAGGCACCTGTGTAAAATGGGCAGTAAACACTATAGAATGGCTCACTCCCAATTAATAAATGAACCAACAAACCAATGACAATCTCCTCAGTACACTGGATGACTAATTTCTCCTTACCATCCGAAGTTAGTTTCCCCCTAGAAGAGAGAATTCTGTCGCTGGTTGTGAAAAGCTTTTGGAGAAGGAAGGACAATTATTTCCCCCATATCTTCTATGTCTTCATATATGGAAAAAAAATCATTGTGGAGTCTGTATGTTCTTCAGCTGTGTTTTTCAAACTAAATTCTGTCACCCATTAGAAAGTTGTAAAATCCACTTAATGGGTCATGACAAGCACTTAACATGTATCATTCTTCATGAATGGCACTAAAAATGGTTGAAGGTCACTAAGTGAGTTATTTGGCTATTGGATTAAAGTTTAGTGTTAAGGTAGTACTTTCTGACCAGGCAAATTTCCATCATGCCAGATTATTAAGAGATAATTCAGAATCAACAGTTTATCTATTACCTCCTATGATTTAAAACTATATCCTTACAAGAATTTGTGAAATTATCAGTTGTCTTTTTTTTTTTTTTTGACAGGCAGATTTAGACAGAGAGAGAGAGAGAAAGGTCTTCCTTTCCGTTGGTTCACCCCCCAAATGGCTGCTATGGCCAGCGCTGCGCCGATCCGAAGCCACGAGCCAGGTGCTTCTCCGGGTCTCCCATGCGGGTGCAGGGCCCAAGCACTTGGGCCATCCTCCACTGCACTCCCGGGCCACAGCAGAGAGCTGGACTGGAAGAGGAGCAACCGGGACAGAAACCGGTGCCCCAACCAGGACCAGAACCCGGGGTGCCGGTGCCGTAGGTGAAGGATTAGTCAAGTGAGCCACGGCACCGGCCATCAGTTGTCTTCTAAGTCTGATCACAATCAAAGAGCCAGCCCTTCCCACTGGTAGAGCATTCAGCATGTTTCTAACTACAAGAATAGATGCTGTCATTTCTTGTTTGCAAAAAAGCCAGAAGGCAAGTAGGTGAAGGATCCAGATCCAGATTTGATGGCACCAAATTTTCCCCAATTTTGGACTTCCTCTTAAAGGAAAGAGTATCAGACTAAACACAAAATTATATATCAAAGAGAATATTGACATAGAATGATAAATCACAACAAATTCCCTAAATCTTGGCTATTTGGGACTTCTACTTGCGAGATATCTTTAGGCAATTTACCACAAATGACTTCATATACATTGGCCTTTCTCTCCTCCCTTACAACTTCCAGCAATGCTCGTCACTCACAAGGACCCTGAAGCCTAATGCATCATGGACAATGGAAATAAAGAAGTGAAAGCATGAGAGTGCAGCAATGACTCAAAAAGGGGCTGTAGTAAGCTTTGTGCTAAAAATAAGGCGTTGGATGTTGATGAGTTTGGCGGGATCTGGGTCTACATCTGAGTCACTGGTGACTTTGAGCAAGTTGCTTACCCCTTCACACCCTGGTTTTCTCCTTTTCAAAATGGTACTATTAATTTTATCTGCCTTGAAGGAACATAAATAAGACTATACATGTGATGCTTCTGAACAATGCTAGGCACATAGTATGCAGCAATGGATGTTTATTATTGTTTTATGGAAACCCATAGTCAGATTCAGAGGTAGATGACTGCCATTCAAAGCCCAACTCACAACTTCGCTCTCTTTTTTCCTGAATGATGAGATAATGTATACTCCCAAGGGAAAATATGATAATGTGAATGGAACACTTAGGGCTCTTTGGAAAAAAGGTGATATATACATTGCATGCAATGAATGAGCAGAGGCAAAAGCAAAGCAATATTGACAAACACTAAATAGAGCATCTCCAATGCCATAACTAAATGGCTAGTTATATGATTTCCATATATACAAAAACTCATTTTATTGTGTAGCAAATAGAATGGCAGAGGAGACAAAATAGTTCTTGTAAACAGTGACTAGTCCTTAGAATAAAAGTGTTTTTAAAAATTCAGTTTTGGGCCGGTGCCGTGGCTCAATAGGCTAATCCTCCACCTTGCGGCGCCGGCACACCGGGTTCTAGTCCCGGTTGGGGCGCCGGATTCTGTCCCGGTTGCCCCTCTTCCAGGCCAGCTCTCTGCTGTGGCCAGGGAGTGCAGTGGAGGATGGCCCAGGTGCTTGGGCCCTGCACCCCATGGGAGACCAGGAAAAGCACCTGGATCCTGGCTCCTGCCATCGGATCAGCGCGGTGCGCCGGCTGCAGCGGCGGCCATTGGAGGGTGAACCAACGGCAAAGGAAGACCTTTCTCTCTCTGTCTCTCTCTCTCACTGTCCACTCTGCCTGTCAAAAAAATAAAAAAAAAAATCAGTTTTATTTCATGTAAGTAAATGAAAATATTACTTACAATTTCCATATTGATTGTCTGTAAATAAACTAACAAGTGTTTTTTTAAAGAACTTGTTCAAATTTCCTAAATAGGATAAATGCCTCTGCATTGAAATATATTTTGAGTGATGACTTTGCCTAGAAAATATTTTTCCATAGATGAAGCAAAATTAAATCTCTCCTCAATCTGTTTCAGGATCATGAGACATTACAGGTGGCAGAATTGATGATATTTGTTGCATTTGATGAAAGATAAAATATATAAACATTTAGTACACTAAAGCTCTCTGTGCCAGCACTCATGGTCAATCTCTGGAGACATAGTTGTGAGTGTCTTTGTGAATTTATACATTTTCTAATGTCACTGGTATAAGCATAAGGATTTCTAGTACTCTTGAAATGAAAGAATTTTAGAATGTAGAACGAAAGAAAACAATGACTTTCACTTACCCTAACTCCTCAAGCTTGTGTTTCTCTTGCTCTTTTATTTTATTTATTTATTTTTTTTGACGGGCAGAGTGGACAGTGAGAGAGAAAGACAGAGAGAAAGGTCTTCCTTTTCCATTGGTTCACCCCCCAATGGCACTGATCCGAAGCCAGGAGCCAGGTACTTCTCCTGGTCTCCCATGCGGGTGCAGGGCCCAAGCACTTGGGTCATCCTCCACTGCACTCCCGGGCCACAGCAGAGAGCTGGACTGGAAGAGGGGCAACCGGGACAGAATCCGGTCCCCCAACTGGGACTAGAACCCGGTGTGCCGGCGCCGCAAGGCTGAGGATTAGCCTAGTGAGCCGCGGCGCCGTCCTTTCTTGCTCTTTTAGTAAACAATATTGCTTATATTGCTTCAACTCTTTTGAATTAAAAAAAAAAAACTGTTAGAATGCAAAAGTATTTGTCCTCATTTCACTTATAAGGGAAATACATACTCATAAAAAAATTGAAAAATACATTTTTCCTGACTACTAGCCAACACTGAAATTAAAAGTTAAGTCTTCAAAGGATTTCTCTAAGCTATTCCTTTCCTGAACTATACAAGTAAAATCGCCACAGGATAAATATGATCCACTGTATTCAAATATATTCCGTTAGTGCTTCCTACCTAAGCAGGAAAACATGAAGCAAGTGCTAGCTTCATCTCCAAAAATCCTGACAAACTCCTCTTGGACCCAGAAGCCACAAGGCATCATCTGAGTTGATTAAGTCCCAAGCTAGAGGTTCTGAATAACAGTTCCATGAGGATTCTGTTTCTTAACTGGACACAACTCTAAAGTTTCCACTTCTAAATGGGATAAACCTATACGCTAACAGCATGTTTTGCAATTGTAAATGATGCTTGAAATGAGTATTTTTATCAGAGAGTTTCTAAGCTTATATCATAGTCGACATACAGATCCAGCAAACCATGGACTCACTCACTCCAACTTTGTGGGAAAATGGAGTTAATAGCCAGGTCTACTGATTTTGGAGTTAGGGCACTTCTTATCATTTTATCTGGCTTTCCACCTAACAGACTCATGTTTCCTCTTCGTAAAATATCTTTCCAATAAAATTTCTTTTTTGGTCAAGTAACTGATTAATTGGAGACACTGAATATATTCAGGTATCAGAGAAGGAAAGAGCAGAATGTTCGTATATGTGTACATACCATTAAGGTAAAAGCATATGACCCCTTGGTATTAAAGAGTTCAATGGGAAAAAAAAATCCCCTAATGCTGCTTGGAAGCATACAGAAAATACACAACATCTTTAATGTGACACCTAGGCTAGAATTTACCTTCTCAGCAGCCAACATTCATAGAAATATACTGCAACCTGTTAACAACATCTATACTGTAAGATTCTTAAGCATAGTCCTTATGCCTCACTTAATCCTATGCCTTGAGCCTGATAAAATAGCTAGTACAGACTGAAAATTTTAACAATTACCTACTTAATTATTTATTTACTTAACAGGCAGAGAGACAGAGGGAGGAAGGGATGGAGCAAGGGAGGGAAAGAGAGGGGAGAAAGGGGAGAGAAGGAGAGAAAGAGAGAAGGAGGGAGGGAGGGAGGGAGAGAAGTAGGGAGGGAGGGAGAGAGAGACCGACCCTATATTCTGGTTTATTCTCCAAATGACTACAATGATCAGGACTTGGCTGGGCTAAAGTTGGGTGCTGGAAACCCACTCTAGGTCTCCTATGTGGGTGGCAGGAACCAGAATTACTTGGGCCATCACTGCTGACTTCTAGGGTCTGCATTAGCAGGAAGCTGGACTACTGATTTGGAGATGGGTATTGAACCCCAGTATTCCAGTGTCAGATGCAAGTGTCTGAACTGCTAGGCTAAATGCCCATCTCCAAACTGAGATTTTAATATTCATTGCTTTGTGTGAGGTGGGGGAAGGAGGAATGTGCAGAAAAGGTGGTATATATGTGTTTATGTATTATATATTTATCACTGAAAGAAGTCCACCATTTAACTGAGGCCAGCCACATCTCTGTTAAAGCGAAAAAAAAAAAAAAATCACCATTGTGTAGATCTCTTTCAGTTGTAGGAAGAATTATGTAGCCATATAAATAAAAAGGAGTAGATAACTAATACCTTGGGGGGCAGGGTAAGGAATCTTTTTGCGACTTGACAAAGCCGCTAGAAATAAAGGTTACTTATGATGGAAAGAATAGGCATATTTTCATAGAAATATTCTGGGAAGGAAGTTTATCTGGTCTAGTTTCTTGGATTAAGTTGTAGGATGGATACAATTTTCCCAAATTATTTCAAATAGCAGAGAAGATCCTAAAATAAATCAAGAGAAAGAAAGTAACGACCAAAGAAGTGGAAATATTTAGGGGTTCTTTCTTCCCCCAAATTAGGAATGAGGTAGAAACACATGGAGGAGTGAAAGAAATGTAGGGAACCAATATATGATGTACCTATAAGTATTTGATTCATCTTTAAAGTTACTATTATCCTAGCAAACTAAAAGGTGGCTAGGATAAGATGTGCATAAAAGGAAGCACAGTCAGTTTAAAGGCAATTCAGAAACCCAAAGGGCAAAAAGTGATTCTTACCGTGACTCAAATAAAATCTGAGATAATGTTCTTTAACTCAATGGGCCCATTAAACAAGTCCAAATATCAAATGCTATATACACCCAATTTCCTTTACTCATGGAGTAAATCAAATTTATTCATGGAGTCAAATCAAATTATAAGTAAAATCCAGCACTGTTGAGTTTTGCTAAAAATTTTATGGACATTTTTCTTTTCAAGCTAATCAGCTGTCAAAACACTAAGCCTTAGTGACTCAGGATTTACTTTCAAACAACTCTCAGTTCTTGCTTACATTGAAACACTGCTCATGTAAAAAGAGTAGTCTTCATCAATGTGTCATTCTTACATTCTTCTATAAGAACTAAATCACCTGTTTGTTAATTTGAATGGCAGAGTTACAGAGAGGCAGAGGCAGAGGCAGAGAGAGAGAGATCTTCTATCTGCAGGTTCGCTCCCTGGATGGAAGCAGCAGCCAGGGCTGGGCTGACCCTGGGGGACCAGGAGCCAGGAGCTTCTTCTAGGTCTCCCACGTGGGTGCAGGTTCCCTGGGGCTTGGGCCATCTTCCATTGCTTTCCCAGGCCATATTTGAGTGCTGGATCAGAAGTGGAGCAGCCAGGATTCAAACCAGCACCCATATGGGATGCCAGCACTGCAGACGGTAACTTTACCCATTATGCCACAGAGCCAGCCCATGCTCCACTTCTGATCTAGCTCCCTGCTATTGTTCCAGGAAGGCAATGGAGGATGGCACAAATGCTTGGACTCCTGCACCCGTGTGGGGGACCCCAAGGAAGCTCTTGATTCTTGGCTTCGGCCTGACCTAGCCCTGGCTGTTTTAGCCACTTGGGGAGTAAAACGGTGGATGGAGGATCTCTTTCTCTCCTTCTCTCTGTTACTCTACCTTTAGAATAAATAAATAAATCATTAAAACAATAATAATAGGATAAAGATGTCACACAATGTGGTAAAAATAGCTAGTAATTGAGTAGTGCACATATCATTATTGCTAAAGTATGTAAATCTCAAATGTTTTCATCATAAAAAATAGTTGAGGTGATGGGTAGGTCAATGAGTTTGATTTAATCATCTCGATTTGTATTTAAAGAAAATCACAACATTGGTCCAG
This sequence comes from Oryctolagus cuniculus, assembly GCF_051225735.1. Lineage (NCBI taxonomy): Eukaryota > Metazoa > Chordata > Mammalia > Lagomorpha > Leporidae > Oryctolagus > Oryctolagus cuniculus. The sequence continues at coordinate 60,725,369 of NC_142878.1, forward strand.
GTGCTTGGCACAATGCTTGGGGAATTGCCTAGGACTGCCCATGCCCACACACCTTGTCAGAGTGCCCTGGTTCGAGTCCCAGCTCTGTTCCTGATTTTCGCTTCATGATCACGGAGGATCTGGAATGCATCAGGTATTGGCTCAAGTACTTGGGTCCCTACCACACACTTGGAGACCTGGATTGAGTTCCTGGCTCCTGGCTTCAGCCTGGTCCAGCCCTGGGTGTTGTGCACATTTGGGAGTAAACCAGAGGATGGGAATTTTCTCTCTCTGTTCCTCAAATAAATAAAGAAAATTTTGAAAAATAAAAAAACCCTAAATAACCTTTAGATTCCCTTTTACCTCTCCAACAAGAATGCTGTCTTGACTTACTTCATATCAATCACATTTTTCCTTCCTTTTCCTCATTCTTTATAATTCCAAGCTTTGAATACTTCTCCAAGTCAGACCATTTCAATTAAGTGTTATCAACTTCCTGTCCTCAAGCAATAATATTGGCACCTGCTTTCATTATAAGAATAGGAAGAGATTAACATTACCCTATGAAAATTTTGTCCTTGTCTTGGAATATGAAATCTTTGTAGTCATTACAATTGCAAGATTTCAATTATGTTCAGAATTTTAATATAAGAACATTTACATGCTATTTTTATTTCAGTTATTTAGAGAATATGTAAAAAAAACTTTTAGAAGCATAAAAATACCTGGAAATTTTTTTAAGGAGGTCTTGTTCTTTTTAAAATTTTGATTTGTTAAGTAGTAATACATTTTTTACAGCTTGCACAGTTATTTAAATAATTAAAAATCATATAAGAATTAAAATATAAATTATAAGTGGATAAAATTATTCAAATTAACAATAATTATAAATAATTGAGGCTTCTTCAGAACAAAAGAAGCATGGGAAATTCTATTCTATACAGAAATGGTAGCAGAAATTTTACTGTGTTGTTCTGTGTATAAAATGGATGAAAGACATTTTTCATAGGGAAAATAAACTAAACATTCACCTACCTCTCCAAATGAAATCAATGAGTGATCAAGTTACATAACAATTGAAATTAATACACAGTTAACAATATTCTGTTTCCTATGCTTGCAATGTTTGTCAGTCTTTCATGCTCAGTAAATATTTATGATTTACTGAAATCAAACTTAGTAAGCATTTCAAGTTTCATTTCATTATGTTTACTAATCTTGTGTGAACTTAGATTTCCTTATTATCAGGGTTTGTGATAATGCAGTATCATGACCAAACCTGGATCTGCTTTCCCCAATCTCATTTGAACTCATAATCTCTCCTCACATCTGTGGGGTGTCTAGATGATCATATAGACTCTCATTTTAATAAAGCAGTTCAATTAAAATATTTATTAGCAAAGGCCCCATGGGAGAAACCACATTGTGGAAAGACTTGGCTGAGAGGGGTAAAGAAATTAAGCCAAACTCATTAGCCCTAAAAACTAACACAACATTCCACAAAACCATCAGAAATCAGCATGAGCAGAGACTTACTAGACAATACCACATGTTGGGTCCATTTTCTAAATACTCATTGCATTTTATTAGAAATTTTGCTATACATGCATGTAGATTATACTCATACATGCTATTGACATGTCACATCAATATAATTTCAAGTCTGTAAGGTAAGGGTTTGTTATTACTCAGTATTAAAATTATTTTCTATTGCTTAGGAATTTATCCTTTGCTGGGGAGGAAAATCAAAGGCATATAAAAGAGTTTGAAAAGACATAAAGCAATAATAAACCCTATACCCTGGAAAGAAGTTATGGGAGGCATTAGGGTTTAGCAGTCTGAACGAAAATTCCAATTTCACCAAATATTAATTATTTGACTTTAGGAGAATTAGCACATAGGATTCAATTTTCCATATCTATAAGGTGACTTTGGTAGTGGTATTTCCCTCATGCATTTGTTATAAAAATTAAATGAAGTAGATCTTATGTATTTATTATAGCATCTTGATTAAAATTTCAACAACTATATGTTGTGATAATAATGCTAATAATGGTTATAATGATATGCCTAGACAGAATTTTCTTGCTACAAATGACTATAAATGATATAGATGAGGCATACTGAAACAATTTGACTTCTATTTCCAGTAAGATGTAATATTTAAGTAATCATCCTCTTAACAACTAGAAATGCTTCAACATCACAGAAAAAATCATAATTTAAAACATGCCTGAGAACATAAAAAAATGAGAAGTAGAAGTAAATTTCTAGAGAGGAGTGAAGTGTCCAGAAGTGAGGTAAGATTACAGCTGATTTTTCCCTGTAACCCCTGAGGATCCAGGTACAGGATAGAGATTGAAAAGCATGGAGTAGCATGACCACTTACAGCAAAACATGGAGACCAGAGTGACAAAACTGAAAAACCTCATGGGGCCATAAGGAAAAGGACATTTCTCTCCACGCAGAATATTTGTTGAATTCTGAAGGCACATGGAAGGCAAATGAGCTAAACTGAAATCTGAAGAAAATAAAGTATCTTATAAATTATAGGGCTTTGAAATCAAAGACACATTAGGAGGAGAAGATATAATGTTATAAAAAAAAAAAAAGGAAACAGAAGACAAAATCCTGAGGAGGAAGTGTGAATCTACAGCTACGGATCTACACCAGTTTTCTCCTAGGGACACTTACTGATGTTGAGTCCAGCTGGAGGCCAATGTTTGGGGCCGATAATGCAGACCTGGATCTGACAGAAGGATACTGCTGCAAAATGAAGAAACTAATGGATGCTTTGGCAACAGGTAGGGCTAGAACTCATACTTTAGCATTGTCCTGAGTAGTGAAGCACAAAGTCTCCCCCTTAAAATCAAACGCTGGTGTCCATGGACTGTGAGACCAAAGAGCCAATTATACAACCTCTGAAAGGCAGATGTAATTCCTGAAAAATTTCAGAGCTGAGGTGAAAAAATCTAACCAGGTTTTTACTTGAAGTCTCTGGTGGCCATGGCCGAGGAAATCACAACGACCCAGTCATAGATTGAATTTTACCAAGATTGCAGTTCACTCTCAGAATAACTTAATCCTTGATTGCATTGAGATGATTAACCTGCTGACCCTTCACTACACTGCATCTTATGATCTACACAGAAGTAATATTTAGTTCACTTTGGTGGAAAAGAGTATAACTAGAGCATGTGTGGCCTTTTAAATATACAGTGTGTGGCATGTAGTAAAAGTGATTAAATGGAACCAAACTTGTAAATAATTTATATAATCCACATTTTAAAGTACGAGGAATATACTTAAAAGTATCATTAATATGCTTATGAAAATAGACAAAAGGATGGGAGAAATAAAAATATGATGAACAAAAAACTGAAATCTATATGAAAGAATCAAATGGGCATTGCAGAATTGAAAATAAAATGTCTAAGTTAAGAATACAATTGAGGATTTAATAGTAGACACAAGTGAAGACAGAATTAATGAAGTGGAAGACATATCAATGGAAAATACTGGAATTAAACTTAGAAGTAAGGGTGAGACTGATGAAAAGGACAAGAGCAAGAGGAAAATATAGAACATGCTCAAAATTTCTAATATATTTGAAAGTGGAATTCCAGAAAGACAGGACAGATGCAATGATGTACAAAGACATAAGGAAAAAGAATTTCTCAAAATTGACAGAAGGCATGAAATCACAGAGGTATAAGTTTCAACAAAGCAGAAAACATACATGCATCTTACACATCATAACATAATTTCTAAATATCTAATACAAATTAACAACTAAAAGTCAACTCGAGGAGAAGACGACAGTACTTTCAGAAGTATAGCAATTAAATTGACAGTTAACTTTTCAAATAATATATGCCAGAGACAATGGAAAGAAATATAACATGTCTACTATCCTAAAATTCTACGCCAAACAAAGATGTCTTTCAACAGTGACAGTGAAATAGGTTTATATAAATAAGTATATTATCTGACAAAGTGAAACTAAGGGCATAGGTTTTCAACAGTTCTGTAATAACACCCACTAAAAGGAGTTCTTCAGGGTGAAGGAAAATTATCCCGAACATGTAAACGTGAACATGCAGGAGGAAATGAAAGCCACTATAAAGTATAAACATGTGGTTAAGTATAAATACATTTAATGTAAAAAAAAAACAATGATGTGGATGTCTTTTAAAGTATAGGGAGAACTCAAACATGCAACAACTACAATCCAAAAAGAGAATAATAAAAGGAGAGTCTTTGTTCTAAGATTCTTTATTATTAAGAAAACTGTAAAAGTAGTAATTTATATTAGATTTCAGTAAGTCAAAGATTAATTTTATAACCCCTAAAGTATTCACTGAAAGGAGAATAAAAGATGTGTATTTGAAATAATTAAAAGAAAATAGAGAATAATAAAATCTAATGGAATAGCTTAAAATACATAGCTGAACATGAAATGAAATGATCGGGATGGTGCTATGGTTTGGATGTTGAATGTGTTGGAGACTTGGTCCCTAGAGTTGTAGAAGCATTAGGAGGTGGGGCCTATTGGAAAGGCCTTAGGTCATTGACAGCATGTCTAAAGAAAGGGTTCTTCTGAATGAGCTGTTACAAAAGCTGGAATGTGGGCCTAACCCCGGTCTCTATTCCTAGCTCACCAGGTAAACCTCAGTGTGCGCTCTACCACCCAGTCCAGGGCTTCACCAAAGCCTGAATCATGCCATTTGGACATGGGGCTTCCAAACTGTGTACCAACTAAACCTTTTTAAGTTAATTTCTTCAGTTATTTTGATGTAGTAACAAAAAGTTAAAGGTGGAAAACCGGAATGGTAAACTGCTGTCTCCAAATGTGACTCCACAGCTCCAGGGTGAGATTGCACTGGAATAACCTTGATGGCTATGCTTCTGAGTTGTTCATTTTCACAAAGATTGAGGAACATGATTTTAGGCTCAGGTGAGGCTGCAAATCAGAACAGAAATTTCTGCATGGAGTTGAGACCCTGTATGTGCCAAACTGTCACATACAGTAGGATTACACATACTCTCCTCCACTGTTCAGGAAAGTAATACCAAAACTTGGCTTTGCCTCATCTTTACTGTAAGGCAAAACGAGGCAAGGAAAGACAAGGTAAGATAAAAGGACAGTCTTTCAGACATTAAACTCTAGACCTACATGATGTGGAAATCTGAAATTTATTTTATAAGGGCAAAATATAAAACCATGTATTGAATTAGTGAAACTTGAAATTCATCTGAGCAAAGTAGTTCTAACCAACTTCCAAAAACTCAAGAAGAATTGTTCTCCCAGGAAATAATTATCCTCTTTTAAAACTGGCTAAAATATCAAAATTTAAAAAGACAAAGCAGGGCAGTCATTTGGCACAGCAATTATGTCCCCACTTGGGCTGCCCACATCCCTTATTGAAGTGGCTGGTTCAAGTATCTGCTTCTCAACTTCTATTCCAGCCTCCCAATGATGCACATCCTGGTAGACAGCTGATTACAGCTCAGATGCTATGTCCCTGCCACCCTGTAGGAGAAGAGGATGAAGTTCTGGGACGCTGGTTTCAGGCTATCCCAGTTCTGGCTGGGGTGGGCTGCAGTGGGGAGTGAATCAATGGATGGGAGTTCCCTCTCTGTCTGTTTCTCTGTCTTGTTCTTTCTCTGTCACTCTACATTTCAAGTAAAATGAAAATTAAAAAGCACAAAGTTTTAAACAGAAGGTTTTATGTTAAAACAACAAAACAAGAGGAAATAATCCACCACAAAATAGAACATCAGTTATAATGAATTATAGACTTCGTATCCCAAGGACTTCAGATAATATTATTTAGACCAAAAAGTAAGTGTGCTGAAATTATGATTGATATATAGGGAAATAAAATAATTGATGATATGTCAGAGAAAATAAAAATCCTAGTGAAAGGAACAAAATTTCAATTGAAAGAAGTTGCTTTAAAAGAATCAACTATGTACAGTTACTGGAACTGAACACTGAGGAACCAGATCTGAAGCCGGCTACTCCAAAGACTGATTCTCCTGGCTGCAGGGGATGCTGTCAGTTCTGTGTTCCTGAAGAGATCTTGTGATCTAGAACTTGCAATGCACTTTCAAAAACCTGCTTCGGACCTGTAGTAGCACTTTAAAATTTATAAGCTTGAGGGATCCAAAAGCCCAGATGCACAAAGTCTTGTATTCATATGTTCTGCACCAACTGTGTATCAGACAGTGTGAAGCTGCTGGATACATGGTGATGAATTAACTGCAATCCTAATATGCAAAGGGTTCTGAAGGGTTTGACTGACAGATTTTCAATGAAGAAGTGAAAAAAATAGAAAGAAACAATGAAGGTTCTGCAGGACAAGAGGAGAGAAGATAGAGTCTACTGCTGCCATCTTCCCATGCCAAGGCAGAAAGAAATCGCCAAATTCCCCACCGCTGGCAGTTTTAGCTGAGAAGGAGTTCCATAGTCTCCCACTGCCTTTTACTTCACCTTAGAGAGATGACTGGGGACTGAGCAATTGCCAGGCTTGGAATAGGGAAGCCTCCTTGTTTCCTTCCCCTCCCCTACTCCCTCAGAGTGTCACACTTGACAGTGGAAAGCTATGCAGTGCACTGCTATTCCATAGCCACATCATAGTCAGAGTGAGGGCAACATGAGGGACAAAAGACAGATCCCCTGCATCCACAACCATGAGAGTTTTTGGGCATTAGCCCCAGAGCCACACTCATGCACACTATGTGAGCAAAAGAGATTTACCTTGTTTTGGGGGGCTAACACCAGAAGCATCCTATAAAACAATATGCTCTAACCCTGGGAGATCTGGGTAATGACCCCACTGTATCCTGTAATATTTATTCTAAATTTCCCAATCTCACTGGAATCTACCCAGTGGGCCTAGGGAAGAACCTACTTACATTCTACCTCTCTAGACTCATATCCTCCAGAGTAAAATCTCCTGTATACCTTGTAGGCATCCTGTAGGACTAGAACAGGATTCACTTCACATACTCTAGTCCTAGGACTAGGGTTGTTGATATTATAAGCCACAGCACCAGTTGGACTCTCCTAGCAGGACCCAAGGAAGGGTCCACAAGTATCACATAGTCTTTGAGCCATAGAAATTGGTGTCCACAAGCCCAAGTATCTCTTAGGCTTGCCAGTAGGACAAGGTGGTAGCCACCCTTGTCTCCTTCAGCACCAAGGACAAGGCCCTCTTAGTATTTTTTGTTTGTTCTACTTAATACTTTTGGTTGAATACTGTAATCAATACACAATTCTTCTTAAGTGCTGAAACTTAACTGAAAAGTGATCGCTGTTAAATATGAGTGGGAATAAGAGAGGGAAGAGATGTGCAATTCGGGACATGCTCAATCGGACTTACCTCAAACATACCAGGGGATTCGAATTCAATCCCATCAAGGTGGCATGTACCAACGCCATCTCACTAGTCCCAGTGATCAATTTCTGTTCACAATTGATCATAGTGATAGGACTAAGAGTCAAAGGGATCACATAAACAAGACTAGTGTCTGCAAATACTAGCTGATAGAATAAAAAAGGGAGAGAACGATCCAACATGGGAACTGAGATACACAGCAGACCCATAGAATGGCACATGACCTAAACAACACTCTGGCCTCAGAATCAACCCTTAAGGCATGTGGATCTGGCTGAAAAGCCCATGAGAATATTTCAGGCATGGAAAGCCAAGACACTCTGGAAAAAAAAAAAAAAAAAAAAAAAAACCTAAGTGAAAGATCTCCGCAAGTGAGATCCCAGTGGAAAGAACGGGTCATCAAAGAAGGAGGTACCTTTCTCTGAAGGGAGGAGGAACTTCCACTTTGACTATGACCTTGTCCAAATATGATCAGAGTTGGTGAACTCAGGGGGCTTCCATAGCCTTGGCAGCTCATGACAAGAGCCTAGGGTGATTACTGATGCCATAAACAAGAGTGTCAATTTGTTAAGTCAATAACAGGAGTCACTGTGCACTTACTCCTCATGTAGGATCTCTGTCCTTAGTGTGCTGTACATTGAGATTTAATGCTATAACTAGTACTCAAACAGTACTTTACACTTTGTGTTTCTGTGTGGGTGCAAACTGTTTAAATCTTTACTTAGTATATACTAAATTGATCTTCTGTATATAAAGAGAATCGAAAATGAATCTTGATGTGAATGGGATGGGAGATGGAGTGGGAGATGGGATGGTTGCGGGTTGGCGGGAGGTTATGGGAGGAAAAAGCCACTATAATTCAAAAGTTGTACTTTGGAAATTTAAATTTATTAAATAAAAGTTAAAAAAAAAGAAAAAAAAAGAACAAGGCCCTGGCTATCACATTCACAGGGAGACTGGCATTGAACTCTATGTTGAGCAAAGATACACACCCAAGGAAATCCTTATTCCTCTCAAAGCCACACTTCTATCCCTATGAACTGCAACAGACTAGACCACTGTGTCACTTATAGATGCAGCTAACATTGATTAAGACAAAAGAACTCACTCAGAGACTACACTACTGGGATCTTCTAGAACCAAAGCCAAAGTAACAAGCCAAGTGATACCCTACATTCCAGCTAAACTACAAACTCTTTTACAATTAAACCTACTCCATAAAGAAGAAGGGACCAATATACCAAATGTACTGATGTCAACATAGGGACACGGGAAACATGAAGAAACAAAGTATCATGACACCTCCAAAACAACACAATACTCCTCGAAATTAGATCCTGAACTGAAAGAAATATATGAAGTGACAGATATAGAGTTCAAAATAATTATTGTAAGGAAACTCAGTAAGATGCAGGAGACTATAGATAAAGGAAATAAGGAAAACAGAGTGACATGAATGAAAATATTACTAAGGAAGGAGAACTCATTTGGAAGAACCAAATAAAAATTTTGGAGATGAAATCTTCAATAAGTGAAATCAAAAATACAATTGAGAGTTTTAACAGCATAATAGACCAAATAGGGGAAAGAATTTCTCACCTCGAGTACAGGAAATTTAAATAGCCCAGTCAGACAAAAATAAAGAGAAAAGAATTAAAAAGAATGAAGAAAATCTATGCAAAACATGGCATACAATTACATAATCAAATATCTGTATTATAAGCATTCCTAAAGGAAAAGAAAAGGAAAAAGGCATTGAAAACCTACTAAATGAAATAATAGTTGAAAATTTTCCAGTTCTTGAAAGAGACAAGGATATCCAGATACAAAATGCTCAAAGAACCCTAAGCAAATTCAACCAAAAAAGGTCTTCTCCAAAGGCATATTGTCAAATATTAAAGACAAAGAGAGAATCCTAAAGACAATAAGAGAAAAATAGCCAGTTACATACAAAGGAAAACCAATTAGATTAACATCAGACTTCTCAGTGGAAACCCTACAAGCTAGAAGAGAGTTAGATGATATATTGATATACTCAAGCCCTTACCAAAAAAGAAAAAAAAAGAAAAAGAAAAAAATTCCAACCAAGAATATTATACCCAGCAAAGAAAGCTGTTAAAAGTGAAGGAGAAATAAAGTTGTGTTCAGATAAGCAAACATTGAGGGAATTCACCACTATCAGACCAGCCTTACAAGAAATTTTGAAAAGCATCATGCATTAGAAGTAAACATCATGAAAACACATGACACCACCAAACTCAGTAACAGAGCAGGTAGAATCATTATACAATCAACAAAAGGACAAGTCTTAGTTCTTATTTATCAATACTAACCTTGAAAGTAAAGGGATTAAATTCACCAGCGAAAAGACTTAGGTTGGCTGAATGGATAAAAAAAATCATGATCCAACTATATGCTGCCTACAAGAAACTCACTTCACAATGATATAAACAGACTGAAAGAGAAGTGTTACAAAAAAGATAACAGACAAATTGAAATTGAAAGAGAGCAGGCATAGCTATCCTGATAGCAGATAAAACAGACTTTAGGGGCTGGAACTGCCTGTGGCACGAGCATCCCATATGGGTGCCAGTTCTGGTCCCAGCTGCTCCTCTTCCAACCCAGCTCTCTGCTATGGCCCAGGAAAGCAGTAGAAGATGGCCCAAGTCCTTGGGCCTCTGCACCTGTGTGGGAGACCTGGAAGGAGCACCTGGTTCCTGGCTTCAGATCAGTGCAGCTCTGGCCATTTGGGGCCATGTGGGGAGTGAATCAGTGGAAGGAAGACCTTTCTCTCTGTCTCCTCTCCTTCTCACTGTCTGTAACTCCACCTTTTAAATAAATAAAAAGTAAAAAAAAAACAGACTTTAAATCAAAAACCGTACAAATAGATAGAGAGAACATTATATTTTGATAAAAGTTTCTACTCAGCAAGAAGACATAACAATCATAAACATATATGCCCCTAAAATAAGACGACCCAGATATATACAGGAATTACTACTAGGCCTACAGGGAAAGATAGACTCTAATACAATGATAGTGGGTGATTTCAACACCCTCCTCAACAATGAACAAATCATCCAGACAAAAAGTCAATAGAGATACATCAGAGTTGGAACATACTATCGAGCAAATGTACCTAACAGACATTTACAGGACATTTCATCCAACGGCTACAGAATACACATTCTTCTCATCAGCACATGGAATATTTTCTAGGATAGATCACATATTAGGCCACAAATCAACTCTCAGCATATTTTAAAAAGATTGAAATCATACCATGTATCTACTCAGACCATTAAGGAATAAAAGTAGAAATCAATAAGAACAAGAGAACACTCATAAATACTTGAAAATTAAATGTTACTGAATGATCAATGAATTACTGAAGAAAGTAAAAAGAAAATTAAAAACTTTCATAAAGCAAATGAAAGTACAACATAGGAAAACCTGTAGGATACAGCAAAAGCAGTAATGACAGAAGTTTATCCCACTAAGTGATTACATTAAAAAAGAGAAATGTCTCAAATTAAAGATTTAATGATGCCTCTTGAATGCTTAGAAAAACAAGAACAAACCAAACCCCAAATCAGCAGGTGGTGAGAAATAATAAGGATTATAACAGAAGTAAATGAAGTTGAAACAAAAAAAATCAACAAAACAACAAAAAGTTGCTTTTTGAGAAGATACAAAAATAGATAAACCTCTAGCCAGATTAACAGAGAAATAAGAGAAAGAACTCAAATAAATAAAATTAGAAATAAAAAAAGAGACATTAAAACTGATGCTACTGAAATACAAGGGATCATAAAAAACTACTATGAAGAACTATATGCTAATAAGCTGGAAAACCTCAAAGAAATGGACAAATTCCTGGATTCAAATACCCTACCAAGTTTAAATCAATAAGATATAGACAATCTTTTTTTTTTTTTTTTTTTTTTTTTTTTTTTTTGACAGGCAGAGTGGACAGTGAGAGAGAGAGACAGAGAGAGAAAGGTCTTCCTTTGCCGCTGGTTCACCCTCCAATGGCCGCCGCTGCAGCCGGCGCACCGCGCTGATCCTGGCAGGAGCCAGGAGCCAGGTGCTTTTCCTGGTCTCCCATGGGGTGCAGGGCCCAAGCACCTGGGCCATCCTCCACTGCACTCCCTGGCCATAGCAGAGAGCTGGCCTGGAAGAGGGGCAACCGGGACAGAATCCGGCGCCCCAACCGGGACTAGAACCCGGTGTGCCGGCGCCGCAAGGTGGAGGATTAGCCTATTGAGCCACGGCGCCGGCTTAAGATATAGACAATCTAAACACACTCATGATAAGGAAAGAGATTAAAGCAGTAATCAAAAGTCTTCTATCAAGGAAAAGGCTGGGACCTGGTTGCTTTACTACTGAATTCTATAAAACATTCAAAGAGGAAGTAACTCCAATACTTTTCAAACTATTCCAAAATACTGAATAGGACTTTAGAAAAAGATTTAATTATCTATTTGAAAAGCAGTGTTTCAGACAGAGAGAGGCAGAGACAGAGAGAGAGAGGGAGATCTTCCATTTTCTGGTTCATTCCTCAAATGGCCACAGTGGCCGGAGCTGGGCTGATTTGAAGCCAGGAGGCAGGAGATTCTTTTGGATCTCCCACATGGGTGCAGGGGCTCAAGTGCTTGGGCCATGTTTTGCTGCTATCCCAGGTGCATTAGCAGAGCTGGATCAGAGGTGAAGCAACTGGGATTCGAACCAGAGCACATATGGGATGCCAGTGCCACAGGGCTTGGTTTACCAACAATACCACAGTACCAGCCCCTGTGCCAAACTCTTTTTATGAGGCTACCATTACTTTGATACCAAAATCAAACAGACACAACACAAAAAGAAACTACACACCTGTATCCTTAATGAATATAGATGCAAAGATTCTCAACAAAATACTAGAAAATTGAATCCAAAACCACATCAAAAAGATCATACATCATGATCAAGTGGGATTTATCCCAGAAATGCAAGGGTTATTAAACATCTGCAAATGAATACACATCATAAATCACATCAGTAGAATGAAGAACAAAGACAATATGGTCATCTCAATAGACACAGAGAAAGCATTTGGTAAGACTCAACACCCCTTTATGATAAAAACCCTTTACAAATTAGGTGTAGAAGGAACATTTCTCAAAATCAAAAAGGTTATATATCATAACCACCAGCCAATATCCCACTGAATGGGGAAAAATTGAAAGCATTTCCCCTCAGATCTGGAACAAGATAATGATGTCCACTTTCGTTATTCCTATTCAATGTAGTACTGGAAGTTTTAGCAAGAGCATTTAGGGACAAGAAAGAAATAAAGAGCATTAAAACCAGAAAAGAGGAAGTCAAATTATTCATGTTTGCAAATGACATGATGTTGTACATGGAAAAACCTAAACACTCCACCAAAAAGCTGCTAGAATTGATAAACCAATGCAGTAAAGTTGCAGGTCACAAATTAAACATAAAAAAGAAGTTTTTTATAGCTAATGATGAACCTACAGAAAGAGAAATAAAGAAAAAAATTCCATTCACAATAGCCACAAAAAATTCAAATATTTAGGAATCAATTTAACCAAAGAAGTGAAAGATCTCTATAATGAAAATTATCAAACATTGATGGAAGAAATCATCAAGGACACCAAAAAGGGAAAGATATTCCTTGCTCATGGATCGGAACAGTGACTTGATCAGCTCTTGTCCTGACTGTTGATGTACAATGTAATACTTTATCCATTTTAGTATTTTTTTTTTTTTGTTCTAGTACTATTGGTTGAACTCTGTAATTAACACACAATTATTCTTAGGTGTTTAAATTTTAACTGAAAAGTGATCCCTGTTAAATCTAAGAGTGGGAATAAGAGAGGGAGATGTACAATTTGGAACATGCTCAATCGGACTTGCCCCAAATGATGGAGTTAGAAACGTGCCAGGGGATTCCAATACAATCCCATCAAGGTGGCATGTACCAGTGCCATCTCACTAGTCCAAGTGATCAATTTCAGTTCACAATTGATCACACTGATAGGTCTAAGAGTCAAAGGGATCACACAAACAAGACTAGTGTCTGCTAATACTAACTGATAGAATCAAAAAGGGAGAGAATGATCCAACATGGGAAACGGGATACACAGCAGACTCATAGAATAGCGGATGTCTTAAACAGCACTCTGGCCTCAGAATCAACCCTTAAGGCATGCGGATCTGGCTGAAAAGCCCATGAGAATATTTTAGGCATGGAAAACCAAGACACTCTGGGAAAAAAAAAGAAGACCTAAATGAAAGATCTCTGCGAGTAAGATCCCAGTGGAGAGAATGGGGCCATCAAAGAAGGAGGTACCTTTCTCTGAAGGGAGGAGAGAACTTCCACTTTGACTATGACCCTGTCTGAATAAGATCAAAGTCATCGAACTCAAAAGGCTTCCATAGCCTTGGCAGCTCATGACAAGAGCCTAGGGAGATTACTAACACCATAAACAAGAGTGTAAAATTGTTAAGTCAACAACAGGAGTCACTGTGTACTTACTCCTCATGTGGGATCTGTCCTTAATGTGTTGTCCAATGTGAAGTAATGCTATAACTAGTACTCAAACAGTATTTACACTTTGTGTTTCTGTGTGGGTGCAAACTGATGAAATCTTTACTTAATATATACTGAATCAATCTTCTGTATATAAAGATAATTGAAAATGAATCTTGATGTGAATGGAATGGGAGAGGGAGCGGGAGATGGGAGGGGTGCGAGTGGGAGGGAAGTTATGGGGGGGAAGCCATTGTAATCCATTAACTGTACTTTGGAAATTTATATTTACTAAATAAAAGTTAAAAAAAAAAGAATCAATATCAACAAAATGTCTATACTACCTAGTTTCTATCAAAATACCTCTGGTATTCTTTACAGTGTTAGAGAAAATAATCCTAAAATTCATACAGAATCACAGAAGACTCTGAAAAGCTAAAGGGATCCCAAACAAGAAAAATCAAGCTACAGGCATCTGATGTGATATGATCACTCACCCTATGTAAGTGATATGAATACATATCAATATATATCTTGGTTTTTCTATTGAAAATGTAACTTGTAGGGCCATATGGGATGCCATATGATCCAGTCATGCAACTACTGAGTAAATACCCCAAAGACTTGAACACAATGTGTTCATATCACTTATACCAGGAACAATTTCAATCTTCATGAGGTAATTTTTTTACATATTCCTACATTTTAATTTGCTTAATGATGCAAAGATTTCAGTGGAAGATCAACTCTCTATTGCATGGGGTATAACCTTATATTTCTAAGAGTTTTACATTTTTAACTCTTATTTTTCAGAACGCAATAAACCTTTGTTAATGCTGTCTTTAATCCCTCATTCTACTGATGCTGACAAGTATATTAAGGGATTTTAGTATGAAAGCATTTGCATGCACATTGGGTTAGTTTACTTTGGTTGACTGTGGCCACCTAAGATGTAATATAAAATCTAGTTCATAGTCTCTACTATGTTCGCTACCAAATTGACTAGTAAAGTTAGAAAATAATATAATAGACTAACTTAAATTTCCATTTTTTTTTTCAATTCTTTCCAATTGGATGTTCTAATGAACAAGGTCATGGACAAAAGGTTAGCAATAATAATAACGAAAGAATAACAGCAAGAGATATGTTAATCTCTAAACTTAATAGTTGGTATTAATTAAAAACAATTCTTTTTAAACAGTTGTTAGCATGCTGAAAATGGGGTATTTCTTAAGTTGTATGATGTTTTGAGAAAAATACAACTTTCAAGTTGGTTTTTTGGTGTCATAGTTTTTAGTGTTACATGTTGAAGCAAACATCACAACTTCTCACATTCCTAACACCCATGTGACTCACCAATGTGCAGTAATTTGTATGGAAGATTTTGCTTAACCTTTCACTCAGTTCCAATGTGAAATAAACCATCTTCATAAAAGTCAAGTCAAGCTTTTAAAAAGTTCAACTAAAACATATCTGTACAACATTGCTACAAACACTCTAACAACCAATTAGGTTATAGAAGGCAAAATATGTTTCAAATTCTATAGTTCACCGAAAAGTAAAACCAACCACATTCACATTTTCTTGGTTTGTGGAAATATTGTAATTGAATATTGAAATAAAGGCATATGTTCAGAAATCAAGAAGTTCACATCTTTTGAAAAATGAAATTTTATTACTCCATAAATATTAGAATAACCCCACTGGAATCTCTTTAGGAAGGTTTGTCCTTACGATCATATGGCTTAGTTCTTAGCTGCTTTTATTGAACAATTCTAGAAATGAAAAGGAGAAAGTTGAGGACATTATTATGAATTAACATTCTTGATTCTGTTAAATATTTAAGATAATACAAATAAATGAATTCTAGCAGTAATTTTTTTGTCCTTTGTGGTCCAGGCTCACATTAAGGAATTCTGTATATCAAAGACACACACGATCATCATGTTATCCCTATCAGTTTACATGCATGTGATAGGGTGACCCTGGCCAGATCTCTTTATGTACTAAACAAATTATTTTTTATTTCATAGGTACACACACACATACACACACACAGTAAGAGCAAGAGCAAGAGAGAGAAAGAAACAAAGAGAAGAAGTGCTGCTATCTGTGGTTCACTCTCCAAATGCCAGCAATGACCATGGCTGGACTGGGGTTAAGGATGGGAACCAAGAATATAATCCAATTTTTCCAGTGGGTGACAGGAACCCGATTACCTGAGCCATCACTGCTGCTGGCTAAGGTCTGAATTAGCAGGAAGCTAGAGTCAGGAGCCAGAGCAGGGTATCAATATCCAGGTACTCCAATATGGGACATGACTGTCGGAACCTCTAGACTAAAGGCACATTCCAGGTTTTTGTCTTAAACATCTGCTTTCCTTATATATCAATTTATACTATATTTATCATAAACAAACAGCTCACTTTTCCATTTTGACTTTATACTTAAGAAAAAAATTTTGTTATCCCATTGGTATGACTATACCCTTATTTAAAGATAATTTAGCTATATCTTGTCTTTTATTATAATCATACATTGGCAGTATTTACCAGAGGGGAATGCAGATGTAGAATTTAGTATAAAAGAAGAGCAAATGGTAGCAAGTATAATTAATGAGAATAAAATAAGTTAAGATACACTCATGAGAAACTAAAGATATCAGCAAGAAATTATGAAGAGATGGGAAAAATATGAGAAACAGATAAAACTGAAAGGTTGACACTTAAAATATTCATTCAGTTTATATATATATATATAAGGGGGAGAGAGAGAGATTGAGAGAGAGAGAGAAGAGAGAAAGAACCAGATACCACCCACTGGCCCATTCCCCAAATGCCTGCATGCTGGCCAAGTTGAAATTTGAACTGGAAAATCCGTCCATCCAAATTTCCCATGTGGATGGCAGGAACTCATGTACTTGAGTCACCAGCTGCTCCCTTGTAGCGTGTACATTGGCAGGAAGCTGGAATTGGAAGTAGAGCCAGGGCTCAAACCCAAGCACTCCAATGTGGGATATGGATATCCCAAGCAGTATCTTAACCACTGTGCCAAATGCTAGGCTCATAAAATGTTTGGTATTTTTTAAAAGATTTTATCTATTTATTTATTTGAGAGGTAGAGTTACAGACAGTGAGAGGGAGAGACAGAAAGAAAGGTCTTCCCTCCGTTGGTTCACTCTCCAAATGGCCACAACAGCTGGAGTTGCACCAATCTGAAGCCAGGAGCCAGGTGCCTCCTCCCAGACGCCCATGTGGGTGCACGAGTCCAAGGACTTGGGCCATCCTCCACTGCTTTCCCAAGCCACAGCAGAGAGCTGGATTGGAAGAAGAGCAGCTGGGACTAGAATTGAGGCTCCACATGCAGAGGATTAACCTACTGCAGCACGGCGCTGTCCCCTGAATGTTAGTATTTTTAACACAAACCTGGAATGAGCCAAGAACATGGCAGAAGCTTTACAAGTAGAGGCTAAAATGCTCACTGATCTTTTCCATTCCACTCTACCAAAGGGGCTTACACTTTGTGATAATGCCATTTTAATTAGAAGAACCCCATGCAAATGAGAGCAATAACAGTTATATGCAGAGCTGCATATGGTCTATGAAATAGTAATATGAAGGGAAGCATGGAGAAGGTTCAGAGCAGGTGGTGTACAGCCATGGAACTGGTGAAGTGAAGGAGGTGTTGCACCACAGGGAGAAAGTTAGGACTGAAAATAAAATTAATTTTTGTGTAGAAGACTTAAATTGAGCCTCTGAGCCTAAAAGCTCCTGAATTTAGTACATATTGGGCAAGGGAGTGTTTAAGATTCTGGTTAAGATGACCTGCATTCTACATTGGAGTGCCTGGTTCTGATACCCAGCTTCGATACTAACCCCAGATGCCTGCTAAGGTATACTCTGGAGGGAGAAGTAATGATTCAAATACTTGAGTTCCTACCACCCACATGGGAGACCTGCACTGAGTTCCTGGCTCATAGCTTTGATGTGACTCAACACAAGCTGTTGCAGGCATTTGGGGATGAACCAGCAGTTGGGAGCTCTCTCACCTTCCCTGCCTCTCTCCCTGTCTGCCTATATATCTACCTATACACTACATGTCTACCTCTGTCTCTCTGCCTTTCAAAAAATTAAATTTTTAAAGGAGTGATTAACTGAAAAAGTAATATCAATTATGTCAAAATTGAGAAGTGGGAAAATCTAATAAATGATGCCATTATATACTGAAGTTGTCTCAAATTCATTTCCCATTATTGTTGGGAGAACTTGGCCTAATAAGCATGAAAACTCACTGTCCCAGTAATCTGATGTTAAATTAGAATTGAGTGGAAAATGAATATGAAGAAACATTGGATGGAAAGGCATTAAGAAACAGTTCTCCATAAAATACACAGATGCAAATAAGCACATTGAAGGATTTTTCACACCCATAACCATCAAGGAAATAAACATTAAGACCATGATTAGGGGCTGGCACTGTGGTGTAGCAGGTTAAGCTGCCACCTGAAGTACTGGAATCCCATATAGGCGCCGGTTCAAGAGCTGGCTGCTCCACTTCCAATCCAGCTCTCTGCTATGGCCTGGGAAAGCAGTAGATGATGGCCCAAGTTCTTAGGCCCTTGCACCCGGGCAGGAGAAACTCTGACTTTCTTTTTTTTATTTTTAACTTTTATTTAATGAATATAAATTTCCAAAGTACAGCTTATGGATTACAATGGCTTCCCCCCAATAACGTCCCTCCAACCCGCAACCCTCCCCTTTCCCACTCCCTCTCCCCTTCCATTCACATCAAGATTCATTTTCGATTCTCTTTATATACAGAAGATCAGTTTAGTATATATTAAGTAAAGATTTCAACAGTTTGCTCCCACACAGAAACATAAAGTGAAAAATACTGTTTGAGTACTAGTTATAGCATTAAATCTCAATGTACAGCACACTAAGGACAGAGATCCTACATGAGGAGTAAGTGCACAGTGACTCCTGTTGTTGACTTAACAAATTGACACTCTTGTTTATGGCATCAGTAATCACCCTAGGCTCTTGTCATGAGCTGCCAAGGCTATGGAAGCCCCCTGAGTTCACCGACTCTGATCATATTTAGGCAAGGCCATGGTCAAAGTGGAAGTTCTCTCCTCCCTTCAGATAAAGGTACCTCCTTCTTTGATGACCCGTTCTTTCCACTGGGATCTCACTTGCGGAGATCTTTCATTTAGGTTTTTTTTTTTTTTTTCCCAGAGTGTCTTGGCTTTCCATGCCTGAAATACTCTCATGGGCTTTTCAGCCAGATCTGCATGCCTTAAGGGCTGATTCTGAGGCCAGAGTGCTGTTTAGGACATCTGCCATTCTATGGGTCTGCTGTGTATCTCACTTTCCATGTTGGATCGTTCTCTCCCTTTTTTATTCTATCAGCTAGTATTTGCAGACACTATTCTTGTTTATGTGATCCCTTTGACTCTTAGTCCTATCACTATGATCAATTGTGAACAGAAATTGATCACTGGGACTAGTGAGATGGCGTTGGTACATGCCACCTTGATGGGATTGAATTGGAATCCCCTGGTATGTTTCTAAGTCTACCGTTTGAGGTAAGTCAGCTTGAGCATGTCCCGAATTGCACATCTCTTCCCTCTCTTATTCCCACTCTTACATTTAACAGCGATCACTTTTCAGTTAAGTTTCAGCACTTAAGAAGAATTGTGTATTGATTACAGTATTCAACCAAAAGTATTAAGTAGAACAAACAAAAAAAATACTAAGAGGGATAACATATTAAGAGAAACTCTGACTTTCAAATAAACAAATAAATCTTAAAAAAAGTCCATGATGAGCTATCACTACAGATCTTAGAACACTTATTGTAAACAGTAGTGACAACATCTGATACTGGGAATACTGTAGAAAAACTAAACCTCTTTCAGATTCCTAATGTATATGGTACAGTTAGCCACCCTGGAAAAGCATTTGAAAATTTCTGAAAGACTAAATAGGAAGACTTTTGCTTCTCAGAAGATGGGATAGGTATACTTTTTCCCTATTTCTCTCACTATGTACAAGTAAAACCACTGGGCACGATATATAAAACTAACATATACCAAGTCTCTGAAAGGTAAAAAGAAGAAGACAGACATGTCAAAGACATCAGCACATACAGTCTGACATGCCAGTGAGTTACTTTTTCCTCTTTGCCTCATTATTTCAAATTTGTTCCCAAAGAAGCAAGCAATACAAAGAATATCAATGGACATGGACTGACAATAAACCAACAAAGATGCTCTCACAAAAAAATGTGAGGGAAAAAGTATCCTTGCAAGTGTGAAAACTTAGGAAGTAACTGCTCTGCCATATCCAAAGACCACAGAAAAAAATGTAACCCTATTGTCTCTCATGCTAACAAAGGCTGAGTGGAATGCTACCTAGACCTTCAATCTAGCCAGCCTATACTAAGATACACAAACCCACTACTGGGCTAGTGTTAGAAAAGTCCAAGTAAAGCCTCAGGACTTCCAATCCTGTCTAGCAGTGGTGGCCTCTCCTTTGCTCCCCATGCCCAGTGTCAGTGGTGAAGAGGTAGGAGGCTTCCTGGATTACTGCATGTACCACAGTAACATCCCTTCTCTAGCATGATGTCAGGAATTTCACCACCATCTAGTATTAATGAGGCCACCCGTCTTAACCCACGCTGTCAGGGAAAGCTACTTGGTGAGCAATTATGAAATACTTCTGCTCCCGGCCAGGGAAGCTAATAGAGGCACTATGGAGAGCCAGAATTCCCACCTCTACCTAGTGGTAAAGGAGAGCCTCTACCTTAGTGGTCAAGTGGGACACCTACACCATGGCCCCCACCTGGAAGTAAACAATGCAGTGTGCCCCCCTTCATCTGCCAAAGCAGTATCAGAAGAAGCCACTACCTAAAATAGATGTCAATAAAATTCAGCGTCTCAAAGCATAATACACACAATGATGAGTTTTCACTGGAAAATTATTCAAAATCTAGGAAGATTTCAAACCGGATATAAAATAAAACACCACAAATGATGACATTATGAAAATACAGATGTTAACATTATCTGAAAATTAAAGCAATAATATTAAAAGTGCTTCGATGGGCCGGCACTGCAGCTCACTTGGCTAATCCTCCGCCTGCGGTGCCGGCACCCCAGGTTCTAGTCCTGGTTGGGGCACCGGATTCTGTTCCAGTTGCTCCTCATCCAGTCCAGCTCTCTGCTGTGACCTGGGAAGGCTGTGGATGATGGCCCAAGTGCTTGAGCCCTGCACCCGCGTGGGAGACCAGGAGGAAGTGCCTGGCTCCTGGCTTCAGATCAACGCGGTGCGCTGGCCGCAGCGTGGCAGCCACAGCAGCCATTGGGGGGTGAACCAACAGCAAAAAGGAAGACCTTTCTCTCTGTCTCTCTCTCTCACTGTCCACTCTGCCTGTCAAAAAAAAAAAAAAAGTGCTTCAATGAACATTTATGAACCTGCTTGAAACATGAAAATGTAATCTCAGCAAAGAAATGTAAAATATAAAAACAAACAATACAGAAATTGTAGAACTGAAAAATACAGTAACTGAAATAAAAATTTAACCATTATACGCAATAGCAGAGAAAAAGATGAACTTGAATATAGAATGACACAGCTTATTCAATCTGAACAACAGAGACAAAATCTCCCAGAAAAAAAGAACAAATCCTCAGGCCTCATGGGACTATAACAAAAGACCCTACATTCATGCAGTTGCTTCCTCAGCAGAGAAAAGATGTAAGACTGAAAAAATACTCAAATAAATAATGACAAAAATCTTCTGAATTATGACAAAACATAAAACCAATTCCTGCTTCCTGCTAATGCATATCCTGGGGGCAGCAGGTGATGACTCAGGTGGCTGAGTCCTTGCCACTCATGTGGGAGTTTGAGTTCCCAG
This sequence comes from Oryctolagus cuniculus, assembly GCF_051225735.1. Classification (NCBI taxonomy): domain Eukaryota; kingdom Metazoa; phylum Chordata; class Mammalia; order Lagomorpha; family Leporidae; genus Oryctolagus; species Oryctolagus cuniculus. The sequence goes on from NC_142878.1 coordinate 60,747,212, forward strand.
ATCCTGTCCTTGGCTTACTTCAGCCCTTGCCCTTGCAGGCATTTAGGGAGTAAATCAGGGAAAAGGGCTCTCTGTCTCTCTATCCTTCTGCTTCTCAAATAAATGAAAATGAATAAATGAATAAATAATCTATATAGTCAAGAAATTTGATGGTGACCAAACAGAATATACCCAAAGAAATTAACATCAACAAATAAAAAAGAAATTAGTAAAAATGCAAATAAAAAAGAAAATATCTTGAAATAGTTAGAGAGAAAGGACATCATGCCTATAAGGGAAAGACAATTTGTATTAGATTGGATTCTTAGAAATTATGAAGGCCAGAAAGAAATAGCACAACATGTTTCTAAATTAAAAGAAAAGAACTGTCAACTCAGCAGGAATATCCTTTAGGGACAAGGGGGAAATTAAGACATTCCCAGACAAATGAATACTAAGAGAATTTGTTGTCAGCAGACCTACTCTAAAAGAATGGCTAAGAAACAACACACAAATAAATCTTGGAGTACCAGGAAGAAAGAATAAATGAGCAAAAATGTAGGTAAATAAAATAAACTTTTCTTCTCCTAATTCTTTTAGGTTATGTTTGACAGTTGAAGAAAAGTCATAACAATGTTTAACATGGCTGTAAATGCAGGGAGATTAAATATTTAAGACTGATAGTGTAAGTAGGGGAGGATAATGGAATATAATGGGAGGTAAGGTTTCTATACTTCACTCAAAGTAGTAAAATGACACCACCAGTAAGCTATTCTCATATATATATATATATATATATATATTTATATACAGATATATATACATATATATACATAGTGTTATATATAAGCTATATGTATAAAATACCTAAAAATACACCAAAAAAGCTCTAAATATGATACATTCTGATACAACTCAAGTGTAGCTATAAAATATGCTCAAGTAATTAATAGGAAGGCTGTTAAAATAGAGCAATGATACAAAAAATATACAACAAAAAATAAAAAAGTAACTTAGAGCCTAACATATCAGTAATTATCTTTAATATAAATGGTCCAAGTACAATTAAATGACATAGATCAGCATAGTTAACTGGAAAAAAAGAAAGAAAAAAAAAGCACGAACTGACTCTGTAATCTACGTGAAACTGAAAGTATAAGAATATAGGCAGTTTGAAAGTAAAACAAAGAAAAACTAGCAAAAGCAAACATTAATCAAGATAAAACAGGAATGGTTACATGAATAGCAGATAAAGTAGATATCAAAGCAAGGGAAATTGCCAAAAAGAGAAAGGTACATTATATAAATAAAAGGACCAATCCACAGACAAAACAAAGCAATCCTAAAAACACTTTTAATGTTTACTAATTTAAAGTATACAACTAAATGTTTTACAGCTTATTTACAAAGTTGAGCAACCATCACCACAATGTAAACAGGAAACACGTGAAACAAAACTAACAGAACTGAAAATATAAATAAACAATTTCAAAATATACCCCATTTTCAGTATTTGATAAAACTGCAAGAAAGGAAATCTATAAGACTCAGTATAACTAGCCAACCAAATCTAATATACATTTCACCCCCAAAGAGTATATTACAAATCTTTTTAACATCTACGAAATGCATACAAAAATAGACTGTATCTTATTCCAAAAATAAACCATACAATTGAAAGAATAGAAATCATAGACAGTATATTCTCTGCCCATAACAGAATCCTAAGTAGAAATTAACAGAAAGATAATAGGAAACTCTTGGGACACTTGAAAATTAAACACCATGTTTACAAATAATAAATGAAAGGAAGGAGATATCTAAAGAAAATAAAGACACAAAATTGAATGAAATTAAAATAAACATATCAAAACTTATGGGGAATACATTAAGCAACACTGAGAGGAAAATCCATAGTAATAAGTGTATACATGAGTCGGCCTGCGCCGTGGCTCAATAGGCTAATCCTCCACCTAGCAGCGGCGGCACACTGGGTTCTAGTCCCGGTCGGGGCGCCGGATTCTTTCCCGGTTGCCCCTCTTCCAGGCCAGCTCTCTGCTGTGGCCCGGGAAGGCAATGGAGGATGGCCCAAGTGCTTGGGCCCTGTACCCCATGGGAGACCAGGAGAAGCACCTGGCTCCTGCCATCAGATCAGCGTGGTGCGCCGGCCACAGCGCGCCAGCCGTGGTGGCCATTGGAGGGTGAACCAACGGCAAAAGGAAGACCTTTCTCTCTGTCTCTCTCTCTCACTATCCACTCTGCCTGTCAAAAAAAAAAAAAAAAATAAGTGTATACATGAGAAAACACAGAAAGTCTCAGTCACCTAAGCTCTCAACTCAAGAGCTAGAAAAATGAATAACTAAACCCAAAGTAAGCAGAAGTAAGAAAATAATAAATATAAGAACTAGAGTGACAGAAATATACTAAAAGGACTTTCAACAATGGGGTAAAGCCATCAAATATAGGAAATATGGCCTTTTCAAAAGAAAATGGTGCTAGGGCATTTGGGCATTCAGTCTCACACATTATATAAAACTTAACTCAATGGGTCACAGACATAAATGCAAAATACATAACTATTAAACGTTAGAAAAAATCTTTTTTAAAAAAAATTATTTCATTTTATTTGAAAGACAGTGTTACAGTGAGAAGTAGAGACAGAGAGGTCTTCCATCAGCTGGTTCACTCCCCAAATGGCCGCAATGGCCAGAGCTGAGCCAGTCCAAAACCAGGAGCCAGGAGCTTCTTCAGGGTCTCCCACGTGGGTGCAGGGTCCAAGCACTTGGGCCATCTTCTACTGCTTTTCAAGGCCACAGCAGAGAGCTGGATAAGAAGAGGAGCAGCCTGGACTAGAACTGGCATCCATATGGGATGCCGGCACTTCAGGCCAAGGCTTTAACCTGCTGTGCCACAGCGCTGGCCCTGAGAATAATTTTAAGGGTCTAGGACTGGATAAAGAATTTTTAAGCTTTAAACAGAAAATAAAGCAAACCCTATGAAGAGGATAAAACACAGACTAAAGGAATATATATTTGCAAATCACTTATCATACAAGAGATTAGTATCTAGAATAGAGTGTGCAAAACTCTAAGTAAAAGAACAAAAAATTTAATTAGACATAGGCAAAAGACAAAATACATTTCAATAAAGAATACACAGGTGGTAAATAAGCACATGAAAAGTTGCCCCACGTCATTTTCCATTAGAGAAAATACAAACAAGGGTTTTTTTAATTTTGGATATGCATTTCTCCTGTGTCCAATTGTCTGAACTCTGACCATTTCATAAATAATATCTAAAACAATTTTGATGGAGCTGCCACTATGATAAAGGGTTTAAACCACTGTCTGCAGCATTGGTATCCCATATGGGTGCTGGTTCAAGTTCCTGGTGCACCATTTCCAATCCAGCTCCCTTTTAATGAACCTGGGAAAGCAGCAGAACATGGCCCAGGTACTTGATCTCCTGCATCCATGGGGCGATATGGATAGAGTTCCAGGTTCCTAGCTTTAGCCTGGCCTAGCCCTGGCTAGTGTAGCAATTTGGGGAGACGGAAGATCTCTCTCTCTGTCTCTATCTCTCTCTAAACTCAGCCTGTTAAGTAAACAAATAAATCTTTTTTTTATTTAATAAATGTGAATTTACAAAGTGCAACTTTTGTATTGTTGTGGCTCCCCCTGCCAACCTCCCTCCCTCCCACGGCCCTCCCCTCTCCCACTCCCTCTCCCATCCCACCCTTCATCAAGTTTCATTTTCAATCACCTTCATATACAGAAGATCAACTTAGTATACACTAAGCAAGGGTTTCAACAGGCTGCACTCACACAACCGCACAAGGTATAGGGCATTGTTCGACTAGTAGTGTTGTTTTTAAGTTTCATAGTAAAACACATTAAGGACAGAGATCCTACGTGGGGAGCCTGTACTCAGTGACTCCCGTTGTTGATTTAACAATTGGCACTCTTATTTATGACATCAGCAATCACCTGAGACTCTTGCTATGAGCTGTCTAGGCTATGGAAGCCCCTTGAGTTCACCAACTCTGAACTTGTTTAGTCAAGGCCGTATCACAGTGGAGGTTCCTTCCTCCCTTCGGAGAAAGGCACCTCCCTCCTTGATGGCCTGTTCCTTCTGCTGGGGTCTTGTTCACCAGGATCTTTCATTTAGATTGTTTTTTGCCACCGTGTCACGGCTTCCCATGCCTGTGAGACTCTCATGGACCTTTTAGCCAGATCCGAATGTCCCAAGGGTTGATTCTGAAGCAGGAGTGCTGTTTTGGGTATTTGCCATTCTGTGAGTCTGCTATGTGTCCTGCTTCCCCCACGGGATCATACTCTCCCTTTTAATTCTATCCTTCATTGTTTGATTACACTGGTCTTAACAAATAAATTTTTAAAAATATAAAAGCAAAATAAATCTGAAAATTCTCAGGTCAAGAAAAAAACGATCAAAATTTCATATGGGAAGAAATTCTGAATAGTTAAAGCAATCTTAAAAAATGAAATCAAAGCTGGAGTCATCACAGTATCAGATTTCAAGACATACTATAGTGCAGTTATAATCAAAACATCCTGGTTCTGGTACAAAAATAGACATTGTACCAACATAACTGAAATTAATTCACATATATACAATCAGAAGTTAATTCAGACATCTACAACCAACTAATCTTACAAATGGGCTAACATCACTCCCTAGAGAAAGAGCAGTCTCTTTGACTAGTCATGTTGGGAAAACTAGATTTCCACATGCAGAACTATGAAACAAGACCCCTACCTTGCACCTATACAAAAATTAACTGAAAATGGATTAAGGATCTAAACCTAAGATTAGAAATCATCAAATTGCTAAAGGAAAATAGGGAAAACACTGAAATACATTTGTGTAGGCATAGACTTCTTGGATAAGACCCTAGAAGCACAGGTAACAAAAGCAAAAATAGACAAATGGAATTACATAAGCTAATAAGCTTCTGCACAGCAAAAGAAACACTCAACAAAGTGAAGTGGCAATTGAGAGAACCAGAGGAAATATTTTCCGACTATGCATCTGATGAAGCATTGATATCATATCCAGAATATATAAGGAGGTCAAGAAATTCAACAATAAAATAAGCAATCCGGTTAAGAAATGGACAAAGGATATGAACAGGCATTTTTTGAAGTATGAAACACAAATGCACAACAGACACATGAAAAAATGTTCAGGATCACTAGCCATCAGTGAAATGCATATAAAAATCACAATGAGGTTTCACCTCACCCTAGTTATAAAGACTATCATCTAAAAATTAAAACATAACAAACGCTGATGAGGATGTGGAGAAAAGGTACCCTAATACACTGTGGGTAGGAATACAAACTAGTATAACCATTATGGAAGATAGTATGGAGATTCCTCAGAAATCTGAAAATAGAACTACCATATAACACACTCCTGGAAATATACCCAAAGGAAATGAAATCAGCATCTTAAAGAGTTATCTGTGCGGCCTGCACTGTGGTGTAGTGGGTAAAGCCACTGCCTTCAGTGCCAGCATCCCTTATGGGTGCCAGTTCAAGTCCTGGCTGCTCCACTTTTGATCCAGCTCTCTGTTATGGCCTGGGAAAGCAGCAGAAGATGGCCCAAGTGCCTTGTCCCCTGCACCCACATGGGAGATTTGGAAGATGGGCCCAGTTGCAGTCATTGCAGCCATTTGAGGAGTGAACCAGAGGATGGAAGATCTCTCTGCCTCTGCTTCTGCCTCTCTGTAACTCTGCCTTTCAAATAAGTAAATAAATCTTTAAAAAATGTTATCTGTAGGCCCATATTTTTAATAGCTCAATACACAATAGCTAAGATATGCAATCAACCCAGATGTCCATCAACTGATGAAATAAGCTGGACCCAAAGAGACATATATTGTATTTCCTCTGATTAGTGGCAGTTTATATATAGAGTACAAAAAATGTAACAAATATGAGTGAAATTGACATCTTGCAATTTTATTATTGTTTATAAACGTTGTCTTCTACATTCTTGCAGAAGAGTGGTCTTTCTAATATTTACTTGTAGAGCTCTTTGTTTAAAGGAACACTGAACCTATGATTATAAAGTAAATTTAAGGTATACAATTGCAAAAAAATTGAAATAAAAAAAGAAAGAAAGGAAAAGGGAAGGGGGAAAGTATTGTTGTATTCTCAAAACTGTATCTATGAAATTCATGAAGTATGTTCTCTATATATTAATTAAAATACTAAATAAAATGCAAAAAAGAGAAAATTCTGCAGGTTACTGCATATTTAATCCTTTCTAGATTAAACAATACCCTAGGATGCTAACATTTTAAAATTATACCTTAACACTTAAAAAACTATTTTTCTTTGTATGTATCTGAAAATCATGGCAAAAGGAATATGTTTTCAGACTTTTACTCATTTATATTTGAGGAAGAGAGAGAGTTATAAATTAAAAGATGGAGTGTTCCTAACCACTGATTCACTCCCCAAATGCTCACAGTGGCCAGGCTGGTCTATGGTCAGAGCCAGTAGCTGAGAACACAATCTACATCTCCCATGTAAATAGCAGTAATCCAATTACTTGAGTCATCACTGTTCAAGTAATCAATGCTTCTAAGATTTGCATTGGTGTAAAACTGGACACATGAGACAGAAATAAAAATCAAACCCAAGCACTGCAAAATGAGATATGAGACTTAACTATTATGCCCTCCCCTGTTTCACACACTTTCTACATAGGTTTCATTTCATTTTGTAATGTAAAATCAGCAAAAAGAGAGACCTGTTAAGTGATGGAATCAAAAATGTCCTTCAAAATGAGATAACTACCAGGAGAGTATTTCACAAAAATTCTTTACATGGAGAGCCAAAAATTAGAATGAGGCATTTTCTACCATGTATGTAAGTACATATGTAATATAATACTCATTACTCTTTTAATATAAAAAATTAAAATCTATAAAACACAATATCAAAGCTGTAAGAAGTAAATCTTTCTGTCAGAATGGTGATAGGTAGTTGGAAGTAGAGATATTTCAGATCTTATTAATTCGCATATCTACATTTCAGTAAATGCTTTTTATATTTATCAACTCCATTTTTTTCTGAAAATGAACTTGGGTTTATTAATAATTTTAAAAATATCAATCACATTTGGATTTTTATTTCTCTAGTACTTCTGTTAGTTTAGAATATTATTGAAGACTGAAATTTTTCCTGGTGAGTCTTATCCTGGACTAGCAGAATCCTTCAACCTTTTTTGTTGTTCCATCCAGTCTTTAAAAAAAAACTGAGATAGAATTGATTTACCATAAAGCTCACCCATTTAAACTATATAATGTGAGGTCTTTCAATATACTATATTTACTGAATAAATATACAATCATCACTACAATTTTATAAAATTTTCATCATTCCCCCCAAAAATTGTACCCAATAGCAATCATTTCCTATTCTCCCTTTACTTTTCTATAGTGTAGGCAATCACTATGTTATATCCTTATAGATAAGGGCACTTCACAAAAATGGAATTATTCAATATTCAATTAAATTATTCAATATTAAATATTCAATTTGTTCCTGGCTTTTAACATACATAAAATGTCACTTGTATATACACACCATATTTGGTTTATCCATCCATCAGTTGATAGATATTTGGACCATTTGCACCTTTCTGGCTATTATGAATGATGTGTTTATGAGTATTAATATACAAAGCTTTGAATTTACATATGTTTTCATTTTTCCTGAGCATTTAACTAAGGAGTGGAATTGCTAGATCATATGGTAAGTCTATGTTTAGCTACCAAGCAACTGCTAAAAGGTTTTCCAAAAATGACTTCATCATTTCACTTTCTTTCTTGCAGTGTATGAAAGTCTCAATGTATCCACACCTCACCTACAATTTTATTCTTTTTGCATACAGTCATCCTAGTGGATATGCAGTAGTTTCTCACTTTGGCTTTTGCATTTCCCAAAAGACTAGTGTTTTTGAATATCTTTGCATGTGATTATTATCTATTTTTGTATCTTCCTTGGAGACACTTTGAAATTGGATTATTTGTATTTTATTATTTAATAGTAAGTTTTACATGGTATGTCAGAGATAAAAATTTCATCAGACATACGACATGCAAGTGTTTCTTATTTTGTGGGCTATTTTTTTCCTTTTCTTTATGGTATTATTTTCAGCACAGGAAATTTTAATTTTGGTAAGGTCCAACAATTTTTTCTTTCTTCTTTATTTGTTCTGCTTTTGGTGTTGTAATTAAGTAACTGCAAATCAGAAAGACTGAATGTACATTATCCTCTAAGGATTGTGATGTTTTAACTGTTACTTTTAGGTCTGTGACCTATTTTGAGTTAATTTTTGTGTATGATGTAAGGAAGTGGTCTAACAATGTTCTTGCCCATGCGGACCCTCGATTGTCTTGCTATCCTTTCTTCTGTTGAAATATCTGGTCACCCTCGTCAAAAATTCCATGACAATTTATTTTTGGAATCTTAATTGTATTCCACTGATCTCTATTTCTATTTTATGTCTACTATACTGTCTTAAGAACCTTTCAACTTTTAATAACCATTTTTCACAAGGGAGAAATGTGTGAGTATATGTGAGAAACAGGGAGAAAATGAGAGAGACCTTATTAATGCCTTTAGGAGAAGCAAGGAGACTTTTGTCCTTAAGGAAGAGAATTTCACTAGATGCACTGATACATGGAAAACCACATATGTACATCCCCTTCTGGGACTGGGGTTGAGGATGAGTCTGTAGTGAGAGGTAAACAAATCATATAAGCTTACTAAAAAGTTCTGACAAGCATTTTTCCTCATTTAGCAGACTTTCCTAAATATATATGGCCAAGAAAACTTTTGCTTTCTCTTTTACATATAACATGCATGAATATCTCATAGAACAATCTTTGTGAGATCCTGACATAATCCTTACAGAGTAAGTACTTGGGAAAAACAAAGGCAGCATGAAGGCATCTGGCATGGACAGGTTTAAACCTCACAGGCTGGAACCTGGTGGCTTATTTAAGGGTGTAGCCTTAGAAGTGAGCACTAAATAAATGATTCTTGCATGAAGGAATTATAGGTAGCAGACATTCTAGGAATCACTCTCTTCCTCCATCATGTCTTCAAGTCTTTGCTTTATTCTTCATTATCTCTGAAGCTTCTTCCAGAAAATCTATCTTCATTAATTATATTTTATTAGTTATTTGTCTTTCAGGGAACCTTCTCTGTAGTAATTATAATGATGTGTGTGTGTGTTTAGTCTTAACAATCCAGTAATGTGGGTGTTAGCTCCATTTTATACATGAGAAAATGGAGACTCTCCAAGTAAATTTCCCCAAGTTGAACAGTGAGAAATTGTTGGAGCTAGTCTTTTCCAATCCCAAAGTCTATATTAAATTACAATAAGAACTGAAAGAAATTAATTTGAATAGAAGAGCAAATAGTTTTCTATCATCACAGAGCACTCATCATCCTCTCCTTGAACTCAGAAGCAAAAACAAACGAAAAAAACAGTAAAGATTTTGACCATAACTAAGGAATCATAAGAACAAGTTAACTCCCTGGACATCATTCATCTGCCACTCTGTCCACAGCTGCCACCAGTATAAACAGCTGCCAGTCTCTTCTTGCCCCCTACCCAGTACTTCAAGTTATTTTCGCTGTAGCCTATAGGTTATATCCTCAAGAATGTCTTTCTTGACATTCTTTCTTTCTTTCTTTCTTTCTTTTTTTTTTGACAGGCAGAGTGGACAGTGAGAGTGAGAGAGAGAAACAGAAAGGAAGGTCTTCCTTTTCCGTTGGTTCACCTCCAATGGCCGCTGTGGCCAGTGTGCTCCGGCCGGCACACCGCGCTGATCTGAAGCCAGGAGCCAGGTGCTTCTCCTGGTCTCCCATGCGGGTGCAGGGCCCAAGCACTTGGGCCATCCTCCACTGCACTCCCTGGCCACAGCAGAGAGCTGGACTGGAAGAGGAGCAACCAGGACAGAATCCAGTGCCATGACTAGGACTAGAACCCGGGGTGCCGGCGCTACAGGGGGAGGATTAGCCTATTGAGCCGCGGAGCCGCTCCTGACTTTCAAATATCATGTAATTCCCCCTTGAAACTACCATATTGTAATTTGATTTTAATTATATCCTGTATCTTTTTAAATATTTATTTATTTTATTTGAAAAGCAGAGATACAGAGAGAGAGAGAGGAAGAGAAAGAGAGAGAGAGAGAGAGAGAGAATCTCCTGTCCCCTGGTGATTCCCAGATATCCACAAAAGCCAGTGCCAGGCTAGGCCAAAGCCAGGAGACTGGAACTCCATCCAGGGCTCCCAACTGCATGACAGGGACTTGACCCTTCACCTGCTCCCTCCTGGGATGTGCATCAGCAGGAAGATGGAACAGGAGCAGAAGAATCGGCACCACAATGCAGCAATCAGGCATCCCATGAGGCAACCTAACCCCTGTGCCAAATACCCAACACATGAGCATATTTATATTTTTATCAATCTTAACCACAGATATGGATCTCCCCCACCTCTTTCTGCTCCCTTCCCTCTCCCTCTCCTGCTCTATCTCCATCTCTCTGTTTCCTATTACTCCTTATAGTTCAGTTGTTTTACTGCAAAATTGAAAGCTAACTCAGCAAAGAAAAAAAAAGAGAACACCAATTTAATTCAAAAGGTAGAATACTGTGCAAATAGTTAAGCCATAAGCATATATTATATTTAAAAATTCAGAGCCCACAGAAAATTTGCTCTTGTCTAGGAAGTCATAGCAAAGACATATTTTGGGTAATTATCTTCTAGTCTTTACTATCTGTCTCTTATGGTCTTTGCTTCTGCCCTCCCCCAGCCCCCTTCAAGTCTCCCACTCTAGTCAAGAGAAGAGTAAGACAGACAGAAGCAATAGAACCTGATGTTATGTCTCTGTTGTGCATAAAAGTCTGCCTGAGGATAAAGTATGAGTTTTATTGTCCACAAAGGCTCAACCTTAGTTTTAAGGTCTAGTTCTATATATCTGAACGTGCCACATATGGATGAGTACAACTTCTTTTCTAGACTAGCTCACCATTGCTTAATGTGACCCTTAAATCAAGTCTTGTGGTACAGGTTGGTTATTTGCAGTATATTACAGACCTGCATTGATTAATTTCATATCTGGGGCTCAGAGTCAACCAGTTCAATCTTACAAACACTGTATAACATGATGACTGCAGCCAGACTTAAAACATGCAATCTTCTTTTCAATTCTAATTTTAATATTTTGTAATAGGCTATATGCATCTCATTTGTATTTATAAATGAGATCTGCATGAGTTGGAAATAAAACTGAAGCACATGATAATCATATATGCAGGACTCCAGGACTGGGCATAAATATATGCCCACCTATGTCTACAAACCAAAAAGAAAAAAAACAGTAGGAGAAAATAAGGGGTCAGAGGTTCAAGATACTCTCCTCTCCCATCATTTGAACTGAAACTAAATACACTAGGATAATTTACAGAAAGTGGCTTCTAAAATTTAAATCACATAAGTGAGTTTGAACATTAGTAAATAAATTATTTCTAACCTAGGGACAAGTGTATTTTTATTTTTAAAAAAGAAAGACTGCAAATTGTTTCTACTTAACAGGCAAATATATACTCCCTTTTCGGGCTCCTAGGTCACAAAAGGTGGTTATCCTGTCACTGTGGCTGATTTTTGAAAAGTGTGACATGCATTTAGTTGTCAGTTCCTATCAGCGGCATTCAAGAATCAACATTACATCAGCAGCAAGACACACCATTTTATGCTCTTTTTGAAGATAATTAGAGTTCCCTTTTGTTGCAAATAAGATGTAAAACAGCTATAACTGCTGGAGAACGTGATTAAAGTAACCTCTATAGAACCCCATTATTCTAGACAGATTCCTTCAGATGCATAATTTTCCCATTTTAAGAAAACATAATGCATGCATATAAAATTCAAATTGTCGAGACACCTCTAACAAAAATTAGTACTCTATTAAGGCATTCTTAGTAGCTGGTTAACATGTAAAACTCTTTAAGGGTATTTTAACATAATCATGAAATAATAGTGTGTGTCACAAAAGGTAAACATTTTACAGTGAGAGGATTCTCCAGACAAGATCCATGTGTCTAACTTTTTTTTTTCAACTTACAAAACTTTTGACAGGGAATGTGTGAGAACTTGTATCCCAAACATCCTAAACCCATAGAAATATACACACATTCATTCATCCAGTGCTTCAGCTCTTATATATGTGGTTGTATACACACAAACACACAGAGAAAAGCATGTGCACACATATACTCATACACAAGCATATACACACGTTGTTTAGACATTGAAGTGTCATTTCTTTAAAACACTGTCACTATATATCATTTTAGCATGTGCTCTATAAAAGTCAAATCTACTTAATTCAAATGAAATTACAGGTATATACCAATAACATACCTCACAAGTATTTTTCAAATAATTGTTTTAAAACATAAATTTTCAAATCCTATGGAAAATCATACTTTTAAAATGGATTTCAAGAGAACCCTCATTTCTCTTTAGGGGTCTTAATGCTTTCCAAGTGCAACCTAGGACTGACACAGCCACCTAAGAGATCTGGTGTCCTACAAAATAACTCGATATTTTTGTGTACACAGGTGTTGCAGTTATTTAAAAAAATATAAATGCTCTTTGTGAGAGACAAGTAAAGAGGAGATTAGTAAATTCTACCAAGTTTGCCCATATACTGACCATAACTTTTACAGAATAGTTATAATTATAAAATAAAATTCTTGGTTGACTCGGCTGGGAATCTCAACATCTAACGAAAATGTTATTAAAGTATCTTAAAAATGAATAATCATTCTCAACAACTCACAGCAGCCTTCACAGCATGAGAGTGGGGAAAATGGAGAAAGTTTTAAGGTGGGATGATCAGGCTGAAAACCATCTCTGTCAGGAGAACGTATTGTACAAGGCTTCCCAGCAGAAAAAAATTTTCACCTGAAAAGAGACAGCCTTATGAACACTGAAGAACTGTGGATTGCAGGACACTGATCTTATTAAGAACTAATGCTAATTTGCACACTGTCTCCTGCTGAACTGGAAGCAAGTTTACCACTGGGTTTGTTAATTTACCCAGGACACCATTATCTTGGGTTGGACTTAATGTATCAGAGTAGAGACCATTAACTGCTGGGCTCATGATTATCCAGCATGAATTACCGACAGGATAACCAAAATAGATTTGTATTCCAACTTCATTTCTTTGGATGCAATTTTTCTTTCAGTTGTTATTTAATTTCTATTTCAAAACACAAATTATTATATCATATATATGTATATTCATACACTTTTTGTGGAGAACAGAATACAAACACCAAGGTTCACCATGGAAATTGCTATTTTGATTTGGTTTTTTAGCATTTCATAATAGTAATAAGATCACTATATTAAAAACTCAGCTTTCTCTTGCTGAGGCTGCAAATGAAGAAGGGGATGTGCATGCAGGAATTTTTAATGACAATAAATATATATATGAGAGCTTTCCCTCGTCCATTAGTGTTTACATAGACCTGGACTGTTAAATATTCAGAGTGAAGTCGCCCTAAGTCTGCTCTCTCTGCTTTTGCAGACATTTTATTTCAACTATCTATCAATCAAAGCTCTGAACCGATGTTCTATCTAAAACAAACATTTTGCTGTGGGAAAAAAAAAAAAAAACTACAAAATCCCACTGGTGCATTTATTTTAGCTTACAGTTCAATAAAATCACATTCAAAAAAAGAAATTCTGAAATTAAAAGTTAAATCGGAAAGTACATTCTTAAAAATATTTGTGGTTTCTGGTTAAATAAACACATTTTCATAAAGCTGCATGTTCAATCTATTTTGTATAAATGGAACAAATCAACCAAAAATTCATTTACAATGTTTATAGTTGTACAAGCCCATTTCTAATAGCAGGGAGCACTTTTGTGTCTCTGCATGATATCTGTGGAAAGAGGTGAATTTTCATTTATTTAATGCAAATATTCATACAAAGTCAGCTCTTCAGGCATATACGGAACATGCTTCATGGCAGCTTTGTGGCAACAGGAAAATAACATGACATAATTGTGCAGGAATCGGAGTGCTGCCACCTCCAAATCACCTGCAGCACAGTGGCGTGCATAAAGAGAATGCAGGAAGTCTGGAGTGTGTTCCCTAGCTCCCAAGCTACTTGGCTTACAAATTATTTAATTTTGATCTTATATAGCTGGACACGTGTGACAACCTCATCTTTGGAACTGCTAAATTATAAAGGAGATCTTTTTTAAAGGCTTTGAATAATAAAAAGGGCATTGTTAGCTGATGTGCGGAAGCTCTCAACCATGCAACACGCATTTAGTGTAACAAAATAAGAAGGGAAGAGGGGTAAACCTGTTAGTTTCAGACTTACTGCATATTAAGAGTTGGGTTTTGGTATCTGCTCTCTGAGGAGGCAATTTCCTAGCTCCTTCCTTGATAACATTATTTTCCAATTAAGTTCAATATTAAGTTTACTAATTCATTACTCTTATTTATTGGAAAGGGAGATGAAAGAGAGAGAGAGAGAGAGAGAGAGAGACTATCCAGTGGTTCACTCCTTAAATGCCCACAACAAGCAGGTCTGGGGCCAGTGAAAGCTAGGGGCCAGGATCTCAATTAGGTCTCCCACGTGGGTGGCAGGGACCCAAAATTTGAGCCATCACCTGCTGCCCCCCACTGTCCCCCACAGGGTGCACATCAGCAAGAAGCTGGAATCAGGAGCAGAGCTGAGACTCAAAACCAGGCACTGTGGTTTGGAATGCAGATGTCCCAAGTGGTTTCTTAACCACTGTGCCAAATGCCCATCCCTGAGTAGCAACCTTTAAAGTAGAAATGTGGCTTTACGTTTTCCTTTGAAAATTCCTGTTGAGACAATGACCCAGAAACCCCTCACCATGAAACAATATGTTCTGTTATCTAATTTTAAAAAATACATTTGAGTATGAGGCTTTCAGCTTAACAGGGTTTTCCCTATCATAAAAGAGGATATTAAACAGTTTCACTAATTGAGTATATGGAAATATTCACTGGAGAATCATGCTTTCAAATTTGTAGAAAGATATTTTCTTTTGTTTTAGTATGCAGTTTTTTCCTATTTAAATATATCTATGGCTAAGAATGATAGCACTAGGTCTAAAGTGCCTTTCATATAATTCTTTTGCGACCTCAGCTTTTGATATGCTTATAAGAAATTCCAGAGTTTTCACTGGACAGGAATCACTTCTAAAGTTAGCAATATCATGTTTGGAATAATGCAGAAAACAGTGGCATAGCCCACAATTAAGCCAACTTCTAAAAGGCACATCTGGATACTCTCGGGAAAATGGAATTTGAAATTCTTCATTCGAACAGGCCACCTCTGCTACAGTCACTATTGTGGGTCCAACAGATGTCAACCTTTCTCCACAACTGGAAACATTATTGTTATAAACCCCCTAAAATTCATGCAATTTATTGATTCAAAAATATTATTAGAATAATTTATTCCTTTTTCCTTACTACACTATTCTAAACTCTAACGTTCTTGAGAACCATATCTCAATTGAGTACAATTGAGTATTTTAATACAAAAGAATATTATTTGATATTCATGCTGGTAGGACTATAATGATTGAATCAAATCCCAGTGGGATGAAATTTCAGAAAGGATCATAATATTTCTCTCTCTTACTCTGTCTCTCTCTGCATACAATCTCACTGTTAAGAGTACCATAGTTTATATGTTCAAATACTCATCATTTTTTGGTTGGACAAAAGCCTCCTCACTGGCCTTTTTTCTTTTGAAAGGAAGAGTTGGGCAGGGGGGACAGAGGGAGATATTTTCCATCCACTGGTTTAATCCCCAAACGACCACAATGGCTGGCAAGGGCGAGGGAGTAGGGGAGACTGAGGTCAGGAGCTAGGAACTTCTTCTAGGTCTCCCATGTGGGTGCAGGGGTCCAAGTGTTTGAGCCATCTTCTGCTGTTTTACCAGGTGTACTCGCAGGAAGCTGGACTGGAAGTGGAGTAGCCGGGACCTGAAATGGTGCCTATATGGGATGCCAGGATTGCAAGCATCAGCCTAACCTGTCATGTCACAAAACCAGCCCCTTCACTGCTCTTTTTGAACTAAATCTTTAGGGTCACTAAACTGTAAGTTGATGCCGTAACAGTTATTTAACACAGAAATTGGGGGCCAGCCATTTTGCAAAGCAGTTTAAGACACTGATTGGAATAGCTGTGTCCCATTTCAGAGTTCTTGAATGTGAACCCTGTCTCTGTTTCTGATTCCAGCTTTCTACTAATGAACACTATTAAAGACAGCAAGTGCTAGCTCAAGCACTTGGGTCCCTTCCACCCATGTCGGAAGACCTGAATGGTGTTCCTGGCTGCTGACTTCAGCCTGCTTGTACCCTGGCTGTCTGAGCATTTCAACTGGGGTGCATGGTGGATGGGAAGACATCAGAGATTCATCAACACATGGCCACTGCTAATCTTGTTAACATTTCATTTTGTTACCCCAGTAGTTTCCTGAAACAACAGGCTATATCATATTTCCAGTTTTCACAAAGTATTCCCTTTACCTTACTCATCTGATCAACTAACTCATTTTTTTTTTTTTTTGATAGGCAGAGAGAGAAAGAAGAAAGAGTGTTCCCATTGCTGGATCACTCTTCAAATGCATGCAATGGCCCCTAGCTAGGACTGAAGCTGGGAGCCAAGAAATTAATTCAAGTCCCCCACATGGTGATAGGAAATCAATTACTTAAGCTATCAAAACTGCCCTTCAGGGCTGCATTAGTAGGAAACTGGAATCAGGAGCTGGAGCCAGGTATCAAACCCAGGTACTTCGATATGAGAAAACAGCATCTTAACTGCTAGGTCAAAATGCTTGCCCCTGGCCAACTCTTACTCATGTTACTATTGTCAATTTACATGTTTTTCTCACCTTGCTGGACACAGATGCCCCTTAAAGCAAGTGACCTGGAATTGTCTATCTATAATGCATTCTATAACACAGCACATGGTCAATAATTGTTGAGTAAGTAAATTAATGAATAAAATGAACGATATAAAATATTCTTTATTGCTGTAAGGACAGCAAAACCACTTATATTATATGCCTAATATCTTATAAAACTGAAATTGGTGATTCTGTGGTTGAAGAAAAATGTCAGCTTAACTTGGAGTCTCACAAATCAAAGTGCAGTCACCTTGACAGTCACTTTCCACTGAATTCAGAACCTAATGACAATTTTGTATTAATTTCAGGGATGAAATTACATTGATAAATGATTTTTCCTCTCAATCACTTATCGTTGTTTTATCCTCACATATTTTGATAATTTTTAAACAACTTGCTTTTAGTTGAGTCTTCAACATGTTCAACTTAGAAACAACAGCTCTCTTCTGTTCTTAGTTCATCAGTTTACATAATATTTAATTAAATTATGTAATTACAAGAACAAGCACAACTGACATAATCAGATTTGGAAGCAAACACAACGGGTTCTTGGCAAACATGCGACTCAACCTGTGGGAGAAAGAGTGTCAATATACTTGCCACAAGCGTTCAAATGAACATAATACCAGAGAGTTTCGCTAAGGATGTAGAGAGAATCCATTAGTCTAGAGGTGGTGATGTGGAATTAAGTTAAGACATATTATTCCATAATAGAATTTTTGTTACTTATTTTAAAATATCACAGTGTTTTGAAGTCAATGTTCTAAATGCTAATTCTCAATACAATGAATTCTGAACATACTGAAGCAAAATTCTAGATAGGGTAGCCATAAGAGATTGAACCCGATTGACTTTGCTTCCAGAACATACCCTGGATATCCCTATTTTTAAAAGTCTGGTATTTTCTAATTCTTATTTACAAATAGAACAATACAAAACAAATAGAGAATTTAGAGTCTGGTGGAGTTTTGTTGAGCTTTCTCCCTACCCCCTTCAGTGTGGATAGACTAATAATGAAGATCAATACTCAAGGACTCACTCAGTTTCTGACTTCCTCCTTATGAGAAACTAAAGGACTCATGAAAAAATACTGTTTTCACTTAAGGAGAATATAGGAATGTCTTTTTAAATATTAATGTTAATCTGAACCACTTTTAAGCAGGATAACCTGATCACATAGCTCAAAATAAGAGTGATGCAGAAGACAATGTGCCAGCTATACAATCACAAAGCACTGAGAACATCTCGTAGGTAGGAAACACACTTTGATTTTGGTCATGCGGTCATCTTAAATCCATGCAGTACAACCTCCCAGAAAAATACCAAGGCAAAGGGTTGGTGATGGGGGTTAGGAGGACACCATGTTTTCTCTAACAGAGGAAATAATTGCAAGGAGTGGATGTGTGGCAGCCAGATGTTTCTAGCAACTTCAACAATACCTTAAGTGAACTGCTTCCTAAGGAATTTGTACAGATTTCTTTTTAAAAATTAGTGGATTCTTTTTAAAGACATGAGTCTACCTCTTATTATCATCACTCAATCTCAAAATGGTAGCATCTTGAATATTTTCATAGCTACTTCAGAAATTAATGTAGGACAAGTTGTCTACATTAATTTTTATTTTTCTTTAAGATATACAAATGTATATACAAGCATAGATGGATGTGAACACTATGCCATTTATACAAAGTACACCTTATATCACACCATTTAATCTTAAAGTAACCAGAGCTCATAGAATAGCCAAACCATACTGTAATAAGCAATTGATTTGAATGTGAACTAACTAGCGGTTACTAAAGCCTGGAGATGTGGGAGAGAGGAGGAGGAAGAGAGTTTGGATAATGAGTACCAAAACATAGTTAGAAGAAGCAAGTTCTGGTGTTCCACCACACAGAGGGGTGACTATACTTGTAATTCACAAAAAATATATTACATTTTATAACATACTAGAAGAGAGGACATTAAAGACCCGAAATTTAAAAAATGATAAGGAAGTAGAATGCAACTTACCCTGATTTTATCAGTACATGCTGTGTACCTGAGTTGAAACACTATACTGGGCTGGTGCTGTGGCACAGTGGGTTGATCCTCCGCCTGCGACGCCGGCATCCCATGTGGGCGCCAGTTCTAGTCCCGGCTGCTCCTCTTCCCATCCAGCTCTCTGCTGTGTACTGAGAGAGCAGTGGAGGATGGCCCAGGTCCTTGGGCCCCTGTACCCACATGGGAAACCTGGAGGAGGCTCCTGGCTCTTGGCTCCTGGCTTTGGATTGGCACAGCTCCGGCCGTTGCAGCCATTTGGGGAGTGAACCAGCGGACAGGAGACCTTTCTCTCTGTCTCTCCCTCTCACTGTTTATAAATCTACCTCTCAAATAAATAGAAATCTTTAAAAAAATAAACACAATACTGTACTTCAGGAATAAATACCAGAACTACATTAATCAAAAACCAAAAATGTAAAAATTTATTCCGCTGCTTTTTTGTGTCAGAAGTGTTCACTTATGACATAATCATGCCCCTTTTCCAAGCTCCACACGACTGAAATACTTTCCTTTTTCCTTTGTCACTCTCTGGTGACAAATGTTTTCCATATAGAAAGGGCTTGCTTGCCTACAGATTAAGCTCCACAATCACATTCATAGAGATTGGGAAGAATGGCTCTTAGTTTATTCCTGTATGGAATGCAAAGAATCACGGCTGGCTGTTTTTTTTGATAGCATATGGCATTCTGAGTCCCATGTTCTCACACCAGGGCTGGAGTTTATGGAGGGAAAGCAGGCTGCTTGTGCATCATGGTCGCAGGTGCTCAGGGAGGGCTGCTCCTACAGTGTGCTGACACACTGCAGAAACGAGGGTAAGCAGACACCTCCCACCATTTTTCTCTTTCTTTGCTTAAAGATTGCTGTTATTTGACCCCTCGCTGTTTCCTCTCTTACCCGTTCTGTTATGTTCAGTCTTAGTGGGAAACACCTGGCAGACATTAGCACAACTGTTAACAATAGAGTGGCAGGTCAAGGGCTGATTTCAGATGAGATTAGAAACAAGAGTTTGGAGAAAAAAAAGGAGAGTGGAGAGGACAAAAGAAGAGTGGGAGGAAGGAAAGGAGACATCCGCCCACCAGAATTCTCTATCCTCCCCCTCCCCCGCCTTTCCCTCAGTGAATTCCCCGTCTGGTCTAGGCCAGAACTGCTTTCATCTCACCTCCTCCCACTTCCTACCACTCTCCATCTCCAAGCACAGAGTTTCCAGCAAAGATTTGGAGTCATGGCTTCTCTAGGCAGCTTGCTTCAAAGGCTGACGCTTGGCATCAGAGACAATAGTGACCACAGCCACTGGGATGCCGTACCAACCATCACGTGCATTTCTGGAGATCCACCTCCCCTCCAATTACTATCACGGAAACAGCCACCCTGGATAGAGAAACAGGGGAGGCATAATCCCAGCCGGACACGGACCTTAATGTAGGAAGCCACGAAATCACCACAGGAAGCTAGAAGAGACCTCTCATACCACAAACTCCAGGATGTGTTTGCCACACAGGACAGCGTCCCAGCAGTGGGTCTATAGGGTTGGGTTCCCTGCTCTGTGGTCACTGGTGAGGTAAACCAGCAGCCCAGTGTTCTGTCATTTCCTGTAAGCTACCAACTCACCCAAGGTTGTCCGGCTTGGAGTCACTGACCTAATAAGAATTGGAAATGTTAACTTGACCCCTCTTGCTTTCAAGGAAATGATGTATCCCAGATATGTGACTGAAGAATGCTCAAATAAGGTGATAACTGAGAATTTTAAACCAAAAATATAGCACCACGACAATGAGATCAGGAAACAGGGAGATATTCTAAAACATGCACTACACTGAGCAGGCACATTGAGAGTCTCAGCCTGCACACAATATGAGACTCGGCCTTAAAAGAGATGGAAACCTTGTCACTATTCATCCACGGACAAATGTCAGAACTCCAACCAAGCGACGCATGTGTGGATTGCTGCACATGTCAGTAATGGCACCCTCTCCAGCAGCAGTGCCCACTACCTGCAGGGGAGGCCCAGAAACCTGGCAGGGTGCCTGCTCAGGGGAGTGGCAAAGGCTGGAAGGCAGAACAAAAAGGAAGCTGCATCAACCTTGTCACCAACACACACAAACTCACACGACCTCTGTCTCCTATTTAGTGTTGTTCCTGTTGAGCCATTCTCCACCATCCCTTTTCCCCCTCCCCACCTTCTGTACCCCTCCCTGGAGAAATTCCAACTGTACACAACCAAGGAGATATTAAACAAATGAATTGGCTCCAGACGCCGCCACTAAATTGGGTATAAGTACCCACTTTTCTGACCCCATTCTGCATTTACGTAAGGAAGAGCAGGCTTAATTGCCCCAATCCCATGGCGATGTTGACATATTTCCAAATGATTACATAACTTCCCCACATCCTTCGCTGGGAAGGAGTGTTTATCAAAAGCGTGGAAGCTGACAGGATGGCATTATTAGCACGGCTCTGAGCTGATCGCATTGCCGATTTGTTGAGGATGATTTTAACTCTAGTCACTAACAGACAGGATGCTTCCTGACACATTGCCCTCACGAAGGTAGACTACATAATAAAGGCATGCAAATGGCATGATGGAGGGATTCCCGCAACGGGAACTAGGTGGTGGGAAAGGGGGAGGTGGGAGGTGGGGTGGGGACACATTCTGAAATTACTGTGAGGCTAATGATGAAAACATAACTTGGGGTTTACCTCCTTTTGGGATTGGTTATTAATTTAAGAAGTATACGTGGTAATAACATCCTAAGAGGCTGAATACCAATGACAGTTGTTCTGCAGGCAGGAAAAATTATTCCAGTGCAACTGAAACAGTTGTGGGAGAGGGAGCTTTGTTAGAATGTCTAATTCTGACAAAGAGTTCAAAGCTCTGGCAAACAAGCCTGTATCCTTCATAAACATAGATGCATAAAAGGGTCTGAACCCACCCAAGCAGTATCTCCCACCTTATACCCAAACAGTCCAGAAATGTTGGATCAATGTAAATAGGAAATGGCTTTCATAAAGAACAACGTAATACCCTAATTCACCCAGGAAAGACTGGACCACATAGCACATGTTAATAAGGCTGATGAAGCACTGGTTTTCCTGTCTCTGCCTTCTTAATGACTGATTTTGGCAAATCCAAAGAACAGAGTGGATGCCTGGGTTTCTTCCTGGCTCCCAACAAAGATTTGGCTGACAAGTTGACGGTGTGAGGCCAGGACTGCAAGTGGGGATGTATTGGGGGACAGTACTGTCTCCTAGGACCAGACTGGACCAGACCACCATAAGGTAGCATGTTAGTGGTGGCAAGGAGCTTGGTGGAGGCAGCAGTGCCTTGCTCCAACAAAGACAAGTGTTCCATGCTGCTGCTCACTCTCAGTTAAAGGGGCTGCAAATAGATTTGACTGAATTTGCTGTAATTATCTGAGACCAGTCTATAGATCACATAGCCTCACTGGGCATTTGGGCTAGCGCTTTCCTTCAGTTGGCTGTCCATGCCAACTCCCCTCCAGGACTCAACCAATCCCATTTTCTCTGCTTACCTTCCTTCTGCATCATCTCCAGTGGCTGACCACTTAGCTAAAGCCCACTTCATTCTCTACTCCTTCTCCCATTGGTTCCATTCTATTTTACCTCATATGGAGGACATGAAGCAAGAGAGAAAGATTCTGCATTCTTCAGTTTAAGCGTATGCCTCAGCAGCAAAGCTTATGTTGCTTTGTAATTAATCCATGTCTGTGTGGCTGGATAAGTTCTGTGGACCTTGGGTGGTCTCTGGTTTTCTAAGATTGACAATCAATCTGGTGTTATCACTATAATTTGTCACTATGTAGTGCTAATTGCTTCTTCTATTTCAAATTTGTGTTAAGATTCTTTTTGAGCTACCCAAAGCACCCTTTTAAAACATTGAGGTAATGTTTTAAAAGATCCCCATGCTGGTGCAGGAGCCCAAGGACTTGGGCCATCTTCTACTGCTTTCCCAGGCTATAGCAGAGAGCTGGATGGGAAGTGGAGCAGCCGGGACTAGAACCGATGCCCATATGGGACACCGTCACTGCAGGTGGCTGCTTTACCCGCTATACCACAGTGCAGGCCACACATGATCCAATTTCTTTAAAAATCAAATTCAATTTTTATAATGGTTCACGTTTATAGCAAAGTTGAGCAGAAACTAGAGATGTCTCATATACTCCATCACCGAGCATACACAGCCTGCCTAGTATTAACATCCCATGTGAGAGTGCTTCTTCCTGGTCTCCCACGCAGGTGCAGGGCCTAAGCACTTGGGCCACCCTCCACTGCGTTCCCGGGCCACAGCAGAGAGCTGGACTGGAAGAGGAGTAACCGGGACAAAATCGGGCACCCCAGCTGGGACTAGAATCTGCGGTGCCGGCGCCACAGGCGGAGGATTAGCCAAGTGAGCTGCGGCGCTGGCCTGTTGAACTCTTTATGCAGTGGAGAATTAAGTCTTCGATTAACATATAAATTTAAAATGTTATCTCAAAAACCAAGAAAGAAAGAAAGGGGGTGGGGAAGAGGGGGAGAGAGAGGAAAGGAGGGAGGGACAGAGGAAGGGAAGTAGTATTTCATTCTTAGAATTTATCTATTAGGGCCATGGGCTGTAGCACAGAGAATTAAGTTATTGTCTTCAGTGCTGGTATCTCATATGGGCATTGGTTCAAGTCCCAGCTGCTCAAGTTCTCATCCAACTCTTTGCTAATGTGCCTTAGAAAGCAGCAGCAGATTGCCCAAGTGCTTGGACCACTGCACCCACATGAAAGACTGGATGAAGTTCTTGTTTCCTAGCTTCATCCTGGCCAGCTTCATTGCAGTCATCTGGGGGTGTGAATCAGTGGATGGAATCCCTCTCTCCCCCTCTCTCACTCTCTAATCCTTTCAAATAAATAAATATTTAAGGAGAATAAAGAATTGTATCTATGAATTATACTAAATCTGCTCTCTTATATTAATATCAAATTAGCATGCAAATTGATGAGAATTGTGTTGTAGTAACAAGCATGCATTTGCTTTGACCTTGAGAACACAATATATTAATAAATTCCTTAAAAAATTAAAAATAAAGTGAACAAATTTTTTACATGTTCATCTATGTTTGCCATGGCTTGATTCACTTCTTTTTAGTGTTGAATAATACTCCAACGTTGCATGCACCATAGCTTATTTATTCACACAACCTATTGAAGAACATCTTGATTTCTTCCAAGTTTGGGAAATTATGAATAAAGCTGAATTAAACAACCTGGGCAGGTTTGTGTGAACATAAATTTTCAGCTCCTTTGAGTAAATACAAAGGAGAATGATGGCTGGGTCATTTGGTTAGGGTACATTTAGTTTTATGAAAAACTTCCAAGCTGTCTTTCAAAGTGGCTACTATTTTTCATTCCCATCAGGAATGAATAAGAGTTCCTGTTACTCTACATGCTAGTGGGCATTTGGTAGTGTTAGTGTTTTGGATTTGGGCCATTGTAATAGGTATGTAGTATTTCATTGTTGTTTTAATTTACAATTCCATATGACTTATGATGATGAAATAAGTGTCTATGAATATAATTAATCAAATAACTTTCAATGAAAGCATTACTCTGAAAATATGATTGAAAAATAAAATAGGTACATTTTAAACCATCATCCCAACAAGAATAGAGACACAATTAAAACATCTCAAAGAATAAGAAACATACATATCTTGGTGACTTTTTGTCCAATATCACCAAGGTCAGTGTTTTTCTAACATTTTTATTATAAACTGCAATAAGAAAATGTTTTTACTTATACTGTGTACAAACATGCACACAAAAAACTGAAACAAAATCTTCGGGAATCAGTATTTAGGATTCCTGCATGTGCTGCAGTCAGTTTTATATTTCAATCCTAAGCCAATCTAACATATTCTTATTTATTCTACTTTTAGACCTAGAATATTATTAACTAAATAAATCAACTTCAAAATTTACTAATTAGCAGCTACCCACATTTAAAACTAACCAAATCCAGAGAATGAGACTTTTTCTAAGATTTATTTGTTTATCTGAAAGACAGAGAGAGAGAGACAGAGAGAGACAGAGAGAGAGAATCGATCGATCTTCACTGCCCAATGGGCCACAACAGCCAGATCTGGGCCTAGCTGAAACCAGGAGCCAGGAACTCCATCCAGGTCTTCCCTGTAGGTAGCAGGGGCCCAACACATGGGCCATCTTCCATTGCCTTCTCAGGTACATGAGCAAGATGGATTGGAAGCAGAGTAGCTGGGACTCGAACCAGTGCTCCAATACTGGATGCCAGCATGATAGACAGTAGTCTAACCCACTGCACCACAATGCTGGCCCTGAGAACCATACTTTTCAAAAAAGATATATTATTTTATTTGTTTCTATCCAGAGTTACAGAAAGAAAGGAAGAGCTAGAAAGAGAGAGAGAGAGAGAGAGAGAGAGAGAGAGAGAGAATCTTCTACCTACTGGTTCATGATCCAAATGGCTGTACATTTCCGGGCTGATTTGAGGCAGAAGCCAGGAACTTCCTCTTGGTCTCCCAGGTGGGTAAAGCACTTGGATCATTTTCTGCTGCATTCCCAGGCACATTGGCAGGGAGCTGGATCAGAAGTGGAGCACCTGGGACTTGAATCAGCACCCATATGGAATGACAGCTTAACGCTCTATGCCACAGACCACCCTTGAGAACCATGATTATTAAATGTACAAATATTTCTATCTTTTTCATGAGAAACTTCAAGATTGATTACAAGATATTATCAAAGAACTTGGTAAAATTTTCGAACTGCTGTTGATCAAGTTTTCCCATTTGGAAACACTTGAAGATATTAGTGTAGACAACGATATTTTAGGTAAGACTCAAAAGTGCAGGCAACCCAAGCAAAACTAGACAAAGGGATTACATCAAGCTCAGAAGTTCCTGCAGAGCAAAGAAAACAATCAGTATAGTGAGAAGACATTCAGCAGAATGGGAGAAAATATTTGCAACCTATTTATCTGACAAAGAATTGTTATGCAGAATATAAAAGGAACTCAAAATCTCAGTAACAACAAACTACCCAACAAGTTGAGAAATAGGCAAAGGACCTGAATAGATAGTCCTCAAAAAAAGGAATACAAATAGATAAAAATATATGACAAAATGCTCAATCTCACTAGCCATCGAGAAAATGCAAATCAAAACCATCCTGAGATATCACCTCATCCTGTTAGAAAGGTTATTATCAAGATGACAGAAAGTAACAAATAATGGCTAGGATGTGGAGAGTGGGAACTATTACACACTACTAGTGGGAATGTACACTAGTGTGGCCACTATGGAAAATAGTATGGCTATTTCTTTAAGAACTAAAATAGAACTGCCAAATGATCTACCAATCCCACTACTGAGTATATATCCAAAAGATATGAAATAGTGTATCAAAGAGAAACCTGCACCATGTTTATTGCAGCACTGTTCACAATACTCAAGATACAAAATCAACTAAGATGCTGATCATCAGCTGAATGGATAAAGAAAATGTTAGCTACATACACTTACATACACACACACACACACTCAATGAAATACTATTCAGTCATGAAAAAGAATAAAATCCTGTTATTTTCAGCAAAATGGAGGAAACTGAAGGACATCATATTAAGTGAAATAAACCAGACACAGAAAGACAAATACTGGGGCTGGTGCTGTATAGTGGATAAAGCTGCCACCTGCAATGCAGGCATCCCATATGAGCACTGGTTCGAGTCCTGGCTGCTCCTCTTCCAATCTGGCTCTCTGTTATGGCCTGGGAAAGCAGTAGAAGATGGCCCAAGTCCTTGGGCCCTTGTACTCATGTGAGAGACCCAAAAGAGGCTCTTGGCTTTGGATTAGCACAGCTCTGGCTGTTGCGGCCTATGGGGGAGTGAACCAGTAGATGGAAGGCCTCTCTCTGTCTCTGCCTCTCCTTCTCTCTCTGCGTAACTCTGACTTTCAAATAAATAATAAAATAAATCTTAAAAAAGGAAAGACAAATACTGCTTGTTCTCCCTCATATGGAAGAACTAAACAAAACTCAATCTCATTCTCCACATGGAATAGTGATCACTAGAAGCTGGGAGTGATGGGGTGCGGGTAGATAGAATTTGAATGAAATTTGAATGACAGGAAGCAAATCAAATCAGAATTGATTGAAAGAAAAAGTTCCTGGTGTCAGACAGCATAATGTGGAGACTAGAGTGCACAGTAGCCTGATATGTACTGTCTGAACAAACAAGAGGACAGAAACTCTGAGCCTACAGTCATGAATTAAGTCTAAGAGGAAGTGTCGACTAACCTGTTTTGATCAGTATGGTGTATGTATGCACTGAGATATCACACTGTTGCCCATAAACATGTACATTCATTGTTAATGAAAATATTTAAACAAAGATTTTCCATTTGAATAATTAATATAGGAAATCAGAGCTCAGGATCTGAATAGTTTCAAATTATTTAACTCTTAAAATTTTTATTTACTTACTTGATAGGCAGACACACACAAGGGGGAGAGAGAGAGAGAGAGAGAGAGAGAGAATGAATTTCTATCTGCTGGTTCACTCCCTAAGTGCCTGCAGCATGTACGTTGAGTGTTGAAGCCAGGAGCTGGGAACCCAGTCCAGGTCTCACATGTGGGTGGCAGGAACCCAAATACTTGAGCCATCACCACTACCCCCTCAGTGTTCACGTTCTCAGGAAGCTTGGGTGAGGATCAGAGCTGAGTGTTGAACACAGACACTCCAATGTGTGATGCAGGTGTCTTAACCACTATGCAGGCCGGCACCGCGGCTCACTTGGCTAATCCTCTGCCTGCAGTGCTGGCACCCCAGGTTCTAGTCCCAGTTAGGGCACCGGATTCTGTCCTGGTTGCTTCTCTTCCAGTTCAGCTCCCTGCTGTGGCCCAGGAAGGCAGTGGAGGATGGCCCAAGTGCTTGAGCGTTGCACCCACACGGGAGACCAGGAGGAAGCACCTGGCTCCTGGCTTCGGATCAGCGCAGTGCACCGGCCGCAGCATGCCAGCTGTGGCGGCCATTTGGGGGGTGAACCAACGGAAAAAGGAAGACCTTTCCCTCTGTCTCTCTATCTCCTTCTCTCTCACTGTCTAACTCTGCCTGTCAAACAAACAAACAAACAAAAACAAAAACAAAAAAACAAAACAAAACAAAAAAACCCACTATGCAAAACATCCTCTGCCCCATTGTAAATACCTGTTTATCACTTAAGTCTTCTTGTCAAAATTGTCCATGCCGGTGATTAAACATGAAATGTTATTCTCCCAACTGATACCATAATAAAAACAATAAAAATATCTCCCAGCCTAGTGGTTAAGGTGCCTGCATCCCACTTTGGTGTACCTGGGCTGGATTCCCACCTCTGGCTCCTGACTCCAGCTTCCTGTTAATGCAGACTCTATGAGGCAGGATGATGGATCAAGTCATGTAGTTCCTGCCACCACATGGGAGACCTGTTTTGCATTCTGGTTCCTGCTTCAACCATTTCAACTCTGGCTTTACTGGGAATTTTGGGAGTGAATAAGCAGAAAGGAGTTTCTTCCCCCATCATACCACACTAGGTATCTAATAAGTAAATAAAACATTTACAACATAATCTGCCTCACTTAAAAACAGAGAGACAGAGAGAGAGAGAGAGAGAGAGAGAGAGAATGTGCATGTGAAATCTAACCTGAATTCTCACAATGCTGGAGAAAAGTGCCAGTTTATTTCCTGGAAGTCAGGTTTCATGGAGAGAAAGAGGAGCAACAAAAGGAAAAGGAGCTGCTCCGAAGGTCCCAGGGTGCAAAGCAGGGGGGACCTGGGATGCTGCTTCATTCAGTCACCTCCAGTCCCTGAGTCAGCTCTGCTTCTCAGGAGACCAAGCTCCTGCAATGGAAAACAAAAACAAACACAAATAAAACGCCAAGGCAGATGCAATTCACTGCCTGTTATGACAAGAGCTGCTTGCCTTTCTTATGCCTCCCCCAAAATCCTTCCTAGCCCATGTAACACATGCGGCCTATTTTCCTAAAACTTAACAGAAAAACAAACTTAAGAGACATCACTGCTTTCTATTTCTAGTAAAACTGTGTGTGCACTTCGGTTCTGCCGAGAGGCAAAGGGACAGTACTCAGCTTCTGGTGACAGCACCACTTCCCATTTGGAGTCATTCATTTACCCTTCTCCCTGGCCAAGTATGTAAATTATCATCTCATCGAACTAGCACCTGGGAAATCGGAGGGTTAAGTAAGATAACAGTGGTGAGATGCTTTGAAAAAAGCTGGCCCTGCTTGATAGATACATAATTTTTATAAACCAATGAAAATACCTATTCTGGAAATACAACCCTCTTCTCCCTCCATGGATTGCTACCAAGCAACAAATTGGGTAAGTAAAAAGTGAACAACTTGAAATATTCCACATGCAAGATCAAAACCACCAAGTTTCCTGCCCATGATACCCACAGAAGAGATGGCTTAGAAAGGAAGGGGAAATATTACCATTTTAAATTAATTTAGCACCATGAAGGTGGTAAGTGCTATTCAGAACAATATATTCAAAATAACACATGGAAATAATAAAATCCCCTCTTGCGTATTCCTCCCTGAGGCAGAAGTTTGATTTGTTTTGTTCTTCCTTAGTGTCTGTGTGCCTCATTGTTTACCACGTATTTGTAATGTAGGATTCACAGACAACTTTTCAGCAACCTTTTAAAATTACAAAACAGTGACATGGAAATAATCTTCTTTAAAGTTGGTTTTATTTCCCCCTCTGGTGTCAGGGATGTGATGCAGTTTTGTCGGCCAGCTGGAGAGAAGCGAAAATAGCTCACCGAAGGGGGCGGAAACCAGAAGGCAACAGGAGTGGATTCTGAGGGGAGGAACACCTCTCTGTAAGATAAACATCTGGGGCCAGAGGGGACAGGTCATCTGATCCCCTGCAGTCCACTGTATCCACGGCAACTGCTTCTCCCTCACAGCAGCACACAACCCTCCCCGTCTCTGCTTCCCTTTTGGATTTCAAAACTTAAATCTTGATTATTAACCAATAAACAAAAAAGACATATAATAAGAAACGGCTCTGAATTCAGCTGTGTGGCAGATCCTGGAAATCAGTCTTAAGACACAGCACCTGATGATTTATTTGGGAGAGACTACTGGCAGTACAGAACATATGTCACGTGTAGACTGCAGGCCAGTGCATCTCTACTTTCCATTTTCCCCGTGAATACAAATTTACAAAGTCGGCTGTGGCCCGAGAGTCACGCCTAGGAACCACGTTTAATGAATACAAGTATCTTCTGAACCCAAAAAAGGTATTCCTTTTCTTTTCTCAATCTCCTAATCCTTTTCATCCCTGCTTGCCCAGCATGGTGTCAAAAGGAGACTAGATTGATCTTCAAGATACCTTAATAAACTCCAACAACAGGCAGCACCTCATCAAGGTACTTAGAGTCTCTCTGACATACAGGATTTTTATTTTAAAAATATAGCTTTACATCTTTTCAGCACAGAAGACGTTTTTAGATAGAAAGTCTTATTTAACTAGTCACATGCATAATGAACACGCATGCCCTTCCTTCCCTGTGAATTAAATGCACGCTCCAGCCAGCCAGTCTATTCTCAATACCTAGCACGACTTCCTTATAAATGCAATGAGTTACATTACAAGGGACACATCAAATCAAACGTTGATAATGAATTTGGGATGCATCCACTTCTGTAATTGTGCTCAGTGGATAGATGCTCACGTTCAATGTGTGTATGTGTTTAATATTTTTGTTTTGAATATGATTCCTGTAAGAATTCCCGAAGCCTGATGCCTTAAAGTCTTCACTGTAGTTACACATTGTGTACAGAAGAGTTTGGGGAAGACGGGCTTGAAGGAAGAGGAAATAAAAGCCCTAGCCTTAGTTGCTGTTTTGCAACGGCCGTCAGAGCCACCAAAGGCTTGAGTGGCGCGGTCAAGTGCGGGTTGTTTGCTGCCTGTCTGTGCCAGCTGCTGCAGGGGTGATTTCATATCCTGGACTTCTTTGTTGACAGACAGGTACATGCTGCTATTATACACTGTATCTGAGGATTTTTCCTGCAGAATAGTGAAGAAATACAGTAGCGCCACACACGGCTCCTGCACCCAACCAACACCACATTGGATAATCATGCTTGTCAGACTTAAAGTAACAAGCAATTCAGTTCCACAATATTTATAGAAATATTTCATATAATCAACTGTTTCCTGGACCAAGTTGGTTTAACTTTACAAAATGGAGCTACTCCCAGCTGGCAAACCTTGAAAACAGAACCACGACTACTCAAACAAAAACAGTGAGCTCAGCCTAGCAGGGAAGTCAGCATGAAGGCCAAGGTTAGGTCCACAGGCACTTGTGAATGTGCACATACGTGTAAATGTTTAACTGCTATTTCTGACATATGACATCAAGTGCCACACGCTGCCGTAATCTGAGGCATCATTTCAGTCACTCTGCACTTTTTGATTCCCATCTTTACTTTTGAGGCTAATTCAAGGGGCAGCCGAGATGGTTCCCCAGCACGAATCCACTTCTGTGAGGGAGCAGGATGCTGAAACCTCGTCAGTCAGGTGGGGCTCGCTCTGCAGAGGACAGAGAGGGAAAACCAGATCTAGATGATTTTTCTCGTCGTTGAAAATAGCTCGCTGCTCCCAAGAAAAGGAAAAGCAACAACTGTTTCCTCCTACTTCTTGCTCCTCTGTCAAGTCTGCTTTTCATACGGATCCTTTCTTCCTTGTTTTTGTGGTGAGGAGACTCTTGTCCTTCTGAATGGGCATTTCACTGTCTTCAGAAAAGGTTTTTGAATTTTAAGCTTCTCTCTTCCCTTTGCTAAGTCTGCAGCACTTCCCCTTGATACTTGGATAAGAATAATAGAATATTAGCTACGAAGGGGCCTCAGAGATCATCTAAAGAACTTAATGTCTTTGAGATAATGAGGAAATTGAATTCAGGAGGAGACATGATGAGCCCAAGTTCACAGTCATTTCCTGGCAAAATAACAAGAATGACAACCCGCTCTCCTAACTCCAGAAAACAATTATGTAATTGCTTGCTCTGGTTCATTCACTAGTTTTAAAACCCTCTTTAATTTTCACAGGGATATATATATATGTATACACATATATATAGCAGGTATTTAAGAAATCTTTGATAAAATGCAGAACTACCCATTGTCCTCAGAAAAACTATTAAGAAGGGGAAGAAGAAGAAAACAGAGTGCAAAGCATTCGAGGAAATGAAAGTAGAAAAGCTCTCCCTGTAAAATGACCCTCTCGCCAAGCCTTGACCTCCTGAGTTCATGGCTGGCCTGCCTAGCTTCTGGCTTCCCCTCTGAACTTGGTCTCCCTGTTAAATCCTTTCTCTCCACTTAACTCTGGGGTGTAAAATTTCCATATCCATTTGCAGAGGTGAAGGAATTGAGAATAAACAGTGCTGCCCAGACAGCACAGCAAGGCACTGGAACGACAGCTCTCTAAAATGCACAATCGCTTTAGCTTACAAACATCTGTAGGACCTTGGGGTGTTGCTTTTCCTCTATTTACAAATGCTTGTTGCAATAGCAAAGCGCTTCTAATCCCACAGCTTTTGTGTGAATCTGAGCTGAAAGACTGCCTGGTACGTGTAGAATATAAGACAGATTTTTTTAATACAGCATGGCAGTCAGAAGCACTCATTTTGTTTAGTCTATGCGGCCTTTGGGGGCACATTCCCATCCGGGAGACACTGTTTAAATGCAGATTGTAATACAGTATGTTCCCTTAAATTGGGAGCAAATGTTCATCCTACAAAATCATACAGTTAAAAAAAAAAAAAAAAACTCCAGGGGCTCATTTTTAAGGATTTACTTTAAGATATACACCAGGACAGATACTATGTAAATAATCAGAGTATAAGTGCAATTTTTCCATTAATATGATGTAGGATATTACCTAAGCAAACATTTTCATAAAAGTTAAAGCAGTATTTGAGAATTATGATAATTTTAAAAGTCTTATATAGTTAGAATGATTTATTTTCTATGCTTTATATATGAACTCCAGTTTTGTTTTCCCTTAAAAAAAATCTAACAGTGTCAAATAAAAGATACAAGGGTACATAATGACAAACATGTGCACTTCAAAGCCAAAGTGTAGACCAAAATAGAAAATAAATTGGGTTTCAATGAATCATTCACCAAACTAGCACAAGCTCTGCTGAAGATGCGTCAGGCTTTCTTGATATAGGAAAACTTGAAATAATCAACGTGACTGACACTCAAGGGTAACAAACCCTTCGTTTTTTATATAGTTGAGAATTTTTTGATTGTCAAAAGAGCACACTTCATGGGTTTCTAAAAATAACACTCAATACCTCATGTAACATCCAAGGCCCTTATTTCATTTTTATGTGCTTATGTGTTATTAATTATATTATTAATATTAAAAATGCAATAAAACACTAATCAAGGTTCCATTCCCAACAAGTCATAATTAAATAAATGCCACATTCTTGATTGTGCTAAGGCCAATTAAATCTAATTTCTCTTCTGTTTCCATACATAGGCTGCAGCTGTATGTGCTATTCAGGGGTAATTAATTGCCACCAACCGCCTCCCTCCAAAGAGCGGGATGTCGGAAACTGGTAGCACGATATGTGCCCCTGAGACCAAACATAGCCTGATGCTGCTTAGGATGTTCATGGGTCTTTAATGACTCGGAGTGAATTTTTTTCTCTCCCCAAACTGCCATCCACATTGTCTGTCTCTTGCGTAAAGAACTATGCAGGCTTCTTGGTCTCATGAACCAGTTTAGGCTGCATAGAAAGCCACATGCAAGATAGAAATGGTTAGTCCCACCTCTGCTCCCTATAAGAACTAGCCACATTCTTTCATGGGCATCAACTCCAAGAGAGGCAACCTCACCTCAGAAACTCTGTGCCAGGACATAAAACTAGGTGAGTGTAATTTTGAGGGAAGAATTTTCAGCTTTATTAGAAAATAACCTGCACTTGGAGAAGGCATTCAGAGAAGGAGACTTAGAATTTTTATTATCTAACATTCAAAAGACATTCAGACTGGCCCAATTCCTTTTAAAATATAGTCGAAGTGAGAATGTTAAAAACTGTGCAGTGATAGTCTCAGCCATGGATTCGTAGATTTTTGAAACTAGAAGGAATCGCAAGATGTGATACAACCAACTCCTTTTTCTTAAGGAAATATTGCTTCTAGATTACTCTCAACAAGTGGAAATTAGATCTATTTTTTAAATCTCAGCAACAAGATATACCTCTCTTGCTACCTAATCTGATATTTAATGATCCCATTATTTAAGAAAATCATGCGCTTAATCTCAGTCTGTCCCACTGAGCCAGGTTCCTGGGGGAGAAGCAAAAGAGCTTGTTCCCAGTCTCTAGATAAGAACCTCTTTAGGGATAAGGATTGTTAGTCAGCCTTCTTGCTCTCCTCTGCAAACTACACATCTCAATCCCTTAACCTTTTCTGTCCAAATCCTGTATGCTACACTTCAATGATGGCAGCAAGACTGAAAACTATTCAGTAGCTTAGCAATGCTATACACAAGATTACTTTACATTCCCTAAACTGGAGTATCTTAATAGTTGCAGTATCTGGGGCCGGTGCCATGGCTCACTTGGTTAATCCTCTGCCTGCAGCGCTGGCATCCCATATGGGAACCGGGTTCTAGTCCCAGTTTCTCCTCTTCCAGTACACCTCTCTGCTGTGGCCCGGGAAGGAAGTGGAGGATGGCCCAAGTGTTTGGGCCCTGCACCCACATGGGAGACCAGGAGGAAGCACCTGGCTCCTGGCTTCGGATCAGCACAGCGCCGGCTGTAGTGGCCATTTGGGGGGTGAACCAACGGAAGGAAGACCTCTCTCTTTGTCTCTCTCTCTCTCACTGTCTAACTCTGTCAAAAAAAAAAAAAAAAGAAAGTTACAGCATCTTCCTTCTTCATTTTAGTTACTCTATTTTGTTATCAAATAGCTTAGCCAGCAAGTTGACTCTTGCACCTGCAGAATCAAGCATTGTCCCATCTTGTGCTTGCAAGCTTAGCTATTTTATCCAAGGGTGCCCCTATTTGTGAACTCCTTTCTGTAGCTCTCTAATCAGGATTCACAATTTACAAAGTCATCTGTATTTTGGATGTTAGCTTCCAGGGCCATCCTCAGTCTTGAGGTCCATTTGTCTATACTCTATAATTTTGGATATTTTAAAAGTACTAGGCAACAGAGGTCCGGGGTGAGCTCTACAAAACTCCCCTAGTTTGAAGCTGATTCACTGACAACCACTCTTCCAGCAGACTCTGCATTTCACTGCTTCATGTTGATATTTTCTATTTCATCTGAATTTTCATATTGCGTGTGTCTCTACCCTTGGTGAGACCCTATGAGGGTGCATTCATTACAAACTGCCCATGTGCGTTTTCTCTGTGGGTAAATATAGTAAATTAAGATGTCCTTCTGAGATCAGGAAAGCTGTGCCCTGCAATGCTATACCATTTAACCACAGGTTTGATCCAAGTTCCTTTGTAAATCACCTTGGGCATGTGCTTTCTGAAATATGTACGTGAATTATGGCCTTATTTTCATACTCTGGGTATTGTTTATTATGGAAGGGCCATTAACCCTGTAAGATGCAGATAATCTTCCACTTGCTTGTCTACAGCAGAAGATCATTTACTGTCACACTGATTAAATATACTATGACAGCAAAGCTAGTAATGTGCAAGGTATGGGCACAGGAAGAACACGCTTCATGCACTTGCTCGGCTGGCTCTTTCTGTATCTAATTTGATACTTCTCAAATAAAGAATATCACATTACCAGGAGCCATTTTACCCTCATGTACTCACATACATTGGTCTCCAGAGAGAACCCAGGTAAAGGATTTATATAAAAACTGTACTTGCAAAGTAACATTCCTGATTAAGTTTATGATTAGTGCCCAGAGTACGCGTCCTCCTGATGTCTGAAATACTGAACTCAAGGTTTCTCCTTTACTACGAGCAATAAAACAAATCACAGGCTGACCTTCCGCAAGACAAGTGCTAAAATAACGGTGTTCCTCAACTTACTCTTAGACCCAAGCTTGAACGTGACACACAGGGATGCATGCCACAGACACACGTACATAAAGATACATTATAAATTGCATTTTCTACATACTGTCTCTATACACACACAGAAACTGCTATAATTTAGTTATTTACTATGTACTACCAGTGCGGTAAAATGTCATTTTCTAAGAATACATCCGAGGCTTAAGTCAGCATTTTTATGATATCGTCTGCACTGGGAAAACATTAAAGGCTCAATATTTAATAAACATAATAAACATCCCCATGAAACAAATTGTTCATAAACTACCTGTTTAATTTTTCAGGGTTCCTGAACCACATATTTTCTTATTAGTTGTGAGCCTGCTGGGTTGGAGGATAGATAGGGCCTGTCAGGGATAGAATATAATGTAGCGGTTTTATGAATTATTTCTGTGAGGAAAAGCCTATTACAGCTGACAAGAGGGTGATGATATTAGCCCATCATCATTCAGACGGCACCACCCTTCCCCCTTTCATCCGTCAGGCCTCTTGTATGGGGGCTGCAAGCCACACTGTCTTTGCACAGCCAACACAAAGACAAATTTTACTCTTTTTCTGAGTCCATGAAACATTTAGTATTTCATTTTGAATCATGGCAGATGACAGAAACAAATGGCCTAATGAATCTCGCTTATTGTCCCTTGCAAATCTGAAGATGAGCTAAAAGTAAAATCTCTGTTTCTCTTCTTTCTTTCTTTCTTTTCTCTCTTTCTGTTTTTTTTTTTTTTCTTTTTGCTACATTTCTTCTCCCTGGAACAATCTCTGCTGCATTCTAAGCAGATGCCGAGGTTACAGAATTATTTTTATAAACAAGTCATTTGGCTTGGAAATCAACTGCGCAGTGCTTGGATGGCCCCTTTCTCTACCATGTCTCTGCAGTCATCCCCAGGACAAGGACACTTCACCCACTGTGTGGCTTCATAAAATATAAATACAACAGGAGGCAGGGTCAGAAGGAAAAGTATCCAGGAAATTCTTACTGTATTTGATGAAAACTGATAACTAGTCATCAAAGGGCAGTAAGAATTATACACGTCTTTTTTTTGTTAGTTTTATTTCAAGGAATATTAATTAAGTCTGCCCACAGCCTCAGCAGTGGCCATCTGCAAGGAATTTGGTTTAACTTATTAAAGTTTTTTATGATTATATTTTCTAGGTGTTATTGACTTTAAATATGGCAAGGGATTTGTAAGGCATCTCTTGGGTGGAGCTTCTCCAAAAAAATAATAATAATAGTCAAGACGTTCAGAATGATCCCATCCCCAATGGCACCAATCCATTGTTTGCTGCTTGTAAGGCTCCCAGGAAGAAATGAACACAAGCAGAGCTGCTTTGGTGACTGGCCCATCCCAGCTCTTAGGCGAGCTCCGCTACGCTCTATGCAGCTCTTTTTAAAGCTCAAGTCTTGGCCACAAGACAAGCTTATCAGACTGCATTGCCAAGTATTCCCAGAGGCCTGCTGCTCCTAGGCCATGGCCCTGTATCCTACATGCGTGATTCCACAACACACAAAGGGAAGAAGCATGGGAAATAAACGTTTGACTTTGTAAAAATAGACAAGGAAAGAAATGCAAAGTTGGGGCTGAAAAACCGGGAGCAGGAATGGAGCCGCTAAGAGAAAAACAGCAAAATTCCTCCTCTGGTTCCTTGGCATGCCTTGGCCTTTTTTTTCCCTCCCCTTTTTTTCTGTGACTCTGTAATGGCTTTTTCACAGCCATTAGAGTTGTCAAGTAAATTTTTCTTAGTTCAAGTATGTACAATTGATCCTGATAGATGTTAATAGCTCCCAAACTAAGGCACAGTCTGCAGTCAACATACAGGAATAACAATTCTGTGGTTACCAAGAAAAAAGGAAGCTCGACAACTGATGCCATAATATAGGCCAGAGGCACTCCAGGTCAAATTTCCTTCATTTTGGGAGTAAAAGTTGGCCACGGCACTTGCAAGTCATAGAACAGTAATTGTTTAGGCTTACGTAATTTAATAATGTTTTTCTAGAATATAAAATTTGGTAAGCCACTTTCAAAAAAATACAATTTAAATATCTTGATTTTCTTTGATCTCACAATTTTCTTTCAGAGGGAAAGCACTACATGAAAGTTTCATTTCAATATTAGGGTTGCAGATTTTCTAACTGAATTTTTGCTAGTTGTCATGATTGTGACATTGGGAAATATTGCATCAAAGTACTTTGAGCACTTTTATTATGCTCTGCTTTTTCCAGAGTGATCGCATTTTATAACTAACAATCATTTATCCCATAAATATCTGAAGGATAAGAAATTTTTGCAATCCACGTACATCAGAAATTGAAACCAAAGGAATCAAGCCATTGTGCACACAGAATATTTGGAGACGTGTAGATCTGACCGTCTAGTGCTGCTCTCTTGCTACCAATGTGCTTTCTGCCTTCTAATTGTCAGTCTCAGATCCCAGCCTAAGCACCAAGCTGATGGAAATATTTTCTAATGGAAAGAATTAATTAACATGTTGAACTTCTTTCTACCTCCTGCATATTATCATGCTAAAGAAAAAATTCTGCTGACTAAAAAATTATGTATTTCAATCTACTTTCAAATATTGAACAAGTTAGCCTTCTTCCCCCCTTAAAAAAGAGAGAGCTGAAAGGAGAGATCTGCCTTGCTTCCTAAAAGAAAAACAGGTAAAGTGATGCTCACGGGGACCGCGGTCAAAGAAATCTCCAAGGAACCACGTCTATGTCTTCTTCCATTTTCCTACCACCACATCAAGAATGTTTGCTTCTGACTGTGATGTGCTTTCTGCTTAATCAGTATGGACCAATTTTCTAAGGTTATTAATGAGCGTATTCTTTTTTTTTTTTTTTTTTTTTTTTCATTTGAAAGGCAGAGCTAGAAAGAGAGAGAGAGAGGAGGAGGATCTTGATCTTCCATCTGCTGGTTCACTCTGCAAACAGC
The DNA here is from genome assembly GCF_051225735.1 of Oryctolagus cuniculus. NCBI lineage: Eukaryota > Metazoa > Chordata > Mammalia > Lagomorpha > Leporidae > Oryctolagus > Oryctolagus cuniculus. Next base: position 60,786,326 of record NC_142878.1, read on the forward strand.
CACAATAGCCAGGACTGGGCCAGGCCAAAGTCAGCAGCCAGGAGCTTCATTGGGGTCTTCCTTGTGGGTAGCAGAGGCCCAAGCACTTCGGCCATCCCCTGCTGCTTTGTGAGGTGCATTAACCTGCCACACCACAAGGCCAGTTCATAATAAGTATATCCTTAAACTTCATTTAGACATATTTAGAATATATGCTGGGCCGGCGCCGCAGCTCACTAGACTAATCCTCCGCCTAGCAGCACCAGCACACCAGGTTCTAGTCCCGGTCGGGGCGCCGGATTCTGTCCTGGTTGCCCCTCTTCCAGGCCAGCTCTCTGCTGTGGCCCGGGAGGGCAGTGGAGGATGGCCCAACTACTTGGGCCCTGCACCTGCATGGGAGACCAGGAGAAGCACCTGGTTCCTGCCTTTGGATCAGCGCGGTGCGCCGGCGGCACCAGCCATTGGAGGGTGAACCAGCGGCAAAAGGAAGACCTTTCTCTCTGTCTCTCTCTCTCACTGTCCACTCTGCCTGTCAAAAAAAATAAAAAAATAAAAATAGAATATATGCTGGACTTCTTTTATTAAAAATTGATAATATAATTCACACTATTTTCAAGCGACTCAAGTTAGATTGAGTAAAATGAGAAATGAGATACAATAGTTGTGTGTGCTATTCAAGATCAGCCAGGTAATGTCAGGCGGAACCATGAAACTGCTCCTTTTGTAGGTCAGAAATGCTTAGATATCAGCACTTTCAGATGGTTTGATCAAATTAGATGGAACATCCATATTGAGCCTCAATTTATTTTAAGAACAGAAGTACATAGAACTGCTCAGTGACATGTTGGTGCCGGATGAGGAGTGGTTATTACTTCCAAAGTCAACACAAAATGTCATTGAAAGTATTCAACACCAAAGAGTTAGAGAGAAACTTGAGGGAGTACGCTTGGGTTTCTGTCACTCCTCAGGGGGGAACCCCTATCTTTTATGCCATGCTTTCAGGTCCACTGAATTCATGAAGGAAATCTTAAAAAATAATAGTATAATAAGACGAAACCATAATGGGGCTTCTTACTGCTTGGATCAGCAACCAGTGCAGATGCACAGAGCCTCAGGCTCAAAACTGCCCCTGAACCCCGTGTGTAAGGTTTTGCAGTCAGTATCTTCAAATTGCTAATAAATTAACCTTTACTACTAATTTGATCTTTGGTTTTTGAGTTTTGTAAGGGGAGTCTGATGGGATAACAAAGGCTGTACCAGGGGCTTGGAAACTCAGCTTCCACAGGGCATCACTTCCTGAACGTCTAGGCACCAATTGTTAGCCTGCTCACTGGTGCCAGTCCAGTGATGACTTCCCATCATTCTCTCTCTCTCTCTCTCTCTCTCTTTTTTTTTTTTTTTTTTTTTTTGGACAGGCAGAGTTAGACAGTAAGAGAGAGAGACAGAGAGAAAGGTCTTCCTTTTTCCATTGGTTCACCACCACCCCCCCCCCCAAGTGGCTGCTGCGGCCGGCATGCTGCGCCGATCTGAAGCCAGGAGCCAGGAGCTTCCTCCTGGTCTCCCATGCCGGTGCAGGGCCCAAGGACCTGGGCCATCCTCCACTGCACTCCCGGGCCACAGCAGAGAGCTGGACTGGAAGAAGAGCAACTGGGACAGCGCCACAGGTGGAGGATTAGCCTAGTGAGCTGCAGCGCGGCCTCCCCATCACTCTTGGTAGAAGTCTGGGCACACATGCAGGAAGAACTGAGTTGGACATGCCTACTCATTCACCCTACACCCTGGGGCACAGCCCTGGGCTCCTGCAAGAATCTGCATTGTGGCTAAGGAAGCACAATTTTAAATAACTCTAAGGAGACTGTAGAAGAAAAGGAAGGGTCAGCACTGTGGCATAGTTGGTTAAGCCACCGCCTGCAGTGCTGGCATCCCATATGGGCACCGCTTCAAGTTCAGACTGTCCACTTCCAATCCAGCTCCCTGCTAATGCTCTTGGGAAAGCAGTGGAGGATGGCCCAAGTGCTTGGGCCCCTGCACCCATGTGGGAGATCTGGGTAAGGCTCCTGGCTGCTAGTTTCAGCTTGGCCCAGCCCTGGCTGTTACAGCCACTTGGGACATGAACCAGGGTAATTTGAAAAGATAATGAAAATGCTTAAATGTTTATTATTATTTTATTATGTTCTTGAGTTACTGATTTCACAAACAATATCTACTTTTTCCAGAGCAAAAGCTCTGTCTCTTCCCCTCTCTTTGTAACTTAGTCTTTCAAATAAATAAATAAAATTTTTTTAAAAAGAAGAAAGAAAAAAAGTCTTTCCCTGCCTTCTTTAAAGATTTGTTTATCCATTCATTCATTTATTTGAAAGGCAGAGTTTCAGAGAGACGGGAGATACAGAAGTTTTTCATCGATTGATTCATTCCCCAAAACGCTCATGAATGTCAGGGCTGAGCCAGCCAAAGACAAGAGCCAGTAAGTCTATTTGGTTCTCCCATGTGGGAGCAGGAACCCACTTGGGCCAGTACCTGCTGCCTCCTAGGCACATGAGCAGAAAGCCTGAACAGTAGTGGAGTAGCTGGCACTCAATCTCACGAATTTTGATATGGGAACTGCTATCCCAAGCTGTAACTTGACCCACTGTACAATAATACCTGCCCCCCTTTTCTTGCTTTTAAAAGAAGGAATTCTGCATTTTCATTCTTCTCTGGACCCTGCAAATGATGCAGTCAGCCCAATTTAAATAAACTTGTTAAACATTTGGGCCAGAGGAAGTTCAAGGACATAGTTTTTGGAATCTGACAGATATGTTTGTGTTTGTGTAAGACTGTGTGTGTGTGTGTGTGTGTGTGTGTGTATTTAGAAGAAAAGAAATAGGAGAGAAGAGAAAGTACAGAATCTATTTGAGAGGATCATATCCAAAGCCCAGAGAGTAGAAATTACTTTTTAAACATCATAGAGAATGAAATAAAGTATCAGAAATAAAAAGGAAGGTGTTAATATCAGATTAAATATCAATATATCTTCTTTTCTTAAATATTAACTTTCACAAAACTATATTTGCAGTGATATTGACATACACAGGCCTTTCTTTGTTTGCTTTTATTTTTGGGTATTTTTTTATTTTAGCTCCCACATATAAGGGAGAACATGCAATATTGTCTTTCTAGGTCCAGCTTTCTTCATCAACAGGATGTTCTATGGTTGCATCCATTTTGATGAAAATGATAGAAGTTCATTTTAACAGATGTATAATGTATCACTGTATATATATAACATTTTCTTTACACATTTTCTTTTTTCCAATTTTTAATTTTTTTAAATTAAGGTAAACAAATTTCATGTATTTCATATACACAGATTTAGGAACATAGTGATACTTTCCACCCTAACCTCCCTCCTGCTTCACTCTGATCCTTCAACTTCCTTCCTCTCTTATTCCCTTTTTTTTTTTTTTTTTTTTTTTTGACAGGCAGAGTGGACAGTGAGAGAGAGAGACAGAGAGAGAAAGGTCTTCCTTTTGCCGTTGGTTCACCCTCCAATGGCCGCCGCTGCAGCCGGCGCACCGCGCTGATCCTGGCAGGAGCCAGGAGCCAGGTGCTTTTCCTGGTCTCCCATGGGGTGCAGGGCCCAAGCACCTGGGCCATCCTCCACTGCACTCCCTGGCCATAGCAGAGAGCTGGCCTGGAAGAGGGGCAACCGGGACAGAATCCGGCACCCCAACCGGGACTAGAACCCGGTGTGCCGGCGCCGCAAGGTGGAGGATTAGCCTATTGAGCCACGGCGCCGGCCCCCTTTTTTAATTTTTATAATGATGTACTTTCAGTCTACTTTATATTCATAAGATTAACCCTACACTAAGTACAGAGTTCAACAAATACTACTACTACTACTACTACTAATAAATAATAATAATAAATAAACTATTCCTCAACAGTAGGGACAAGGGCTGTAGGCAATCATCGAATCTCAAAATGTCAATTTCATTCCAATACATTACATTTTTGGTACTTTATTAGTTACCACAGATCAGGGAAAACACATGGTATTTGTCTTTTTTTTGATTGCCTTATTGCACTAAGTATAATGGTTTCCAGTTGCAACCATTTTGTTGCAAATGATTATTTCATCTTTTTTACAACTGAGTAGTATTCCATATAATTTCTCTATTCAGTTATCAGTTCATGGATATATGGGCTTAATCCATATCTTAGTTATTATGGATTGAACTGCAATAAAATGGGGGTACAGATAACTCTTTCATATGCTGATTTCATTTTTGTTTGGGTAAATTCCCAGAAGTAGGATTGCTGAGTCATATGGTATACCCATTTTCAGCTTTCTGAGGTATCTCCATACTGTGTTTCATAATGGCTACACCAGTTTACATTCCCACCAACAGTGGATAAGGGTATCTTTTTTCCCAAATCCTCACCAGCATTTTTAGTTTGTTGATTTCTGTATGAGAGCCATTCTAACTGGGGTGAGGTGAAACCACATTGTGGCTTTGATTTGTATTTTTCTGATGGGTAGTGATCCTGAGCATTCTTTTCATGTAATGTTGGCCATTTGATTTTCTTCTTTTGAAAAATGCTTGTTCAGGCCAGTGCCGCGGCTTAGGCTAATCCTCTGCCTTGCAGTGCCGGAACACCGGGTTCTAGTCCCAGTCGGGGCGCTGGATTCTGTCCCGGTTGCCCCTCTTCCAGGCCAGCTCTCTGCTGTGGCCAGGGAGTGCTGTGGAGGATGGCCCAAGTCCTTGGGCCCTGCACCCCATGGGAGACCAGGAGAAGCACCTGGCTCCTGCCATCGGATCAGCACGATGCGCCGGCCACGGCGGCCATTGGAGGGTGAACCAACGGCAAAGGAAGACCTTTCTCTCTGTCTCTCTCTCTCACTGTCCACTCTGCCTGTCCAAAAAAAAAAAAAAAAAAAAAGAAAAATGCTTGTTCAAATCCTTTGTCCATGTCTTAACAGGATTGTTTTGTTGTTGAGCTTCTTGAGCTCTTTGTTGATCCTAGGTATTAATCCTTTATCAGTTGCACAGTTTACAAATATCTTCTCCCATTCTGTCAGCTGCCTCTTCACCTTGCTGAGTGGTCTTCTGCAGTGCAGAAGCTTCTCAGCTGGATGTAAAACCATGTGTCAATTTTGGCTCTGATTGCCTGTGCTTCTGGCATCTTTTCCAAGAAGTCTTTCTCTATGCCAATGTCTTGCAGGGTTTCTCCAATGTTATCCTCTAGTAATTTGATGGTATCAGGTTGTACCCTCCAACCCGACTGAGTTTCTGTTAGAGAATCAATCACATTTAGCCACATGTTGTCCTGTTCAATCCAACACTAAAAGCAATTAAATTCCTCCCTCATTCTCTCTCACTCTCTTTCCATTTTTTCCTTTCCATTTTTCCTTCCTCCCTCATTACCAACTTCATTTTCTACTTTGGAAATAATAGCTTTATTATTTCCCAAAAGTCAGAACTATAAACTAGGTGAATAAGATGCACAGAAAAGTATTGTTTAGAATAGGCTAATTTATAAACCAATTAAAATTTTTATTCTTGGAGTAGTGAATTACTGTTTCTACAGAAAATTAAGAATGAACCTAAATTTCATAATTAAAGTAAATTGAGTAATGGGTGACAAAAGTGTCCCAAGAACAACTTGCGGAAATTCAATATTGAAATAATAGACCAAATTATAACAATAGTTAGTTAGAACTGAGACAAACAACACTACTTTCTCAGGATAAATGGAGTCAATTTCTGAATTATCTTGAGAAAATCCAAAATTTCACAATTAACGCTTTGACTATAACTTCACCTTTAAATTTCTTGTTTCCTTTATCTTGAATGCCTGACACTGCTATTCATACTTTACTGTCCTGTTCTTTAGTTCCTTTAATGTGTCCCCTTTGCATTTTATACCATAAATACTTACATGATAATCTTTACTGAACTACAGGAGTTTCAAGAGCAGAGATGTTTTCTCTGTTTTCTGCTTTTCCGATAGGTGGCACAGCACCTCACATAGAGTCTATATGTGGTGGCTGTTGGGTAGCTAAACTTTTTTAAAGACTTTAGGGTAACAAGACAATTGTTATCCAATTTTTTTTTACAATTTTAGTTTAGTTTATTCGAAAGGCAGAGTGACAAACAACAGACAGATCTCCCACCCTCTGATTCACTCCTCGATTGGCTGCAATGGCTGGGTCTGGGCCTGGAGGGAGCTGATGGCGGCCAAGAACTCAATCTGGATCTCCCAAACAGGTGGCAGAGACCCAGCTACTTGAGCCGTCACCTGCTGCCAACCAGGCTGTGCATTAACAGGAAGCTGGAACCCGGAGAGGAGTCAGGCGTCAAACCCAGGCACTACTACATGGAATGCAGAGCTTAACAATTGTGTCAAATGCTTGCCTTCAATTTTCCTGTTTGGAGTGATTTAGAAATGAGGTGGGCTAATATAAACCAGAACTTGTAGACAATGATGCCCAACTGTACATATTCTAATCAGTGAGAAAGTTTAAAGTAAAAAGGAACTGAATGTAAGTTTTGTTGAATGTATTAGATATCCAAAAGGCATAGTAAATGATAATGGACACTGATGTATCAAGGATTAAGAAATGAAACACTATTTTTAGGATTATATGTCCAAGTGTGATCCCATGCAGCCTGTTCTCTCTCCCTTTTCCTCTTAATTAGTACACTAAATTTGATTAACATGACCATGTAAGTCTTTACACTTTCACTACATGTTTGTATCTTTAAATCACATTTTCTAATGAAAGAGGAAGATTAAAGCATCCTTCTCCTTATTACTTTGTTTTTGCTTACTAATGTATTTTTGTGGCTACTGGTGATGATACATACAGTTCTAGTTAATTCACTGAAACTGTTATACAGTGTTCCACATTTGATATGCTATTCTATTTTTGGTAGACATTTGGCTATATTTTTTTCTTATTAGAATCAGTGTGGTTTTCAACATTCTTGTAATTATCTTTATATACGTGAGTTTTTCTCTAGTATATAACTAAGGACCTTACCTGTAATATTGTTAAATTTATAAATTTTGCCAATATAGTTTTTACTTTTATCTCTTATTTAATATATCATTCTACCCTGAAGTAAATGTTTCCTTATCCTCTAAGATTTAAAAATATTGCCTTTAACATTAAGATTTGTCTGGGATTAATTTTTGTGCATGGTGTGAAATAAATTTAATATAGAAAACATTATGGAAAATATTTATCCCAAATATATTTACTAGGTAGATTTTCCTGTCTTTGTTGATCTCAGTTAAAACTATATCCATATATGTGTATGTTTTAATTGATTTTTAGGGTTCTTACTTCTCTCATTTATTTTATTGATCCTTTATAAGCTTTTTTTCTTAAGGAACCATTATGAAATTATTTATTTATCTGAGAAGTTGGGAGTGGGATGGAGTGAGAAGGGAAGAGAGACAGAAATATTTTCCACCTGGTTGTTCATTTCCCAAATGCGCACGATAGCTGGGGCTAGGACAGGCCAAAATCAAGAGCCAGGAACTCCATTCTATCCCAGGTGTGTGGCAGGGACCCAACTACTTGAATTATAGCCTACTTCCTTCCTGCGGTACATTAGCAAGAACCTAGGATTGGGTGTAGAGTCTGAACTCAAATCTAGGCATTCCAATATGGGATATAGGCATCCCAGGTGGTAGCTTAACCACTGTATCAAATGCTTGCTGGTCTTTATAAGTCTTAATATGTAAGAGGACCAGTCTTCCTGCTTGATGGTTTTCTTTAGAAAAGTCTTGGTAATTCTTAGCCTTTGATTTCACCACATAAATTTTATAATTAATTTATGTAGATCTGTGAATAAATTTATTATTTTGAAATGAGATTGCTGTGAATAGATGGAAAAACTACAACTTCTGTGAATATTGAGTCTTTTATCAGTGAACATAGTATATCTCAATTTTTATTCATTCGTCAATTAAATGTTTCAGTTTGTTCCCTAACAGATTTACCACATTTTTTAAAATATATAACAAATAATATCTATTGTTAGTTATAATTTAAATGTCATTTTTGTTTTTGTCATACTTTATTTTTTCATGTTAATGTGATATTAATACAAAGAGAACAGATTCAATGTAGTTTATAGATACAATTCTAAGAATATAATGATATTCAATTCTTCCCTCCTCCCCCCAAACTGTCTTTTTCAGTTTTTGAAATAACATATTGTCAAGCCACCTTACAGTGAAGGGTTTAATGCACCACTAAATAAAGAGTTGAACAAATAAAAAACCCTAGTTCAATGGGAATATAAGAACCATAAACAATAATCAAATGAAAAGGCAACTATTTCTCCCATATACATAAATTTTTAAATAATCATAGATCATTAAAACTATAGTAGTATAACACTCTTAAGCATTGGTTTGACAAAGATAAAACAATTTGACAAAAGGTGTCCATTATTAGGTGAACGGATAAAGGAAATGTGGTGTACACATATACAATGGACTATCATTCAATTATTAACGAATGGAATTTTACAATTTGCATTAAAATGGATGCAACTGGAGGACATCATGTTGAGTAAAATAGTTGGACACAAAAAGACAAATACCAATGTTCTCCCTTACATGCAGGAGCTAAAATTTAAAATGAAAAAGGTAAAAACACAAAAACAAAAACAAAAAACAAAAAAAGAGAAAGAAATGCCTATGTGTATCAGTATTGCTATCAATGTCATTTCTTTTTTTTTACCTAGAAACCTTTTATTTAAATTATACAAAATTCATATACACAAATTTCATAAACGCAAATTTAGGAACACTTTTGATTCCTTCCAATTCACTCCCTCCCACCTGCACTCCCACCCTTTTTACTCCTCCCTCTCTCATTCCCATTCTTATTTTTTACAAAGATCTCTTTTAGTTAACTTTATATTCACAAGATTAACCCTACACTAATTAAATAGTTCAACAAATAGTATTAAGAAAAAACAAACAAACAAAACCACTGTTCCTCATCAGTCAAAACAAGGGCTGCTTAAGATCATCACATCTCAAAGTGTCAATTTCATTTCTATAGATTACCTTTTAAATATTCTATTAGTTACCACAAATCAATGTCATTCCTTAATGAATTTTGTGATTAGTTGCTGCTTTTATATACAATTATAAAAAACTTTTGTATATGGAACTTATATCTTTTTTTTTTTTTTTTTGACAGGCAGAGTTAGACAGTGAGAGAGAGAAACAGAGAGAAAGGTCTTCCTTCCGTTAGTTAACCCCCCAAATGGCCGCTACTACCTGCGCACTGCGCTGCTCCGAAGCCAAGAGCCAGGTGCTTCCTCCTGGTCCCCCATGTGGGTGCAGGGCCCAAACACTTGGGCCATCCTCCACTGCACTCCCGGGCCACAGCAGAGAGCTGGACTGGAAGAGGAACAACCGGGACAAAATCCGGTGCCCGACCAGGACTAGAACCTGGTGTGCCGGCGGCGCAGGCGGAGGATTAGCCTAGTGAGCCATGGCGCTGGCCCTATGGAACTTATATCTAGCAATTTGAATAATAACAAGAAAAAAAAGACATTCGGATTCTGGCAACATGGCTGAATTAGAGTACCAGGAGACCCTTTCAGGTCAGATTCAATGAAGTCTGAAAAGCCAGACTATTTGAGAAATCTCTGCCTGGGTGAAGGAGGTTTGTGGGACTCTCCATTTTGAAAAAATAAATAACAAAAACAGATAATTGACAATAACCAAGAGATATGATTTTATAGCTTTGTTGGAAAAGGATGTGGAGTAGTGGAAATTCTCATATACTCCTCTCTGGAAGAGAAGATGCTGTCTTGGAAAATAATTTCACATCTTCTCTCATAGGTGAGTCCTTAAATACCCTACAAGCAGGAATCTCATTTCTAGGTATATGCCTGTGGTAAGGTCTTACGCAACAGGAGAGATTCAAAAGTGATGAAAGCAGTATTATTCAAGAGTAAAGAATTGGAAAAATAAACATGTCTAGCAAGACAGTAGAGTTCCATAGCGGACAGTTACATGGCAGTAAAGGAAAGAAACAGCTGTACCCCACAATGGCGATAGACTGTGAAAGCATATGTTGTGTTAAAAAGGCAAGTCCAAGATGGTAAAATATGGTATAATACCATTTCTATATAAACCCCAAAACAGGAAAATTAAATAATACATCCTGAAGCTTCAAGTATTTATGACAGAGACATATTTTTTAAAAAAGCAATGAAATGACAAACACAAAGTTTAGAAGCTACTAAGGAATGAGTCACAGTGAAGAGACAGAGAAGGAGCATATGGATAGATACAAAATTATAGATACAAATTTAATGTCCTATCTCTTGGATTAAATATTGAATTTGTGGCTGCTTACTGCTGTGCTATGCTTTATTAATAACATTTACATAGAATATGAACCTTTAGTATGTACAAAACAGGTATCAATAAAACTAAAATGAAGGAGTTAGGAAAGAATATAAAACATACATCAATTCCTTCAGAACGGAGTTGGTGAACTCAAGAGGTTGACATAGCCTTGGCAACTCATGACAAGAGCCTCGGGTGATTACTGATGCCATAAATAAGAGTGTCAATTGTTAAATCAACAACAGAAGTCACTGTGCACTTACTCTCCATGTAGGATCTCTGTCCTTAATGTGTTGTACTATGTGGATTAACAGTATAATGAGTACTCAAACAGTATTATGTTTCTGTATGGGTGCAAACTGTTGAAATCTTTACTTAGTATTTACTAAATGATCTTCTGTATATAAAGATAATTGAAAATGAATTTTGATGTGAATGGGATGGGAGAGGGAACGGGAGATGGGATGGCTGCGGGAGGGAGGGAGGTTACGGGGGGGAAAAGCCGCTATAATACAAAAGTTGTATTTGGAAATTTATATTTATTAAATAAAAGTTAATAAAAAGAAAAAATATAAATTCAATACCTAGGAATACTAGAAATCACACTCTATGCCAGGATTTAAATACTACCAAGTATCAGTTTTAAACAAATCATAAAAATACCCCTTTATTCAGGGAGCATGCACTCTACTACATTCAAACAAATTATCACTATGAAACAGAACTTATAAATATATCATTATGAAATAGAACTTATAAAATTACTATATTTATAAAGTTACCTGAATGGGAAATAAGAGGCCAATGATTTCACTTTAAAACATAAGTATTTAAAAACTATTAGCAATATCAAAGCTAGCAAAAAGAGAATGACCAAAATTATTAAAATACCTACTGATGTACAACTCCTAGCTTGTAGTACTAATGAACATTTCTAGATAGCAAGGCTGTTCTTCTATATGAATAAAAGTGACCTGGGGGTAAATAAGCTTATCCTAACACAAAAACTTCAAGTGATTTTTAGTTTAGAACATGAAAACAAAAATGTTAATGTCACTTGAGCAAAATCTAGTTTTATTTTGGGTTGAATTACAATATTTAATGGGTTAGACTCAAAAGTTTGCAGCACCAATTCAAAACAGGATGGGCGTCACTAAATTGTCTATGAGTAAAAAAACCAAAAGATTTCTACTAAATCCAGAAGACACCTCAAAAATGGCAAAGTGTGGGGACAGTGCTGTGGTGTGGATTAAGCCACTGCCTGCAGTGTCAGCATCCCACATGGGTACCGGTTCATGTCCCGGCTACTCCACTTCTGATCCAGTTCCCTGCTGATTGCCTGGGACAGCAGGGAAAGATGGCCCAAGTGCTGGGCATGTGCCAACCATGTGGGAGACCCACAAGATATTTCTGGCTTCTGGCTCAGCCTGGCCCAACTACAGCCATTATGGCCGTTTGGGGAGTGAACCAACTGATGGAAGATATCTCTGTGGGTTTCTTCCTCTCTCTTTGTTATTACGGCTTTCAAATAATAAATAAAATTTTTAAATGGAAAAATGAATTTGTAAATATTAGTGAATATTGCCACCTTAATGTAATAATTGTTAATATTTAACAACAGCTGTTAGTTTGGAATTATTTTTTGCTCAAATAGTAAGTAGAATTATAGTTGATATAAATCTAAACAGATTTCAGAAAATAACTGATCTCTGTAATACCAGTACCAAGAAATCCTAACCAAGAAAGAATACAACTTTTTCATTCATAAAAAAAGTTAAAGAAATGTTAAAAAAAAAGTTAAAGAAACAGAATGCACAGAAATGTATATTATTAAATATATATTACTAAAACTAATGCAAAAATTAGAGTATATTTTGTATTGGCCTCGAACTTTCTTTTTTAAAAAACATTGTATTTGTTATACAAGCTTCATGTATTTCATATATACAACTTTAGCCCAAATTTTCAAACTGTGAAAACTGAGGCATAGATCAAAACAAAGCCATTAATCCAGCATGAAAAATATTTCAAAATTAGATGAGTACAAAGAGTGAAGAACATAAGTACAGGTCAAATATTGGAATCAAATTAAATGCTGCATGCTAAACATGGAAACTGATACATAGCAATCATTCAGTAAGTGGATTAGGCATATAAGTAGCATTGTTATTGCTAATGAATGATATAGAATTGATCTTTAAGGATATGGGCATGTCTTCTCAAATCAGAGACAATATCTGGATTGTATATTTCTTTGGTAGGATCTGACTTGTTTAATGAGTTCAGAACTGATTAGTTTGAATAAAATACAGAAATAATGTAAGTAAATCTACACATGTATAATTGTCAAACAGATATTTAAGAATGGAAAAAGAAACACTGTGGTAATACTCTTAGAAATATCCCTTTTTGAGGAAAAAATTAAGAGGCAAAGACATGGTAAAGTTTTCTAAGAGTTATCTACCTTTCATAATAAACTCTCATCAGATACCTAAGGAATGCCACCTTACTCCATATGGTAATATGTTCTTTGAATATAAAATCCAAATTAAAAACTAATTCTTAACAGAAAGCTTTGTTAAAAGCAACATTTTGAAATGCTGTCAGTAACTATCATAAATATTTGAGAAGTTAATATTTTAATCTTCAACTATAGCACAGAAAACACTTTTAGTGACAGTGCTTCATTAATGGAGTTCTGTGTGTCTAATTGCTTTAGGCACAGTGAGCTGCATTATTTTGACACATGACATGCAATTAGTACATGGTCACACGGCTAACGGAAGATTTTACACCTTTTTCCTTCTACATTCAGAGTGAATAATTAGCATATTTTTCTGCTTAGAATAATAATCAGAGTCTTAGATCCAGAAATTGCCTAATGAGGTAAAATTCCAGTTGTTGACATTAATACATATGACACATTTTTTCAGTTGTTAAAGTAAACCTTGTGCTACCACTTCATTTACCCTTTCCAAAGTGCCCTTATGAGTCAGGAGTTATGTTGCTCTTAGCATGAAATTTTGAAAAGAAAGACCCGAATAGTTGTTCTGTATCATTATTTCAGTACTCCTCACACAGTAGGTATGAAATAATACTGCTGACAAATTTCACAAGGGTAACTTTGGATATCTTCTGTTGTCATTAAGAGATTGCCAACATTCAAAATTGAAATAAACTGTGGAGACATTATATGTTATTCTGGAAAAGTTACCAGAAAAAAAAAATTCAGCTGGTATGTGTTGACACTCAGTAAAGCGAATTTCAAAAGCAGCATAAATATGATTCTCTAGAGAAAGTATATACAGCAGCAAGGTACATACACTAAATACCAGCATATGTATGCTGGCATTGTATGTGTATATATATATATATATATATATATGCTGGTATTGATATACTCCATAATAGCAATGGTCATCATGAAATGAGCATATATATATATATACACATACATACACATTACATATGTATATTATATATGTATATATGTATACATAATATGTATATTATATATACATAATACATATACATAATGTATATTATATATACATAATACTTACACATGTATATATATTACATTTATCTCTAATATTCGTGATACCATAGTATTGTCCCCAATGTCCATAGCTACAGTGATTTTGTGCTATTCTAACTTAGTTAAGCTAGAAATACATTTATCAGAACACTCTTCCCTTTCTGGTCCTGGTTTTGTTCTGGCCACAGAACAAGTTTATGTGATATTTGAAAGACCAAAGTGGAGCAGCAGCCACGTGGCTCAGGAAGTTGGCACAGAGTACCAGATCTCACTGCGACTCACCCGGGGCGTGGCTGACCCTGCTGACTGCCATCTCCCCTGACTTCTCAGAATCCTGACTGCTTGCTGTGACCCTGAGGCAGAAGGGCCCTGATGCCTCTGCAGGTCACCCATATCATCAAAGTTGGAAGCTAGGAGAAAGAGACTTAGGTCCCATTTGTGTGGGCCAGTGCTGTTTCTCCAGGTTTTCCCTCTCTTCACATTGGGCTTTCCTTTCAACTACCTGCTTTGTTGACCAATGACAACTGTAGGACCTCTCTGCAATGCAGAGGCTTCTTGATTGTGTCCCACAGCTGTCCAACCCTATGGTAAATCTGTCATGCCATATGCCCCTGCTCTCTTGATCAACCCTAACTTATCGGCAACTGAGATTCCAAGAGAAAAGCAAGACTCTCTGATGTCAGATCTCACAATTAAGAATGTATACACACTGATTAAGATTAAGAAAAACAAATTAAAACAGATTTTAGGATTGCATTTTACCCCCAAAATACTACAAGTAAGCATAGAAGCCCCAAACCTAAAGTAATGATAAATATTTTAATCTGTAGTAAAATACTAGAGGTACTCTTACAAAACTGAGAATCAAACTGGAAATGTCTAATCATTCCCTTGAAGTAGGGTTATCCCAACCAAACTAGCCACTGCACATAGGCATGAAGATTGCAAATCTTGACAGTGAAGAGAAAAACTACTTGTATAACCCTATTATATAATCAGAAAGTCCACAGGAATCAACTGAAGAAAAGAATCCATTACTCTGGTCATGTGGTGGAAAAAGTCATTATATAGGCCGGCGCCGCGGCTCACTAGGCTAATCCTTCACCTTGCGGCGCTGGCCCACTGGGTTCTAGTCCCGGTCGGGGCGCCGGATTCTGTCCCGGTTGCCCCTCTTCTAGGCCAGCTCTCTGCTGTGGTCAGGGAGTGGCCAGCGCGCCAGCCGCGGCGGCCATTGGAGGGTGAACCAACGGCAAAGGAAGACCTTTCTCTCTGTCTCTCTCTCTCACTGTCCACTCTGCCTGTCAAAAAAAAAAAAAAAAAGGTCATTATATGATAAACCAGAGAAGAGACTCTAAACAAGGTCTCTCTGACGCTATTGCTCTGCCAAGTATAATTTAAGATTATGTATGTATGAGACTCATATACAGAAAATTTTATACATTCCTCATATTTTTAAAATATAGGAAAACTTGACAAGAACCATCAGACTCTCTAATGGGGAAGGTAAATGCCAAGTTGTTCTAAACATCAAATTCGTCCCATATTAACTTAGAAGTTTACCATATTATCAGCAAAAAAGTAATGATGCTTTTGAAACTTAAAAATTGATCTGATTTTGCTAGGATTAAACATTAAAAAAAAAGAAAAGAAAAAATTGATCTGATAGTTATCCAAGAAAACAAAGAGGTATGAGTATGAAAGATAATTATGACAAATGGCAATGTGATGTTAATAGCCCTACCAAATGTTAAAATACTTCACAGTAAACAGCAGTAACAGACAGTATGTCATGAGCTATATATATGCATATTAATGCAATAAATAACCCAGATTTAAACCCTAAAACAAAAAATAAATAAGAGGAAAAAGACCAGTGGTGTAAGGAATGTTTAAAATAAGCATTAGGACAACTGACTAGGAATTTTCAAGGGAAGAATCAATTTAGGTATCCTACTTTAAATACCATAAAATTCACTCATACATAGACTTAAACATACCAATAATCAAACTGTATGAAAATAAAAATACAATAAAATGTTTATAAAAGTGCTATAAACATTTCTTTTAAAGCTTAGAAATAATGGAAGAAATTATAAAAGAATGACAAATTTTATATTACTCAATGTATGTTTATATTTCCTTTGGTACAAAAAGGAATAAGGGTAAGAGGCATTATATAGGTTAATGTAGATGTGTATAGAGACTATAACAAAAGAATTTACTACATCAACTACCCAAATAAATGTATAAGACAATTATTAAGAGCCCATAATTTAACTGACAAAGAATTTGATCAGATAATTGGCCTCCCCAAAAAATTACTATTACCAAAAAAAGATAGAAATATTAACACTTACTTGCAATGACATAAATGCAAATTTAAACAATAATGACATTCTCAAAAATGAATCATGTTCTACTATGTATTTTAATATTTTGCTCAAATAATCCTAATTGTAGAAATGTTATTAAAATTTCCAAATAGTAGCCAGCGCTGCAGCTCACTAGGCTAATCCTCTGCCTGTGGCGCCGGCACCCCAGGTTCTAGTCCTGGTTATGGTGCCGGATTCTGTCCCGGTTGCTCCTCTTCCAGTCCAGCTCTCTGCTGTGGCCCGGGAAGGCAGTGGAGGGTGGCCCAAGTGTTTGGGCCCTGCATCTGCATAGGAGACCAGGAGGAAGCACCTGGCTCCTGGGTTTGGATTGGTGCGAGGCACAAGCCATAGCGGCCATTTTGGGGGCGAACCAATGGAAGGAAAACCTTTCTCTGTCTCTGTCTCTCTCTCACATCGTCTAACTCTGCCTGTCAAAAAAAAATTCCAAATATTGAAAACTGTTCACTGTAGCATATTTAACATAGAAAAATAAATCAAATTGTCTAGTTAATCATGATTGACTTGGTGCATCACACTATTATGAAATGTATTATGTAGCTGTTTAAAAGGGTTGCCATGAGGATTATGTAAGTACATGAAAAATACTTTTAAAAATACTAACTTTAATTTTTTTTTGACAGGCAGAGTGGACAGTGAGAGAGAGAGACAGAGAGAAAGGTTTTCCTTTTGCCGTTGGTTCACCCTCCAATGGCCACCATGGCCAGCGCGCTGCAGCCGGCGCATCGCACTGATCCGATGGCAGGAGCCAGGTACTTATCCTGGTCTCCCATGGGGTGCAGGGTCCAAGCACTTGGGCCATCCTCCACTGCACTCCCTGGCCACAGCAGAGAGCTGGCCTGGAAGAGGGGCAACTGGGACAGAATCTGGCGCCCCGACTTGGGCTAGAACCTGGTGTGCCGGCGCCACAAGGTGGAGGATTAGCCTAGTAGGCCACGGCGCCTGCCACTTTAATTTTTTTAAAGATTTATTTGTTTATTTGAAAGAGTTACAGAGAGAGAGGCAGAGACAGAGAGAGATCTTCCATCCACTAGTTTACTCCCTAAATGGCTGCAATGGCCAAAGCTGGGCAGATCTGAAGCCAAGAGCCAGGAGATTCTTCTGGGTCTCTCACATAGGTGCAGAGGCTCAAGGACTTGGGCCACCTTTCACTACTCTCTCAGGAGCATTAAAAGGGAGCTGGATTGGAAGTGGAGCAGCTGGGACTCGAACCGGTGACTATATAGGATGCCAGCACTACAGGCGGCAGCTTTACCCACTTCGCCACAGCGCCAACCCAACAATGCTGATTTTAAATAGCAAGAGAAAACACATCATACATGAGCTCATATAAACAAAATTGCAAAACAAGACTTTGTTTTTAAAAAAATGATAAAACTGGGCTAGCGCTATGGTGCAGCAGGTTAACGCCCTGGCCTAAAGTGCCGGTATCCCATATGTGCACTAGTTCTAGTCCTGGCTGCTCCACTTTGATCCAGCTCTCTTCTATAGACTGGGAAAGCAGCAGAAGATGGCCCAAGACCTTGGGCCCCTGCATCCGCGTGGGAGGCCCGGAAGAATCTCCAGGCTCCTGGCTTCGGATTGGTGCAGCTCTGGCTGTTGTGGCCAATTGGGGAGCAAACCATTGGATGGAAGACCTCTCTCTCTGCCTCTTCTCTCTGTGTAACTCTTTCAAATTAAATAAATAAAGAACATCTTTTAAAAAATTTTAACAACTGTCCATATTAACATAATATGTTTTGATTTGTGTTTACATTGTGTAACATCTACTTAAGATAGAGATATCTTTTTCTTCAAACATTTAACATTTCTTTATGGTGAAAACATTCAATGTCCTATCTTCTAGTTTTTTAGTAAGGAAATATTCAATGCATTAGCACGATCAGTTGTCACCCTACTATGCAACAGAACAGAACTTGTTACTTTTAGCTAGTTACAACCTGTTAATCAAAGTTTACCCCTCCCTGCAATATCCCTTTCTGCTCTGATAGCCACCATTATTCTTTCAAGGTCTATGAGATCATCTTTTTGTCTTTTTTCTTCCATAGACTCCAATATAAATGAGATTTTGTGATACTTGTCTTTCTATACCTGGTTTAGTTCACTTAACATAATGAACTCTATTTCTATCCATGTTTTTGTGAATGACAAGATTTCATTTTTATGGCCACATAGTATTCAATTATATAGGCGTATTTCATTTTCTTTTATCATTTCATCAGCAGGTAAACATTTAGCTGTTTACATTTCTTTGGTAATGTGAATAGTGGTACAATAAACATAGGAGTTTAGATGTCTCATTTCTCATGGATTTGGTAGTGTGGTTGCTGGGTCATTTGATGGTCCTATTTTTAGTTTTTTGAGCAACCTTCATAGTGTTTTGCACAATGGCTGTACTAATTTACATGCCTATTACAATTGTGCAAGGGTTTCCTTTTCTGCACATCATCACCAACGTTTGCTATCTTTCATCTTTTTGATGATAGCCAATATAATTGGAATGAGGTGATACCTCATTATAGTGTTGATTTGCATTTTCCAGGTGATTAGTGATGTTGATAATTTTTTTGTGCTTGTTGGCCATTTCTATGTTTTCCTTTGAAAAATATGTGTAGATCTAATGTCCATTTTAAATTGATTATTATTATTTTATTAAGCTGTTTGAGTTCCCTATATATCCTGCATATTAATTCCTTGTCAGATGTGCAGTTTACAAATATTTTCTCCCATCATCTAGGCTGTCTCTTCATTCTGTTGGTTGTTTCATTAGCTACTCAGAACTCTTTAATTTGATAAAATCCCACTTGTCTACTTTTGCTTTTGTTTCTTAAACTTTTTGGGATATGATAAAAAAATCCCTGCCAATTCCAATGTTTTGAAACATTTCCCTTAAGTTTTCTTGCGGACATTTCAAAGTTTCAGGTCTTATATTTAGGTCTGCATTCTATTTTGAGTTTATTTTTGTACCTGATGTGAGAAGTTTTTACGTAACAGGGAGAAATTGTGGTACATGTCTTTTTGTGTCTGTCATTTTACCTATTATATGTCTTTCAGTTGCATTCATTTTGGTGCAAATATTAGCATATCATTTATTTTTATGACTGAATAGTATTCCATTGTGAGAAGACACCACATTTCCTTTACTCATTAGTGCACTCACAGGTACTCAAAATGATTTTGTCTTTGGCTATTGTGAAGAGTGCTGCAATAAGTGTAGGAAACCATATCTTTTCAAAAGATTGATTTAATTTCCTTTGGATATTCACCCAGGAGCAGAATTGCCACAGAAGACCTTTTTCTAGTGTTTTGTTTTTGTTTTATTACAAATATCCACATTGTTCTCCACAATGGCTGCACTAATTTATATTCCCACCAGAACGGCATGAGAGTTCCTCCTCTACATTCTCACTAGCATTTGTTATTTTTTTAGATTTTTTATAATAGTCATTTTATATTTGATTTTGAAATTCTTAATGGCTGATGATGATATTGCATTTATTAATATATATCTGTAGGCCATTTGTGTGTTTTTTTGAGAAAAGACTACTCAGAACATTAAACTTTTTAAATAGATTTGTTCATTTCATGCCAAGTTTTTTGGGTTGCTTTTATATTCTGGGTATGAATTCTTTGCCACATGAAAAGTTTGCTAATATTTCTCCCACTTTTTTAGTTGTCCCTTCACTCTGTTGATTATTTCATGTGCTGTGCAGAAGCTTCTTAGTGTGATAGAATTTAATTTGTCTAGTTTTGCTTTGTTGCCTGTATTTTTTGGGTATTATCAAAAAAAATCCCTACTTACACTGATATACTGAAGTGTTTCCCCTATTTCAAAGTTTCTTTAATCTGTTTTGGATTGATTTGTTTAATATGGTGAAAGACATTAAGCTTCAGTCTTCAGCATGTGGGTATCCAGTTTTCCCAGCATTGTTTATTGAGGAGACTGTGACTTCTCCAAAGAAAGTTTATGGTGTTTTTGCTGAGGGTCATTTGGCTATGTATGCCTGGGTTTATTTCCAAGACCTTTATTCTGTATCATTGATCTACTTATATGCTTTTATGCCATATCTATGTATATGCTGTTTTGGTTACCATAACTCAGTAGTATGATCTGAAATCAAGCATTTTGATGACTACAGTTGTGTACATTTTATTCAAGATTGCTTGAGCAATCTTTTGTGCTTCCAAATGATTTTTAGGATAATGTTTCCTAGTTCTGTGAAGAACATCATTGGAACTTTGACAGAGATTACAGTGAATCTGTGGACTGTTCTGTGTAATATGGTTATTAGTATTAATTATCTCAACCCATCAATTTCTTTCACAAGTGTTTCACAATTTTCATTACAGAATTCTTTTACTTCCTTTGTTAAATTTGTTCATAGGTATTTTATTTCTTTACTTTTTGTTCTATTATGAAAGGCATTGTTTTCATGTTTTATTTCAACAAGTTTTTTATTAGTATATAAATGTGATACTGATTTTTGTATGCTGATTTTATGTACTTCAAGTTTACTGAATTAAAAAAACAGCTCTAAGAGATAATCATATCAACTGCAAATGGTTGTAATTTGGCTTCTTCCCTTCCTATTTGTATGCTTTTTATATCTTTCTCTTGTCTAGTTGCTCTGGCTAAAACTTGCAATAATATTAAATAACAGCAATGAGAATGGGCACTCTTGTCTTGTTTCAGATCATAGGACAAAATGCTTTGAGCTTTTTCCTCTTCCAGTTTGATGTTGGCTGTGAGTATGTCTAATATACAACTCTTATTCTCTTGAATTGTATAGCTACTTTCCTAGTTTATTCAAGATATTTAGAAGGTAATACTGGTCTCATTGAACAAGTTTGGGAGAGTTCCTTCCCTTTTAATATTTTGGAACAGTTTGAGAAGAAATGCTATTAGTTCTTTAAAAGGTTGTTGAAGTTCAGTAGTGAAGTGACACAATCCTTTCGTTTATTTACTTTTGATTATGGTTCAATTTCATTAATCATCATTGGTCAGTTCACATTTTCTGTCTTTATGATTTAATTTTGGTAGGTTATATATGTCCAGGAATTTGTTCATTTCTCCTAGGTTCCCCAGTTTCTCATAAAATTAATATTAGCCCCTAATGCTCCCTTGTATTTCTAGTGATGTCTCCTTTAAAATCCTTGATTTGGTCTTTCTCCTCTATTTTTCTTCGTTAATGTAGCTAATGGTTTGTCTATTTTATCTTCTTTTAAAAGAGACTTACTTCATTTTTTTTGACATTTGTATTTTTCTTCTTAGTTTCCATTTCATTTACTTCTGCTCTGCTATGATTTTCCTTCTACTAAGTATGGGTTTGGTTTGTTCTTGTTTTTCTATCTCTGTGTTGAATGGCTCTGTTGTTTATGTGAAATATTTCTGTTTTTATGTGGGCATTTATTGCTACAAACATTTCTTTTAGAACTGATTTCTCTGTATCACAGAAGTTTTGGTATAGTATGTTTCCCTTTTCTTCAAGAAATAGTTCAATTTTTCTTTTGGTTTCAATAGCTCATTATGCACTTAGAAGCCTTTTATTCAACCTTAGTGTATTTCTATACTTTCTAAAGTTTCTTTTGTTGTTGATTTCTTCAACTTGTGGACATTCTAGTTCTATGGCTGAATATATGGTCTAGTCTAGAGAATATTCCAGGTGACAATGGGAAAAATGTGTAATTTGCAGCTTTTGGATAAAACATTCTATAATTCTGTTAGATCCACTTATTTGGTCATGGAGTAGTTTAAGCTTTCTAAAATGGTCAACTAAGTTAATAATATCACAGTACATTATTTCCCTAAATAGGATTTTTGACAAGCCATTCTTTCTCATGTTCATTTATTGGTTTATTTTACTTGTAATACTAAGGAGAACTTAAGTTTTATTAAGACATTATCAGCTGTGTCATCAGTGTAGCACCAGATTACAGAACAAAATAGGTTCTCAAAAAATGGCTGAATAAACTAATTTAGCTACTACCTCCAGATTCTCTGGAATCAATCCTTAAATCTGGTTCATATGTTTGAGTTCTCTACTAACCTCTGTCACATACTTCTTCAAGATGCAATGTAAATTGCTTAAAAAGAGTATTCCAAAGCCACATTACCAACATTAAACACTAGTTAAAAAAAAAAAAAGCTAAAACCTAATTAGTATAGAGCCCCAACATTCTGAATTCAATAAACTAAATATTCCCATATAAGAAATCAGAAATAAAAAAGCCAATGACTCTAATATTAAAGAAAAAATAATTATTTTAAAAATATAAATTGTAGTTTCTGAATAAATAGACTGCCATCAGCATAAACAGCTTAAGAGAATATACAACTATTTTGTTATAAAATATATAATCTCCTATTTGTCAAATAATCTTGATTTTATCCTTAGCTTCCTACATTGTTAAAATTTAACAAAATATTTCAAAAAATAGTTCAAGAAATAGACACACATAAAACATAAAATAAAACTTTTTTCTTAAAATTTTAGTTTTTACCAGATGCATTTTATGATCTGTAGATATAATTCTAAGAACATAATGATATTCTGTAGTTAAGAATGTTACTACTATAGTTTTAATGATTTGTGATTACTTTAGAATTGACTCCACATACATGAAATGGTCATTCTATTCAATTCTTATTTATAGCTATTGTCTATATTCCCATTAAACTAGGGTTTTTTGCTTTTTACTTGTTAAAGTTCTTATTCAGTGAAGTATTAAGCCTTTTTACTGTAATGTAAATTTAAAACATGTTATCTCTAAAATAAAAATAAAACTATTAACACATTATACATAATAAGATAAATTCTCTAAACTCAATTAAATTTCTCAGAAATAAGAAGCCTTACAAAATACCATGTAATTTTAATTATGAGACATTTGGAACAAAGGATATAAAACGAGACTAGTCCTGTTATCTTACAGTTTTAGGAGAGTCCCAGAGGCCAGAACAATCACAATTTAATATTCCATATCATAAAGTAAAGTGTGACCATCATTGCAAAACTTGGAAAGCAGCAGCCCAAATGGTTTCCCCAACATCCATCCATCACTCACCACTCAGCTTAATGAAAAGAATTCATCATCAACATATTGATTTGGAGGGCAAAGTAATCAGTCTAACCTTTCCTATGATGACAATTCTAAAAGATGACAAAATATGAAAAAAAAAAACTGAATCTGCTTGAAAGTGTCAGATAGTCTACTTCTCAGATAAATAAATAAAATTTAAAATATATATATTTATAAAATAATAGACACATCTAGAATGTATAAAAATGTGTAATTGTTCTAACAATTACAAAAAAGCTTTCTAAATCTACTATGTTTGTGGATTTATTCTTTCTTAAAATTATGCCAATTTTTTATTTATATATTTTATATCGTCTTATTAGGTGCATATAAATTTGGGACTTTCATTCATCATGGCACATTACTCATATCTTTGGTTTATTTTAAAATATCTTTTTCCTTAAAATCTACTTACTTGAGTTTATTACAATTATATCAGCCTGCTTTTCCATTATATTTTTAATTTAAAATTATAAATATATGGTCATTATTAAAACAGTCTAAATTTTCAAAGTCTTTCTGTGCTTCTTTGGTTATGTTCCACACATGCACTGTTTAAAAGTGACCTCAATATCTGTGTCAGTTGGAACAGGAGAATAGGGATGGCTTCTCTAGCTCTGCTCTGCCAGATTTCCCTGCCCTGTTCTCTACTACTCAAGGCCCCTTTCCCCAGCTCCTCTGATGAGAAATATTTGATTCTTTTAAAGTTTTAGCTTCTTGCCCTCTTATACAGTTCCAAGTTACTCAGGTAATATGCCAAGTGAAAACCAGAGGGAGACAATACTGGGGACTCTCCCCATGATCGTATTTGGCAGGGGATCCCTTTCCCAGGTCCTCCACATAAGGTCTCCTCTCATGGTCTTGAATGCCTGTGCCACTGTGTATTTGGATGCAGCTGTCTTGGGGAAATGCAGGGAGACTCACAAGAAAAAATAATCGTGATCATATAGCAGAATGTCAGCCTCATAAAAGGATCATAGCAAAAGTCATCATTATGTCGATGAATTTTATATGGTACACCTGGTGTTGGGCATGTTATATTCATGAGTAATTGGAAACGTATCCACATTTCCTATGGCTTTCAGCAATGTCACTATCTCCCACTGGGTCTCCATGAATAGTCTTTTCTCTATTGTAATCTGGAAGAGCTTTAGTTAATCAAAAAGAATGAATGATAGTAAGAAAAAGGGAAAAACCAAAAGATGAAATCTTACAAGAATAAGCTATCAACATTGCTTGTACAAACATATTCTAGGAGCATATGTGAATTTTATTTGACAATAGCCTGCTAACAAAGGACTGTGACCCTCCTGTCTATATCTGTCCTTATTCTTACAACTTAGATGTGGAGACTAAGAGTATTTTTCATAAGATAGTTATGAGAAATAATCAAATTTTATCAGAAATGATTTAACTTCTCTCTTCTGTCTACCTGGAACTTGTCATCTCTAGCTATTAATCAAAGTTTTAAAAATTCAAATTCATCTGAGATATACTCATCACTTTCAATAAATTGGAAATTTGTCTATAATAAATGTGTAATCATGAATGTAATAGGCTTACATGTTCATTTTATAGTTCTATCATTATGGGGTGAGTTTTCTTTAAAGAGTACTTTATTATTTCTATTGTCTTCCTAATTGCAATCAGGGTATCATAAGTTTCCAAGAGACCTCAGTGGTCTTTGAAATATTTGAGAGCTGAGCACACAGATTTTTTTTTCTGGTTATCAGAAAGTTCATCTGGGAGCCCCTGGATCCAATTTGTCTATTACTCTTTTTAAGATGACATGATGCTGAGCTAGTGCACCCTGAAGAAGAAAATAATGAAATGTCTCCAATATTTTCAGTTGCAAATCTCTGTCAATGTATTTTGGAATTACATTATTCTATTCTTGAAAAATATGAAACTTTTGATAAGCAAAAGCTTTTCTTGATAAATTTGTAGTTACTATGAGACTATGATATTGAAATTTGACAGCAAGATATAGTCCTTTAAGCCAAGTCAATACATTGCAGATATACCCCGATTAAATTATGATAACTGAATCTATCATAGTATTGCTAATCTGTTATAAAGAAGGTAAATATTTTTGTCATAAAAAATGAAAAAGAAGAAATTTAATCATACTACCCAGCACAATGTGAAATAAGAGAAGATTTATTGTTATTGTTGACTTAGTATAGTTTGGGTGAGAAACAAGTTTTGCTAGAATTAAAAAGCCATGACTAAATGTCTCAAAGCTGGAAATAATTCAATATACCAAGGCTGCTATCTAACTACATGTATCTTTTAAGCCCCTGAAACATGGCTAGTCAAATCGAGAGATGCTGCTAGTGCAAAGTACACACCAGATCTTAAATATTTAGTTTGAATTATGAATGACCGACCTCTCGTTAACAGCTTTGATACCGATTACATGTTGAAATAATAATATTTTGGATATACTGGGTGAAGCACACCATAAGTAGGCATAACAGAACAAGTAATTCTATATATTGAAACATAGGGGATGGTGATTTAGAAGTGGTAATTCATTTATTGAATGTAGTAATATTTACAGAAGAAGCTTAGTGTACATATTAAGAGCTCTAGTTTTAGATTTCAAACAACTTGGGCTCAAATCTTCTGCTACTGAGTTACCACGTGATCTTAAGTAAAAAAAAATTTTTGATGGGGCATAATTTATTAGATGGCTTACATAGGTCTTTGCATTCTAACAGGGAAGTATTTTTCCATGTTAGGTAAACAGGAAAGCATTTTTCCATATAGATAAAAAATTTTAACATCGTTAAGACAAACTTTGCTTACATGTAACCAGGAAAGATAATGACAATTATAATTCACAATTTACAGAGTTTTTGCAAGGATTTAATAAAATAATCCATGGAAAAGTCTTCACATTGTCAGTGATCTGCAGCCAAGGACCACCGGGAAACATTTGTAGTTGAACAAGTTGGATCTATTACTTATTATAGTGAAATAGAACTTACAAATGGGGATCTGTGGGCATCTCAGTAAGGGTTATATGGGATATATTATGGGATTTGGGCTGTGGTTGGGGATTTTGAAGGAAAATCCAGGAAAGTAAGGTTTCACTTGATAGGAGTGGTTTTGAAAAAGATGGAAATTTTGTGATTAGCTTGGTAAATCTTACCCTTAGTGAATGCAGACCACTGCAAGACTAAAGCTATAACTTCTAAAGTGAGCAGCCTTTCACATTAGCCAAGAGAGGGGAGTATTTTGTATTTTGCCTAGCAAACGTGTTATTTTGTGCTTAATCAAAGTTACAAGGTAGTCTTGTTTTACCTCGTGGTCCCAGCATGAGTTTGCCCAATGTTATTTTTCAACAGGAAAATAACATGGCCTTGGGTTAAGTGTCACATCCATTCCTAGATGTTAGGGGCTGCTTTATTAATATTTCTGAGCACTGTCTATAATACATGGTAAGCACTCAATAAATATATATTTGAAGTCAATTTCATATACCAAATGGAGTTGCCAGGTAAATAGAGAATCTGTGGCAGTGCTGTAAGAAACTACCATTTATTAGCCAGGTAGAAGGAAAAGAGGCTACAATGGAACCTAGAAAACAACCAGAGCAATGGAAAGAAACCACCATGAAAGAAGAGAATCTTTCAAAAGAAAGAAAAAAATGTGTACATCTATCAGATATTGCTACAAGGTCAAAAATGATGAGTTCTGAACCTGTGAACTGGTAATAGAGAGGTCAGTGATGTCCTTGGCGAGAAGAGTTTCAGTAGAGTAGTAGCAGCAAAAGTCAGGGGTGTGTATGATAAGAAATGAGCAGGAGGTGGACAACTCCTTATAACAAGGCAAATAAAGAAGATATATATAATTTTTAGCATGTGATTTTATTTCTTTTATTTATTCTATGTGAAAAGCAGAGTGACATAGAGACAGATACAGATAGAAATCTCCCATCTGCAAATTTGCTCCCCCAAATGCCTGCAACAGCCAGGGCAGGACCAGGCCAAAGTCAGGTGCTAGGAACTCAGTGTGGGTCTCCTATGAGATTGGCAGGGATCCATCTACTTGAGCTATCATTTGTAGGAACTGGTGTACAGGGCTGACATGGAACCTGAACTCAGCAATCCAATATGGAATGTAGGCACCCCAAACTGAGTCTTACATTCTGTGCCAAATGTATACCCATGTAAATTATTTTTACATATCTAAATGTACATAAGTTGGTTCCAGTCAAGTGGAAGAGGTCAAATATACAATAAAGAGAAGAAAAAAAGGCAATAAAGCATTCTGACTAAAATAGAATCCAAATAAATATAAATAATCATGGACCTACTGTAGACATTTTGTTGATGCTACTTGTCATATTCAAGGTATTAGCCATAATTTTATTACTGAATGATTCTAAAATCATAGTTAACATAGAATTTTATTTCAGAAGGTAACAGAAAAATATAGAAAATGAGTTGGAGGGTTTCAAAATTGGATACATAGGCACCATATAGGAAGTAGTGTAATTGCCCAGAAAAGGAAGATATTGACTAGAACTACAGCAATATCAGCCGGAACAGAAGAGGGGAAGAGTGTAAGAGTATTCTAGCACATGGAAGGGATACTATGTAATCATCAATTGCATTTGGTTGTCAAAAGGCTAAATGGAATAGAATGTGGAAGATAACTCCCAGATTTTAGACTTGAGTTACCAGGAAGAAGATGGTATCATTTACTTTTTAAGAAATACATCTGGAAAAGGAGATTTGAACAGTACTAGCAATGAATGGGGAAGATTCTGAGTCTGTTGGTTCATTCATTCAAGAAATTTCTTACAAACTTGTTTCATGTATGTCATATTATGTATGCCCCAAAGGAATCATTTTAAACTCTGAGGAAACAGTCATGAGCAAGGGACCCAGTTTCCTTGCTCTTTTGTTGTTTATATCTTTTGTGAGTTAGAGATACTTTTAAGATGTCTAAATAGATATGATCAAAAAATCCAAGAGCACATTAGAAAGATCACTCACCTGCACCAAGTAGGATTTATCCCTGGTATGCATGGATGGTACAACATAAGCAAATCAATAAGTGTGACACATCACGTTGACAAACTGAAAAATAAAAACAGTATGATTATCTCAATAGATGCAAAGAAAGCATTTGATAAAATACAACATCCTTCATGATAAAAGCATAAAGCAAACTAGGTATAGAAGAGGCATTCTTCTACATAATCAAGACAATATATGACAAACCGAAATCAAGCATCACATAGAATGGGGAAAAGTTGGAAGCATTTACACTAAAATCCTGAGCCAGAAAAGGATACCTATTTTCACCATTGCTACCTAATATAGTTCTGGAAGTTTTCTCCATAGTATTAGGCAAGAAAAAGAAATTAAAATGATAAAAATTGGAAAGAAGGAAGTCAAATTTTCTCAGTATGCAGAAGACATGATCCTATATATAGAGGAACCAAAAGATTCCACTAAAAACTATTGGAACTAATAAGAGTTTGGTGAAGTTGCAAGATATAAAATCAACACTTAAAAATTAATAGCGGCCGGCGCCATGGCTCACTGGGCTAATCCTCCGCCTTGCAGCACAGGCACACCGGGTTCTAGTCCTGGTCGGGGCGCCAGATGCTGTCCCGGTTGCCGCTCTTCCAGGCCAGATCTCTGCTGTGACCAGGGAGTGTAGTGGAGGATGGCCCAGGTGCTTGGGCCCTGCACCCCATGGGAGACCAGGAGAAGTACCTGGCTCCTGCCATCGGATCGGCGTGGTGTGCCAGCCACAGCGCGCCAGCCGCGCCGGCCATTGGAGGGTGAACCAACGGCAAAGGAAGACCTTTCTTTCTGTCTCTCTCTCTCACTGTCCACTCTGCCTGTCAAAAAAAATTAATAGCCTTTGTATACATAAATAATGCCATGGCTGAGAAAGAACTTGTACAATCATTACCATTCATAATAACAACAAAGTTTTTAAATGCCTGGGAATAAATTTAACTAAAGAGGTGAGATATCACTACAATGAAAATTACAACATTAAAGAATGAAATAGAAGACACAAAGAATGAAATGATTTTCCTTGTTTGTAGATTGAAAGAATTAATATCATCAAAATCTTCATACTACATAAAGCAATTTACAGATTCAGTGCAATCCCAATCAAAATACCAAGGACATTATACTCAGATCTAGGAAAAAAGAATGCTAAAATTCATATGGAAACACAAGAGACTCTAAATAGCTAATGCAATCTTAAGCAATAAACACAAAGTCAGAGGCATCACAATACCATGTTTCAAGATGTACTACCATGCAATTATAATCAAAACAGCCTCGTACTGGCATTAAAAAAAACAGACATGGAGACCAATGGAACAGAAAAGAAACCCCAGAAATTAATTTACACTGCTAAAACCAACTGATCTTTGACAGACAAGCTAAAATAAATCCCTGGAGAAGACATTCTCTTCAACAAATTGGATCTATGCATGCAGAAATATGAAACAAGTCCTGTACCTTACACCTTACACAAAAGTCAACTTAGAGTGCATCAAGATTTATGTCTATGAACTAATGCCATCAAATTACGAGACGAAAACAGGGGAAAAGGTTCAAGACTTTGGCATTGACAAAGACTTCTTGCAAAAGACTCCAAAAGCACAGTAAATAAAAGCAAACATGGACAAATGGAATTACATCAAGATGAGAAGCTGCTGTGATACAAAGGAAATATTCAACAAAGTGAAGACATAACCAACAGAATGGGAGAGAAAATTTGCAAACTGTGAAACTGGTAAAGGATTACTATCCAGGATCTATAAAGAGCTCAAGAAACTCAACAGCAATAAAGAAACAATCCATTTAAGAAATGGGCAAAGGACATGAACAGGTACTTTTCAAAGAATGAACTACAAATGCCCAACAGATATTTGAAAAGGTGCTCAGGAGCACTAGCCGTCAGGGAAATGCAAATAAAAATCACAATGAGGTTTTATGTCACCCCAGTTAGAATGACTATCATCCAAAAATCAAAAACATACTAAATGCTAGTGAGGATGTGGGGGAAATAATGCACTGCTTTTAGGAATGTAAACTACTACAACCATTATATAAGACAGTATGGAGATTCATCAGAGATCTGAAAATAGATCGACCATTTAACTCAGCCATCTCACTCCCAGGAATTTACCCAAATGAAATAATGAAATGAAATTAAATCAACAAATGAGTCATCTGTACCCCATGTACAGCTCAATTCATAATTGCTAAGATATGGAATCAACCCAAATGTCCATTAATGTCTGGATAAAGAAAATATGGTGTGTGTGTATATATATATATATATATATATATATATATATGCTATGGAATACTACTCAGCCATAAAAAAGATTGAAATCCTGTCTTTTGCAAAAAATGGATGGAACTAGAAACCATTATTGTTATTAGTGAAATAAGCCAATCTCTAAGAGACAAATATCGTATATTTTCTCTAATATGTGTTAGTTAATATAGAATACAAAAAGTGTATGAAATGGACATCTTGTGATTTGATTATTATTTTTAGACCTTGTTTAGTTTATGCCCATAAGGAACTGTGATCTTTCCACTTTTTACTTGGTGAATATTATAGCGTGGTACAGTAAGCCTGTGATTATAGAATGGATTGAAATTATGCTTTGGCAAAAACTAAAGAAAAAAAAGGAAGCAAGGAGGGCAAATGAGGAAGGAAGAAGGGGAGGAAGACAAGTGTGGTTATCTTCTTATAATTGTACCTATGAAATACATGATCTTCTTTATTTAATAAAAGTTTTCAAAAACCAATTAAATGAGCTAACACAGGGTTTGGAAAGATTAGAAGAAATGTCTGAGGTAAAAATTACATACATATGTAAAATATGCACACAGATGTGGGGGAGGAGATAACAATTATGACAGTACCCACAAAATATGTGTCCCACACTTCCAACCAACCAGAGCCAAGCAGAGTATAATTAATGAACACATCCTTAAATTTGTCCTGTTATTCAGTTATTTTAGTAGATAATCACATTACCTATCAGTCTGGATTTTACCAAAGTTCTATAACTTAATACTTATCTATATGGCTTAATTGATTTGTATATCATTTGGGATTAGATGGAGCTGGATTGGGATCCTAGCTCTGACCCTGTAGATGTGAAAATACATGTTGTATAGTATTTATTGAACATCTCTATGTACTAGCCCTTCCCTAAGAAAATAAAGTACATGATTAACAATCCATTACTTATGTCCTATAGAAGCCTCTAGATTTGTGAAAAGGCTTCATTTTCACATTTGGCAGCATAAAGAAAATAATCTTTTTCCCACAAGCTTATGAGGAATAAGTGAGGCAAGTATGTGGACTGTGTGGCCTTGCACCTAACACACAATTCTCTACCTCACACTAAAGTTAGCTAAATAGTGACATCATCTTTAAAGGTAAGAATGTCATTAAAAGTACATTGTTGGGGGTGGGAGGAGGCGGCACTGTGGCATAGAGGGTAAAGCTGCTGCCTGTAGTGCCGGCATTCCATATGGGTGCCAGTTCAAGTCCTGGCTGCTCCACTTCCAATCTAACTCTCTGCTATGGCCTTGGAAAGCAGTAGAAGACGGCCCGAGTCCTTGGGCTCTGGCTCCCACGTGGGAAACTTAGAGGAAGCTCCTGGCCCCTGGCTTCAGGTAAGCACAGCGCCAGCCATTGCAGCCAACTGGGGAGTGAACCAGTGAATGAAAGACCTCTCTCTCCCTCTGCCTCTACTTCTCTCTCTGTAACTCTGACTTTCAAATAAATAAATAAATCTTTTTTAAAAAAGTACATCGTTCCAAAAATTAGTTACCACTTCTAACTTAAGATTGTTATTAACTGCCCCAATAAAGTGCTACATTCATTGCCTTGTCATTTAGCAATATTAACAGTGGCTGAGTTTTCAAGAACTCATTCTACAAGCCAGAGGCAACATTTTCTTTCTAGAACATAGCAATGCCAAAACACCCATCTGGTATAAACAGTGAATGACATTTTCTATGGGATCATACCACACCGAATCATGATAAATTAGCTTTTTAGCAAATATTGCATATATGGCTTATGCAGTGCCTTTTTAAAAGGCTTTATTTTTTAAAGCTGTATTTATTTATTTGAAAGTCAGAGTTACACAGAGAGAGGAGAGGCAGAGAGAGAGAGACATCTTCCATCCGATGGTTCACTCCCCAATTGGCCTCAATGGCCAGAGCAGCACCAATCTGAAGCCAGGAGCCTGGAGCTTCTTTCGGGTTTCCCAGGTGGGTGCATGGGCCCAAGGACTTGGGCCATCATCTACTGCTTTCCCAGGCCACAGCAAGAGCTGGATCTGAAGTGGAGCAGCTGGGTCTCGAACCGGCGTCCATATGGGATGCCGGTGCTTCAGGTCAGGGCGTTAACCCACTGCGCCACAGCACCAGCCCCAAAAGGCTTTATTGCACAACCACTTTAAATAATAATTTTTACCGGAGGGTGTAGATAACTTAGGAAAGAGATATTTCATGAAGGAATGAATTAGTGCTGCAATTTTAACTAGTATTTGACAGCTAAGTTCAGTGCTCCACAAAATCTTACACATCAGTATTTTTAGCAGTTGTTTATAAATTCCTAGCCCTTTAAATTCATATGTTGAAAATATAAGGATACTTTGAATCTTGGATTCATCACAACACCTTAGAGACAACTGTTCTTGTTGCCTTTCTGGAATCAGTGAACTATCACAAAAGAACTACAAAGGCACCCATGGATGTGCTGCCCATGAGTCCCCCATGCAGTCTTACATGGGAGCTATTCAATAACTCTTAACAAAAGGGACGCTAAATTTGGCTGGGAGGGCTGATCTTTATACATAGTGATTCTCACTAGGAAATTTTTTTTTCCTGTAAAGTGAGCAATGTCTAAGAAACATAACTATAGCTCTTATAATATTAGTATTAGAGAGAGGAAAAGGGGGTGGGGGTGGTGCTCTAACACAGGTCCCAGTAAACTTAGCTTTCTTTAGAAAGAATACATCCTCCAACTTCCCTGTGCATTAGCAAAGTAACTGACTCTAGGGAATATTCTAGAACGATTTAGAGCTTATTTTGTTCACATGGAGCAATGGAGAAAAATCACTTTAAACTGCAATAAAGTATACAGATATTTTAACCCTTTTCCCATCTGTCTTCCATTGCATCTGTGAAAGTGGTATAATCCATTACCATTTCAATGTTTGATGTCACTGGTGCAATGAGATACACATATCTACTCTGTCCAAGCTTCCTTTCTGGGTGTAGATTTAAATCCTTTTAATAACAAATAACAAGGCTTTAGGGGAAACTGTTATAAGTAAGATTTGACTATACATCAGTCATTTAGGTTTCTGTGAACTTTTCAGATAGGGTTTATCAACTTTATATAATCCCTGTGATTTTTTCAATACAGTAAAATAAAGAGAAAAAAAGGCACAGACTGTAGAATTAGAAAGACCTAATACATATATGTCCTCTAGCCCTGCAATGCTGTGACAATAAGAAAATAATGTGAACCTCTTGATCTTTGGTTTCTTTATCCATAAAGGGTAGTAACTACCTACTTTAGTAGAGCCCTTTTAGGGTCAAGAAGTGTTTGGGGGCTAAAATATAGTAGATGTTCCCTATATTATAGCTATTACATTTAATTATAAATATTAGGACTTTATTGCAAAGATAAACCCTTAGATGTCATGAATGTAAGCATCAGAACCATTCCAAGTATAATTCACATTAAAAAAAATAAAAAGAATCCCTAAAATCAGTCCTTTGTGTATGTCATGAAAAAACAAAGTAGATTGAGCAGAACATAATTTGGGTATGAGAACAAGAAATGCCCAGCAATTCTGATGTGTTTAACCTACATCTCTCAATCTTCATTGTCCTAAAAAAGAATCTTACAGTGGCCCTGTGTCCTTCCCTGGTGTTTCCCTGATTCGCTTCCCTTGAAGGTACAACAAGAGGCCAGCAGCAGGTGGCTTAAATTAATCAAATGGAGATAATCCTGGAAGGGTCCCCTTTCATTTGTTTGAAGCACTTTAACACAGGAATTACATACTTTAAAATGTTTTATTATAAATTTTTTCATATTTTTAGTTTTTAATAGATGTAATATAATTTATATATACAATTCTAAAAATGTGATATCCCTCTTCCCTCTCTCCCACCCACTCTTTTTCCTACTCCTCTCTCCCTCCCTCCTTTTCTTCCTTCCTTCCTTGCTTCCTCCCTCCCTCCCTCCCTCCCTCCCTCTATTGTTCTTGTATTGCTTTAGTTTTTGAGATAAATATTTTTTACCTTTTCTGAGATCAGAGATACTTTTGCTAGCATTGGAGAGGAAGCTTCCATGTTGGAAGAGGTGTGTGGGAGGGTCACAAGGGAGGGAACAGAGGGGTGTTGTGTGGTGAGTTTTGAGACCTGAAGATGGCCTTTGGCTGCAACCAGCAAGAAAAAGTGAACCTTAGCACCTCCACTGCCAAGAGCAAAGCACTGCCAAGAGTCAGAAGGCCTAAAGCTCTACAAAGAAGCCCGGCCACAAAGACCCCTCTACCTGCAGACATATGAGGCTCCTGACGC
Source organism: Oryctolagus cuniculus (assembly GCF_051225735.1). Classification (NCBI taxonomy): domain Eukaryota; kingdom Metazoa; phylum Chordata; class Mammalia; order Lagomorpha; family Leporidae; genus Oryctolagus; species Oryctolagus cuniculus. The sequence goes on from NC_142878.1 coordinate 60,821,308, forward strand.
ACAACAACTGTGAGAGAATGTGTGATTTTTTCAAGCTGCAAAGTCTGTGGTAATTATACCACAGTAGAAAATAAATGCAAAATCAAACTTTGGTGTCCCAACAGGCTGTTTTCATGGTGCTCAGGAGGAGACATTGCCCAATAGTTTGAGAATCAGAGAAGAATGTGGCCGGAATAACACAGTTTGAGCAAGCAAGTCATTCAACCAGCTCAAAAGTTTCAAACATTAGGTAGCATTATCAGAATTCATTTTAGAGGCAAGAGAATATTTTCAACATGAAGAGGAAACTTCTAATTCCATTAGCAAACTATTCACCTTTGCCAGTAACTAAACCAGCCCAAATTGTAATGGTTCTTAATGACAAGGCAACCTGACCACTATCCTGGTAAAGCAGTTGTATTGTGAGACACTCAATTTTCCTGGAAGAAATGACTCTGTTTACCAGCACATCTATTGTAAACAATCTTGTACAACAATTATAAGTGATAAGGATTCCTTAGGAGAGTTAATAATGGTCTTAAATGTAAATTCTTGTGCTTGAGAAGCTATTTTAACATATGATTTATTCCAGAGGCAGTCCCAAACATTTCTGGATTCCAAATAGGACATAACACTTAATATTTGGGTATTAAGAAGTTGCGAGCTTCAGGAAAGAAAAAAGTGAGCTTGAGAGTTTCAATAATGACCATACTTGGAACCTGTATCCTTGTAATATATAAATGAGTTAAGTGAAATATTCACACAAGCACAAAATTTTTAGATGGAGGTCCATGATTAAGATTAGAGAATTAATGGTTTAATATCTTACAATCATGAAACAGCAAAGTAGGGAGTAGTATTTTAAATTTATCATCATCCTTGAATAAATAAACCAGACTCATAACTATGATGATTGAAGGGTAAAGCATCACCGGGAAAAAAATGGCTAGAAAATTGTCAAAAAATTGGAAAAGGACCAATGATACCAATGAACCTCAAAACTTTTCTACTTTGGAATCAAGAACCTATTAGTGGAGATTCCCAAGATGTTGGAGTAGGAAATGGAGCTTATTGCTCTAGCCCAGGAGAAGATAGTTTAAAAACAGTGGAGATAGTGTAGTCGTAGGGAAGAATTAGGAAAAAAAAAAAAAACACAGAAGAGGAAATTCTACCAAAATTAGAGACATGGTAGACCTACGTGGAGGGTGTGAGCGCCCATAGCTCAGGACTCCAATAACCTAGAGCCTATACACCAGTGCTGGAAAGCATGTTGAGACCAGACTGCAGTAGCCCAAGCCACTGGCGAAAAAGCAGCAGTGGGTGAAAGTGTACCAGCCAAACTAGAGGAGGAAAAAAAAAAAGGACAGGACAGGATGGACACGTTTCTCTCTCTCCAATCACTTTACAAAAGTGTACTGTGACAAGTTGATAGAATGGGCTCCTTTGGGCGTACGTAATAACCATGCCAGCTGGTATCTGCCCCCAGCAATCAGCTGAGCGGAAACGCCTGACTTTGGTAAGGAGAATTAATAGAGGGCTAGGGGGATGTGACTGGGTGAAGCTTCTGAACCAGGACTGTGAATAAAACTGAGAGTGTGTGGGAGGAGTCATGGTGTGGCTGGGACTTTCAGCAGTCTCAGTGGGAGACACCACAAGCTTGGGGGTTCCTGGTTATCTGGTGAGAGACATTGCTGGGGAATCTGAACTTACACTGAGGACTGCACAGATCCTTTGTGTGGTCCTTGGGACAGAGTGGATGAATATTAAACCCACTGGGGCTAGTGCTCTGGCACTGGTCTCTATTGAGGAGAAACCTCAGCTGAGCAGAATACACTTCTCTTCTGATCAAAAAAAGAGAGAGAGAGAGAAGATTTACCCTGCCAAACCTGGGTGTGTCACCTTAGGCATTGTCGCTCCCCCTCTTCATGGAGGAACGACACTAAACCCTGCCTAGGCTTCATATCCGAGTCACGGCACCATTATGTCGCTCCCCCTCTTCGTGGAGGAACGACACAGGACCCTGCGCTGTTCTTTCGTCTGCTCGGCCCTCCCCGGGTTTGCTGCTGGTTCTTCCCGGGTTGGCTACTGTCCCTTCCACCTCCGTGGAAGGGCGGTTCCCCCTGGCCACTTTCCCCACTTCCGCAGGGGAGCGGCACACCGCCGGCCGGCTCTCTCGGGGGCTGCTCAGGTGTTCCTTCAGATAGATGTTCCCCTTAGATGTTCCTCTTAGATGTTCCTGGTGCATGCCGTCTCTCTCCTCCTTTATAGTCCTCCTCCGCCAATCCTAACTCGGCTGCCCACACGCCGAGCACGCTGCTCTCCTCCAATCAGGAGCAGGTCCTGCAGCTTGTCAAGTTGGTGAGAGGCAGCTGGGTAGAAGCTGTTGCCTCCTCTCCCAGCGCCATATTGTGGGAGAGCAGATGCATAGAATAAGTCTTAATTCCAGTAACTCAGTCCAGTCCGGGTTGCTCCCCACAAGGCATGCCCTTAACCCTGGAGAACTAAACAGAGCTCTCCAGCCACACCCACTACAAGCCTCTAGAGATTCACTGAAAGCAGACCTTCCACTTATCTACAGAGTCATAATACAATGATAAAAGCTGCCACAGGAAAAAAAAAAAGCCAAAGGAGAAAAAGAAGAAAAAGAAGAAACCAATGGGTATCTCCACCAATGCCAAAAACAAATGCAACAATCCAAGAAACAAGAATAAGGAAGAAAACATGACGCTTCCAAAAGAACACACTTCAATACCAGATTGTGAAGATGATGAGATAGAAGAAATGCAAGAAATGGAACTTAAAAAATTGATCATGAGATTACATGGAAGTAATAAAAAGCAAATGAATGAACTACTGAAATTCATGCATAACATGAAAGAAAATTTCTCCCATGAAATTGAGATCATAAACAGGAATCAAATGAAATGAAGAACTCAATACAACAAATAAAAATTGCTGTGGAGAGCGTTAAAAAACAGAATCAGTGGGGCAGAAGAGAGAATATCGGACTTAGAAGATACAGCAAACCAAAGACAAGAAGAGGAAATTAGAAATCTAAAAAACACTCTTGGGAATCTAGAGGATATTATAAAAAAAATTGGGGTTCTAGGAGTTCCTGAATGCATGGGAGAGAGAAAGGATCAGAAGGCCTTTTTAGTGAAATACTAGCAGAAAACTTTCCGGGTTTGAAGAAAGGGACGTCCAAGTACAGGAAGCACATGGAATTCCCAGTAGACATAACCAGAAAATATCTGGTCATTTGCAACAAAATGGAGGAATCTGAAAAACATCATGCTGAGTGAAATAAGACAGTTTCAAGGGGACAAATATCATATGTTCTCCCTGATCTGTGACAACTAGTTGAGCACCTAAAAGGAAACCTATAGAAGTGAAACTGACACTATTAGAAGCAAATGACTTGATCAGCCTTTGTCCTGACTGTCGAGGAATAGCTTACTATTTTATTCTTTTGAGTACTTTTTTTTTTACCGGCAGAATTAGACAGTGAGAGAGAGACAGAGAGAAAGGTCTTCCTTTTTCCATTGGTTCACTCCCTAAGTAGCTGCTACGGCTGGCTGCACCTATCCAAAGCCAGGAGCCAGGTGCTTCTCCTGGTCTCCCATATGGGTGCAGGGCCCAAGGACCTGGGCCATCCTCCACAGCACTCCCAGGCCACAGCAGAGAGCTGGACTGGAAGAGGAGCAACCGGGACAGAATCCAGTGCCCCAACTAGACTAGAACCTGGGGTGCCAGTGCCACAGACGAATGGTTAGCCTAGTGACCCATGGCGCTGGCCTCTTTTGAGTATTTTCTTTTTCTATTTAATACCATTGGTTGAATTCTTTAATTAACAGAGAATTATTCTTAGGTGTTTAAATCCAATTGAAAATTAATCCCTGTAAAAAAAATAAGAGAGGAAATAAGAGATGGAGGAGATGTACAGTTTGGCACATGTTCCCACAGACTTACCCCTAAAGGTAAAGCTAAAAATTTGCCATGGGACTTCAAATTCCATTAGGTTGGCAGGTACTAGGGCCATCTTAACATGTTAAAGTGATCATATTAAGTGTGTAACTGATCATATAGATAGGATTAAGTGTGAAAGGGATCATATAAATGTTTGGTAATAACAATGGATAGAATTAAAAAGGAGAGAATGATTCTACGTGGGAAGCAGGCCACACAGCAGGCTCATAGAATGACAAATACCCTAAATAGCACTCTAACCTAGGAATCAGCCATTAAGGCATTCAGATCTGGCTAAAATGCCCATGAGAGCATTTTAGGCATGGGAAGCCAAGAAACTGTGGCAAAAAATAATCTACACAAAGAATCTCTGTGAGAACACAGTGGAAAGAAGGAGCCATCAAAGAAGGATGTACTATTCTCTGAAGGGAGGAGAAAATTTTCACTTTGTTTATGGCCGTCTAAATACTGACAGAGTTTGTGGACTCAGAAGGCTTCCATAGCCTTGGAAGCTCATGATAAGAACCTCAGGTGATCATTGATGTCATAAATAAGAGTATCAATTGTTAAATCAACAACAGGAGTCACTGTGCACTTGCTCCCCATGTAGGACCTCTGTCCTTAATGTGCTGTACTATGGGAATTAATGGTAAAACTTGTCTTCAAACAGTACTTTATACTTTGTGTGTCTGTATGGGAGCAAACTGTTGAAATCTTTACTTAGTATAGAGTTGATCTTCTATATATAAAGATAATTAAAAATGAATATTAATGAAGAATGGGATGGGAGTTGGGAGTAGGAGGCGGGATGGTTTGGGGGTGGGAGGTCAGATATGGGTGGAAGAACCACTATAATCCAAAAGTTGTACCTATGAAATTTATATTTATTAAATAAAGCTTTCTATAAAAAAGAACCTATTAGTGACTTCAGAGGACTCATACAAACAGATTTGGCTCCTGATGACCAGCAAATTAAATCTGATTGTTATTATATGTGTGTGTATGTGTGTGCACCTATGTTTCTTTGAGTGCATGTCTGTACACATATGCATGGAAGATAGAAATGACTTAAAAAGAAATGCACCAAGATTTTTTCCCTTACCTAAACGGTTTAGGATCTAGGTTAACCAACATTCTTGCCAGTACAAAGAAAAGTAGATTAGCAGTTTTCTCTAAACATGTCAATTAGTATGAAAGTTATTTTGTGAAGTCTCCTTTCTACCTTGTTTCCAAAATGTTCAAATTTCAAATGTCAATCGCTTATTAACTCTTAGCAAGAGAAGAGCCTAACAGATAGCAGGTGAACTCCACTTCCTGACCAGAGTTTGAACACTGGTGTGACCCATCATGGTGTTGAAGGGCAACATGACTGTCTTGATGGCTACTACAGATGAGTCAGTCATCACTGAACATGAGCAAATAAATTGCATCGACACTGAGCACATTATAGGCAAGCCTGCTCTGGCTGATCAAATGGATGTGAAACCTCAATTAAAGTTCTTCCTCTGGCTAATTTTCCTGTTGCAAGGAGATAGTTTTGTTAACATTAGCAGATTAGATCTGGCTGCATCATCATTTTTTTCTATTCAACAGTAACAAAGTTAATTTAAAACTTTTCATACACTCATTATAGAAAAGCTAGAAAATTAAATAAAATGACCCAATGAAAATATTATGAATCCTTCACCCATTTTACTAGAATATTCTTCCCTTTTATCTATGCAAAATATATAGGTATGTTTATATATTTACCATTTAAAAATCCAATACATAACATAAAAATTAAGCTAAAAACCTTGTGGATAGCTAAGCCACTTTGGGTTTTATGGCAGTGTAAGTTGGAGGGTTCAACCAAGGGCCCCCATGGGTACTTTGAATTGCAAGGGCAAGTCCATGAAACTGAACACTATATGGTGACATTTATCAACAACTATGTCTACATTTTCACAGATTCTAGAAATAAACATAATACTTTTCATGTATTTAATAGGTTCAATTTGCAGCAAAATATATTGATACCATACTTGCATACAAGACTTGCTTCAGGGTGTAACAGCATTCACCATCAAATAGCAAGCTAATAAAAACTGTAACAGAAACAGTTTTACGACCCTCTATTGACTTGTGTTTTACATTATATTATCTTATTGCAGACATCTGAATTAAAGGTTAACAAACACTATTTAATGGGTTGTCTAGATGAATGTACAGTGCATGAATACATGCTTCTTGCAGTTTCTATCAGTTTTAATAGTACACATGTTTTATGATTTGGGTTAAGACGATTGTAAGTGGGTGATGGCTCTTGACTGACTCTTTTAAGTAATATGAAATAGCGCATTTTGTTAGACTTCCTCCAATTAAGTGCATCTCTGCCATTAAAGCAATCTGTCACCATTTAACAATGTCATTAACATCTACAATATAACTCACAGGAGCTTTGTTCTTCTTTCAAAATTAGTAGTACATACATTTATATAGAAAGCTTGAAATATAAAAATAAATTTAAGAAGCCTTCAACCCTAAGCTATACAAATATTTTTAAATGGGTTATAGAGAAAGTCTGATTTTACTAATAAAGCCCAGAGAAATTATATATCCATAAAAGTGGATTAATGATATAAAATATGAATTTTTCTTTTCAATGTAGTAATCAAGAAATACAATTTACAATACTGCTAAATGTATTTGAACTAATAGAAATAATTTAAATTATTGGGCTAGTCAAAGTAAAAATCAGGGTATAAGATTTATGATTTTATGTATAAATGATTATAATTCTTCAGAAGTATTTTAGAAATTTTTTAATTCATAAAAATATTATATTAAATGGCTAAAAAAGATAAAATTTTATTAGTAAGTTTAGATGGTAATATCCAACTTTAAATTGCTAAAATATATCTTTTTTACTGCTGTGGCTTCAGTAAATAGGCTAAGATTCAATTAATAATACATGCAAAGAGAAAGTTTATGTTCATAAAGCAAAGTAGAGATTCTCTTCCAAGAAAAGTATTTCTTTCTATTTGTATTCACACAAAAGTATACACTGCCATCTAATATGAATTAAAAATTGAACTTTGTTTACTATATGCTAAGGTGGCCAACATTTATGAAGGCTCTCAGATTTATCAAATTTTTCTCATTGATAATTATCTTAATACAAAATATCAAATGAGACCTCATAATTTTTCAGATTAAAAAAGGGTATTTTCTTTGGTATTGCCACTCTTGCATTTTCTTAGAGTAATCTACTAAACATTCAGTTAGTTGCTGTCATGTCTTTTGTTCCTTAATAGAACATAAGTTTCTTTAAAATATGCAGTAATCAATATTTTCTCTCTCCAAAATTTTTTCAGGCCTTCACCCAGCACCTGATGGGTTACAATTTCTAAATAAATAAATGTTCTGTAATTATCTTACATATAACATGTCCAAAATTAATTCATTGTCTCCACCTCAATAGTTCCTCCTCCTCATGTTTCTCATCTTGGTAGTTTGCACCCATCTCCCCTCCTAAGGGAAACATCTGGGAGTCATTCTCAACTCTTGTTTATTTGTCTCAGATTCATTCAAATTCTTACCTCAATTAGAAAATCCTAACATTTCTTAAATATGGCTTCTCTTTTATATTCCCATGGCCACTATCTCAAGCTAGGCCCTTGTTTCATTGGCATTCATCCTAGTAGTTCGGTTACTCCATACTTTGCTGGTTTGAGTCCTATTTCCTACATCTAAAACCATGGTCCTGGTCAGTTGGTCCATGTCTTCAGGCCTGAGGTGTTCTCCCTTTACCTCCCCTTCCCAGTGCCTCAAATGGAAGAACATTCATCAGGATTTTGCATTCGGAGTTTCTTCCCCTAGACAATGAATGCTGACATAGACACAGTTGATGCTGAAAATCAGGTGGACGTGGAGAAAAATACAGAACTTATTAATCAGGTATTGGGACTCCAACACACATTCAAATATCTCTCTGCAAGAGTAGATGCAGTTCAAAAATCTGAAGTTAATATCAGAAAACCAAGTTATTGGACTATGTATAGAAAAACTCATGTCAGCTTCTAGGGTTTTTCATTCTTATAAAAGATTATTTTATTTATTTGAAAGGCAGAGTTAGAAAGAGAAAGGTCTTCAATGCACTGGTTGACTCCCTAAATGACCACAATGGCCAGACCTGGTCTCCCTTGTGGGTACAGGTGCCTAGGCACTTGGGTCATCTTCTTCTGCTTTCCCAGGTGCATTTGCAGGGAGCAGGATCAAAAGTGGAACAGCTGAGACTGGAACCAGTGTCCATATGGGATGCCAGCGCTGCAGCCCATGTCTTTAACCTGCTGTGCCACAGTGCCAATGCCAATTCTAGTGCTTTTCAAACAAGTGACACAAAAAGCAAAGCAAAATAGGGGATTGATACCCCTCTATTTCATGGAATTGCTGCTGACCTTTTTAGGTTTAAAATTTTGATAGATTCCAAAAGTTACCATACCTTTATTTGTGGCTTTATGACTATTTATCAAGATAATGTCAGATGCAGGGAAAATTAACTGCTTAACCAGATTTCCAAGTTTGTGTATTTTATTGGTATATGAAAACACGCAAATATATTGTAGAATCTTCATAATTAGAATTTCATATATTTATGACATTTGAAGCTGAATGTTTTATTGAATTTTCTTTGATTTATAGACTCAGCACTTTTATTATAGGCTTTGTAAGATATACAAGAAAAAATATTGTAAGCAATTAACCAAAATTGTGTCCTGAATGCATGGTTTTATGTACCTGGCCCACATGTTGCACCTCTTCTCCATTTGCCTCTTCCTTCCCATTAACCTGAACTCTTGATTGTTGAAATGTGACCAAAATAAGATACTTTCTAAGCTAGGACTTTTCATTTGTGATATTTAATAATAATATAGGATTGCGTGTTTTCAGAACTGTTGTTCTGACAATTAACTTTTAAGGAAAAATCATTTTTTAGCCTTCGTCTGTTTTCAATTGTTACCATTTTTTTTGACAGGCAGAGTGGACAGTGAGAGAGAGAGAGAGAAAGGTCTTCCTTTTTGCCGTCGGTTCACCCTCCAATGGCCACCGTGGCCAGCGCTAAGGCTGGTGCATCGTGCTGATCCGAAGCCAGGAGCCAGGTGCTTCTCCTGGTCTCCCATGCGGGTGCAAGAGCCCAAGCACTTGGGCCATCCATCCTCCACTGCACTCCCAGGCCAAAGCAGAGAACTGGCCTGGAAATGGGGCAACCAGGACAGAATCCGGCGCCCCGACCATGACTAGAATCCGGTGTGCCGGTGCCACAAGGTGGAGGATTAGCCTAGTGAGTTGGAAAACATTATGCTGAGTGAAATAAGCCAGTCCCAAAGGGAAAAATACCACTTGTTCTCCCTGATAGGTGACAACTAACTGAGCACCAAAAAGGAAACCTGTTAAAGTGAAATGAACACTATGAGAAACGGTGACTTGATCAGCCCTCACCCTGACTGTTGATGAGCAACTTAATATGTTATCCCTCTTAGTATTTTTTCTGTTTGTTCTACTTGATACTTTTGGTTGAATACTGTAATCAATACACAATTATTCTTAAGTGCTGAAACTTAACTGAAAAGTGATCACTGTTAAACATGAGAGTGGAAGTAAGAGAGGGAAGAGATGTGCAATACGGGACATGCTCAAGCTGACTTACCTCAAATGGTAGAGTTAGAAACATACCAGGGGATTCCAATTCAATCCCATCAAGGTGGCATGTACCAATGCCATCTCACTAGTCCCAGTGATCAATTTCTGTTCACAATTGATCATAATGATAGGACTAAGAACCAAAGGGATCACATAAACAAGAATAGTGTCTGCAAATACTAGCTGATAGAATAAAAAAGGGAGAGAACAATCCAACATGGGAAGTGAGATACACAGCAGACCCATAGAATGGCAGATGTCCTAAATAGCACTCTGGCCTCAGAATCAGCCCTTAAGGCATGCGGATCTGGCTGAAAAGCCCATGAGAGTATATCAGTCATGGAAAGCCAAGACACCCTGGGGGGGGAAAAAAAAAAAAACCCTACATGAAAGATCTCTGCAAGTGAGATCCCAGTGGAAAGAACAGGTCATCAAAGAAGGAGGTACCTTTCTCTGAAGGGAGGAGAGAACTTCCACATTGACCGTGCCTTGTCTAAATATGATCAGAGTCAGTGAACTCAGGGGGCTTCCATAGCCTTGGCAGCTCATGACAAGAGCCTAGGGTGATTACTGATGCCATAAACAAGAGTGTCAATTTGTTAAGTCAACAACAGGAGTCACTGTGCCCTTACTCCTCATGTAGGATCTTTGTCCTTAGTGTGCTGTACATTGAGATTTAATGCTATAACTAGTACTCAAACAGTATTTTTCACTTTAAGTTTCTGTGTGGGAGCAAACTGTTGAAATCTTTACTTAATGTATGCTAAACTGATCTTCTGTATATAAAGAGAAACGAAAATGAATCTTGATGTGAATGGAAGGGGAGAGGGAGTGGGAAAGGGGAGGGTTGCGGGTGGGAGGGACGTTATGGGGGGGAAGCCATTGTAATCCATAAGCTGTACTTTGGAAATTTATATTCATTAAATAAAAGTTAAAAAAAATAAAATGTGAAAAAAAGGGAATTGTCAGAACTGTTGTTAAAAACTTCCTTTTGTATATGATAATTCACTTGTTATCTGTAAAGACAGGAGTTTGAAATATGTGTTTAAATGTAGAAAATCTCGGGAAAAATAAGATAAGGTGGAAAAGTACTTAGTAAACTGTAATTTAAAAAAAAGCTTCCAATGTTTTCATTCCACAATTGTGTAGTCTCTGGTACAGAATAGTTATTTTGGGGAATATATGAGAAAGTGGATTGCTTCACCTTACACCAACCATCACTGGGAGAGAAGACTAGAAGTATGGTGTCAAGGTTTTTTTATAGTACCCAGATCAACTTCTACAAAAATCCCTTGAGTATATTAGTATCAGAATCATGGATGAATTGGAACAATTTTACATCTGTACTAGTTGATGATCTTGCTCAATATTTTATCTTACTTGCTCTCCCAGAATTTTCTGTAAACTCAGTTACTTGGTTTGCAGTGTTTTCATCATCTTTTAATATATTTTTTAATTTAGTTTGCAGATTCTATTTGGTGAGGGAATAATCAATTTTGGAAGTAATTTTAAAATATTATGGAGAGATGAGCTAACACAGCTTTTGATTATTAGATCTGGGATACTTTTAGTCATGGAATAATCTTAACTATTAGTGTAAGATTTGCTGAATGACATTAGCTCTATGAATATGTAATAGTCACATGGCAAACATTTTTGCATCTCTTTTGTGCCTGAATTGACAAACATTTAAATTTTGTGTTGCAATTCTGCTTTTCTAGTTAATAAAAAGCTGTTTCAGAAAAACAATGAAACAAAAAAATGAAACCATGATCTTCTGTGGTACTGAGGGCAATTTTATGCAGTCCATTCAATATTTATGAATGGGTATTTCTCAAATTTGCCCTCACAGCAACCATTCTGCAACCTTCATCTCTGAATTCTTACCAAAGTACTGCCATTTTTTGAATTATCCTCATCAGGAGTGACAAAATTCATTTGTGATAGAATCAAAATTCCTAATCTGGTTTAGGAGATAAACCTAAAACATTAACATATACTGCATTAGGACTGCCTTAATCCATTTTCAGTTGCTACAACTGAATACCACAAACTGAATAGTTTACAAAAAAATGAAATGTATTTCTTACAGCTTTGGAAACTGGGGAGTCCAAGAACATAGTGCTGGCATGTGACAACTCTCCGTGATGCATCAACTCATGGAAGAAGTTGGAGGGCAAGAGAAAGTGACAAGAGAAGGCCAAACTCATTTTTATAGCAAACCTACTCTCATAGTAACTAACCCAGTCCTTTGATAATAACATTAATCCACTAGTAGGTAGAAACCTCATCACCTAACCTACTTTCATTAAGTTCCCACTTCCAAAATTGTCACTTTGGGGATTAAATTTCTAATATATAAACTTCTATGCACACAGTCAAATCATAACTAGGGCCAAAGGATTTACAATTGAGAACAACATGCTATATTAAGTGGCAACGGTAATCTATTTTAAATGTAGAAGAATATCAACAGGGTGGAAGGGATTGTTTTTTCTTTAGTGGAAGTGATGAATTTCTAGAAAGGCATTGCTCTAAAAATTTAGTCATCTTCCACTCAAGTGAAGTCAATTATTTTTCTTGTTTCTCTACACACAAATTGTGTTCTTCTAAATTAACTACCTTGGCAAAGGAGAATGGATCACAATCTTAATTAGTGTAGTATATCCAACCGAGGTAACTGTTTCTGAGGCTCTTTCATGCTACAGTCAATTAAAATCATATATAGGAATAAACGCACCTTGAATTGCCTCTTTTGGAGAAAAGCCTAGTGTATGTCATTAGAACTATTACTTTAAAAGCCTATTGAGAAAAATATTTCCAATTCTCTTTTTCCATATGAATTTTCCATTTTTATTTATCCAGATATTTATTGTCTGATATTTTCCTTGTTTTAATAAAGATTAAAGTTTTAATATGGCATGATTTTACTTTAAACTGAAGTACTTTGGTTTTTTTAATATGTTTAGTTTATTTTTTAAAGTTTTTTTTTTATCTAGAAGCCTTTTATTTAAGGTATACAATCATCATGTACTTCATAAATACAGATTTAGGAACACAGGATTCTTCTCACCCTACCCTCCCTCCCACCCAATGCTCCCACTTTTCTTCCTCCTCCTTCTATTCTCATCCTTATTTTTTACTAAGATCTATTTTCAAATAACTTTATATATGTAAGATTAATCCTACTTTAGGTAACAGCCATGGTAAAATGCATGGACCATTTGCTTGCTCTTCATTAATTATACCTCATTAAGGGACAAAAGTAACCAACAAGCTGCACTGAGTGAACATTCTGAAATTATATAGCATTCTTCTAGAGATTCCTAGTTAATAAAACAGCTAAAATGGAAATATCATGTGGCTTGGAATCTGAAGACCTGCCTAATCATGAGTTGATTCGCATTATTTTAACTTTTTAAAGGCACAGAAACTCTATGCTTGACTTTTTCATTGAGTAAACACAAATAACTATAGCAAACATATACTAAATACTTGAATTCTGTGTGATTCCATGAACAATTATTGCATTAATTCTCATAACAATTCTATGATGCAGACACTATGATCTATCTTTTATGAATGGGAAATCGGTAGCACAAAGAACAGAGGGAGGTACTAGCCGGCGCTGCGGCTCACTAGGCTAATCCTCCGCCTTGTGGCGCCAGCACACCAGGTTCTAGTCCCAGTCAGGGTGCCGGATTCTGTCCCAGTTGCCCCTTTTCCAGGCCAGCTCTCTGCTGTGGCCAGGGAGTGCAGTGGAGCATGGCCCAAGTACTTGGGCCCTGCACCCCATGGGAGACCAGGATAAGTACCTGGCTCCTGCCATCGGATCAGCGCTGTGCGCCAGCCGTGGTGGCCATTGGAGGGTGAACCAACGGCAAAGGAAGACCTTTCTCTCTGTCTCTCTCTCTCTCACTGTCCACTCTGCCTGTCAAATCAAAAACAAAAAACAACAACAACAACAAAAAAAAAAACAAGAACAGAGGGAGATACCAAAGATCAACAGTCAATGAGCTGGAGAACCAGGATGTAAACCAAGGTAGTTTAACTTTCAAGGGAAGACAATTCACCACAAACTGTCTACTTCACTGGTGATAGTGAAGAGAAATTAAGACAATTATGAAAATATACCCTGTAAACACTTAAAGTACTAAGTAAATAATCATTATTTTGGGACTATAATTAATCGATTATGAATTAATGAACATTATAATGTTTTCTTGAGCTTGCCACAAACTTGCTCATGTTAGTGACCCAGAAAGTGGGAATTCCTCCCCTATCCTTTCCTGTTAAGTAAAGAAGCAGAGAAAGCAAGAAAGGAAAATACTATTTGTGTTCTCTAGGTGCATTTGTGTAATAGAAGTTCAAACAATGTTCTGTCTTCAGTATCATTAGATGATTATACACATAAGGAATCTGAGACTCATGTAAATAAGAAATGTATGAAGTTTCCAATACAGAGTAGGGTGGAATCTAAACAGAAATTAATCTAAGTCAAGATCCAGGTTCTTCCTACTTCATCACACTGTCTCATAGGTAGCAGAGAAGACATCCTCACTCTAACTGAGATTAAAAATTCAGCTCAGTGTGTCTTGAGATTTAATACAAATAAGTGACCAAAAGGAATAAAACCACTTTAAAAAGAAATTTTACATATGTGGGGTTAAGTTGTGGTCCTCAACTTTGTTAATAATGCTTGGCAAACTCATTAGAGTAATCAAGTAAGAGTCCATAACATTTTTCAAACATCAACAGCAAAAATATGACCTGCAAATTTATAATGAACCTGTCTAAAGGGAAGAGGTTGATCATATACTTGCGTGACATACTTTGCTAACTTAAGATCAATAATTTTATCATAGTAAACCAAAATTTTCATTTAGAAACTAACTCTATTCATGATCTTTAGTAGTACTGAATTGAGAATTAAAAACGTGTTAAAAGAATTAAAAACATACTTGTACATATATTTTTCACTGTAACAAAGCCACTTAGACAGCCTTATTAAATTGTATTTGCTAATTCATAGACTCTTAACACAAACCTGTGGATTTTATGATGAACTGACAATTTCAGCTTTAAGTTATAAATTTAAGTGAAGAAAATGTCATATCTGGCAACTTACTTAACCATTTAGTCACTCATTTACTTATTTGTTCAATGAGAATTTGAAGATCTAAAATGGGCCAGGCCTACATTAGTGGTGAAAGATATGGAAGAGAAACTTAGTATGTAGGGAACCATCATTTCTGCCTTTATTTTCCTAACTGCTTTTTTTTGACAGGCAGAGTGGACAGTGAGAGAGAGAGACAGAGAGAAAGGTCTTCCTTTGCCGTTGGTTCACCCTGATCCGAAGCCAGGAGCCAGGTGCTTCTCCTGGTCTCCCATGGGGTACAGGGCCCAAGCACTTGGGCCATGCTCCACTGCACTCCCTGGCCACAGCAGAGAGCTGGCCTGGAAAAGGGGCAACCGGGACAGAATCCGGCACTCCGACCAGGACTAGAACCCCGTGTGCCGGCGCCGCAAGGTGGAGGATTAGCCTTGTGAGCCGCGGCGCCGGCCCCTAACTGGTTTTTGAAGTGAGCCAGGAGGAGAACAGAACCAAGTAACATCAGCATGATGCAATGAGTATCTTCAAACAGGTTGGGAAGGAAGCACTTAATAAAGGACATACCTTAATCGAAGGAGCCACTGATGCTTTCTGGAGGTAGAAATGCAGGAGCTAAAAGCTGAAAAATGATTACACTGAGGCCAAGATAGGTGAAGGAAATTGATGGAGAAGAGGTAGACTCCAGAGAAAACAACAAAATAAAGTAAACCATGGTCTGGTTTTCCACAGTGGCTTTGATAACACTCACTAGGGCCTGTTTCTGGAAGAATAATCAAAATGTCTTGTGGATTTCAGTAGAATTACCACTGTGTGTACAGAAGCTAAGCCTGATAGCATTTTGTATATTGGTTCTAAGCCTCAACTTTGATTCTGCAACATATGCTCTTCAAGCCAGGATTGAGCATCACTGTCAATGCTAAGTAATTTATGATCACCTTTAGGTAATCAGGCATTTTGTTCTATTGATCGACATATCAACTTCTTGATGGTACTATGTATTATGGCTAATGCAAATATTTATTTTTCTTGTGAGCTTAATTAAGGGTTTTAATATTGTATTTAAACCTTCAGTGACAATTGAAATGCATTACCCAAATTAAATTCTTTAAGGCTTACCTGATCAAGATTTCGTAAAAGATCAAAGCAATTGAAATTTACATTATTTTATTCTACATACGTTGTTTGCCTAAAGATTTCAGTTGTACATATATAGATATGGCTTATTATCAAAGTTGTTCACTATTTTCACGGACTAAATTGTGTATTAACAGCAATCAACATCAGATGTAGGAGCAAATACTTGTTCAATATTAAAATTAAATTTAGGGGATCTCATTCCCCATTATCTACTAAGAATTACAAGTTCCAATTTAATTGAGAATTCCGTGTTAATCACATGCTTTATAATGAGATAGCTAGCTCTGGCCTTAAGAGCAATGCTTTAACTCCTTAGTGCACTCACTAAGTTGACATTTTTCCCCACTGCCTCACACCTCATATAATGCAATTTTTAAAAAGCAGTTGAGGAAGAGTATCACTTATTGTTTACTTTGTCCGATAGATGTCCTCCCTGCTTATAACTTTCTGACATGAAGAGGTATACCACAGAGAATAAAGAAAACATTAGCCATAAGAGAGGATCTACTCACTTCTCTGCAATTCAAACAGATTCTGTCTCCATATTATGCTAGAACAAAGTAATGACTACAAAGTAAACTATTATTTACCACCTTTGATTGCTAAACTCATTGAAAAGTAATAATTTTCACATGGATATATGCCGTTGTCAACTTGGTAAAGGTATATGATCTTCAACTTACTTAGGAAATCGAGGCTTAACATGGCTAATTAACAATGGTATAGAATTCAGACTCAGACAAATGGCCCAAAGTCTGCAATAATGACCTACATTCTACCTTATGCCAGGTATTAGAAGGAAGAGAAAAGGAATTTCTTTAAAGTGAAACATTATTTGAGTTTTAAGAATGAGTGGCAAAACAATGGTTGAGTTGTAAGACGCAAAACACTGTGTTGAGTCTTGTAGATTCTGAGCAACTTCTGCATGTATTTAACAAGAAAGGAAATCCAAATGGTAACAGAAGCACTGCCTGTTACCTCTGCTTTCTCAAACTCTGGCTGTAAAGAAATATTTGCATCATAATATTATGGAAACATAGTAAACTCATCATAAGGTTGTTTTATTGGAGGAACAATTCTTTCAAAGAAAATAGAGATGAAAGAACAGATGCACAATAAAAAGAAACTGCACACTTTATTTGTTCCTATTCTGATTGCCCACATGGTCTCCTATGAGAATATGTCACTACTTCTTGTTCTGGTTACCTCACAGCACACCACTAAACAAAATTATGATATCCAGTGGCTATTTTAAATATACAGAAAAAGTACTTTATTCACAGAGAATGTTGAAAATTTCAGTCCTTAACTCACAACTGTTTTTGCTGCAATATTTGTGACTACTCAAAAGCCCAATCATAATTTCTAATTTATACAACATTCACTGCTAAATCTTTTCTATAATAATGAACTACACTTACATTCATGCCTCTAGGAAGTAATTAAGTTTACCTGCACCTTAAAATAGGGAAAGAGAGTAAGAGACCCACGTAAACTACTTAAGAGTAAAAAGACGTGAAGCAAAACGAACAATTTGAACATGATTAATTCTTTTTTTTTTTTTTTTTTTTTTTTTTTTTTTTTTTTTGACAGGCAGAGTGGACAGTGAGAGAGAGAGACAGAGAGAGAAAGGTCTTCCTTTTGCCGTTGGTTCACCCTCCAATGGCCGCCGCTGCAGCCGGCGCACCGCGCTGATCCTGGCAGGAGCCAGGAGCCAGGTGCTTTTCCTGGTCTCCCATGGGGTGCAGGGCCCAAGCACCTGGGCCATCCTCCACTGCACTCCCTGGCCATAGCAGAGAGCTGGCCTGGAAGAGGGGCAACCGGGACAGAATCCGGCGCCCCAACCGGGACTAGAACCCGGTGTGCCGGCGCCGCTAGGTGGAGGATTAGCCTATTGAGCCACGGCGCCGGCTGAACATGATTAATTCTTATCTGCTCTCCAAGCGGTCACTGAAATGACTGCCTATGTATAGAGGTAGAGAGAAGTGCATCAGCCTTGGACATTGTCCATGTGCCTATCACACAGAAAGGATGGAGGGCCAGCTCAGTCCATTATCACTGCAGGGAACCTGTAAAGTGAGTGGACAGAATCCCAGAAGATATCCCTTACATCTTCTAATTGATTAGGTGCGGACTGCCCTTACCTGTGTTTGTAGACTCCAGATCTCTATGAATGAGAAGAGATCACATGACAGAGTTGTTCTCCTGCTGCACTCAACCAAGAATGAGGATACCTCCATGTCTATCTCCTACTCAGTACAGCTATAGTGAATGTAAGACCCAATCTGCAAATTCTCTGACACTCCTCCCATCGTTTTGCAATTGCTCTGCTGGGATACACATATTCTATTCATTCCCACAGATCCACTTTTCAGACTGCTATATATTGTGTGTGTTTTTATGTGTTTTTGGTTTCTGTCTTGTGCTTGCTGAGGAGTGGTGTATGTTTGTTAGTATTGGAATACTGTATGGATTTGGTCTAATAAAGTGTGATTCTACATTTGACTCCATCCTTATGTCCAGCTGAGAGAATAAGGAGGAAGTTCATAGTTGATGATGGTTTTACTTTATCATCTCAGAAATTCTGTTATCCAGGTTGAGGGTGATCATAGTAGGGAAACTATTGTACTAAAGACATCCCAGCATTTGCAAGAGTGTTGCCCTCCATTTTTTTTGGCTGGCTACTTTTCTTATGACTCTGCTGGGGAAGGCAAAGTGAAGGCAGATCAAGAAAATAAAACACACAGAGAAACCAAAGGAATGATAGGAATTTCTAAATTTAAAGAGGAATTCAGAGGAAATACCTAAGAAAGAAAGAAGAAAAAAGAGGAGGAGGAAAGGGAAAAGAAGGACAAAGAGGAAATAGAAGAAAAAATTTTGTTGATATGAAGCTCTGAGCTGAAGGAAGGAATGGACCAAATACCAGAGTTTGTGAGGAACCCTTTCTCCTTCTTTCCTTGTTAATCTTCTAATCACAAAGAATAATCTGGTAATAAGAAACAAAGCGATCAGTTTGCTTAAAAGATTGATTTAAGAACCTGACTTGAGCCGTGGACCACAAGATTATCCCTGGTAGTTTAAACTGAATCAGACAAGTGATGTCCACTCAGGCAAGTCTCCCACACAGCCCTGGGCAGCTAAGCCCAGTGTTGAGGGGACCATAGAGACACATCTTCTGTGCCTGCAGTTGGTACTGAAAAACAAGAGAGGAAAAGTTCAGAGGGACAATCTCCTAACTCATGGAGTTAGCTAGTGACCCGGCTGGAGAATGGGGAGAAGAGCCTTCAAGGAGACTCTAAGTGTCACCAAACAACCCTCAAAGAAGGAGCCCTGAGGCAATGGGAGGGAACCACATGGTAGAAGGGCTGGAACCAAGAGGCAGGGAGGAAGCAAACTCAGGGCAAAGGAGATGAAAACGCAAGACCCAGGGGAAGGAACCATGAGGCAGAAGGAGAGGAACCACAAGATACAGGGGAAGGAACCACAAAGCAGAGAGAAAGGAGAAACAAGGCGGAGGGAAAGGAGAAATGAGGCAGAGTCGATTGGACCAAGAGGCAAAGGAGTTGGAATTATTCCATCAACCCATAAACATATTGGCCACAATATATTTAAATGATCCATATGTTTTGATACATTCTTGGAATTTTAATGATGGGCGAAAGCATACATATACTCAGTAGGGAAACAAATTTTAGATACATATAATCTCTAAAGCAAAAGAAAAATCAGGCTGCCCTCGACTTTTTTCTGTCCTGAACATTAACCATCCAAGACAAAAAGCAGCCATATTTATTGCGGTTTGAACAGGAAGCTTGATGCTAATTTAAAGAGCAACGCAAAGGCATTGCTACTACTTTGTAAGAAAGATAGGAGCACATTGCCAAGTATGCAGGGCTCAGAAAACATACCATCTGTATTGTATTTCTTAGAAATTATTCAAGGTCACTTTCCAGCTGATGGAGACATGAATCTGACAAACTTAGAAACGTGAGCCCTTATAAAGGAACGCTAGTAATCATAAAAAATTACATGCACACTTTTGCTTCAATAATTCTTATAAATACATCCATCAAATTTAGTGCATCATAATAAATACTAAAAGAGAAAATATAAACTCCAAAAGTGAATACTAACCTGGATTTTGAAATTCAGAATTATGTTATGATGAACCTGAAATTTTAACATGGGAGAGAGAAGCAACTGACAGAAATGCAAGTATATTGAATTTCTGTGGAATCATTAAAAATTACATCACTTTTACTTTAATAATTTGAAAATGTTTTTAATATCTTAAATACTACTACTATGTATATAACACTGCTATATCTATAACATTTCTTTGATCCATATTTCAAGGAACCAAAAAGCTAAGAAAAATGAAACCCCTGAATATTTTATTATTCTCCACAGACATCTTAAGATTACTTTGTTTAAATACAAAATCATTTGTAATTTTGGTTGCTGTCTTGAATGGAATATTACGTTTTGCTAAATTTTCTGGTTGCTTGTTACTACTGACTTTAATGAATGATTGTTATAAATAAATCTTATACATGGGACCAGTCTTACATCAGCAATATCAGCTAAATTAAAAAGCAATGGGGAAAAAACTTTAAAGAACTCAGAAAGGCATAATTCAGAACCTACAACCAGACAAATAATATTAGAATATGGGAATGAAAAAAAGACATTTACCAGTTACAGAATGACAAATACGCTGACGTATTTTTTGCTGTATTAGTAGTTTAATTGTCATCAAGTATTATGGCTTGCCATAGTACAAAGTCTTCCAATAGCTAGTAAAATGTTTATAGTTTTAAAATTTTTATTATACATATTTATGGCACATGATGTGATAATGTTGCAATGTATACAGTGTATAATGTTCAAATCAAGGTAAGCAGCATTTTCATCTCCTTAAACATTTATCATCTCCTTGTGTTAGAAACCTTTGAACTCCTCTTCTAGCTATTTACAAAATGTATAACAAATTATAAACTTTAGACACCCTATCACACTATAAAACACTGGTACTATTTGTTCTTATTTAACCATGTTTTGTTTTCTGTTGCCTGAGCTTTTTCTATTTCTCCTTCCACCCCCTTTCCCACGCCCAGCCTCTAGTCATCACTATTCTACTTTCTTCACCCTCCACATATGGATGAGAATATATAGTATTTGCCTTTCTATGTTGGCCTGAAGTATTAAAGGATATAGTTTAGCAAGAGGAAGAATGGATTCAGGAGGAAATAACAATAAGAAATAATAAAACCCTTTTAAAATCAGTAATAAATCAAACTAAGTTAAAAGTATGTTCATCAGCAAGTAAGATTTTAGATGATATCTATATGGGAAGTAGGGATTTGAGGGATAAAAAGAAGCAAAAGTACCCCCACAGTCCCTGACTTATGCAAAAGGAGAATGAAGATAAAGACTAGATTATGGTGGAAAAATATAGGCTCAATTATGTTTCATAACAATCTTAAAGACCCTCTTCTTCTTTTCTTTCCCAGCTGTGTTGGTGTATTCAGCATGGCTGGGGCAAAAGAGGCAACCTGCAAGTTCGGGAGGTTGACACAGAAACTGAGCAAATGGATAAATGTACTGAAGTTAGTTGGAGCAAGCTTTCTCTTCGTTAGAGAAACAAGTTACAAATATGGGTGGAGAAAATGCTAGAGCAGACTTTGTGGTGTTGTGTTGGTACTGGTTGGGGTATTAGTGTAAACACATGTTTTTTAATACATAATAAATATAGAAGTACACATGGGCATGCATATTATTAAGCTCTGTCCTGGAATCAGTGACACCTCAGTAATAATGAGCACACTGAGCACCGAAACCTTGGTTTGTACATCCTCCCTCCTTCCCCCTAGTAAAGAGTCACGTAGCCTTGGAGAAGTGGCTGTGCCAGAAAATAAGCAACTGCTCAAAGAATGAAGGGAGCATATTATAAAAAAAATAAATAAAAATGCAAAAGTAATCTTGCAAGGCAAAATGTTAGGTAATAGAGCTACCAAGACAAATAATGATAATAATGAATCATAATCCTTGAATAAATAGGAGTCTGTGACTCTGCACTAATATTTTAAACATGAAAAATAAATGGGAAACTAGAAAGCTTTGTCATATCACAGAATGCCAAGTAATAAATCTGGAAGGAAAGATGGAATCAGAAAATATCCTCTGGAAAACATACTACTTTATTTCAAGCAAATATCTGCAGTGGATGCTAAAATTACAGATGACACTTTGATGAAGTACAGGATAGTCATACAGTAACTCTCTGAAAAATATTTACCGATTACTAATTAACCAAAATATTTTTAAAATTTTAGTAGAGAAACCTAGCAGATACCACCTTGATAAAGATAACATAACATATATTGTCATTATTGGTCTCTTTCATGATGTACTAAGCCCAGAGTATCACTATAACCAAAGCATGGCCTAACTCTAACCATGAAGAAACAAGTCAAATGTCATTATTGACAAGATCAAGGAGCTGCTTCATTTGAGAGAGACTATAGAGAAATGATGACTAAACATATTACATGATACGTGATTGGACTCTGGCCTGGGAAAAGTAGCTATGGTGGGCATTGCTGAGAGAATCTATAAAATTTGAATGGTTACATTGTATTCATACTGGTTTTCTGATATCCATGGCTCTAATATGTTATGTAGGATAGTGTCCATGTTTGAAGTACATGCTGACATATCAAGGAGTAATGAGCATTTATACTTGTGTGTGTGTGTGCATGCACACCCATGCACCTGTGTATGTGTCTATGTGTTACACAGAAAGCCATTTGAATAAACACACAGAAAATTAATAATTTGGTGGTGACTGAACTGAAGGTAACTATGATAGATTTTAAGCTTGCCTTTAATAATTTACTTTCATACAGAGTAATACATTCAGGCAATAAATAAATATTTGAAAATTAATTCATAAAAAGACTTGAAAGATATTTTATCCATAGCTAATACTAATTTTCTATAAGAAGTTTATTTTTCTGCCTTGCTTTAATACTTTTTTCTTATAATACACATATATTACGTTAATAATCAGAAAAATATAGATACTATTTTAAATAGATATTAGCAAAAGGAAAAAACCAAAACACTCCTGGGTCAGAATCTTATGAGATTACATAATGTAGATTGAGTCCCCAAAAAATTTAGATACAATATAATATGGGATTTCCTCAAAAAATTCAGTTCCTCCAAAGGTGAAGGAAGGAAAAGTTTAGTGGCCTGAAGATCTATACTCTAGCTCTGTGGCACTGAGCATTACCTTTTCATGGAGACCTTGTGTATATTCCTGCTCTGGATCCATGAGTTGTGCCAAGGAGCATTCGATGAGTATAAGGAACTGTGACTAAAGATTCCTGAGAGCACACTAGGCCTGAAATTCAGAGAGGTCAGCATGTGTTTATAGAAATTCAGGTTTTAATTAGCCAATGCTCCCAGGTCACAAGGGACAATAATAAACAATATTTATCATCCCTTCTGCACAGGTCATAAGGCTGAGCATGGAACATAGCAGCCAGACCAACCCTGGCAATTAATAGTAACATTAAGATTATCCTGAGACATGCTCACTACACATAGTAGCCAGGGAGGAATACCGTAACAGAGACTCCATCATCACACTTCCACTAGTATGACAAAAAAGTAACCAACTGATGACAATCAGAATTAAAGTAAATTTTCAACAGTTTCAGTGTACACATATGTTAGATATGCTTTTGAAAAAGCACATTTCTGAGTTATTTGAAAAATCGTGACAATAACTCTGCATGAATTTAAAAAGAAAATTATGTCTGTGCTGTATCTAACATAATAACACAGAATCTCATTTGAACATTTCAAAACACTCATGAAAAGTTAAAATGCTGCAAAACAAGAAATTCCCTTTATAAAATTCAGCTTCTCAAATATTTGGTAGTTAAAGGAAAACCAAGTAGTACTCAAAGCACAAAATGCTACTTAAAGCATGTTGATGACTCCCCATCATTTAAATGCTGTTATTTGTTTCTTCATTCTTTAATATACTTATTTCAGAATTATGGGCATTGATCATATTTCCTGAAGAGACTCCTATAGACAACTTAGGGTATGAACAACACTGTAGGTATAAGATATAAATATGGAAACAAGAGTGGTATTTCTGTAAAAACCAGTCTAGTAAAAACCAGAGGCAACATCACCTCATTGATGTCACCACAATTGTCTACTTTGTCAAGTGAGTTTTGTCAAAGAAAAACCAAGGATAATGATGGAATCTGGGAGAGGAATTCCTGGAACATTCTACTGGACAACAAGACGTGTTGAATTATGGGTGTTCATCCAAAACTTGTCTAGCAATGAAGATGTTTGAAATGATTTTCTTCTGTCAGCTATAAATTTAGGAAGTCAAATGGGTTTAAAATCTGGAATGGCAACCCCAGCTCTGAAAAGAATCATCTTAACTCAGAGTTAAGCTCTCTTGTGAAAATAATCTAGGATAGGCATCAAGACAAACCTGAGAGAAGGGCACACAGCATCTTCCATAGCATGTAAAAGTATATGACATGGGGGCCAATGCTGTGGTGCAACAGGTAAATGCCCTGGCCTGAAGCATTGGCATCTCGTATGGGCGCCAGTTCAAAACCCAGCTGCTCCACTTCCTATCCAGCTCTCTGCTATGGCCTGGGATAGCAGAAGACGGCCCAAGTCCTTGGGCCCTGCACCCGCGTGTGAAAACCTGGGAGAAGCTCCTGGCTTCAGATCAATGCAGCTCCAGCTGTTGCGGCCAATTGGGGAGTGAACCAGCAGATGGAAGACCTTTCTCTCTTTCTCTCTCTCCTGCTCTCACTCTCTCTCTCTCTGCCTCTCCTCAATTTGTGTAACTCTGACTTTCAAATACATAAATAAATCTTTTAAAAAATAGTATATGACATGGAAAAGAAAGCCAGGATGAAATAAGAAACTGAGATAAAAGAAAAACAGAATGGGATGCACAAAAAGATCCACAGATATGCCAAATTTCCAAATAGACACAGTCAAAGATAGAATCTATTGACTTGAGAGATGGAAGTAAGTAATATTCCAGGAACGAAGAGCAAAGTGAGAAAGATCCTTGATATTCTACAGAAATAGAACTTGATACAAGAGTTCACATGAATGCAATGTACTAAGGAAGTGATCTCAGCAAAAACTTGTAAGGGAGGAAGAAATCAAAAAGATCAAGTAGGAATGTAAATCCACAGGATGTCTAGAGCCCTTTGAAAGACAGCTTGCAAAATTATGATAGACAGCTAGTCTCAGCTTGAGTCAAAAGCATTGGGCTTTTTAATCTCTAAATATATTAGTCATTGACTATTGGTCATTCTCT
This sequence comes from Oryctolagus cuniculus, assembly GCF_051225735.1. Taxonomy (NCBI): domain Eukaryota; kingdom Metazoa; phylum Chordata; class Mammalia; order Lagomorpha; family Leporidae; genus Oryctolagus; species Oryctolagus cuniculus. Next base: position 60,846,564 of record NC_142878.1, read on the forward strand.
GATCAAAGCAGCCTCAAGAAAAGTTTTCCAAAGAAAAGTTACAGGTGCAAACCATCAACAGTAATTCAGGTAGCAGTGGGGAGGGGGGAGGCAGTCAAAGTGATACTTTAAATCATTAGCAATAGCAGCTACTAATAGAAAATATAAACAAATAAATAAAAGTTAAATGACAGGAAGGGTGAATACAGAATTTACAGAATTTTCAAATCCAGATCCCTTCTTTGAATCAGACATTAACGCTGCCATGTACCCACAGATGCAGTATCTTGAAATCATTATTTAATAAAAAGAGAAAGTGAAAATAACAGATGTTCACGGCTTATTTTTTGAGTTTAAAATGGAACAAGGGCAATATATTTAGCAAAATCATATTTTGAATCTTGGATATTGGTCTTTTCCAAAGCTAGCAATATACACAGCCTGGTACTTCCTAGAAATGCTGGGCAACTCCAGGAAGCAGCAGTCCTCAAGTGAGTGTGAGAGGATACAGCAGATGCTCTACAGTGTACGGTGTTGCCAGCAACACAGTTCCTTTCTCCCTAAGGAAGAGGGGTACAAGTATTCAACAAATAATATGATGTGTTCAAAACTTTATCATAAAATGGGCTTTGGGGCCTATGTTGTGGTGCAGTGAATTAAGCCACAACTTGCAATGCAGCCATCCCATATGGGTGCTAGTTCAAGTCATAGCTGCTCCACTCTCATTCAGCCCCCTGCTAACGTGCCTGGGAAAGCAGCAAAAGACAGTCCAAGTCCCTGGGCTCCTGCACCCATGTAGGTGACCCAGACAGAGTTCAGGCTCCTGACTTTGGCCAGGCCCAGCCCCAGCCATTGCAGCCTTTTGGGGAGTTAGCCTACAGATACACGATCTCACGAGTGCTCTCTCATTCTCTCTCATTCTCTCTCTCCCTTTGTCACCCTCTCTCCCTCTCTCTCTATCTCTGGGTTTCAAATAAAATAAATCTTAAATAAAGAAATAAACAAGGTTTGTGCTAGATGATTTTGCCACACTGTATGTTTTGAGCATTTTTATAGTAGGCTAGGCTAAGCTAGCATCTGTATTCCATAGATAACTCATGCCATCAAACAGCAGAACCAATGTCAGAAGATTCTACTTAGGTAAAAGAAAACAATGTTTATATAAGTCACTAGAGTTGGTCTTTAACAGCAAAATCAGTGTATATGGACAACAAGGATACCAGAAAAAGATATCACAAGAAAAGGACAACTTCATCCAAAATCACATTACAAAAATATAAAAATTCTAAACAATATAACAGTAAGTCAAATCTAGCATTATATAAAATGAATATATCATGATATAGAAGCTTCCAAAATTAAAACCCCAACAGGATGTTATAGGGGATTAAACTGATTCTAAGATCTATATAGAGGAAAATGTTGAAAAGAAGCTAAGAAATTTTTGAAAAACAGTACATTCCTTCAAAAATATGTATTAAGTGATCCCTATTTTCCAACTAGGAATGTTAGTTGTATTCCCTTAGCTATTCACACCATTTATCAGTTTTTCCCTTCATTTTCCATATATATGCTTATTATTATAGGTGCCATAAATAGCTGTAAATAAAATAATTTAATGTCAAATGATAGAAAAGGATTTACAATACCTATCAATTCAAAAAACAAAGTGAACACAAGCATGAGAAGTCAATTCACATAAGAATACAACACTTAACATGTACTGAGCACTTACCATGACAGGCACCAACCTATGTACCTTAAGGATTTTTTTAAATCCTCACATTAACACTATAAAATATCTGCTCATATTATCATAATTTGTGTTTGAGGAAGCAGAGCTTCGCACTATAGTTTAGCTTTCCCTCAGTAATGAAGTCTGAATTTGAACTAAAATTCATCCATTTTTGGAGTTCAAGAACTTTATCAATATGTTCTATAAGGACCATAATCATCACAATCATCACAATACGTTATCACAGTATATTTATGTTTTCAACCTAACTAAATAAATAGGCACTGGAACAGCAATGGTCAACCATCAAGTTGTGCAGACATACAAAGTCTTTCGGGAGGGCATTCTGGCAGAGTTTAAACACACATTGAAACAGTGTTTATGCTTAAAGGAATTTCTCTTGACAAAATAAGGAGAAACGCAGATTTAATTTTATATACAAGGATGTTTACCTCAATGCATTTTCCTATAGGAAAAATGTTGAGCTCATCTAAATGGTACAAAAATTATGGTACCTTCATAAGATGAATGACTATAAAGCTTTAGAAGTCAAAATTAAGAAGAGTATGTAATCACATATGACATGATATCTATATAATATTAATTATTATATATAATATTAAATATTATTATTAATGAAGGAAGGAGAAATAATAGCATATAAAATTAAGCCCCATGCCAAATTTTCTATGAAAAAATGTATTTACATATGGCATTATACACATACAATAATTTTTATAAAATATAAGTTATAAATGGATAGCACAATGAAATATTATTTATGTATCAAAAAAAACTATAGAAATTATTATCACTGAAGTAATTTTGAAGAAGGAGGTGTTAACTTTTTTCCTAAAACTTGACTGCATTCCCTTATCTTTCTACAGATGTCTATTACTTGGCTAATACATGTACATAAACATAACTAAATAAAAATAAAATCAGATTAAAAATAATTCCATTATTTTTTGCATAGAATCCAACTAAAACTTCTAAATATACAAAAGCACTGCTGTTAGCCTTTCATCTGCCTGTCCTCATCGAGGGAAAATACTAATTAATTTATAGGTAATATTTAAAGTTTATTTTATGCAATGTGTCAGCAGATGCAGTTAAAAGAGAAAAGTGTGTTTTACAATCCTATGAAGGTAATAAATGCCAGACAGATGTAGATACAGTTATGACTTTATGAACACCCTGGGTAACATGCCCGAGGAAAACCTTACACAAATACCAAATGACAAGATGTGTGTTGTAAGCACAGTCAAGGGACTGTTCTTAACTCCATGTGTAATGTAGGTGAGATAGAGGGTTAAAGGCTGCAGGGCAGTGGTCCGACAATAAACCCCCTGCATGTGTAGGGTTTGATGGGGTGTTAATTGAGTAGCAGGTGAACATAAATAGAAAGCACCACGGGTGTGTAGGGGGAGTCTTTTTGTTGATGAGGGAACATAAAAATGCTGAGCTCTGTAATAAGAAATAAATACAATCTGGGGTTTATGTCTCCAACCTCATTCTACCCTCTGTAGTATGGGCACCTCTAGTTGAAAACGCTTGCTAGGGAGTAATAATATGGCTTTTAAAATTTGTGGGTGGTATTGGAAAAAAATCAGATTCCTGAGGCTTATGAAACCTAGGGTTTTGTGTCTTGTGTTTTGATTTTGTTTGTTTATGGCTACACGCAACATTTTGGTAGGGTCGTTGTTATTTTCTGAATTGACTGGCCCAGAATGTCTCAACACATAAAGATAGTGGCTGGGTCACTCACCATCAGACATAAAATTTCAACAGAATTTTAACAGGACATGGGCAACAATAAATATAAAATAGAGTGGACAGAAATATGAAGAATGACTCGAGCTTTCTGAAAATCAGGACTGTTTAAAAGAGAAGGTATCTTTCTGTTAGTTCACCTTGACAGGCTATATCAGGATATACAAATAAATACTTGAATAAAATATTTTAGGTTCTAATGTTGGAATTTCACTTTGCCAGAAAATCATATAACACAAACACACATACGCACCACAATGAAGATCTACCTTTCTCTGAGAAATATGTTCAGATACTTGTACAGTAACATATTCAATTAAAAGTTGTACATTTGAAGAGAATAAGGCCCCTGCCTACCGAGTTGTTACTTCTGTAATATATGAAATACACTGCATGTGATATTGTTAAGCTATTAAGCTTTATTAATATAGTTAATATTCATGCTGCCCTTCCTGTGTACTGGGAACTGTACTAATCACATTACAGGCACCATGTCATTGATTCCCCAAACAATCTGAGTACACTTTTTTTTGAGACATATACCTCCATTTAATACAGTAAAAGAAAGTAAGTCCTTGAGAACAAGTTTTATCATTAACTAAAGAAGCATCTAAGAAAACAAGCAATGGAGTTGGACACTTAGACATAACTAAAACTTATGGGACATAAGAATATCCTCCACTTAATACACTAAAATGAAATAAATCTTTGAGAACAATTTTACTATTAACTCTCATAATACAACTCTTTGACGACCGAGGTCCTGCTAGGGAAGTTAGTGCACAGCGACTCCTGTTGTTAATTTAACAATTGGCACTCTTATGTATGACGTCAGTGACCACGCGAGGCTCTTGACATGGTCTGAATACACTTTTACAGATGCAGATACCAAAATATCTTTCCTAAAGTCATCGAAATAGTTCTGAAGCCAAATGTTGAATCCAAGTAAATTGACGGAGCACAAATCCTAAATTACTAAGTTATACTTCCTCCCACAGTAAGTCTTCAAGTTTGTACATAGTAGTCACAAAATGAATGCTTTGTTATCACAGGGATTCCTGCTACTGTAACAGAGCAGATAGAATAATAAAAAGTTTACTTCCTTAGAGGTCGAGGACGCTGGTTCTCAAATTTTAGCATTCAGATGAGTCATCCTGGAATCTTTTTAAAAATGCCTAAGATGTGAACTGGGATTCTTTGTTCCCCAAAGTTCCCAGGTGATGCCTGTGCTACCCTCAGAGACCACACTGTAAGAAGCAGGTGTGTGGATGCTGCTTGAGATGGAGTTTGATGAGGTATAAAGCTCCAGTTGTTTCTCTTTGCGTTTTTCTTAAACCTTCTTTCTGTGAAGTCAAAATCTAGTCCACAACATGCATCTCTACCACCTGCCACTTGCCATGCCTACCTTACTCTTCCCCAACCCAAAGAAGAAAGCCAAAATTCAAACATAAATAGGAACTTCAAGTCAAATTCTGGGTGGGAAATAACCAACTCAGGGACATGTTAAAAAAAAAAAAAAAAACCTGTGTGTCTTCTTTGCATCATATTATATATTATAGGCTGTTTTAATAAAAGTTTTGTAATAAATCTCAATAGCCAAAGCCTATATATCATTAAGTACACAGGAAACAATCAGACTAACAGGCATTCCCAGAATCACCATCTTGAGAATTCTCAAAGCAACCCAGCAAGTACAAGAGCCACAAAAAGCAAAATGTTTATTCACTTAGGAATCAAGATATTACCCAGAAACCTAAGATCAGTGTAGGTCTTAGGTTTTCCTCTCTCATCCAAACTCACCTCTTCATAGCAAACCATTTAGCACATGCTTAAACTTGACATAACACACAGGATCTCTGTTCCATTTGCCACCGCTTGACCATTTCTCATTTCACTATAATTGCCTAATATGGGGCAAGGGAAGGTTCCGGTCCACTCTCTGGACTACTTCAGCACTATTCCTGACACTACCACCAGACAACACTTTCAAATTATTCATCTAGTGTCCTTGCTTTGCTTTACATCCTTTAACAGCTCCCTGTGCCATTAAAGTTCAGATTTCCCGGTCCAGCACACACTGCTCATTGTGACCAAACTCATCTGTCTCAATAGTTCATTCCTTCCATTAGCTCCCATCACCCTCTTCCTGGACACAGAAAGAGAATCGGGGTGTTTTACCCCTTCATGCCTTCTCATGCTATTTTTACCTAGAAGACCCCAGCCTTCTCTTCTACTCTCTTTCCCAGCCCCACTTCCTATAGACCCCATCAATTTGCCAATACTCAGCTCAAAAAGTATTCTGACAGATCTGGCAGCTTGCTGAATCCTACCATTAAGATAGAGAAATTACAGTAGAAAACCAAGATTCTATGGAATACATCACAATAACACTAGATCACAACTGTACTCACAAAGCTCCAAAATATTACTGGATAGGGGCGAAATCAACAAAAGCCACTAGATACATTTGGTATCAAAACTGTGTGGGGAAAATCAGACGAAAGGCAAAGGAACCAGCAAAAACCCCAAGAGCTGGAAGCACTCAGTTCACACTCAGGTCCTCACTGGAAGGCACAGGGGCCCTTTCTGAGAGCAGCAGGTGAAAATGGAAAAGGATTTTCAAAGTCCCAAGCTGAGCATAAGCTAAATGGTCCACAGTAAGATGTAATGGGCCTAGAGAGTTTTGGAGTCGGGACATCGACATTTTGAAAACTGACAAGTGGGGGCCAGCATTGTGGCTTAGCTGGTTAAGTAACTGCCTGCAATGCCAACATCCCTTGCGGCCACTGGTTCCAGTCCTGGTGACTCCACTTTGAGTTCCTGCTGCTGGACTCTAGGAAGCAATGAAGAGGGCCCAGGTAGTTAGGCCCCTGCCATGCAAGTGGAAGACCTAGATGAAGTGCTGGTTCCTGGTGGCCTGGCCCAGCCCTGGCCACTGCAGCCATTCTCTCTCTCTGTATACTCTGCTTTTCAATTAAATAAATAAACCTTTTTTTAACTTTTATTTAACAAATATAAATTTCCAAACTACAGCTTATGGATTACAATGGCTTTTTCCCCCCCATAACTTCCCTCCCACCTGCAACCCTCCCCTCTCCCACTCCCTCTCCCATTCCATTCACATCAAGATTCATTTTCAATTCTCTTTATATACAGAAAATCAATTTAGTAGATACTAAGTAAAGATTTCAACAGTTTGCACCCATACAGAAACACAAAGTGTAAAGTACTGTTTGAGTACTAGTTATAGCATTAATTCACATTGTACAACACATTAAGGACAGAGATCCTTCATGAGGAATAAGTACGCAGTGACTCCTGTCATTGACTTAACAAATTGACACTCTTGTTTATGGCGTCAGAAATCTCCCTAGGCTCTTGTTATGAGTTGTCAAGGCTATGGAAGCCTTTTGAGTTTACCAACTCCGATCTTATATAGACAAGGTCATAGTCAAAGTGGAAGTTCTCTCCTCCCTTCAGAGAAAGGTACCTCCTTCTTTGATGGCCCGTTCTTTCCACTGGGATCTCACTCACAGAGATTTTTCATTTAGATTTTTTTTTTTTTTTTTTTTTTTTTTTTTTTTTTTTTTTGCCACAGTGTCTTGGCTTTCCATGCCTAAAATACTGTCATGGGCTCTTCAGCCAGATCCGTATGCCTTAAGGGCTGATTCTGAGGCCAGAGTGCTATTTAGGACATCTGCCATTCTATGAGTCTGCTGTGTATCCTGCTTCCCATGTTGGATTGTTCTCCCCCTTTTTAATTCTATCAGTTAGTATTTGCAGACACTAATCTTGTTTATGTGCTCCCTTTGGCTCTTAGTCCTATCATTATGATCAATTGTGAACTGAAATTAATCACTTGGACTAGTGAGATGGCATTGGTACATGCCACCTTGATGGGATTGAATTGGAATCCCCTGGCACATTTCTAACTCCACCATTTGGGGCAGGTCTGATTGAGCATGTCCCACATTGTAAATCTCCTCACTTTCTTATTCCCACTCTTATATTTAACAGAGATCACTTTTCAGTTAAATTTAAACACCTAAGAATAATTGTGTATTGATTACAGAGTTCAACCAATAGTATTAAGTAGAACAAAAAAATTACTAAAAGGGATAAAGTATTAAGTTGTACATCAACAGTCAGGGCAAGGGCTGATCAAGTCACCGTTTCTCATAGTGTCCATTTCACTTCTGCATGTTTCCTTTTTGGTGCTTGGTTAGTTGTCACCAATCAGGGAGAACATATGATATTTGTCCCTCTGGGACTGGCTTATTTCACTCAGTGTGATGTTTTCCAGATTCATTCATTTTGTTGCAAATGACCTGATTTCATTGTTTTTTATAGCTGTACCAAAAAATGGAAAAATTTTCCATGCTCATGGATTGGAAGAATCAATATCATCAAAATGTTCATTCTCCTAAAAGCAATTTATAGATTCAATGTGATACCAATCAAAATACCAAAGACATTCTTCTCAGATCTGGAAAAAAATGATGCTGAAATTCATATGGAGACACAGGAGACCTCGAATAGCTAAAGCAATCTTGTACAACAAAAACAAAGCCGGAGGCATCACAATACCAGATTTCAGGACATACTACAGGGCAGTTGTAATCAAAACAGCATGGTACTGGTACAAAAGTAAACCTTTTTTAAAAAAGAAAACTAACAAATAAAACAACTTTCACATAAAAAAGACTGGTACCGAGGAGAAACTGCTGGAACTATAAAACCACAAAGAGCAGGGCAAGGAGTCGAGGAAGAAAGACAAGACAAGGTCAAGGTAAAGGTGAGAAAAGCAGCAGGGGAGCAAAATCTAAGTTTAAAGCCATTTTTCCTTTCCAGAAGCAACAGAAGAGGTAGCTGTTCTGGCTAATTCTATCTTCTAAAAGTGTAAGAAAAGTCATTTCACTTAACAATGAACAGAAGCAAAGGATCACAAAAAGATTCCATATAAAATTAGTGAAAAGAGATAAAAGAGTGAAATAAGTCATTTAGTTAATGAAAATAGACCAGAAAAATATGCCCACAGCGCAGATGAAGGACCTAATGTTCCAAAATGAGCTAAAAATAATTCAGAAAATTATAGACTCTATAAATAACAACAAGTATCAGAACTTGAAGACTTGGAAGTGAGATGATTAAAGAAAAGAATGACTTTAAAAGACAGGTGAAAATTTCAGGAAAAAAATTAAAAATAAATGAAAATAGCTATCTCCAAACTTAAGGAGAAATGCCAAATCAAATAATACAACAGAATATACTTTAAGAGAAACAGAACATGGGGACGGCGCCGCGGCTCAGTAGGCTAATCCTCCGCCCTGTGGCACCAGCACACCGGGTTCTAGCCCCGGTCGGGGCGCCGGATTCTGTCCCAGTTGCCCCTCTTCCAGGCCAGCTCTCTGCTGTGGCCAGGGAGTGCAGTGGAGGATGGCCCAAGTGCTTGGGCCCTGCACCCCATGGGATACCAGGAGAAGTACCTGGCTCCTGCCATCGGATCAGCGCGGTGTGCCGGCCACAGCACGCCAGCTGCGGCGGCCATTGGAGGGTGAACCAACGGCAAAGGAAGACCTTTCTCTCTGTCTCTCTCTCTCACTGTCCACTCTGCCTGTCAAAAAAAAAAAAAAAAAAAAAAGAGAAACAGAACATGGAAAAGAGAAAGTTTTATAGAAAATAAAATTAATAAAGATTTTTTTAAGAAGCATTTAACAATTAGTGATAAATACAGAAGAAAAGATGATTCAAACTAAATAATAATACTCTCTGAAGAACAAAAACAAATCAATGAACAGAACAAACACTAAAAATATAATTCAGGGTAACTTTTAAAAATAATCCTTTCTTTTGAAAATATGTTTCTTTCTGTCAGGAACCCATGTTAAAGTGGTAGAAGTGCTAACTAAACATATTTGTCCATTATACATTGCATACATAATATTGTATTATCATACTGCAGCCTATAAATACATACAATTATTATCTATCAATAAAAATGTTTCCTAACTCCATCCTCCAAATGCTTAGAAATAATGCACAGCTGAAATGAGTGCCTCAAGCCTCCAGAAAGTGGCCTCCAAGACTCCTCAATAAAAAAACAAACAGGGGTTCCTGAAGAAACCGCTGACTCTGGGTCTGTATTTGGGACAGGAAATGTTCAAGACGAATCTCCATGAATTAATGTGCAGACTGGATCAGCTTTCAATTTATGATCACCAAGCCAGCAGTGCCAGCATTTCCTGGACACTTGTGAGGGTGCCAATCCTCTGCTTTACCTTAGCTCTACTGAATAAGAACTCAAGCCTTCCAAACGATGGTGACTAACACTGAAAGTTGAAAACCGCCAGCTGAAGGTAATAATTATCCATGGCTCTTCACTTGAAAACATGAGAAACCGCCAGACATTGGGTTCTCTCTGACACAACTACGCACCAGCAGCCTGTGAAGTAATCCTTCCCCTCCAGCTAAACCCTTTCTTCAACTTTAAAAGAATCACTTTGTTTATCTGAAAGGACAACACAGAGAGAGAGAGAGAGACAGAGACAGAGACAGAGAGAAAGACGGAGCGAGGATCTTCCATCTGCTGGTTCACTTCCCAAATGGCCACAAAATGGCCAGGGCTCAGCCTTTCTGAATTCAGGAGCTTGGAACTCCTTCCTGACTCCAACATGCCAAAACACATGTTGAACCGGAGTCAGATTAATTTCTAATTCTAACAATCAACTTATAGAAAATAGAAATAGAAAGGATGGTGTTAAATAAAAACAAAGAAATTCAATTTAAAAAATCCAGACTGAAATTCCATAAGCTAAATCACCTAGGTCTTTCCAACAAAGAAATTACATGGAGGGAAATTATACATGGAAAGAAGTTTTAGACTGCGAGAGAATAATTATAACAATATGTGGACTTTACTTGATCCAAATTAAAATAAACTGAAAAGGATATTTATGAGTCTTTATCAATAAACATTCCATCATATTGAAATTTAATTGTTGATTTATTTGAAAGATGATAATACTGCTTTTTTATGTTTTTGCAACGAATTTGAAGTTATATGCTGTCCAGACAAAATTTCAAAATAAACCTGGAGACAAAGTGTGGCGGTGGATGAGGTAAACAAAATTGGCCTTGAGTTGCTTATTGAAATTGAGTGATAGTTACTTAGAGGCTTATTTTAATATTATTTTATTTCTACATATTTGAACTTTTCAATAATAAAAATTTTTACATCAAGGATCATCTCTTTCCAAAAAGCCTCCCTTTGTACCACCTCCAACTTGATTCAGTGGGGGGCTGAGTTTGGTTCACCTTTATAACCCAATGTTTATAGAGTGCCTGAACACAGCATCATTTTCAGTTCAAGGTCCCATGGGAAAAGAAATCACACTCAAACAAGGTAAGTGAAGAGGGTTCAAAACAAGAATTATTGATAAAGATGCAACCAGAGCTTAAAGATAGAACAGGCAGTGGTGAGCGCAGGCACCTGGTAGCAGCAGAAGGCCAGTGCCTGCTTCATTCTGCCCAGAAAGAAAGCACACAAAGGATCTACCTGCAACCCAGCAACAGCAACAAGATCTAGAGGCCCATAGAGGCAGGGAGAGTTTTCTGGAGAAATCTGTATCTCCTAATCACTCCCTTACCCTGCCGGTACCCCCAACTAGTGGGATCCAAACATAAGAAGAGAGCACATTAAGGCAGTCAACAGAGAAAGACCACGATCCTGACACGAGATCTCGAGAGTGACAAAACCCATCACATCAATCAATAACCATTTTGAATAAAGGAATGATGCCCCAAGGCAGATCAAATTCAGAGGCCAAACCACATGATGGTCCAGAAAGCAACCAATATTGATGTTCAAGGAAGATGCAAAGTTACAGAGACAAGAAGCTCAATTATTCTCACAGATTTAGGACATTTCCAAATCATGATTCTTCACCTGTGTGTGTGTGTGTGTGTGTACACACCTAGGAATGGGGGCTCACACACAAGGTATGTGTGAGTGTAGGGAGGAGCCCCTGAGGACATTTTCCTCACACAGATTTTCTTGCTCTCAATCCACAGAGCACAGGTTTTGAAAAAATCCGGAGTTCCTTGTGACAGATTATTTAAATGGCCACAAATATTTCCACCAATCATTTAAAAGAAACATCTTTCTCTTTTCCACCAGCATTCCCTCTTTAATAAAGAAGTTTTATTTGGATGTATACTGTCTTACCTCCAGTAATATTTTTAAGCAACATGCTAATATCAGAATATCAGCGTAAATACACCTGCAATTGTCAGTTAACCTCACACTATTATTTTTAGACTGCCTGCGGCAGTTATCAGTACTGCCAGAAGGGGAAAATAACACAGAATCAGGCATTTTCAAATTCTTTCTCACAAACCAAGACACCAAATGGGCTCATTATCAACACGTGGTTGCTATAGTTCAATATTAATATGTATTTAGCTCTCCAATAACTGCTGGGGAGTTGTGTCATTCAGTAAAATGTAAGCATGTGACCTCTCGGGAATGATATACTGCTAGGCAAATGAGATTTGTTCATTTGTCCTAAAACCCTCCCTTGAAATAAACTAATCAATCTGGGAGATTCCAAGGCACAATTCTGTAGAAAATGTCCCTCAGAAGAGCACAGTTTTGCATATACCCAATCTACTCAAGCCAACGGTGCTGCTATGGAAAAAGGATTTTTTTTTTGTATCATATCCTCACAGGATCTTTATCTGACAATGTCTACATGAGAATTAAATAACTCCTTATTCTGGAAATACAAATAATAAATCTCTAGACAGAACCTGTCTCTGCCAGGGGCCATTTGGGTATTTAAAACATCATTTGCTAGCCACACAAAACTACCACCTTCCAAATTAGCCTGCTATATATTTCTTGAACTTCCAGGATTGCCCTTGGCAGAATCAGACCAAACGATGGTGTAGGTCTTGTCCTCTTCTCAGGCTGGACGTCCCCATGGCTGCTTTGGATGCTGTCTGTCTTTGAAAGTACCTCCTTTCCCTGGCATCAGAGACTTTAACTGTGGGTATGCAGCACATAGTGCTTGGCTTTGCAAACCCAAATCTTGAAGCAATATTAAGCATCCCCAGGGAAGATGATAAAAATGCACTATGCTTTATATGCAATGATGGCTTAGTCCTGTATCTAAGGAGACAGATGGAGTTAGTAAGATGGAAATAACATATTCTTGTTTTAGGAAAGGTGATGAGCTTGCATCGTTTGCACAGATACCTTCTTCTTCTTAAGTTGAAGACACAGGCAGTTGAGCTATGACTGACTGTGATTTTTATTGTAAATAGCTACCAGGATATACAGGAATCAAACCACTGACGTTGAGTGTATTGGCCACAGAGCTCCAACCAGTGGGGTTCCCTAATGTATCACACTCTTTTGAAATAGCTTTGAAGTAGCACGGAGGGATGGAGGAGGGTGAGATCTGCACTCAGAAGGTGTGTGGTCAGTGTTTGTCTGCCTCCCACAAGCTGTGTGAATGAAGGCAAGCAACCAAATATATTTTGATGTTAAGTTTCATTATTCGTAAACTATTTTTCAAAGATTTATTTATTTATTTGAAAGGCAGAGTTACAGAGAGACAGAGGCAGAGGCAGAAAGAGAGAGAGAGAGAGAGAGAGAGAGAGAGATTTTCCATCTACTGGTTCACTCCCCAAATGGCTACAAAGACTGGAGCTGGGCCAATCTGAAGCCAGGAGCAAGGAACTTCCTCTGGGTCTCCCACATGGTTGCAGGGACCCAAGGACTTGGGCCATGTTCTACTGCTTTCCCAGGCCATTGCAGAGAGCTGGATCGGAAGTGGAACAGTCAGGACTTAAACCAGCACCCATATGGGATGCTGACACTGCAGGCGGCAGCTTTATTTGCTACACCACAGTACTGGCCTCTATTCATAAACTATTTATAATTGCATCTGTCATACAGAGCTGTTGTGAGAATCAACTATAATGCATGTGAAAGAAAAAACTTTATATATTGCTAAGTGTCATCAATTCACTGGCTTCTGATTTAATTGCCTTCTTCAATCAATCAATGTTATTTGAAATTTTCAAACACAGGATATTTCAGATGATCCAGTTCTGTTTTCCGTTCCTCTGTCTCCCACTTCTCCTTCCTTTCCAGGCTTTCCATTCCCCCTCGTGATTTAAAGTAATAATTCCCAATAGAAATCTCAAGTTTAAGTAATTGCCATGACTGGAGCAAAATTTGCTCATTCCTTCCTCTTGAATGTGGATATATTTCTAGCCCAGCTCTAGGGATTGAAGCCAGAAGCCCTACCAAGGCAAAGCCAGGCCAAAATCAGCCTCAGGATTGATGACCTTTAAGTGGCTGATGGGACAAGAGACCAATCCAGAACAGTCCAGAAGGAGAGAGAGGGTGTTTGAGGGTTGAGGAGCTTCAGGCTTATGCAAGGAGATTCTAGCAAGGGAGAAAAAAAAAAAAAAGTCATCTTGCTTTAGTTCCTGAACAATTCCTCCAGCCAATGAGAATTTGCAAAGAACTAAGCATGACTAAATGCCATATAAGGAAAAGTATTTGGCTTCTGTAAGAATTAGGTTTCACTTTCTGTTTTGGTCCAAACTAGTTCCATAACTAGTTAAGAAAGTCTTGATTGGTCTGAGTTTCTCCAGCTGTGAAAATCTAGGTTTTTTTTTTTTTTTCCTAAATACTCTTCAAGCTCTAATACACTAACGTAGCCACAAGTAACTCATTTCTATTTCCACTGTGCAAAGGAAAATCCTTTTGCCAAAAGAAAATAAAAATAGCTAAAATCACAAAAATCTGTGGTTGATAAGTCTTTAAAATTCCCCCATTCCTTTGGTAGAATTCAAGGACTATCTATGAGAGTTATATAATAGACAAATTAATAAATTTATACCTACATCTGCAAAATGAACCCTTGACCAAAGGACCTTCTGCCTATAGCAACTGATCAAAATGTGTCACTAGTGTGAGAAACTCACATGATCTAGGCAAATAATTCTTTGTTATATGGGGTATGTGGAATTCTTAACTTTAACATATAGATAAAATTATAGTCCTTGGGATGTGAAAAATAGTAATTAGAAATACCTACTATGCCATATTCCAGAGTTCTTGCTGGTTTTGCAACATTGTTCACAGAAGACTGTTAGTGAAAAAAGTACCCTTTTATTGGCATAAATCCCAGGCCCCAGACTTCCTCTTCTAGGCAGGGAGCTTCCCCTCCCTGTAATACCTCATTTCCCCACCCCCAAATTGTCAGAGTTTTAACATCCATAAGCTACCAAAATTATAATGGCAAATAACATTTTATAAAGATTTATTTATTTGTTTGTTTGAAAGACAGAATTACAGGGAGAGGCAGAGGCAGAGAGAAATCTTCTATCCACTTGTTCATTCCCCAAATAGCCGCAATGGCCAGGGTTGGGCCCAGTAAAAGTCAGGAGCTTCGTCCTGGTTTCCCACATGGGTGCAGGGGCCCAAGCTTTTGGAACACCTGCTGCTGCTTTCCCAGGCGCATTAGCAGGGAGCTGGATCAGAAGTGGAGGAGCTGGGACTTAACCGGCAACCACATGAGATGCCAGTGTTACAAGTGATGGCTTAACCAGCTGCACCACAGTGCCAGCCCCATGATAACATTGTTTAAGCTTCATTTTGAATTTGTTTTTGTTTGATCCAGGAAAACACTGAACTGAGTTAATGAAGAAGGGAAAAGAATACATTTAGCCTGGTGAAAAGTGAAGAGACACTAAGCAAATGATTTTTCATGAAGTAGAGGAAATCATTACATATTTTATGTTGATAAAATCAGAAGCAAGTGAGCTAATTTATAAATAGATGCATTTGTTAAACTGTAACACAAAATGTAAATACTGTTATTGTTATCATTTTTTTAAGCAGTGAAAAATGGAGGAGACACAGAAAGAGACCCTCATAAGCACCAGTACTACTGCTATCAAAGATATGTTCTGAACTAACATCACTCTTCAGAGTTTCTTGTCTCTGTTATGCTATAACTGTTGCCTGCTCTAGAGTTTCATCCTCTTTCCTTCCTTTACCCACACTGTATTGATGCCTAGACAATGCCAGTCTCAATTACATACTCAGTTCAATTTTTGGATCTTCATGTTATAGACTCATATCTTATTGAAAGGGGATCGTGTTTGATTAGAAAACAGAGGAAGTAATTTCGTGGCACAATCTTTCAGCAACTGAAAATAAATGGTGTTTTCAGCTCGGCCTCTCCAGAACTCTTGTGGGAAAGCAAAAATTTTAGACTCCCAAGTTCCAGTTCCCATTACCCTCTGAGGCTGACAGCAGATGTAAGCCCGTCAGCTTTCCTGGTATACTTGGCTTCAGGTTGCTTAACAGCCTTCACTATCTGCCTTCTAAGGATGCAAGCTTGGCCTTCTAGGGCATTGGCCACAGGACATAGAATGTTCTGGGAAAACGCACAGTCCCAACTGGGATAAAAATACAGAAAATCATAAGGCATGTCCTCCACATGCAACATCACCTTCCTATGTGTAGAACAACTGATCTCTTACCCAAGGTGAGAGGAGAACCACCACGCTGGTGTTTTATCCATGGCCGCCCCTCCAACTTGTGCAGGTATTATTATAAGGAAAAAAAAGAAAGTGTTGTTGAATGTTGAACCCAGAGAAACTGAGCCAGTAGGAGTTTTTCTGCTCTGTAAGTAGGCTTCCTGCCATCTCTGCAAACGAAAGATGAAAGGGGTTTGCAGGGCCCCAGCAAGCCTTCCGAGCTGAGCTGTCATGGCCCATCCTTCAATGCTAAGTGCTGCGGAATCTCTGTAGAACTTGATGCTTCAAAAACACAGATGTATTGTTCTTCAGGCCCAGGTAGAACACAGGCTTGCTGTCAGGAATACTGATTATTCTCCCCATTTGGGGCACTCTTGGGGTTGGGGGAGGGAGCGTGAGACAAAGGAAAGGAAACCTCTCAGAGTCACAACAGCAAACTCTTGAACCTCTGAGGAGAGACAGTTCCACCCTTCTGAGTTCATTGTTGGGCTCTGAATAGAATTACCTGCACGTCAGTCACTCAAGGTAGTTTAAAATACCTGTACTCCCAAAGCTGGGGTGTCATTATAGATTTAGCACTACTAGCAGCGTTCTCTTTGTCACACAATGAAGCAATATGGCTAATTAACGCTCACTAGGGAGCCCAAGATAATGATGCCTCTCTCTTCCTAGAGCCAATTACCCCAAATATTCAGATTATCTACCTACTATTTCACTGAAAGATGTGTCTGGGATTTTTTCTTTTAATTCAGGCATTATGTATCATGTAACGTCACATTATGTGATGTTGTGTCACAGCCTGACAGCTTACAACAAGGGATATGCTGAATATATTGGGTAGTTAATACCCGCCTGAATTAACAAGACAACCAACTTTCCAAAGAAAGAAAGTCTGAGAAATATCTGCTGTACCTCCTGGGATATCTGGAGGGAGAATATGTCTGATTCACTCCGTTAACCACTGTGTGTCACTGTTGCTTCTCGTAAAGACACACGAGAGGGTATTTGTCTGCAGAGCTGGCACACGTAGCTGCATACTACATAAACTATGAATAGGGTTGTACAGAGACCTTAATGGGTATCCATTCATAGACATTCAATGTCAATGCTGTTTAAATGATTCCAGCCATCTAGGAATTAGTTACCAAAAGTTAAGTTGGTGCAAGATTGAGCAAACAAGTTAAGAACCTGGGATATGAGATTTTTTTCATCTATTAATTTCAAAACTATTTATTGCATATTCTATACCTATACATATTCTCTACAGATAACTTCTTAAAGAAAAATGAAATGTATCCCAGCTCCATTCTCTTTGTTGCCCTTCAAACAAGCCACATAGGGCCTGCCTCAGGGCCTTTGCACAAGATATCTTCATGATGAATCCTTTCAACTATTTTTAAAGTTTGCCCAAATGTCAACTTCTCAGTGAGGCCTACCCTGACCAATCTATTTAAAAATCCCACTCCCTCTTTATATCTACTGCTCCTTGTTTCATTATTCCCCACAGAAAAATTAATTTAGACAGAATTGTTGAAGAGACTCCCTCTGAAGATGTGATGTAGAAGCACAAGTAAATGATGACAGACCAAGACAACCTCAAGAAGAGACAGTGCACTTTCCTACTCTGTAATGGGTAAGTTGCACCTGTCTGGTAAGGAGAAGATTAAATGAGATACCATACATAGAGTTCTTGGAAGGTCCTTTCTAAATATCCCATGCATCTGCTCAAAATTTTCCATGTCGTCCCATTTGTTTTTGACAAAATTCAAACTCTTAGATCAATATAATGTGCTCCGTGACTCTAAAGCTTAGTGTAGCTTTTCTTCCAACCCTCTTCCTCTCCTCATCAACTCCATCAACTTCTACCACACTTACAGTCTGTCATCAAGCCACGTTTAGCTCCTTAGAACACCCACACAACCATGACCTCTTTTTGGTGCTCTCGTCCTCTCCTGGAATAAGCAGTGCCCCCTGAACAAGCTTTCCCTGAGTACTCTACCACGCCCACGTGTTCCAAGCATCGGGCAACAGTACACGCACTTCAATCAGTGATGGAATGCCTCCAGTGCACCAGCACCAGGTCGGTGGTTGGCAGAGTTTCTTCCTAACAATTATTGATGTCTTCACGTTACCCTCAACTGACTTAAACTGTAAATGGGACACACAATTTGAATCCATTAGAATACATAGGTTGTGAAAAGCTTTACTTTTAATCACATCAAGGTAGGTATTAGTGAAGAAACTATTTTGTTTAACAATACAACAAACATACTTAAGAATCTATTATAGGGCCAGCACCATGGTGCAGTAAGTTAATTCTCCATCTGCAGAGTCGGCATCTCCGGTTCTAGTCCCAGCTGCTCCTCTTCCAATCCAGCTCTCTGCTATGGCCTGGAAAAGCAGTAGAGGATGGCCCAAGTCCTTGAGTCCCTGCACCTGCATGGGAGACTGGGAGGAATCACCTGGATCCTGGCTTCAGATCGGTGCAGCTCCGGCCATTGCGGCCATCTGGGGAGTTAACCAATGGACAGAAGACCTTTCTCTCTGTCTCTCCCTTTCGCTGTCTGTAATTCTATCTCTCAAATAAACAAATAAAATCATTAAAAAAAGAACCTATTATAAAAAGAAAGCTGGGCGGGATGTAGGCAAAAATTCACAAATACAAAATGCATACCTTCTGTGAGCTTATAATTTCCTAAGAAAGACAGAGATAGGTGAAAAATTACCCAGCTATAGTCTGGAATAAAAC
Source organism: Oryctolagus cuniculus (assembly GCF_051225735.1). Classification (NCBI taxonomy): domain Eukaryota; kingdom Metazoa; phylum Chordata; class Mammalia; order Lagomorpha; family Leporidae; genus Oryctolagus; species Oryctolagus cuniculus. Next base: position 60,865,364 of record NC_142878.1, read on the forward strand.
GCATTGTCATAAAAATAGTACATATAAGAGAAAACAAGTGGGGCTGGCGTGTCAGAAACATCTAGTGGCTACAGGATCTGAACACATGGAGGCACAGAACTGAGAAGGTAGCTGAGGTCGAGGCTGGAAACTAGGGATCAGTGGAACTCACTGCAATGTTTGTTGTGACAGATCAATGCTAAGGAGGTTGGCATTTATTTTTCAGGCACGTGATTAATGTCAATGTTGTGAGTGGGTTTAAGAACTTGTGCTAACACATAGAGGAGAACTGAAGTTGAGGATAGAGAAGGAGAAGTGACAAGGCTGGAATACTGGAGGCTGGGAGTTTGGTTAGGACACTGGTGTAAAAAGGTAGAATTGGAGAAGTAGTGAGCCAGACCGCCACTGAGATGAGTAGAGAGAAGGTCAGCATTGTCAAGGCAGAGCTCAGTATCCCTGACACATGACTAATGGGATCAGAGATGACAGTGCCAGGGGATGGGGATCCCACTACTCTACACTGAGAAGTGCACGAGGAACAGTGTAGGGGACACAGGGATGGGCAGATTCATTCATGTGTGCTGTGTCTTGGACTTCATTTGCTGGAGTATTAGGAGTCTAGGAACATTCAGGCAGAGGTCAGACAGAGATGAACTGGGTCAAAACTTAATCATGAAAGAGTATTATATTTTGGGTAATATAAATAAAGTTACAAGAAATATTTATACAAAATAGTTTTTTCTCTCTTTTGAATTGTCTCCTTAGGACAAGTTTCCACAACTGTACTATGTGTCTTTAATAAGGACTTCTTCCAATTCTCTAATCCTTACACATGGAGTCAGCAAAATCTACATATGTCAGAGCTTCCTTAAAGACACTGACATTTGTTTTACCTTCAGTTTTTTTATTAAAATACAGAGAAAAGATTTCATATATTTCATGGATATAATTCTAAGAAGAAAACCATATTTCCTGCCTTCCTCTCTTAGCCCCCACCTTCCTTTTTTTCCCTTTAATTTTTACAATAATGTACTTTCTATTTACTTTATAATCACAGCCTTAATGTACCACTAATCATAATGATCAACAAGTAAATACATGGACTACTACTCAGCTATAATGAAATATATATATAATGAAATATATATATTTCATTTTTACAACAGAATGGATGCAACTGGAGATCACTATGCTTAATGAAAAAAAATAAAAGTCAGTTCCTAAAAGAATAATATCATTTTTTCTCTGAAATGTAGTGGTTAATATAGAATATAATAAAGTACAAGAATGAAATTGACATCCTATGAATTTATTATTGTTCAGTTTAGATCCATCATCCAAATATACCACATTCTTGATAACAGTCCCCGAAAATTCACAACAGAAACTTTAATAATTTTATGACATCCTCAAAAGTCAAGATGTCAGTGATTTAGCCAGTACTTCGAGAACAAATGCTAAGGTGTTGTGATAATCTTGCTTGTTAAATTTCATTAACATAAGCCAACCCTGTCCAGGAAGTAGTAAGAGTGAAATATAAAGAAACACTCAATTTTTTGGACTAAATCCATTGTACTACTATGCCATTAACATATAAAAATTTGAATTACTGAGAATCGAGTGTAGATGTGGGATTTTTCAAGTTTGTATGTTTCTATTGACAACATAATATTAGTGCAGGAGCCATAAGTACTATTTTTGCCTTTCACATACCTTGGTATATCCACAAACATACTTATATATCTTCCTCTATTTACTGTAAATGCAGTTTCTCACATCCTAAGGGGCTAATCAGTAAGTATACCTAGTAATCCTATTGTCACTGACTGAAAAGAAGATCTGGGACAGACAAATGCATCCTTATTGCTGACTGATGAAGGTTTCAGTTGTAGACATGGATTCAATAAAACTTAAAGCAAACTGCTGAATGCCTTACTTTTGCATGTTAATTTATAGTTTAAGAAGTTATATTCTGTCTTTTACATTCATTTGTTCTTGGATCATCAGAATTGTGCTTTACTTATTATTTTAGTGTCCAGAAAATAGGTTTTACTAGTTAAAATAGTATTATAGTATTAAAATACTATTAATTATTAATAATTATTCATATTATTTTAATTAATCTCTTAAAAAGAAAAAACAGGACATTACATTTGTCTAAAAGTAAATGAAAGGTTCTGTTTTAATTCAAATTACAAACCCAAAATATTTGAGAGATTTCAGAAACTGGTACAACGGGTCCTATTGTTCTTGTATAGGATTATCCAAGGGAGAACAAACAACTCATATATCACCATCAGCATCTCTTGACCAAAGATGAAATAAGTAAGCTCATCCTACCACATTCCAACCAAAATCCTTGAACCCTGATGAGCATTTTTTGTGCTTCCCTACAAATCAGAAAGTTGTTAGAGTGGTTCCTCACCACATGATGATCACTGTGTCTAAAACAGAGAATATAAAGCTCATTCAAGGGCCATTGCATCAAGGGGTTAATGGAGCACTTTGCCCAACTCCCCCTCTTTTCTTCCTCCAAATAAAATGCCACTCTACCCAGAAGTAACATCTTCCTCTAAATTCCTCCATTCATAACTCCATTAACTTATCGCACTACATTTTAATGTATCTGCTTACTCATCTGCTTTATCAATAAGACTCCTACAAAGGGATTACATCTTATTTATTAGTGATAAGAAATATTCAGAATAGAGGTTGAAGATGGGAAGGAAGGAAGCAAGCCCTGAAGTGTAACAATGAAAAGATCTGACTCCAGTGCTACACCAACTCAAGTCAAACTCCATCTATGCAACTTACTAGCTATGTGATATTGATTTAGATCTGGATAAGTTATTCAATCCTAATGCTTCATTTTGTCATCTGTAAAATGGAGACTATAGTAATACCAGTCTCATGGTTATTGTTTAGCAATTTAAGAGATACAACTCTGTACAATGCAGTGAGTTGATTTTTTTTTTCTACCCTCTACAAATCAATCATTAAGAGTCTACTGTGTGGGGCCAGCTTTGTGGCATAGCAGATAAAGCTACCACATGCGATGCTGGCATCCATATGGGCACGAATACATGTCACAGCTGCTCAGATTCCAATCCAGCTCCCTGCTAATGTGCCTGGGCAGAATATGGCCAAGTACTTAGGTCCCTGCTACCCACATGGGAGACCCAGAAGAAGTTCCTGGATCCAGGCCACTGCAGTCATCTGGGGAGTGAACCAGTGGATAGAAGATTCTGTATCTCTCTGTCTCTCTCCTTCTTTCTCTCTCTGAATTTCAAATAAATAAATAAAATTTTTAAAAAGTCTACTCTATAAACAAAAATGGAACTAAACTTGTTTTTTCTCAATTTTTTTGTGAACTATAGGTACACCTTTCACAATGTATTTGAAATCGGAAAAGACCCCCTAAAATTCACACTGAAATGTGGTCCCTTAAAGTTCCATAGAAGTGTTATCTGGGGTGCCACATGCGCTACCGGAATTTGGGGTGCCTTACGATTTCACCACGGGCTTATTACTAAATCCCTGATATTACTAAACCCGAGAGGGTTCTTGCCTAATATTTAGAGAAGAATTCTAAATACCGGCACAGATAAACGAGGCAGCATGGTACATTTTATGCTTTTATTTAGTGAGAAAGATGCATAGGAGAGTGAGAGCTTTATTTAGGGGAGAGAAGTGAATGGGGGTTCATACCAAGCACCAGGAACCAGCCATGTGGATGAGCATCTAGGCCAGGAAGCCTAGAGCACATGGCCCAAAGGCCATGCACCCTGGAGGCGCAGGGCTACAGCAAGCCCTGTCCTGGCAAGAGGCCAGGGAAGAAGAGCAGGGCCGGGGCACACTGCGCCCTAGGCTTTTAACCCACTCCAAAGGGGAGTCATTAATTAACCTGATTGACTGGTGGGCACCCCGGTGTGGCCAGGTAGGGGAATGAGGCCACACAGGGGCGTGGTCTTCTAGTTCACAAATCTGATCAGTTTTAACCCGTATGCCTCCCTACTTCATATTCAGAATTCTGTAGCTTCTACCAAAGAGCCAAATTACACTGAAATATTGCTTTCAATGTTCTTTTTTTTCTGAGCATAAAATTCAACTTGCTAATTTATCTATCTGTAAAATAAAGAAAAAATGAACATCATCATAATTTTTCAACCCAGGGTCAGGTGTTGTGTACAGTGGGTTAAGCCATTACTTGGGATGCCCATGTCCCATATTGGAGTTCCTAGGATCACATTTCTTCTCCTCTTTAGCTTCAGCTTCCTGCTACTGTACCTAGGAGGCAGTAAACGATGACTCAAGTACTCAAGTCCCTGCCACCCACATGGGAGACCTGAGTGGAATTTTTGGCTTCTGGATTCAGCCTGGCCTAGTTCCAAGTACGGCTGGTATATGGGGAATGAACCAGTAGATGGAAGTTTACTTTTGTTCTCTGTCTCTGTCACTTGGCATTTCAAATACATAAAAATGAATAAGTAAATGTTTAAAAATTAGTCATTCCAATGATTCTTCAAAATTCATTGTTAAAATTTTACTACTTTCCTTCCATTCATACTTTAGTTCATAATTTATTTTGTTGGAAAAGATTTTCATATAAAATTACTTTAAAAATTCCCTGTTTACAAAATATTTTTGAAGCCACAATCATCTACCTGTGTTTATTTAATGATCCCCCATAATTAGATATTCAGGCAATAATATTTTAACAAAAATATTTGTCATAAGTGGCACATATGTATTTTACATATTTCTATAACACATCACTGATGATGTGAGCAGCACAGGGCCAGGATTTGCTCACTCTTAAATCCCATGTGCTTCCAATGGATTAACACATCCCATCGTCTCAAAAAATATCTGTTGAGTGTCAGAATGAAGATATTTCAGAAAGAGGTATGAAAATGTATCTCTCAGAACTGACCGTTAATTTGAGAATATTTGTGTTCCTTTTGACTGTCATCTAAAAACCAATGCAAAGGAGCAGATTCCCTTTGTTAAGAACTCACCAAGCCTTTCTCTCAATCAGCTTAGTCTCATAGCTCGAGGGCTTGTACTTTATATTATGTATATGAGTATGTTCCATTCTTCCGCTTTTTTATACCACATGTCTGACTTCATAATTATAATTAAGCCCTTAGTTTATAGATAGCAAGGTGGAATTGTGACTGAACACAAAAAGGATACAAGCATTACTTAGAGATGCATCTGCAATTAGAGACAAAGTTCCCCTTTGGGGTGAGACATGAAGTACCACTTCACTTATATAATCTATGTATTATGAGTGGGATATTGTTTCTTCTGTTCTTGCTTGATAATATTTTGGTACATTGAGTAAGCAAAGGGGATGATTGGCTTGGCATAGTTAATTGACACTCAGCAGCCATCTCAACATCTCCCCAGTATAACTCTGTCTACTTTAGAACCTAAAAGGCTAAAAACTACTTTTCCAAAACCCCCCTGATAGCTAGAATTCTCAATGGGAAATTACATTCCATTAATGACATGCACTGGCAAGGAATAGAAGACGAATGCTGCAAAGCACAACGGTGCTGCTATTTTGGTCCCTGTGCCTATGAAACAGGGCAATAAAGATATTAGCCATGCCTGTGGGAGAATTCCAGTGCCTAGCTCCTAGGAGTGCTGAATCACATTTGCAGTGGTAGCCATGTCCTGACCGCTGAAACAACAGCTAAGACCATTGGTGCTGGAACTCAAGTTCTTGTGACCGCAATGACTCCGTCACTGCAGCAGAGTAGCTCTCCTCCTGACGTGTGCTTTCTTCGATCTTGTTCTAGAAGTTGTTCCTGGATACTCAGCATTGATTTCCTTCTGTAGCACTTCTAATAACCTTATAGTAACTAATTCCCAGATTAGCTTTTTCTATAAACCAACATAAGTGGGTTTGGGATGTTGTAGCTCAGTCTTGAAAGAGCTGTATCTAGGGCACAGCACTGTGGCATAGAGGGCTAAGCCTCCACCTGTGGTGCTAGCATCCCATATGGGTGCCAGTTTGAGACCCGGCTGCTCCTCTTCTAATCCAACTCTCTGCTATGGCCTGGGAAAGCAGTAGGAGATCGTCCAAGTCCTTGGGCCCCTTCACCCAGGTGGAAGACCTGGAAGAAGCTCCCGGCTCCTAGCTTCAGACCGGTCCAGCTCCAGCCATTGTGGGCATTTGGGGAGTGAACCAGCAGATGAAAGACCTTTCTCTCTGTCTCTCTCTCTCTCTCTCTCTCTCTCTCTGTAACTGTACCTCTCAAATACATAAATAAATTCTTTTTAAAAAAGAAAAAGAGCTTAATCTATAATAAGCAGCACTAAAACTTCCATCTTATATGCAAACAATATCTACTTGGGAACATAACATACATGGTATTTTGGATTATCTTTTTTTAAAGATTTATTTATTTAGTTGAAAGGCAGAGTTACAGAGAAGCAGAAGCAGATAGAGAGAGAGAGGTCATCCACTGGCTCACTCCCCAAACAACCACAACAGCCAGGAGCTTCTTCTGGGTCTCCCATATGAGTGTAAGGACTTCGTCCATCTTCTAATGCTTTCCCAGGCCATAGCAGAGAGCTAGATCGGAGGTAGAGCAGTCAGGACTCAAACCAGTGCCTGCCTATATGGGATGCTGGCATTGCAGGTGGTGGCTTTACCTGTTATGCCACAACAAAGGCCTCTGGGTTATCTTTTTTTTTTTTTTTTCTTGTCTTTTTCTCTCTGTATGTGTCTTTCTGCACATCAAATAAATACAAAAATTCAAACTTTGCTCATAATCTTACTCTAATCATTTTCCTTATTTCTCAGCCTTTTTTTATTTCCTTTTTATGACATTTACAGTCACCTAAAATGTGTTTCCAAAATACCTTGTCTTCAACTAAGTCCTTTGTCCCAGGCAGTCTTATTAACCCTTATATCTAAAAGGTATGTATCATGGAATGGATCAATTTCTCATTTTTCTCTTTCTCTTTCTTACTGACATCCAATACTCATACTATCTTTCTTCTTTGGATTTCTCTGAATATATAATCTAATGTGATTGATTATGCTAATATGCATTAGTTCTACTAACAAATGCCAGTGGATGTATTATCTTTCTTCTGTATCCAACAGGATGGGATTCTACACAAGCTACAAATTCCAAAGCATTGTTTATGAATCAGGAATAAAAGAAAGAATGTATATATGTATATATACATATACATATGCTTGCACATGAGAAATAAATGGAAATAAACCATAAATATCAACTTAAATTTGTTGAAGTTTTAAAAATATGATGCATCTACTCAGCTTTGAAGAAAAAATATATTACCTCCAAATTCATATTTATTTCTAGAATATTTACTTGGGGGCTGGCACTGTGATGCAGTTAAAGCCCTGGCCTGAAGTGCCGGCATCCCATATGGGCTCTGGTTCTAGTCCCAGCTGATCCTCTTCCAATCCAGCTCTCTGCTATGGCCTGGGATAGCAATAGAAGATGGCCCAAGTGCTTGGGCCCCAGCACCAACGTGGGAGACCTGGAAGAAGCTCCTGGCTCCTGGCTTTGATTGGCACAGCTCCAGCCATTGCGGCCAATTGGAGAGTGAACCAGGGAGGGGAAGACCTCTCTCCCTGTCTCTACCTCTCTCTATAACTCTGTCTTTCCAATAAATAAAATAAATCTTTTTTAAAAAATAAAATATTTACTTATTTATTGAGAGATTGTTCCTATTTGCTATTTAATCCCGAAACACCTGTAATGGCTGGGGCTGAGCTAGGGTAAAATCCTAGAGCTGGGAACTCAACCCAGATCTCTCACATCACTGCAGGAATGCAATTACTTATGCATTTACTGTTGTCCTGCAGTGTCTCCATTAGCAGGAAGCTAGAGTCTGTTGCTGAAGGTAGGCACTCTGGGATGAAAGGCAGTCATCTTACCCAGCTTCTTACCCATGAAGCCAAAAGACATTCTTAAGGATGCATTAACATTCACATTTTATGGACTGTGTAAGTTTAAGAAATTGAGACTTCTAGAATCATCCTAGTCCACAACAATTAACCACAAAAACCGTATGACTCTTATAACCATAAGTAATTTTCATAATATTTGCTAAATATTTTTTCCTGGAGTAAAATGTGCAGTTTAGAGGTAATTCTAGGGTCTGGCTTTATGGCACAGCAGTTAAGCTGCTGCCTTCAATGCCAGCATCCCACATGAGCTCCCATTAGAATCCCAGCTGCTTCACTTCCAATCCAGCTCCCTGCCAATACTCCTGAGAAAGCAGCAGAAGATGGCCCACGTTCTTGGCCCCTGCCACCAACCTGGGAAACCTGAATGAAGCTCTGGCTCCTGGCTCCAGCTTGGCCCAGCACCAGCTGTTTGCAGCCATTTGGGAAGTGAACCAGCAAATGAAAGATAATCTTTTTTTTCTCTCTCTCTCTCTATCTCTCTCCCTCTCTCTTCCTTTCTCTCTCTTAATTAAATGTCTTCTTTAAAAAAAAAAAAAAGAAAGAATGCTAAGCGTCAAAAACCTGAAAAATTAAATAAAAGGAATCACGATTGTAAGTGAAACAAGAAGCTAGCATCCAAGCCCTGGAGGCGTCATCTAAGTGCCTTCTGGAGGGGCCCCTTGCCAGAGCCAATAGTTCATTCAGCCTTGGTGATGGCCTGGGATCCTCTCTGTTATTATTCTCTTCCTAAGACAAACCACAAACATCCAGGCTCAATCACATTTGTAGTTTTAGCCAAGGAACATATCTCTTTACCCACAACACACACACAAAGAAGCTAAAATATCACTCCCTTTCTGTGCTTCCAAATTGTATAAAACTCTCATCTACGTTTCCTGTCATTTCTAACTTGCATTACTTAAATATGAAGGAAAAATTGGGTCCTTGTACTCGAATCAACAAAACTTCCTCCAAATGAAATTCAAAGAGAATTTTTTAAGGATTTATTTATTTATTTGAAAGTCAGAGCTACAGAAAGAGAGGCAAAGAGAGAGAGAGAGAAATTCATCCACTGGTTTGCTCCCAAAATGTCCATCATGGCCAAGGCTGAGTCAGGCCTAAGTAAGGAATCAAGCTTCCTCTTGGTCTTTCACATGGGTAGCATGGGCCCAAACACTTGGGCCAACCCCAGTGCTTTCCCAGGTGTATTATTAGGGAGCTCAGTTATAATGGAGCAGTCAGGACATAAACCTTTGTTGATATGGAATGCTTTGTTGCAGGTGGTGGCTTAACCTGCTACACTACAACGTCAGCCCCTTAAAGAGAATGTTTTTGACAAAAGTGATGGGTTAGTAAGTGTCATTTAACTACAGTGGATCATTGTGATGGTGGCACAAAATAATTACAGAGTATTTGTAATAATGTATGGCAGGGCTGGCGCCATCGCTCACTGGATTAATCCTCCACCTGCGGCGCTGGCATCCCATATGGGCTCCGGGTTCTAGTCCCGGTTGCTCCTCTTCCAGTCCAGCTCTCTGCTGTGGCCTGGGAGGGCAGTGGAGGATGGCCTGTGTTTGGGCTCCTGCACCTGCATGGGAGACCAGGAAGAAGCACATGGCTCCTGGCTTTGGATCAGCGCAGCACCAGCCGTAGTGGACATTTGAGGAGTGAACCAACAGAAGGAAGACCTTTCTCTCTGTCTCTCTCTCTGTCTATAACTCTACCTGTCAAATAAAAAAAAATAATAATGTATGGCAAGATGAAGAATATAACACACTTGAACCACACTAGTTTACCAATGACACAAAGAGATTATAGTTTGTCCAAAGGCAATTGTTTACTGAACTAAGATGATCTCACATTATTTAACTTCTAGTTAGACATCATCACACCAGAAATGCTGGCCATCACAACTTTAACATAACCTAATGCAACTTTCTCATTACAAATGGGTAAGAAATTGAGACCCTGAGAGTAGAAGAAAATTCCTTAAGGTCAACTGGAGCCAGGACTGGCTTGAAACCAGGTGGCTCCCAAGCATGCCAGTGCCCTCTCCCGTGCAGAGGGCAATGCCTGCAACATACATGCACACATGCCCACACACAAACTTTCCTACACACTCTGAAAGTGCTAATATTAGGGTCTTTTGACTAATAGGGAAATACCTCTCTTCTTGCAACTCAGAAGAGGAAATAGCATAATCATTCCTTTTTTAAAATTTTCTGCTGAGTGCAGTACACCAGAGAGAAACCGACAGAGAAACCAACCTGCTGCAATGACATAGACCTGTCAAGAGTGAGATTAGAAAAGAGCGCAACAAATAAATATTCAAAATTTTCCACTTTTAGATGGGATTTCCAACATACTGTTGATGAGAGATCCCACCCATTCTCCCGGATGTGGGTCCCTCACAACTGCCCCCAATGCTATTTGCACAGCTTAGCTTTCATTCTGAATTTCCAAAGCAAACGGTATGCTGCAGTGTTAACATTTTTGCTGAGCCAATTAGAAAAACGCAGAGTGGAGGTTACAGGAGGAAGCAAAGTAGAATTTTAGTTCGTGATAACAAGATCACTTACAGCTTTCAGCCAAACTCTGGGGAATGGGACTGAGGACCCTAGCTTTTGGCAGGACATGAGACTACTTCTGAAGGCCTTGAGAGTGTAGGGCACACCAGGAAATGCTGACCTTGAGGCACCTGAACAGGGCAGGGCGCAAGCACAACAATTAACAACGACTTCCTGAGATGCCAAGAAAAACAGAGGTAGGCAATGACCATAACAACTGCCAATGAGCATGAAGTGCTACTGCTTAGAAACATGCATAGACAATTCGTATATTGATTACACTTTACAAAATCCTGAGAGGAATAATTATTCCTATTACAGTGAATGCTGTAGGTTGCCTACCTCTTAATGATGATTTTTCTTTTCAGCTCTCAGTATCTATAAAAGTTCCATGAAGCTTGTTCCACAATGGAAATACCAGATCCAAACATTCTATAAAGAAATAATACAGACTATATATAAACTCTTCCCTAACATGGTTATGAACCTAACATAAGTTTTAAGCCAAAGCCTGATACTGACAGAGATAGAAATAGAAAATAAGGTTGTTATAAACAAAGATTCAAAACTCATCAACAAAGTGTTAGTAAAACTAACTTAGCAATATACAAAAAGATGGTAGCCTCATAACCAAAGTGAATTATCAGAAGATAACCCTAATTTTAAGCTAGATTGGTTTATGATTATAGTAAAATCAATTATTAATCTATCAATAATAAAGTTAATTAAAGTATTAAGATAATTTTTAAATAGGCCAGGAAATCATAGAATTCAACATCCACTTTTGATTGACATTTAAAAAATTTCTAGCAGCATAGAAATAATAGGACTTCCTTTCTTCCACACAGGAGAAATAAGCATCATTCCAAATGGTGCCATATTGAAAGCCATTCCTTTGAGATTTAGGATAGGGAAGGATAACTGCCAGCTTAAAAATTGGAAATCCTAGCCAATGTATAAATATAAAAGAATTTTGGAAAAATTACTAGGATACATAAGAAAAAGTTTAGCAAATTTGCTGGAAATGAAATCAATATTTTTAAAAGTTTTGTCATTTCTAATAACTAACAAAAAGAAAATGAAATTTTTAAGAAAGCTATTATTTATCATGTAACAAAAAGTATTAACTGCATATAAATAAATCCAGCAAAAAATACATAACATCATTAGCAAGAAAATTACAAACTTTAACTGAAAAACACTAAAGTAGCTGTAAATATTCTAAATATATAGATATGCTACAATCATGGATTGAAGGAAAATATTGTAAGAATATTTCAGTTCTGACAAAACTGATGTACAAATTCTATGTCCCACTGATATAGTCACAACACTTTTTGGAGAAACTTAGTAAATTGAATCTAAAATTTAAGTTACATATCCCAAGGGGTCGAGAAAACCCAGGACATCCTTGAAGAAGTAGCAAGGCATGAAGACTTGCCCCTCCAGAGATGAAGTCTTATTATAAACTTGTAGCAATTAAAACAATGTAGAATCAGTCAGATAGATAAATGGAGAATAGTGCTTATTAAAAGACATTATATAAATGATGGGCATGATCTGCAGCAAAAATTGATATAGCACAAATCTGTTAAGAACTTTTTCCCAAAAGCTTTGTTAGGGCTGACCCTTATCAAAAAGGGAGGTATGTAGATTTATTACATGATTTCTTGTATTTAAAAATGAAAAGACAGAGCTGGTGCTGGGTGCTGTGGTGCAGCAGGTTAACGCCCTGGCCTGAAGCACCAGCATACCATATGGGCGCCAGTTCAAGTCCTGGCTGCTCCACTTCCCATCCAGCTCTTTGCTACGGCCTGGGAAAACAGTAGTAGATGGCTGAAGTCCTTGGGCCCCTGCACCCACTAGGGAGATCCGGAAGCAACTCCAGGCTCCTGACTTCAGATCGGTGCAGCTCTGGCCGTTGCGGCCAATTGGGGAGTGAACCATCGGATGGAAGACCTCTCTCTCTCTTTCTCTCTCTCTCTGCCTCTCCTTCTCTCTCTGTGTAACTCTGACTTTCAAATAAATAAATAAATCTTTAAAAATAAATAAATAAGTAAAAATGAAAAGACGAGCTATGAAAATCTAACCAGAGATTACCTATGTAAGGATGATGGAAGAGGTAAGCATTTTTGGCAGAGGTTAAGACACTACTTGGAATGCATATATTCCAAATCACAATGCCTGGTTCAAGTTCCAGATCTAGTTCTCATTTCAGCTTCCTGCTAATGCACACTCTGGGAGGCAGCAGATGATGGCACAAGTACTTGAATCTCTGCTACTCACATGGGAGATCCAGCTTGAGTTTTAGCCTCTTGGGTTTACACTGGTTGTTGTGGGCATTTGGAGATCAAACCAGTAAATGGAAATACTCTCCCTGCCTCTCTCACTGTGTGTGTGTGTGTGTGTGTGTGCCTTAAAAAATAAAATAAAAACAAATAATACATTTTTAAAGAGTGATAGACTAGAGGAAGGAGACAAGGATAGACTTCTCTGGATGTTCATTATTTTTAGATGTAATATTGGAACCACTCAGTATTTTATTTAGTTATAAAATCTAACTATACTATTAAAAAAACAAATCTAACAGTGTTTCTATATTATGGCAGAATCACAGCATATGAATGATTAATTTACCCAAAGAGAGATCTGGCCTTTGCCCACAGTTACTGAGAACTGTCTCTGGGCCCTGAGATGTGCTGCTTGATAGAGTGTGTTTGCCTTGTGATGGGGACTTTCCACCTTGGTACATCAGTTCTAATTTCCAGGGAAACTGGATACTCCAAAGGCATTGGTCTGACCTCCAGGACAGTGAGTCACAAAAGTATTTCTGATAAAGCTCCAAAAAAATCTCAGGACATCAAAGGCCCAGGTAAGCATCCCTGACTGATAAAAATCTTTGACTATTGTTCTAACCCATAGCCAGGAGGATGTAATGCCACTAGGAAACCATGGAGAGAAAGTATGGCTAGAAAATGCATTGACTCTTCCTGAACTTCAACTTAGATGTCATTCCCTTTTTCTGATCCTAACTTATATTCTTTGACTATTGAAAAATATGCTGTTTTTCTTAAAAGATTTACTTGTTTATTTGAAAGCCAGAGTTACACAGAGAGAGAAATCTTCCATTCTCTGGTTCATTCTCCAAAGGGCCACAGTGGCAAGGGCTGGGCCAGGCCAAAGCCAGGAGCCAGGAGCTTCATCTGAGTGTCCCATGTAGGTTCAGGGGCCCAAGTGTTGGGCCATCTTCCACTGCCTTTCCCAGGTGCACTCACAGGGAGTGGATTGTAAGTGGAGCAGCTGAGACTTGAACAGGTGCCTATAAGGGGTGCTGGTGCTTGACTCACTAAGCCACAGCACTGACCTCAATAAACCCGTTATAAAGTTGACCTGAGTTCTGTGGATCATTCTAGACAATTTCCAAACTTGAGGATGGTCCTGGAAATTTCTGAATTTGAGGTCAGCTATTGTGAAATGAAGATTCAGGGTCTTGTGATCCCTGAACTCGTGGCTAGGATTCAGAAGTGCAAGCAGTTTTACAGGGTCTATTCCATCAGACTTTGTGGTTTGTCTACACATCTTTGCTACTATTGGCTCAATTATTCCAAAGGATTCTAAACTATAGTAAATATCATATGAACTAAAACTCATGTGAACTAAAAATAGTTCATATGTATTTAGATAATCATATTGCTGGTTGTAGGATTAGCTTATGTGGGCGTTTAAGATGTGTCACATTCTTCATGGGTCCTGTTTAATACAGGTTATTCAGGAGCCTATATCCAAAACCTTGCAATAATCAACTGTTTCTTTCTGGCTACATCTAGATAGACACATTTATGTACACAATAAAACCATGCCATTTATCCAGATATTTCAATAAGAGCAAATTTAAGCATAATGATAATAATAATAACAACAGATACAGTTTTAGAGTATTTGATATGTGCCTAGGATTTCATGCTTGCCACACATTATCACTTTTAATTCCCACCAAAATCCTGTTACTAGCTCACTGAGACTCCCTCATTATAGCATTACTCACTAATTTCCTTGAGTTGACCTATGTTATAAAGAAGAACAATCAAAATTGTGCTACAGGCCTCAATGTCAAATTTCTTAAAAAAATCACTGCATATCCAAAATATTACTACTTCTCTTCTAAATATTTTTTTCTGAACAGTAAAAACTGAAGAAATAATATACAAAGAGGCATTAAAAACAGAGTTAAAATAGTAAATTCTGACATAAGCATCTCCATATATCTATTACCCTTTTCCTCTCTTTACCCAGCCACCCCGTATCATGAGTGAGAAATGGCACATCACATGAAGCCAAATGCAGCAATTAGCTTCTCAGCATGCTTCTGGAATCAGACTTCGTCCACTCTAATAGTGCTTCTCTGAAATGTCACTCTTTCTTTCCATAACTTTAGTTTATTAGATAATTTCAGAGATTTGATCAGCATTGAAAAAAATGTTAGAAATAGTATAAAATGCATAATTACAGTTCATCGGGACCTGAGAACGTTACAGAGGTTTTCAGGCACTACAATTTAAACCAAACCTAAGAGATTACATAACCTAGCATGTACATTTCACAGGTTATAAAAATACACCTGGATGTGGTGATTTATTCTGGGATCCATTCTTTGGATGACTGTTTCTAATTATTTCATCTCTCTTCCAAACTTAATACCACTTTTACTTTTCCTCATTCTTAGCTGATTAAGTTGTTTCTTATTTCACTGAAAAATAGAAGCAAGAGGAACAGAAAGTCTACATGCTCCCACGGCCAAACTTACCTCTCTCTGAATCTGCTGATTTTCCCTGCAGGACCTGCTATTCTGGTGGGTTAACAACATGTGCTCTATCTGATGCCAACCCCTCCACTGTACTGGCTCTCCTCCCTCTGTCACCTCTTCCACATTTTTCTCTGGTAATTGTTCCCATATCTCCTGCATCACCAATGTTTCTCTCTCTCCTTGATTGTGCTGTACACAAACAGGTAGCGCAATCATAAAATATTTGCCAGATTATTTCTCCCTTCTCTTCTCCACCACCTTAAGGTTTTCCATATCTAGAATAAAATCCAAAGACAGCAACACCCCTACTTCAGTGCCCCATCATTTTTCTGCCCCTGTTAATTCTGTTCCCTAAATCACACACGAGTTCTCACTTTGGGTTTTTTTCTCCCTGCATTTTTATTTCTTCACAATCCACGTTTCACTTTCTCCTCTCACTCAAGCCATCATCCCAATGTCACCTCTTAAGAATGGGCTTCCTTGACCACCTTATTTCAAGTGACATCACACCATGAAACTTTACCACCCTACCTAGTAATTTCTCATGCATTTATCATTTCTTGACATTATTTCCCTTGCCTACTTATGCATTTGCCTGTTTACTCTCTGTTGCCCATGCTAAAATGCCAGTCCCTTACAGATACTGAATTTGCCTTGTTGTTGACTTGCACATCCACAACCTAAGACAACATAAACATGGAGCAGACACTCAATGAATACTTGTTTTCAGAATAATGAATAAACATAAAAATGATATGTAGTGCTTCATTATTATTAGAGGGCAGATTTCATGACATATGAATATAGATAAAACAATCTAAATGTTGCATATAAGCACACACTGAGGGAAGTTTTTTTACCACTAATGCATATGCTTTTTCACATAAAAATGATACGACAAAACTTTTTCCTTGTTAAGTGCTTTAAATTTCTCACAATATATCAACATTACATATTTGCTTTCATTTTAACAAAAAAAGTTGACACCAAGAAAGAGAAATACAAAATATTTATAGGTGTTGTTTATTTTTGTGTCTGACTACTAATGGTTCCTATAGTTTAAATGCAAATGGCTTGCTAGAAGATATACAACTAATTAATAAAAATAAAAGAAAATATGATTACTCTGCATTATACCTTTAATTAGTTCTGTGAATTATTGAACTAGATGCCGTGTGAGCCCCTTATAGCCATAACATTCTATGAAATTAGAAATTATTGTTTTATGGCATATCCCAGTTGTCTATAATTACTCATATATCAATATCAAAAGAAATAATAATAGTGAGATGTTGATTCTTATTCTTTTTGAGATTCTCAAAATGTTCTAAAAATTCTTACATTTTCTTTCAAAACAAAATCAAAGAATGAAGTTTCTTTCTGAGAACAAAGCAATATTGACTTTACACTCAGTTTAGCAAAGGAGTGGATAATGTTATAATTGTGTCATCATTCCAGAAGCTACATAAGATAATTATACTGTAAATTCTGTTTAGACTGTCTTTTTTCTTACTCTTCTCTGATAACTGCTGTCAACCAATACATCTATAACAAACAAGCAAATAGACCACACCACTTTTAATGTAAAGTACTTCATTTTGATCTCTATGATGAAAATTGCAAAAAATCAAAGAAAGAAATAGAATAAAACACAAAACAATGGAAAAATCTTCCATGTTTGTGGATTGGAATAATTAATATAATCAAAATGTCCATACTCCAGAAAGCAATCTATAGATTCAATGTGATCACAATTGAAATACAAATGGCATTTTTCTCAGATCTAGAAAAAATGATGCTAAATTTCACATGGAAACACAAGAGACCCCAAATACCTAAAGCAATTTTAAACAAGCCAGAGTCATCACAATACAGGATTTCAAGACATACTTCAGAGCAGTTATAATCAAAACAATCTTGTACTGACATAAAAATAGACCTGTAGACCAATGGAACAAAATAGAATTCCCAGAAATCAATCCACATGTCTAAAACCAACTAATGACAAGGGAGTTTAAATCAATCCCTAGAGAAAGAACAGTCTCTTCAATAAATGGTGTTGGAGATATTGAATCTCTGCATGCAGAAGTATCAAACAAGACCCATCCCTTACACCTTATACAAAAATCAACCCAAAATGAATCAAGGATCTAAATATATGACCTAATTCCATCAAATTGCTGGAGGAGAACATTGGAAAAACTTTGCAAGACATTGGCATAGGCAAAGACTTCTTGGAAAAGATCCCAGAAGCACAGGCAATCAAAGCCAAAATTGACATTTGGGATTACATCAAGCTGAGAAGTTTCTACACTGCAAAGAAAACACTCAGCAAAGTGAAGAGGCAACCGACAGAATATGAGAAAATATTTGCGAACTACACAACTGACAAAGGATTAATATTCAGAATATATAAAGAGCTCA
Organism: Oryctolagus cuniculus; assembly: GCF_051225735.1. Lineage (NCBI taxonomy): Eukaryota > Metazoa > Chordata > Mammalia > Lagomorpha > Leporidae > Oryctolagus > Oryctolagus cuniculus. Next base: position 60,883,080 of record NC_142878.1, read on the forward strand.
AGAAATTCAGCAACAACAAAACAAACAATCCAGTTAAAAAATGGGCCTAGGATTTGAACATGCATTTTTCAAAAGAGGAAATTCAATTGGCCAACAGACACTTGAAAAAATGCTCAGGATCATTAGACATCAAGAAAATACAAATCAAATCTATGGTGCTGTTTCACCACACTTCAATTAGAATGGCTCTTATACAGAAATCAACAAACAAAAGATGTGGACAAGGATGTGGAGATAAAGGTTTCTTAATCCACTGTTGCTTGGAATGCAAACTAGTAAAGCCATTATGATAAACACTATGGAGATTCCTCAGAAAGCTGAAAATACATCTACCATATTACCCAGCCATCACACTACTGGGAATTTACCCAAACAAAAAGAAATCAGCATATGAAAGAGTTATCTGTGCCCCCATATTTACTGCAGCTCAATTCACAAGAGTTAAGCTATGGAATCAGCCCAGATGTCTATCAACCAATGACTGGACAAAGAAAATGTGGTATATATACACCATGGAATATTACTCAGCCATAAAATGCATGAAATCCTATCTTTCACAAGAAAATGGATGCAACTGGAAATGATTATGCTTAGTGCAATAAGTCAGTCCCCAAAAGACAAATACTAGATGTTTTCCTGGATCTGTGCTGTGGTAACTAATAGAGTGTAAGAAAATGTAATGTATAAGTATTTGCATTGCAATCTACATAAAATTATTCTAATGCATTGTTATGTTGAAAGAAAATGGCTTAAAGTCTAAATAAACTTACTTACTATCTTGTAACCACACACAAAATATTTAGGTGTTACATTGTCATTGGTTCTATTACATTGAAAGAAGTTATGATTGACTAATTGACAAAACAAAACTGTGTATGGGTGAAATGGTCATTTTTCTATTTGATTATTATTTATAGCTGTTGTCTATATTCCCACTAAACTAGGGTCTTCTGCTTCTTACTTGTTAAACTTCTTATTTAGTGAAGTGTTAGGCCTTTTTACTGCAATGTAAATTTAAAATGTTATCTCAAAAACTAAAAAAAAAAAAAAAGAGAGAAAGAGCTAGATAGAAGAAAGGAGGGTGGGAGGGACACAGGGAGGAAGGAATAACATTATGTTCTTAGACTTATATCTACAAATCATTAAAAAAGAATTAAAATTAAAATCAAATTAAAAAATAAATCTTTAAAAACAAAATAAATTTTTAAGTAATTCATTTTTTAATACCAAAAAACATGAAACTTACAATTTACTTAATGATGACAAAATATTTTTCTTCAGCAGAAAGATCCAAAGATGAAAAAATGACAACAGCACATGACAGCACTTACATCATCATGGCACTCACTTCATTGACCTGCATTAATTTTTTTTTTGCTCTTAGCAGTGAACAATGGATCTATCAGTTTTCATTGTTGACTTAAGATCACTCAAATACCCAGAAAAAAAAGTTGCTATCATTTCAAGTCAACTAGCATGTCCATTCTAAAGATGGTGCTTTCTCTAATAAATGGTGATCATATGCACTAATCATCTCCTGCCCTGAACCAATCTGCAAAAATGCATTTGATCGGGACAGTTTGTTTTGGGCAGTTTAAGAGCAGGACAAAATGATAGCCTGTGATCTCCAATCCTGTCCCAGGAAATTCAGGAGCTTGGAATCCTCCATCACATGAAGCTGGAAGTGGGCTACATATAGCCTACCTGCCTGAAGTCTCCTTGTAATGCACTATGCACATCATACACAAGTTTATTCAATGCTCTAACTGTATTTTTACCTGGATCACATACCTTAATAATAGGTTATTTAAATCCTTTTTCTTTCTACATCAATTCCTTCAAATAATAGCTGGGCTCTTCAAATAGTTTATGAAAAGTGTGTACTATCTTCTAATTCTAATGTGCATAAACTTTGTGAAGTCCTCTCATACAGAGTTACCACTAACATTCTATGCCTTATAGTGTGACACACTGCATAAATTTATGATGAACTCTTTATATTATATTATACATTATATTGTTATACTCTATTTTGCATCATTGCTCTGGAGGCATCCTGAAAAGCTGTCACTAGCATGCACTGTTAGTTCAAGTTGAATCTTTTTCTGAATGTTGGGGTGAAGAGAGGTCATTTCCATCAGCACACTACGAGGTTACTTAGAGTACATTCCTGTGACCCCCCTAGGTTCTGGTTGTAATGGGCCTGAGGATCTCCAAATCACCATGCACCTCACACTACCTCCAACACACACTTTCCCAAATTGATGTAGATCTTGTATCTTTAAATCTTCTTCAAGACAGACATTACTCATGCCTTCCTGGTCTCATGATAAAAACTGAAGGAAAGCACTTCCCCAGGCATCTGAAAGTGTGTCCTCCTTCTCTTTAATGGACACAAGCCCACTGCCTGTCAGAAAAATCTGCACCCTCTGACATTCCTGTTGACTGGAAGCTAAGTCAGATGAAGTCCACAAAGAGAATATCAGAACTGCATATTCTCTTTCGCTATCACCAGCTCAAATGCCTCTTTATCTACAGAGTTTTTCTCATTAAACTCCCAGGTAGAAGAATGTAGAGTTAAAGGGATGGTCGCCTTCCAAAACAGAAGTTTCCCTGAAAATTGGTATCTTACTTTAAAAATGAATCTGAATTTATACTGTAATAAATCTGCTTTATGTACTTCTAAGATGTCTTAAATTATAACTAAAAAAATAACTAGTTTTTGTCAATGATTAACAGATAAAATGAAGCTGTATCGAATCTTTCAGTTTAGGAAACTTGAGCTGAGATGAAGCGAGCTGCTTCCCCATCCAGGCAGTGCTTTCTCCTACTTGACATCACCCTAGTTTGAGATCTCAGGCCACATAAATAAGTGGACAAAAATGGCAAAGTTTTAAAAAGTGTTTGTGAGCTTTTCCAGAAGGAACCACTGCACTGTTATGTCTAGATTCATTCAGGGGAGATGGCACAGTACTCGATACTCATAATAGTATTTTTAAAAAGTACTATCACATGTGCCGTAGTATTAAATTGAAGTTTATCAGGTATAATCTTTCCTATCTCAAGGAAATATTTATCAAAGTCATTTTTCCTAGTACATAAAAGGACTTGTAATTATATCCTGTGATTGATACTAATTCTGAAAGTTTCATCAATTGCAAATGAATTAAGTTGCATAAAATTCTTAGTCCCTCAGTCAAGGGCACTCTGTGATGTGTGCTAGGCTGAATCCCAGAATTCACCAGTGGGAATGCATACCCGTTATCTACATGGGTTAACTGGCTTAAAAGCACACGTTTCCCCTTTCTTGGTTCCCTTCATTTCCCTCATTCATTTGCCCACTTCCCAGAGATGTTTCCCAGGATTTGTCTCCCAAGCAAATCACTTGCATGCAAATTGTTGCTTTAGGGTTAACTTAAGAAAAAGCCTAAATTGAGGCACTCTCTACTAACAGTTTGTAAATCAGAAATCTGGCTGATGGACTGTAGTTGCAGAAAGAAGATGAACATATCTACTAGTAATATTTCATGTAATCAAAAGATTTTTAATGTTGCTTTGTAATGGAATTAATTCTCATTAATCTAGGAATACATACACACACATACATAATTTCCATCAATGATGTATTGCTTCATGATGCTGGTCTCAAAACATTATAATGAAGCCTTGCATAGCTAATTAGGAAGCAAAGAGGAAGAAAAAGGACACTGCAGAAGGAGAAAAAGAAAAACCTCGAGGAAACTCACAGTGAAAGGTTAAGCAATGTTTTGCAGAATGCAGTAAGTTCATAAAAAGTTTGAAAATATGGATCACAACACCAAAAGACCTTCATGAACAGAGAACAATGTTCACGGTGCATTATCCACTTATAAGCAAATCTGTCATGAAACAAACCAAGCAAACCACCACGGACATGTTTCTGAAAAGAGTAACTTCTCCTCAAGGTGGTCCTCAGGCAGGGCTTTCAGGAGGAATCCAGAAGAAGGCATGGCTATAGAGGAGATGACAGCTCCATGTGGTGAAATCAATGATCCCTGACCATGTGTAGGTCCAGGCTGATGGATAGGTTTGTGTGTCTTGAACACAAATAGTCTAAAAAGCAAGAATATAGACAAATAAAAAGTTTTACAAATTATAATACTGATAGAATGAGGACATAAAAAAACACCTTTTGGTACAGGTGTAAAATGTGTCTGTGTTTTAAGCTAAATGATTTTAGAGGAGTCAAAAGTTTTGAAAATTTTGTTGATGAATTTGAAGCATCCAGTGCTATAAAGTCTACAGCACTGGACTGCAATGTGCCAGGCCTTCATATTCACTTACAACTCACTCATGGACTCATCTAGCACAATTTCTAGTCCTAGTCGTTCTATTCATGATAACAGCCTTATACACTGCAATTTTACTATACTTTTTTGTCTTTAGATATGGGGGTCCAAGATGGCGAAATATAAGTGACACCATTTCCTTCCTCCTCTGCAGAGAAGAACCAAAAAAAACAAACAGCAAATAACCATTTCAAAGGTGAGGGCCCTGGTGAAAAAATGAGAGCTCAGTGGGGACCATCTAGGACGCCCATAGAAGAAAGACATGAGAGAGCAGCAGCAAGAGAGGAACAAAGCATGCCAGCAGTGCAGACCCTGGAACCCCCACAGAACAGCCAAGGAGGAGAGCCTCTGCCAACTTCAACCCCACAATGAACTTCAGCAACTTTAGCTACAGCAGGGATTCAGGTCATCGCACCTTAGAGCCCTGCAAGAGGAGCCACCAGGAGTATACAGAGTAGCTTTGCTTCAGAGAAGGAACTCACATTGTTTCTCCCAAAATCCTCAAAGTACAGACTGTGGTGGTGTGATACCATATAGAAAAAAGAGTAAATGTCAAAATTCACACTGCCCTAGGGGCCAAAATAACCCACATATCCCTGACCTTGGGACTTCACAGACATCCCATCCTCTAGCAAAATGATTATAACCTCACTAATCCAATTAGATCCATCAGTGACAGTTGGCCCTATCACCACGGCCCTGTGCAACTCCCTTCCCCAGTGGGCTTCTGTTTTGGTGAGTGCCCTGGGCTCCATCTCCACTGCAGTCCATGCCTGCTCTGATATAGTGGGTATGCTTGTGTATCCACAGTCATTCGGTCTGCTGACTCTCTCCTCCAGTAGACCCCCATTTGATAAGCATCCTTGATCCTGCCTAATATAGCTGGAGCCCACCTGAGTTCGATGAGCCTATGTGGTTATGCAGCCACCTATCTCCACCAGCTGACCTTTGCTTTTGGGAGTACTGCTGATTCCACCCCCTCAACAAGAGTAAGTCCTGGTTTTTCGGTCGTGTTTGTTTTCCTGCCCTCACTCAGGCTGCCAGTTGTCTTCTCCAGCATGTCCCAGCTTTCTCCATTGGGCAGTCCAGACTTCATCCCTAACACATACGGCTTTGTTGGGTTATATGGTCATGTGCAACTGCTTGGGCTGTTCACTCCCTTTCTCAGTGAGTGTTGACTTTGCTGACTACTGTGGAATCCAGCTCTCTGTGGCCTGAGTCTGCCCAAGATTTGTTTGGTATGTTTAGTGTTATACATCTGTTCTAATAAGGCCACAGGCTTGATACAGTGCCCCTTATTCTAGTCCCAGTGCAGCCCAAGCCTACCCTAGCCTTGGTGGGTACAGTAGATGGTGCATACCCAGTCAACTGTGTAGCTCCTTTCTCTGGCAGACCCATGCTTTGGTGAGCACCCAGACTCTAGCCTAACTGTGGCTTGACCTTGCTGTAACTTTGCCCATAGGGAAACTGATTAAATGTTTGATAAAAAGTTCACAAGAATGATTAGAAGCTTATTTAATGAGAATACAGATAAGGAGATAAGTGAAATTAGGAAACCAAAGTATCATTATGAATGAGAAATTTAGCAAAGAGATAGAAATCTTGAAAAATATCCAAACAGAAATCTTAGAGATGAAAAATTCATTAAATCAAATAAAAATATAGTTTAAAGGCTCAACAACAGGCTATATCAAGCTGAACTTGCAAATAGATCTCTCATAAAATCCCAGTCAGATTTATTTGTTTTGTTTTTGTTTTTGTTTTTGTTTTTTTAATTTTATTTTTGACAGGCAGAGTGGACAGTGAGAGAGAGAGACAGAGAGAAAGGTCTTCCTTTTGCCGTTGGTTCACCCTCCAATGGCTGCCGCGGCCAGCGCGCTGCTGCCGGCGCACTGCACTGATCCGATGGCAGGAGCCAGGAGCCAGGTGCTTTTCCTGGTCTTCCATGGGGTGCAGGGCCCAAGCACCTGGGCCATCCTCCACTGCACTCCCTGGCCACAGCAGAGGGCTGGCCTGGAAGAGGGGCAACCGGGACAGAATCCGGTGCCCCGACCGGGACTAGAACCCGGTGTGCCGGTGCCGCTAGGCAGAGGATTAGCCTAGTGAGCCGCAGCGCCGGCCCCCAGTCAGATTTAAAAAACAAAATTTGAGATCATTTAGTGATATCTTAAGGACACCATTAAATGAACTAATATCTGCCTGGTTGATATTCCCAAAGAAGAAGAAAATGGCACAGAAAACCTATTCAATGAAATAGCTGAAAATGTCTCATAACTGGAGAAATATGTAGCAATTCAAGAGCAGGAGGCTCATAAGACTCCCAATAGATATGACCAGAAAACATCATTACAATGACACATTATAGTCAGATTCTCAAAAAAGAAAACAAAGAGAATTCTAAAATTTGCAAGAGAAAAGCATCAGGTTATTTTTATGGGAAACTGCGGTAGAGTAACACTAAAATTTTTTAATGAAAAATCTTACAGGCCAGGAGGTAATACAGAGATATATTTCAAGTTCTGAAAGGAAAGAATTGTCAGCCAACAATACTTTGCCCAGCAGAGCTCTCTTTTATAAATGATGGAAATATAAAGACTTTGCAAGACATGTTAAAATTGAAAGAATTCATCACCACCAGAACAGTATTACAGAAGATACTTAAGAGTATCCTACATGCAGAAACAATAAAAGCCAGCTAGGATCACAGCACTTTGTGAAAGTACAAAGCCCACTAAAAAAAGAATGAGGAGTAACCAAAGTAAACAGAAAAAATAATAAAGAAAAAATGGCAAGATTAAGCCAATACTTAGCATTAATAACACTTACTATAAATGGACTAAATTTCCCAATTAAAAGATACAGACTGGTTTATTAGATAAATAAAATAAATGCCAATCACACACTGCCTACATAAACACACTTATCTAGTAAAGGCATACACAGATTGAAGGCAAAAGAATACAAAAGACTTCCCAGAGAAATGGAAACCAAAAATGAGCAGGAATGGCTACACTGAGAGTAGACAAAACAGAGTTTAAGATCAAAGCTGTAGGGTCTGGTATTGTGGTATGGAATGTTAAGTCACCACCTGCAGCAACAGCATCCAACATGGACACTAGCTCAAATCCCAGGTGCTCCACTTCCAATCTACTTTCCTGCTAATGCTCCTGAGAAAGCCATGGAAAATGACCCAAGTCCATGTGCTCCTACACCCATGTGGGAGATCCAGAGGAAGCTCCAGGTTTCCAGCTTCTGTTCTGGCTATTTGGGGAATGAACCAGTGGATGGAAGCCATCTCTTTCTCTCTGAATCTCCCTGCCTCTCTCTCTCTCTGTAACTTTGCCTTTCAAATAAATAAAATAAATCTTTTAAAAAAAATCAAAGCCATAAAATGAGAAAAAGAAAGCTACTACATAATGATTAAGGGATAAATTAAAAAAGAAAACATGACAAATTGAAATGTGTGTGTATATATATGTGTGTGTGTGTGTGTGTGTGTATCTACAATGCTGGAACACTTATATTTATGAACAAATATTATTGCTTATAAAGGGAGAGATAAACTCCAATAAATTATAGACTTCAACCTGCCTCATTCATCAATAGACAGATTATCCAGGAAAAGAAACCAACAAAAAAATTCCAGAGTTAAATTGTACTATAGATCACATGGACCTAACACACATTTATAGAACATTTCATCCAACAACTGCAGAATATATGTTATTTTTATTAGCACAAAGAACATTCTTGGGATATATTAAGCCACAAAACAAGTCTTAAGAATTAAAAAAAAAAAAAAACAGAAATCATATGTATCTTTCAGACCATAATGTAATAGAATTAAAGGCCAACAACAAAATAAATGCTAAGAATTATATAAATACATGGAAGTTGAATAGTTTTTTTCTGAATAAAGAAAAATTACAGAAGAAACCTAAAGAGAAATTTTAAAAATCCTTGAAACTAATGAAAATGGAAACTCAACCTATCAAAATTTGTGCTGTACAGAAAAAGCTAAACTAAGAGGGAATTTTATAGTTGAAAGCAACTACATTTTAAACAAGATATCAAATAAGTAACCTAACAAGGCATTTAAAGGAGCTAGAAAAACAAGAATAAGCAAACACAAAATGAGTAGAAGGAATGAAATAATAAAAATTAGTGCAAAAGTAACTGAAATAGAAGCTAGGAAAACAATACAAAAGATTAAAAAAGTTAGTAATTAGTATTTTGAGGGCCATTGTTGTGGTTTAGCAGGTAAAGCTGCCACCTGCATAACTGGCATCCCAAAGTGGGTGCCAGTTCATGTCCCAGCTGTTCCACTTCCAATCCAACTCCCACCTAGGGGCCTGGGAAATGCAATGGAAGATGGGCCAAGTATTTAGGCCTCTGCCACCTGGTTGGAGCTCCTGGCTCCTGGTTTCGGCCTGGCCCAGTCCTGGTCACTGTGGCCATCTGGGGAGTGAACCAGCTGATGGAAGGATGGGAGATTGATCTACCTATTGATCTCTCTGTCTGTCTCCCTCACTCCCTTTCTCTCATTCTGTAAATCTGACTTTGAAATAAATAAATCTTTGAAAAAAAAAGACAACTTGCTACTTTTGAAAGTATAAAAATACAGCTAAACCTTTAGCTAATAAGAGGGAACATTTTAATTAATAAGAGGTGAAAAAGAAGATATTACAACTGATAACTGAAAACTGGAGTGAAATTGACACTTTGAGATTTGATGATTTTGAACAGCCCTTGTCTCCACTATTGAGAAATAGTGGGGTTTTTTTTCATACTATTTTTTGAACTCTTTACTTAGTGTAGGGTTAATCTTATGAGTATAAAGTATAAGGAATGATAATAGGAGAGAGAGGAGGAAGAAGGGTAAGAGTTCAGGTGGGAGTGGGGGTAGGGTGGTATGAATCACTATGCTCCTGTTGATGAGCAGCTTAATATGTTATCCCTCTTAGTATTCTTTTTGTTTGTTCTACTTAATACTTTTGGTTGAATACTGTAATCAATACACAATTCTTCTTAAGTGCTGAAACTTAACTGAAAAGTGATCGCTGTTAAATATAAGAGTGAGAATAAGAGAGGGAAGAGATGTGCAATTTGGGACATGCTCAAGCTGACTTACCTCAAATGGTGGAGTTAGAAACATACCAGGGGATTCCAATTCAATCCCATCAAGGTGGCATGTACCAATGCCATCTCACTAGTCCCAGTGATCAATTTCTGTTCACAATTGATCATAATGATAGGACTAAGAACAAAAGAGAGCACATAAACAAGACTAGTGTCTGCAAATACTAGCTGATAGAATAAAAAAGGGAGAGAATGATCCAACATGGGAAGTGAGATACACAGCAGGCCCATAGAATGGCAAATGTCCTAACAGCACTCTGGCCTCAGAATCAGCCCTTAAGGCACGCGGATCTGGCTGAAAAGCCCATGAGAGTATTTCAGGCATGGAAAGCCAAAACACTCTGGGGGAAAAAAAACCTAAATGAAAGATCTCCATGAGTGAGATCCCAGTGGAAAGAATGGGTCATCAAAGAAGGAGGTACCTTTCTCTGAAGGGGGAGAGAACTTCCACTTTGACCATGGCCTTGTCTAAACATGATCAGAGTCAGTGAACTCAGGGAGCTTCCATAGCCTTGGCAGCTCATGACAAGAGCCTAGGGTGATTACTGATGCCATAGACAAGAGTGTCAATTTGTTAAGTCAACAACAGGAGTCACTGTGTACTTACTCCTCATGTAGGATCTTTGTCCTTAGTGTGCTGTACATTGAGATTTAATGCTATAACTAGTACTCAAACAGTATTTTTCACTTTATGTTTCTGTGTGGGAGAAAACTGTTGAAATCTTTACTTAATGTATGCTAAACTGATCTTCTGTATATAAAGAGAAATGAAAATGAATCTTGATGTGAATGGAAGGGGAGAGGGAGTGGGAAAGGGGAGGGTTGTGGGTTGGAGGGACGTTATTGGGGGGAAGCCATTGTAATCCATATTCTTTATTTTGGAAATTTATATTCATTAAATAAAAGTTAAAAAAAAAAGAAATGCATGAAGTTAGTATATCTCAAATAAAATTTTTTAAAAAGAAAAGAAAAAAGAATAGATGGAAATATTCTCAACAAAATACTAGAAAATCAAAGTCAACAATACATTAAAAAGATCATTCACCATGACCAATTGGGATTTATTCCAGGGATGCAGGGATGGTTCAATATATACAAATCAATATATGTAATATAACATATAAACACAATGAAGGAGAAAAACCATATTATGATCTCACTAGATACAAAAAAAGCATTTGATAAATTTGATAAATTTCAATACTCATTCGTGATAAAAATTGAACATATCAGGTATAGAAGAAATATGCCTCAACATAATAAAATTTTGACCAACCCACAGAAAATGTCATATTGAGTGGGGAAAAGCTGAAAGTGTTTCCTTTAAGATCTAGAAACAGACAAAGATTCTACTCTTATTACTCTTATTCAATATTACTGTAAGCTTCAGTCAGCTATTAGGCAAGAGAGAAAAAAAAGGCATACAAATAAGAAAGGAAGAAGTCAAAGCATACCTGCTTGTAAGTGACATGATTCTGTATAAAGAGAAACCAAAAGACCAAAGAAAGAAACTAATAGAACTAATAAATGAATTCAGTAAAGTTTCAAGATACAAACTAAACACACAATGATCAGTAGCAGTTTTATATTCTAATAATTAACTAAGAAATAAATTATAATAAAAAACCATTAACATTAATTATCAAAAATTAAATAAGTTGGAATAAATTTAACCAGGAATGTGAAAGACCTTTACAATGAAAATCACAAAATACTTAGAAAAGACATCAAACAGGATACACATGCACAAAAAAATGGAAAGATCTCCCATATTCATGGATTGGAAGAATTAATTCTGTTAAAACATCCATGTAGCCCAAAGCAATTTGTAACTTTAATGCAATACTTATCAAAAACCAATGACATTCATTCAGAACTTTAAAAAACAATTTTAAAATTAACATGGAAACCCAAAGACATCAAATATAAATGTTGAACAATATGAATGAAGCTTGAAGCATCACCACACCAGATTTCAAGACACACTATGGAGCTATTAGATTCAGAACAGCATGGTACTGGCATAAAAATAAACACATAGACTAATGGAACAGAAGAGAAATCCCAGCAATGAACTCACACATCTACAGCCAATTTATCTTTGATAAAGGAACTAAAAATATGGTGCTGGCTACCTAAAGGATAAAAATATGACCTTTACCTCTTACCTCATACAAAAATCAACTCAGAATAGGTGAAGTATCTTTATTTAAGGCCAGAAATTATAAAACTATTGGAATAAAACATAGGGGAAATACTTTATGATATTGGCAAAGGTAAGAACTTTCTGGAAAATACCCCCCAAAGCATACAGGAAAAGAAAAAAATAGACAAATAGAATTATAACAAGCTAAGAAGCTTTGCACAGCACATAAAGCAATCAACAGAGTGAAGAGACAGCCTACAGAAAAGGAAAGAACATTGCAAATTATTCATCAGACAAAAGATTAATAGACAAAATATATAAGGAATGTAGAAAACACAACAAAGTAACCAATCCAGTTAGAAATATTCAAAGGCTACAAATGACTATTTACCAGAAGAGGAAATACAAATGGCCAATAAATATATGAAAAATGCTCAAAATCATTAGCTGTAAGGGATACTGGATCAAAACCACAATAACCTATAATCTCATTCTAGTTAGAATGGCTATTATCAACAGACAAAACATAATAAATGCTGGCACAGACATGGAAAAAAGAACAACTTATACACTGTTGATGGGAAACTAAATTAGTACAAACATTATGGAGAACTTTGTTGGGGGGGGGGGTTCCTCCAAAAACTAAAACTAGGTCTACCATATGACCGACCCAGCTATACCCTTTCTGAGTATATATCTGAAGAAGATAAAATCAGTACTTAAAAGAGATACCTGCACTCCCATGTTCATTGCAGCAGTATTAACAACAACCAGGATAAGGAATCAAACTAAGTGTCCATCAATGGATGGACAAATGAAGAAAATGTGGACTGTATATACAATAGAGTTATTATTCTACTGTAAAAATGAATTAAACCTAAAATATGAATCAAAATGTATGGAACTAGAGAGCATGTTACATGAACATACCAGAAAACCCCCAAAAAGACAAATACTGCCTGTTTTCTGTCATATGGGAAGTTAAAAATGATAAAGTACATATATTAAATTTGAATTTAATATAGTGATTACTGGAGGCTGGGAAGGAGAAGTTGAGTAACGGGTACTAAAATAGAGTAGGGTGATCCTAACTGTTCTTGGTGTCTTGCAACACAGTGGCATGACCATGGCTCATAACAATGCATAATGTTTTTTAAAATTGTTTTTTGCTCTTAAGTCTTTCTTTCTTCCCCAGAAACCTTTGATTTAAGGTATACAACCTTCATGCATTTCATAAATACAAGTTTAGGAACATAGTGATTCTTCCCACCCTATCCACTCTCCTACCCTTCTTCATTTTCCGTGCCCTATTCCCATTCTTATATTTTACTAAGATCGATTTTCAATTAACTTTATAAGCATAAGATTAATCTATAGTAAGTAAAGAGCTCAACAAATAGTATGTGGGGAAAAAAAAAAACTGTTCCTCAACAATCAAGACAAGGGCTGTTCAAAGTCATCACATCTCAAAGTGTCAATTTCACTTCTATAGGTTATCTTTTAGGTACTCTATTAGTTACCATAGATCAGGGAGAACACATGATATTTTTCCTTTTGGTACTGGCTTATTTCACTAAGTATAATGTTCTATATAAATAAAGGGACACAGGAGCTGGCAGGCTCCAAACACAAAGGAAAAGATAAGGAAAAGGAAAGTCTAGTTGCCAGGTATGGTTAGTTTAAACTATGCATATGTGTTGAATAGTTACATTCACTTAACAATGTGCACATATTATATGTTACTTCAAAATTTAAAAATAAATTTTAGAAAAAGATGCTCATGTACACAAATACTTACCTCTGTGTTATGATTGCCCACAGCACTCAGTATAGTAATATACCGCACCAATGTATAAGCTCACAGTTGGCTACATTCCATAGCCTAGGTGTGCAGGTTATGTCATCCACTTTTATGTAAGTGTACTGTGTGATGTACACACATCTAGTGCTACATTTCTCAGAATGTACACCCACTTAAGCAATGCATCACTAGAAATTATATTTACAATGCTGTCTGTGCTCCAGGCACATTTCTTTATCTGATTAGCATAGTAAAGTAGGAAATGCCACTCTAAGCAGCATCAATTGAAATTCCAATCAGTGAGCACCTCTGCATCCATTTTTCCCAGTCCTCATCAACTCTTTGGCCCTTTCCCAAACTTATTGCTCCCTGTGTTGAGTTCTATGGCCAACATAGTTATTGACATGCTCTCAAGGGCTTTCACCATTGATAAGCCCTCTCAAGAAAGTGAGTCCATGGGTGAGAGCACATGTTGAACACAAGTCACCTCTGTACACATTGGGTTAGGAGATAAAAATAAATGCAGTAGGCATAAATTTAAAGAAATTAGAAAGTGACAAAAATCAACTGAAAGTGGCTATAAGAATATTCCAGAAGATTTAGAGGTATTCAAATTATTTTTTTAATTAAAGTTTACATTGTGCTGATTTCAAATAAAGAAGATGATTGGATTTGTAAAAAGCTGCAATAATAAAAAAAATTGCAGTATCTAAGAGGACATAGGTAGAATAATTCAGGTTAGAGTATTAACATATTGTCCAAAGTAGAATCTTAAGGAACCACTATAATAGACAAATCAAAATCATTTCTAATCAGGACATCATTTATTTTTACAAAACACTTGAAGGTATTTAAAATTCTTCCTTCCTGCTTTAAAAATCCATATAATTTCTATTTGAACTATTAATTTACATTTGCTAAGAAAAAAAAAGTTCCACAGTTTTTCTTTTTTTTGTTTTTTTTTTTTAACTTTTATTTAATGAATATAAATTTCCAAAGTACAGCTTATGGATTACAATGGCTTCCCCCCCATAACGTCCCTCCCACCCACAACCCTTCCCTTTCCCTCTCCCTCCCCCCTTCCATTCACATCAAGATTCATTTTCATTTCTCTTTATATACAGAAGATCAGTTTAGCATACATTAAGTAAAGATTTCAACAGTTTGCATCCACATAGAAACACAAAGTGAAAAATACTGTTTGAGTACTAGTTATAGCATTAAATCTCAATGTACAGCACACTAAGGACAGAGATCCTACATGAGGAGTAAAACACAGTGACTCCTGTTGTTGACTTAACAAATTGACACTCTTCTTTATGGCATCAGTAATCACCCTAGGCTCTTGTCATGAGTTGCCAAGGCGATGGAAGCCTTTTGAGTTCACCAACTCTGATCATATTTAGACAAGGTCGTAGTCAAAGTGGAAGTTCTCTACTCCCTTCAGAGAAAGGTACCTCCTTCTTTGATGACCTGTTCTTTCCACGGGGATCTCACGCGCAGAGATCTTTCATTTAGTCCTTTTTTTTTTTTTTTTTTTTTTTTTTTGCCAGAGTGTTTTGGCTTTCCATGCCTGAAATACTCTCATGGGCTTTTCAGCCAGATCCGCGTGCCTTAAGGGCTGATTCTGAGGCCAGAGTGCTGTTTAGGACATCTGCCATTCTATGGGTCTGCTGTGTATCTCACTTCCCATGTTGGATCATTCTCTCCCTTTTTTATTCTATCAGCTAGTATTTGCAGACACTAGTCTTGTTTATGTACTCCCTTTGGCTCTTAGTCCTATCATTATGATCAATTGTGAACAGAAATTGATCACTGGGACTAGTGAGATGGCATTGGTACATGCCACCTCAATGGGATTGAATTGGAATCCCCTGGTATGTTTCTAACCCTACCGTTTGAGGTAAGTCAGCTTGAGCATGTCCTGAATTGCACATCTCTTCCCTCTCTTATTCCCACTCTTATATTTAACAGCAATCACTTTTCAGTTAAGTTTCAGCACTTAAGAAGAATTGTGTATTGATTACAGTATTCAACCAAAAGTATTAAGTAGAACCAACAAAAAAAATACTAAGAGGGATAACATATTAAGCTGCTCATCAACAGTCAGGGCAAGGGCTGATCAAGTCACTGTTTCTCATAATGTTCATTTCACTTTAACAGGTTTCCTTTTTGGTGCTCAGTTAGTTGTCACCGATCAGGGAGAACATATGGTATTTGTCCCTTTGGGACTGGCTTATTTCACTCAGCATAATGCTTTCCAAATTCCTAACAGGGATCACTTTTCAGTTAAAATTTAAACACCTAAGAATAATTGTGTGTTAATTACAGAGTTCAACCAATAGTACTAGAACAAAAAAAAATACTAAAATGGATAAAGTATTACATTGTACATCAACAGTCAGGACAAGAGCTGATCAAGTCACTGTTTCTCATAGTGTCCATTTCACTTCAACAGGTTTCCCCTTTGGTGATCAGTTAGTTGTCGCCGATCAGGGAAAACATATGATATTTGTCCCTTTGGGACTGGCTTAATTCACTCAGCATCATGTTTTCCAAATTCCACCATCTTGTTGCAAATGACTGGATTTCGTTGTTTTTGACTGCTGTATAGTATTCTATAGAGTACATGTCCCATAATTTCTTTATCCAGTCTACTGTTGATGGGCATTTGGGTTGGTTCCAGGTCTTAGCTATTGTGAATTGAGCTGCAATAAACATTAAGGTGCAGATAGCTTTTCTGTTTGCCAATTTCATTTCCTTTGGGTAAATTCCAAGGAGTGGGATGGCTGGGTTGAATGGTAGGGTTATATTCAGGTTTCTGAGGAATCTCCAGACTGATTTCCATAGTGGCTTAACCAGTTTGCATTCCCACCAACAGTGGGTTAGTGTCCCTTTTTCCCCACATCCTCACCAGCATCTATTGTTGGTAGATTTCTGAATGTGAGCCATTCTAACTGGGGTGAGGTGGAACTTCATTGTGGTTTTGATTTGCATTTCCCTGATTGCTAGTGATCTTCAACATTTTTTCATGTGTCTGTTGGCCATTTGGATTTCCTCTTTTGAAAAATGTCTATTGAGGTCTTTGGCCCATCTCTTAAGTGGGTTGTTTGTTTTGATGTTGTGGAGTTTCTTGATTTCTTTGTAGATACTCATTATCAACCCTTTATCTGTTGCATAGTTTGCAAATATTTTTTCCCATTCTGTCTGTAGCCTCTTCACTTTCCTGTTTCCTTTGAAGTACCGAAACTTCTCAATTTGATGCAATCCCAAATGTTAATTTTGGTTTTGACTGCCTGTGCTTCTGGGGTATTTTCCAAGAAGTCTTTGCCAATACCTATATCTTGCAGGGTTCTTCCAATGCTCTCTAGTAATTTGATGGTGTCACGTCATAGATTTAAGTCTTTAATCCATGATGAGTGAATTTTTGTGTAAGGTGAAAGCTAGGGGTCTTGCTTCATGATTCTGCACGTGGAAATCCAGTTTTCCCAGCACCATTTATTGAATAGACTGTCCTTACTCCAGGAATTGGTTTTAGATCCTTGATCAAATATGAGTTGGCTGTAGATGTTTGGGTTGACTTCTGGTGTTTCTATTCTGTTCCATTGGTCTATCCATCTGTTTCTGTACCAGTACCATGCTGTTTTGATTACAACTGCCCTGTAGTATGTCCTGAAATCTGATATTGTGATGCCTCTGGCTTTGTTTTTGTTGTACAAGATTGCTTTAGCTATTCGAGGTCTCCTGTGTCTCCATATGAATTTCAGCATCATTTTTTCCAGATCTGAGAAGAAGGTCTTCGGTATCTTGATTGGTATCGTATTGAATCTGTAAATTGCTTTTGGGAGAATGGACATTTTGATGATATTGATTCTTCCAATCCATGAGCATAGAAGATTTTTCCATTTTTTGGTATCCTCTTCTATTTCTTTCTTTAAGGTTTTGTAATTTTCATCGTAGAGATCTTTAACGTCCTTGGTTAAGTTTATTCCAAGGTATTTGATTGTTTTTGTAGCTATTGTGAATGGGATTGATCTTAGAAGTTCTTCCTCAGCCATGGTATTGCCTGAGTATACAAAGGCTGTTGATTTTTGTGCATTGATTTTATACCCTGCTACTTTGCCAAAATCTTCTATGAGTTCCAATAGTCTCTTAGTAGAGTTCTTTGGGTCCCCTAAGTAAAGAATCATATCATCTGCAAAGAGGGATAGTTTGAGTTCTTCCTTCCCAATTTGTATCCCTTTAATTTCTTTTTCTTGCCTAATATCTCTGGCTAGAACCTCCAGAACTATATTGAATAGCAGTGGTGAGAGTGGGCATCCCTGTCTGGTACCAGATCTCAGTGGAAATGCTTCCAACTTTTCCCCATTCAATATGATGTTGGCTTGGGTTTTTCATAAATTGCTTTGATTGTATTGAGGAATGTTCCTTCCAAACCCAGTTTGTTTAGAGTTTTCATCATGAAAGGGTGTTGTATTTTATCAAATGCTTTCTCGGCATCTATTGAGATAATCATATGGTTTTTCTTCTGCAGTCTGTTAATGTGGTGTATCACATTAATTGATTTGCGCACATTAAACCATCCCTGCATACCAGGGATAAATCCCACTTGGTCTGGATGGATGATCTTTCTGATGTGTTGTTGCATTCTATTGGCCAGAATTTTATTGAGGATTTTTGCATCTATGTTCATCAGGGATATTGGTCTGTAATTCTCTTTCAATGCTGCATCTTTTTCCAGCTTAGGAATTAAGGTGATGCTGGCTTCATAGAAAGAATTTGGGAGGATTCCCTCTTTTTCGATTGTTCTGAATAGTTTGAGAAGAATTGGAGTCAGTCCTTCTTTAAATGTCTGGTAGAATTCAGCAGTGAATCCGTCTGGTCCTGGGCTTTTCTTTGTTGGGAGGGCCTTTATTACTGTTTCAATTTCTGTCTCATTTATGGGTCTGTTTAGGTTTTCTATATCTTCCTGGTTCAATTTAGGTAGGTTGCATGTGTCCAGGAATCTATCCATTTCTGATAGATTTCCCT
Source organism: Oryctolagus cuniculus (assembly GCF_051225735.1). Taxonomy (NCBI): domain Eukaryota; kingdom Metazoa; phylum Chordata; class Mammalia; order Lagomorpha; family Leporidae; genus Oryctolagus; species Oryctolagus cuniculus. Next base: position 60,901,525 of record NC_142878.1, read on the forward strand.
GTTTGCTGGCATACAGGTCCTTGTAGTAATTTCTGATGATTCTTTTTATTTCTGTGGTGTCTGTTGTTACGTTTCCTTTTTCATCTCTGATTTTATTGATTTGGGTCGTTTCTCTTCTTTTTTTAGTTAGTTGGGCCAATGGGGTGTCAATTTTGTTTATTTTTTCAAAAAACCAGCTCCTCGTTTGGCTGATTTTTTGTAATGTTCTTTTGGATTCAATCCTGTTCATTTCTTCTCAGATTTTAATTATTTCTCTTCTCCTACTAGATTTGGGTCTGGTTTGCTGTAGGTTTTCTAGATCCTTGAGATGCAGTTAAAGCCCATCTATTTGGTGCCTTTCCAATTTCTTGATGTAGGCACCTATTGATATAAACTTTCCTCTTAACACTGTTTTTGCTGTATCCCATAAGTTTTGGTATGTTGTGCTGTTATCCTCATTTACTTCCAGAAAATTTTTTATTTCTCTTTTAATTTCTTCTATGACCCATTGTTCATTCAGGAGCATGTTGTTCAATCTCCATGTGTTTGCGTATGCTCTAGGGATTCCTGAGTTGCTAATTTCCAACTTCATTCCTTTATGGTCTGAGAAGCTGCATGGTATGATTCTAATTCTTTTGAATTTGCTGAGACTTGCTTTATGGCCTAGTATGTGGTCAATCCTAGAGAAGGCTCCATGTACTGCTGAGAAGAATGTAAAATCTTTAGCTGTAGGATTGAAAGTTCTGTATATATCTGTTAGATCCATTTGGGCTATAGTGTCGTTTAAATCTACTGTCTCCTTGTTGATCTTCTGTCCTGTTGATCTGTCTATTTCTGAGAGTGGGGTATTGAAGTCCCCCAGTACTATTGTATTGGGGTCTAAGTCTCCCTTTAAGTCCCTTAACAAATCTTTTAAATAAACCGGTGCCCTGTAATTAGGTGCATATACATTGATAATCGTTATATCTTCCTGTTGAATTGATCCCTTAATCATTATGTAGTGCCCCTCTTTGTCTCTCCTAACAGTTTTTGTGGTAAAGTTTATGTTGTCCAATATTAAGATGGCTACGCCTGCTCTTTTTTCATTTCTGTTGGCATGGTATATCTTTTTCCAGCCTTTCACTTTCAGTCTGTATGGCTCTTTATTGGAAAGATGTGTATCTTGTAAGCAGCAAACAGATGGGTTTTGTTCCTTTACCCAATCAGCCAATCGGTGTCTTTTAACTGGACATTAACATTCAATGTGACTACTGATAAGTAGTAGCTTTGCCCTGCAATTTGCCAAAGATATTTTCTGATATATGTTTTGAACTTCCTGTGACCTTTTGGTGTGAGATTTCCTTCATTTACCTTCTTTCATATTGATGACCGTGTTTCTGTGTTTCTGTGTGTAACACATCTTTAAGCATCTTTTGCAGGGCTGGGCGAGTAGAGACAAATTCTTTCAATCTCTGTTTGTTGTGAAAGGTCTTTATTTCACCTTCATTCACAAATGAGAGCTTAGCAGGATATAATATTCTGGGCTGGCAGTTTTTCTCTCTTAGTACCTGGGCTATATCTCACCATTCCCTTCTAGCTTGTAGGGTTTCTGATGAGAAGTCAGCTGTGAGTCTGATTGGAGATCCTCTGAGAGTAATCTGACGTTTCTCTCTTGCACATTTTAGGATCTTTTCTTTATGTTTCACTGTGGTGAGTTTAATTACAACGTGTCGTGGTGAGGATCTCTTTTGGTCATGTTTATTAGGGGTTCTATGAGCTCCCTGTACTAGGATGTCTCTGTCCTTCTCCAAACCTGGGAAATTTTCTGCTAGTATCTCACTAAAAAGGCCTTCTAATCCTCTCTCCCTCTTCATGCCTTCAGGAACTCCTAGAACCCAAATGTTGGGTTTTTAATAGTATCCTGTAGATTCTCCACAATATTTTTTAGATTTCTAATTTCCTCTTCTTTTCTTTGGTTTGACTGTATATTTTCCTATGCTCTGTCTTCTAAGTCCGATATTCTCTCTTGTGCTTCACCCATTCTGTATAAGGCTCTCTAATGTGTTTGTCATTTGATCATTTTGAATTCTTCATTTCATTTTGATTTCTCGTCACTCTCACAGTTTCATTTTCTACTAGTTGTTTCATTTCATTTTGATTCCTCCTTAATATTTCATTTTCACGAGAGAGATTTTCTATCTTGTCCATTAAGGTTATCTGTAGTTTGAGAATTTGTTTTTGAGAACTTCTTAATGTTCTTATCAATTTTTTGAGATCCGCTTCTTGCATTTCTTCTATCTCATCATCTTCATAATCTTGAATTGGGGTGTCTATTTCATTTGGTGGTGTCATAGTGTCTTCCTTGTTCTTGTTACCTCGGCTTTTGCATTTGTTTGGCATATTGGAGATATTCTTTGGTTTTTTCTCATTATACTGTGTCTCTAGATTAAGAGGACTGTCTGTTTTTGATGGATCCTTAGAGGCTGTGATGGGTGTGGCCAGAGAGCTCTGGTTCTACAGGGTTAATGGTGTGCCAAAGGTGATTCACCCTGATTGTTCTCTTGCTTGCTCTCGCTCGCTCGCTCTCTCTCTCTCTCTTTTTTTTTTTTTTTTTTTGACTCAGTTGGGAAGTAATTCCACACAGCTGAGTGGAATTGAGAGTAGTTGATGTATGAATTCTGGCCCCTGTGGGAATTTGTTTGCTTACCAGAGTCAGGTTTTTCTGCTTGGCTAATGAGGGGCACCCGCTTTACATATGCAAAATGGCATGCACTGCTTTACTTATGTAAAATGGCACCTGCCCTTTGTCTTGCTCGGCTTTGTAAGGTGAGTGGAGAGAGAGGCTAAATGTCAGTGCCGGTTCCCCTTATTTATTCGATTTTTTTCTCTCCTCCAGCCAGCCTGGTGAACTTTCCCCAATGGGGTTTCAGGCCTCGTTCTCTGCAGGCTCTTTCTGCCTTTCCCCACCAATGTCTCGGGTTACCGAGAGGTTTTTTGTCTCACCTCCCCTTCCAGCGCTGGCGCGCAGACTCTGCAGCTCTGGCGGGTCCGGCAGGTCCGGTGGCTCAGGCGGGTCCGGTGGCTCAGGCGGCTCCGGTGGCTCGGCTTCCACGCGGTGGGCAACCTTGCTCTCCTGGTAGGTCCTCCGAGTCACAGCCACTAGATCCAGAAGAGTTTCCTCTGCAATTTTTCCCTGATCCTTTTCCTGAGGCTACCGTAACTCCACTTTTATTAAACTATCTTTTCCTGGACTATCGGTGCACGCCCTCACTATTCTGCCATCTTGGCTCCGCCCCCACAGTTTTTCTTTGAGTTTTTATTTGTTAAATAATTTTTTTTCCTTATTCCTCCTCTCTGAATAAGTGGTCTCTGAAATACTTGACAAAGAATCAAAGAAAGCCCCACTATAGATGAACTGTAATGGTCAAAAATTCCCATGTTGAAATTCTCATTTCAGAATGTGATCTTGTTGGAGAGAGCATAAGGGTGCTGCAAAAAGTTCATGGAAAATGAAATTAAAAAGAATTTCATTTTGGTGCAAAACAACTTTGAAATCTATAATTTTTTTAACAAAAAGAGAAAGTTCCCTGTACTTTCTGAAATCTGAACACAGACCTACCATATGACCCAGCCAACCCACTCCTGGAAATTTGCCCAAGGGAAATGAAATCAGCATATGAAAGAATTATCAGTACCCCCCTGTTTATTGCAGCCCAATTCACAATAGCTAAGAAATAGAATCAACCCAAATGCCTGTTAACTGAAGACTGGATGAAGAAATTATGGGATATGCACACCATGTAATACTGCATTTGATCTTAGCCAGAAGGCTGAGAAGCAACACATCATGGAATACTACACAGCAGTAAAAAAAAAAAAAAAAGAAATCCTGCCATTTGAAACAAAACGGATGCAACTGGAAAACATTATATTTAGTGAAATAAGCCACTCTCCAAAAGACAAATACCATATGTTCACCCTGATCTGTGGTAACTAATAAAGTAACTAAAAGGTGATCTATAGAAATAAAATTGACACTTTGAGATGTGATGACTTTGAGCAGCCCTTGTATCAACTGTTGAACAGTTTTTTTCCATACTATTTGTTGAACTTTTTATTTAATATAGTATTTATCGTCCATTCGCAACTGAACCACTTCCTTTAGGTTTTGAACATCCTGAGGGGTCCTCCTTTGCAAAACAGCATTCATGTATACTATTTTATGTAACATTCCAGGCTGGGCTTAGAGCAAGGCTGACTTGAGCTTTACATCGTGACCCAGGCTTCCCAAGACTACCCTTAGCATGAGACTCTCTTACAACAGACATTCAGCACTAAAGCCACAGAGCAAAGCTATTTGGCATTTTCCAGTGAAGTGCAAGAAATTAAATAAGTTATGTTTTTATTGCTAATGTATAGAATCAAGCAGTATAGGGTTAATCTTATGTGTATAAAAGTAATTGAAAATAGATCTTAGTTAAAAATAAGCATTGGAATAGGGGAGGGGGGAATAAGAAAAGTGGGAGTATGGGTAGGGTTGGAAGAATCACTATGTTCCTTAAGTTGTATCTATGAAAGGTATGAAGCTTGTATACCTTCAATAAAAGGTTTCTGGGGAAGAATAAAAAGAAAATATTGTGTATAGATATACATAATGGAATGTTATTCATCTATAAAAAAGAATGAAACCCTATTATTTGTATCAAAATGGATGCAAAAGAAAGACAAATGCCACATGCTCTCCCTCATATATGGGAGCTAAAAGAAAAAAAATCAAAAACTAGAACAAAAGGAAAAAAAGGGGGGACATTTGGTGACAGAGGCACACAGGGAGAACATCATGTGAACCTCAAAGCAGAGACGGGGTGATTAGCAGCATAGCCCCAGAGGCTGAGCACAGAAGCAGGGCACACGAGGAAGCAGCCAGCTGACACCTGGATCTCGGCCTGCAGTCTCCAGAAGTGTGGGAAGATGCACTTCTGGTGTTTAAGCCACTCACTGTGTGATACTTGATTAGACGGGAGCCTTAGAAAATGGAAACACTCCCCAAAGGTCTCTCCTTGCTCCTTAGAGTGGAACATGGGAGGACTGGTATCAGAGAAAGCACCTAGGGACACACATCAGGAGGCCAGTTTTATCAGTGATGAATTACAAGACTCAGGTCTATCACTTAATTGTTCCTGATCTCAATTTCTCTTCCATCTAAAAAATTCTCCAGTGAAAAGTGGCACAGATTGGTTTTCCAGAGATTACATATGTGCATATTCATATGTGTATCATTTGCTATTCAGAAATACAGAATACAAAACAATTAATGGCTGTTTTTGTTATGCAGCAGGTTAAGCCAGTGCTTGGGACCTAGGCATCCCAAATCAGAGTGCCAGTTCCAGTACTAGCTCCTCCACTTCTAATCCAACTTCCTGTTGATGTGCCTGGGGAAGAAGCAGAAAATGGCCCAAGTACTTAGGTCCCTGCAACCCACATGGGAGGCCCGGATGGAGTTCCAGGTCCCTGGCTTCAGTCTGGCCTGCTCTAGATGTTGCAGACATCTGGGTGGTGAACCAGTACATGGGAAATGGCTCACCCGCCTGCTCACTGTCTCTTTTGTTCTCTGTGTGTATATAAGTGTGTGTGATTGCCTTTCAAATAAAAATAAATATTTGAAAAAATTATTGGGTGAGTAGAAATATTACAGAAGAGTTGCCTTACATTAAAATTATGTTGAATATGAATTTTCTTTAATGGATTCTTATTTCTTTTAAGGCAGCATTCTATTTATTGAAGTTTAATGTACACATATCTTTTCTAAGTATCTGTAATAGCGAGTGAAACATGTTAAAACATGTTGGTAAAACATGATGGTAACAACATATTCCTATTATTTTATAGTCAGGACTTATGCTGCAGGATTAGTGATAATGTATCTATTTCCAAAGAATTTCCTATTAAGCTCTTTGGTCATAGTTTCCCAGATAAGTGATTCTAGGTGATTCAGGGGAAAAAAAAGTGACAGGAGGAAATGGTTTCCTTGAAAAAGTTTCCCCATGTCCAATCATCTTTATCATCTGTGCCAATTTAACTCTTGTTTTAGTCTAAGTATAATTATAATTTGCGCCCAAGGGCATGGAGTCAGTCCTGACCCAGATACTCTGGGCCAGCTTCAAGATGGCTGGGAGTGAGCCACAACCTTTAACTGCTCTAGAGGTTAAATGATTAAAAGAAGGATACCTAATTTAGTGTAATGAAGCTGTCAGTGAAATGACCAGAAGGAGGAAATTTCTCATCTCCAATCTTATAGGCTCATTTGCTAAGTAGTCATATGTAGATGTGGAGTGGGAATAGCCATTATTTTCTTTATAAGCGCAAAAATCAGCCTCCACTACTGGGGAGAAGAGACCTTGACTAGGGTGTAGAACTTTCTTTCTTTCTGGGAGCTCTGTGTCTACACTTCAAGAAACAGTAAAAGAGATCCTATTATGCATTTAAGTATCTGATTAAATTGAGGCTACAACCCTGCTTTATCACAACTATACATCCATTACAACCTTTCAGGAGGGAACAAACATTTCAGGACTTAGGTGGATACAGCTATGAAATGGTTCCTAAATGGACAGGCAAATAAAGTCTTGCCAGCTCTCAAGTTGCAAGCAACTGGTTGGGCTAAGGCTTGAATATATTTAGTTCAGGTAACCACTTCAGCTTGACTGATATAGTTGTTGTTTCAGTGGTTGGCCAAATAGCCTTTTATGTTGCAATCAAGTAGTAGATACAAGATTGACAAGTAACAAAGAAAAAGAGCTTTCAGTCAACACGGACTAAAATCCATTATTGTGGTGTGTACACTGTGCCGGGGACCTGTAAACACATCTTCATTGATCCCACAGAAAGATAGAAATATCTCCCCTTGTATGGCTCAATCAAGGCCCTTTTCACAAAGGTAAAGTGCAAACAATATTGAAGAACCAGAAAGCGACTGACATTACAGTCAAACAGTAAATAATGGTTGGGCTCAGGAAACCTATCTATAACATTTCAAATTCCTGTCAGCTCAAATGAAATGTGTAACCTCTCTATTGCAACCTTAGAAAGATCAGAATATGGGGAATGTGCATTCCACTTATTGTCATCCCCCTTTTTACCAATTGGCTAGATCAATAAGGAAAAACTCCCATTTTACAATTTTGCATTTTTATAGGTATTTCAGTTGGATACGCCTTAGAAAAAGATCTCATCTGTGAAGGTCAACAGTACATCCCCTCCTCCTCTAGTGCCCACATAATTGGTACTCACTGTCATTTATGCAAACAAGTTTTGTAGATTATAAAATAGAAAAAATTAACATGCAATGGCAGTAGAACTGGGTTTTCCTGCCAATTTGAAGTTTTATTAGAATTGCTCACTGCATCAATTCTAAACTTCCACTTTCATTTATGTTTAAATACTTGTAATTAGTAGAAGCTATTTGGGAGCTGTAGACACCAATAGATAGTTTGTATGGGTTTCTAAAAAGGTTGGCAGGATGATCTGAAGCTCAGCATAGTTTATAAACAGATTCATCTGTTATGTAAATCTCTATCCATAATCATTATTTATCCATTATGGCTAATCAGCATTCCAAGAAGAGAAAAAGTGAAAAGAATTGATAATGTCTTAAGAACAATTGCTCTGATACCTGCAGATTCCTTGTATTTAGCCATCAACTGACTAGACATTTAATCCTTTGTTCTTCTTTAAAACACCTAAGCAAAATCAATACTGCACATTTTACAACAATGTCCTCATTTAGATACAGAACAGGTAAATAGGAGAGAAATTGAATTATCCTGTTACAACACTTTTATCATTCTACCTCCTTTTCCTTCTTTCTTTTCCAAACATAAAATTCCAAAGAAAACAAAGGCTCATTTAACACAGGAATGAGGAATAGATATGCATAAGTGTAGGGGACAGACACACGACTTGATAGTTTTCAATTCCTGGGATTCTTGTGTAGGGAGTGTTAATGAGGTGCTAACACAGCTCATGACATAGTCCTTTGATGTAGGTTTATATTCAGTGTCCCAAGCAGATACTCACACAAGGCAATGTATAATTTTATCTTCAGGACCACAGGAAGAATATTATTAGAACCAAACCAAACCTAGTCAGAAGCAAACCGAATCCACACTCAATCCTATGTTTCAGAGAAGGCTGAAGAACATGGTATTAATAAACAAGATGTTTATTGATCTCCTATTATGTGTTAAGCATTGTTGTACCTGTAGCTAGCTGGTGTTGGAAAAATGCTAGTGTGTCTATTTCCACAAATTTAAGTCCCTTTCTGGTAATATAGGGTGAATAATCCCTTTTGCAAGACCTACCCTGAAATAAAGAAAAGGAGTATGCACATTCCAGAAATTACAAACACTCAGCAGAAATTTGTGAGGAAAAATTTTTCCAAGTACATATTAGATGCATTAACTGTGTTCTGATTCCATGACCTTATTCTCTAAGCAACATTCTGCCAATTTCTATTCTACCCAACCTATTAACTCCAGCTTTCAACATTCAATTATGCTCCAAGTCCCAATGAAAAGTGTTTTCTCTCTATTGTCTCTTCCTAATACTTCATCTAGAGATGCTCTATTTCTCCCAGGATGAACCATCATGACCCACACTTGCCACATCCCTCATTGAGTAAATTTATTTTGGATTATTACCCACCCTACCTAAATGGCAGAAGTTGGGTTTTACTTCTTAAACTTGTTGCAGAACAAGTCTCCAAATGTTTTGGAGGTGATGCTCTAGAATCCCCATACTTGTGCTTGTCCAATTTTCAGAAAATCAATCATTGACCTCGGGTGGTGGAAGAAAGGAGGCATTTATTGCAAAGCACAGAACAGGGAACTGGGTAGCTATTGCTTAATTCCCTGGGCTCCCCAAGGAGGTTTTATAGATTAACACTGGTACATGTTCAGCTCTTGTTCAAGTTCCTGGTTGGTAAGTAGGGCTTTTGCTCTACCTTTCATTGGTCAGCAATGCCATTTTCTTTAGGGAATTTTTATGATTCTCAAGAGAACTTCAATTGGTTTGATGGAAGGAGGTAACTTCTGCTCCAGATATGGAATTTCCCTGTCTACACATAATATTCTCCTTTCCTTTTTTAAAATTTTTTTTAAATTTTTTATTTTATTTTTTTGACAGGCAGAGTTAGACAGTAAGAGAGAGAGACAGAGAGACAGAGAGAAAGGTCTTCCTTCCATTGGTTCACCCTCCAAATAGCCACTACAGTCGGCGCTGCGCTGATCTGAAGCCAGGAGCCAGGTGCTTCCTCCTGGTCTCCCACGCAGGTGCAGGGCCCAAGCATTTGGGCCATCCTCCACTGCCCTCCCAGGCCACAGCAGAGAGCTGGACTGGAAGAGGAGCAACTGGGACAGAACTGGTGCCCAAACCAGGACTAGAACCCGGGATGCCAGCACTGCAGGCAGAGGATTAGCCAAGTGAGCCACAGTGCTGGCCAATTCTCCTTTCCAAACTTCTGAAGATTGTGCCCAACAGAATTTTATCTATTGGAGAAGCAAGTGACCTCTTTGGTCTAGTAACTAACCCTTTTAGGGCCAATTGATCAATCCCTCAATTTCATTCATTCATCCTGAATAAGGACAGGCAAAGACACCTTGGGCAAAGGAAGAAAGACAAAAGGCTGGGTGTTGCTTTTGCATTAAGTGTTTCTTTTTTCCCAGAAACCTTTTATTTAAAATAAAAAATTCCATGCACTTCATAAATACAATTTTAGAAACATAGTGATTTTTCCCACCCACACTCCAACCCTTATCCTCCTCCTTCTCCTACTCTCATTCTTATTTTTTACTAAGATCTATTTTCAATGAACTTTATACATGTAAGATTAACCCTATACCAAGTATAAGTTCAACAAAAAGCATGAAAAAAAAAAACATTCCTCAACAGTTGAGACAAAGACTGTTCAAATTCATCATATTTCAAAGTGTCAACTTCACTTTTATAAATTACCTTTTAAGTACTCTATTAGTTATCACAGATCAATGAGAACATGTGGTATTCATCTTTTTGGGACTGGCTTATTTCAATAATAATTTCCAGGAACATCCATTTTGTTGCAAAAAAACAGGATTTTTTTTTTTACTGCTGTGTAGTATTCCATGATTTACATAACCCATAATTTCTTTATCCAGTCATTTGGTGGAAATTTGGGTTCATTCCATATCTTAACTATTGTATATTGAGCTGCAATAAACATGGGGGTACAGATAACACTTTCATATGCTGATTTCATTTCCTTTGTGTAAATTACCAGGAGTGGGATGGCTGGGTCATATGATAGATCTACATTCAGTTTTCTGAGGTGTCTCCATACTGTCTTCCACAGTGGCTGTACCAGTTTACATTCCCATCAACAGTGGATTAGGGTACCATTTTCTCCACATCTTTGCCAACTATATTTGTTGATTTCTGTAAGAAAGTCATTCTAACTGGAGTGAGGTAAAACTTCATTGTGATTTTGATTTGCATTTCCCTGATGGCTAGTGTTCCTGAATATTTTTAATGAGTCTTTGGCCATTTGGGTTTCCTCTTTTGAAAAATGCATGTTGTCTCTTCATTTTGCTAAGTGTTTCTTTTGCAGTGCAGAAGCTTCTCCATTTGATGTAATCCCATTTGTCAATTTTGGCTTTCATTGCCTGTGCCTCTGGGGTTTTTTCCAATAACTCTTGCCTATGTCAATCCTGCAGGGTTTCCCCAATGTCCTGTAATAATTTGATGGTATCAGGTCATAGATTTAGATCTCTGATCCATTTTCAGTGGATTTTTGTCTAAGGTGTAAGGTAGGGGTCTTCATACTTTTGCATGTGGAGATCCAGTTTTCCCAGAACCATTTGTTGAAGAGACTGTCCTTGCTGCAGTATTGATTTCAGCTCCTTTATCAAAGATAAGTTGATTGCAGATGTGTGAGTTGATTTCTGGCAATCTGTTCCTTTGGTCTATCCATCTGTTTTTCTGCCAGTAACAGGCTGTTTTGATTATAACTGCCTTGTGATATGTTTTGAAAACTGATACAGTGATGCCTCTGGCTTTGTTTTTGTTTTATAAGATTGCTTTAGCAATTCAGGGTCTCCTGTGTTTCTTTATGATTTTCAGCATCATTTTTTCTAAATCTGAGAAGAATGACCTTGGTATTTTGATTGGTATCATAATGAATCTGTAAATTGCTTTCAGTAGTATGGACATTTGGATGATAATGGTTTTCCAATCCATGAATAGGGAAGCTTTTCCACCTTTTGTGTGTGGCCTGTCTTCTTGTATTTCTTTAATGTTTTGTAATTCTCATTGTAGAGAACTTTGATATCCTTAGTTAAATTTATTCTGAGATATTTAAATTTTTGTAGCTATTGTGAATGGGATTGACCTTAGAAGTTCTTTCTCAGCCATTGCACTGCCTGAGTATACAAAGGCATTGAGTTTTGTGCGTTGATTTTATATCCTTCCACTTTACTAATCTCTTCTATGAGTTCTAGTAGTTGCTCAGTGGAGTCTTTTGGATCCCCTGTTTATAGAATCATGTCATTTGCAAATAGGGATATTTTGACTTCCTCCTTCCCAATTTATATCCCTTTGATTTCTTTTTCTTGCCTAATGGCTCTGGCTAAAATTTCCAGTACTATATTGAATAGCAATGGTGAGAATGGGCATCCTTGTCTGGTTCTGACGCTTACTGGGAAAACATCCAACTTTTCCCCATTAAATTGGATATTGGCCATGGGTTTGTCATAATTGCTTTGATTGTGTTGAAGAATGTTCCTTCTGTACCCAGTTTGCTCAGAGATTTTATCATGAAGGATGTTATATTTTATCAAATGCTTTCTCTGCATTTATCGAGATAATCATATGGCTTTTGTTCTTCAGTTTGTTAATCTGATGTATCACATTTATTGATTTGCAAATGTTGAAATATCCCTGCATACCAGGGATAAATCCCAATTGGTCCAGATGAATGATCTCTCTGATATGTTATTGGATTCAATTGGCTAGTATTTTGGTGAGGATTTTTGTGTCTAGCTTCACCAGGGAACTTGGTTTGTAGTTCTCTTTCTCTGTTGTATCTATTTCTGGTTTAGGAATTAAGATGATGCTGGCTTCACAGAAGTATTTTGGAGGCTGGCACTGTGGCATAGAGGATAAAGCCACTGCCTGCAGTGCTGGCATCCCATATGGGTGCTGGTTCAATTTAGCTGCTCCACTTCTGATCCAGCTCTCTGCTATGGCTTGGGAAAGCAGTAGAAAATGACTCAAATGTTTTGGCCCTGTACCCATTGAGAGACCCAGAAGAAGCTCCTGGATCCTGACTTTGGATCAGCTCAGCTCTGTCCATTGCAGTCATTTGGGGAGTGAGCCAGCAGATGGAAAATCTCTCTCTCTCTCTTTCTCTCTCTCTCTCTCTCTCTCTCTCTTTCTCTCTCTCTCTCTCTCTGCCTCTGTGTAACTCTGCCTTTCAAATAAATTAATAAATATTTTAAAAAGAATAAGAATAGGAATAAGGAGGAGGAGAAGAGTAGGGGGAAGAAGAGGAAGAAGAAGAAGAGGAGGAGGAGGAGGAAGAGAAGGAGGAAGAAAAAGAGGAGAAGAAGGAGTTTGGGGGGATTCTCTCCCTTTCAATTGTTTTGAACAGATTGCCAAGAAATGGAGTTAGTTTTTCTTTTAATGTCTGGTAGAATTCAGCAGTGAAGCCTTCCAGTATTGGGCTTTTCTTTGTTGGGAGTGTCTTTATTACTGAATCATTTTCTGTCTTGGTTATGGGTCTGCTTAGGTTTTCTATGTTTTCATGGCTCAATTTAGGTAGGTTGTATGTGTCCAGGAATCTGTCCATTTATTCTAGGTTTCCCAGTTTGTTTGCATGCAGATCTTGGCAGTGATTTCTGATGATTCTTTTATTTCTGTGGTATCTATTGTTAAATTTCCCTTTTCATTTCTAATTTTATTGATTTAGGTCTTCTCTCAATTTTTATTGGGCCAATGGTGTGTCAATTTTATTTTTTCAAAAAACAGCTCATTTCACTGATGTTTTATATTGCTTTTTAGCTTCAATTTTATTTATTTCTTCTCTAATAATTTCTTTTCTCCTACTAATTTTGGGTTTGGTTTGCTGTTGCTTTTGTAGACCCTTGAGATGCAGTGACAGCTTTTTTTATTTGGTGCCTTTCTAATTTCTTGATGTAGACACTGCTATTAACTTTACTTTTAACACTACTTTTGCTGTATCCCATGAGTTTTAATACATCGTAATGTCATCTTCATTCATTTTCTGAAGTTTTTTATTTATCTTTTGATTTCTTCTATGATCCCCACTGTTCATTAGGGAGCATTTTTTTTTCATATGTATTTGCATATGTTCCAGAGATTCTGGAGTTTCTAATTTTCAGCTTCATTTCATTGTGGTCAGAGAAGATGTATGGTATGATTTCGATTTTTTTGAATTTGATAAGACATGTTTTATGGCCTAGAATGTGCTCTATCCTAGAGAAAGTTCCATGCACTAGAGAAGAATTTCATCCTGCAAGGGTAAGATGAAAAGTTTGTGGATATCTGTTAGGTCCATTTGGCCTATAGTGTTGATTAACTGTTATTTCCTTGCTGATTTTCTGGCTAGTTGCTCTATCCATTGCTGAAAGTGGGGTATTGAAGTCCTCCATTACAATTGTATTGGAGTCTATGTCTCCCTTTAGATCCATTAGCGTTACTTTTAAATAGACAGGTGCCCTGTAATTAGGTCATATACATTTATTATAGTCACATCATTTTGTTGAATAGATCCCTTAATCATTACATAGTGCCCTTCTTTGTCTCTTTTAACAGTTTTTGTGTTAAAGTCTATTTTACCTAATATTAGGATGGCTATACCACTCTTTTCTGGTTTCTATTAGCTTGGAATATCTTTTTCCATCCTTTCACTTTCAGTCTACATGTATCTTCGCTGGTGAGATATGTTTCTTCTAAGTAGCAAATAGATGGTTCTTGTTCTTTAATCCATTCAGCCAGTCTGTATCTTTTAACTGGAGAGTTGAGGCCATTTACATTCAAGGTGACTATTGATAAGTAATGACATGGCCCTGCCATTTCTCCATAAATATTCCTATTGTTTACTTTGAATTTCCTTTGTACTTTTACTGAGAGACTTTCTGCCTTCACCTTCTTTCCTAGTGATGACCATTTTTCTGTGTTTCTATATGTAGCACATCCTTAAGCATTTTTTGTAGAGTTGGACAAGTGGTGACAAATTCAATTTCTGTTTGTTATGGAAGTTCCTTTTTTCACCTTTATTCATAAATGAGAGCTTTGCAGGATACAGTATTCTAGGTTGACAGTTTTTTTCTTTTAAAACTTGGAATATATCTTGCCATTCTCTTCTAGCCTGTATGGTTTCTGATGAGAAGTCAGCTGTGAGTAAAACTGAGGATCCTCTGAAAGTAATCCAGCATTTCTTTTATGCAGATTTTAGAATCTTTTCTTTATGTTTTACCGTGGAGAGTTTGACTACAATGTGTTGCAGTAAAAATCTTTTTTGTTCATGTCTATTAGGAGTTCTATGTGCTTCCTGTACTAGGACGTCCCTCTTTTTCACTAAATTGGGGGAATTCTCTGTAATTATTTCACTAAAAAAGACCTTCTAATACATTGTCTCCTTCCACACCTTCAGGAACTCCTAAGACCAATATGTTAGGTCTTTTCATAGTATCCCATAAATCTCCAACATTATTTTTCATTTTTCCAATTTCTTCTTTTTTTTTTTTTTTTGGTCTCACTGTAACATTTCCACATTTTTTTTTTTAATTTTTTTTTTGATAGGCAGAGTGGACAGAGAGAGAGACAGAGAGAGAAAGGTCTTCCTTTGCCATTGGTTCACCCTCCAATGGCCGCCGCTGCAGCCGGCGCACCGCACTGATCCGATGGCAGGAGCCAGGATCCAGGTGCTTTTTTCCTGGTCTCCCATGGGGTGCAGGGCCCAAGCACCTGGGCCATCCTCCACTGCACTCCCTGGCCATAGCAGAGGGCTGGCCTGGAAGAGGGGCAACCGGGACAGAATCCGGCGCCCCAACCGGGACTAAAACCCGGTGTGCCGGCGCCGCAAGGTGGAGGATTAGCCTAGTGAGCCACGGCGCCGGCTACATTTCCACATATTTGTCTTCTAACTTGGATATTCTTTCTTCTGTCTCACTGAGTCTGTTGTTATGGCTTTCCAGCACATTTTTTATTTCATCTAATGAATTCTTCATTTCTAATATTTCATTTTAATTTCTCTTTAAAATCTCAATTACATGTCTTGTATGGATTTAATTCATGGATTTGCTTCTAATTACTTGCAAGTAATCCTACAATCAATTTTTGAATTCTATTTACAGCGTTTCTTCAATCTCTTCATCTTTACATTCTACTGTTGAAGTGATGTTGTGTTCCTTTTCATGCGTTATATTGTCTTCCTTATTCTTGTTTTTTGAATTTCTGAGTTTATTTTTATGCATTCGTGGAGATACTTGTTTTTTTTTTCCCCTGTGATGACTTTTATCTTTGAACTATGCCTCCGTGGCTTAGTGGAGTGTCTGCTCTTTCAGTGAATTCCCAGAGACCTGTGCTGGGGGTGGCCAGGGAGCTCTGTTCAGTGCCCCAGGGTGAGGGAAGTGTCCAAGGTGACAATCAAGTTGGGCATGGTAAATCTCTTTTTATTTTATCAGAGGGGAGGGTTTGATCAGCTCTGTTGTAGTCATGCTCACCTCCATTCCTCCTAGGTGACCAATGCCCAAGCACTAGCCCCAGTGGGTGCAATAATCATCCAGAACTACAGAAAATATCTGTGAAGTGTGAGCACAAATCTCATAGCAATGACCCTTCCAGGCAATCAGTGAGCCCCTTGTGTATGCAGCCACCCACAGTGACTGCCCAGAGACCCAGCCACAGCCTGTGCTCTCCCATGCAGCCACAGTGTTTTCATAGTCCTAGCACACAAGTCTCCCATAGTCACAGTCACCCAGCCTTCTGTCAGTTCTCCCAGCCAGACCCAGGAGTCTCCTCTTGGCTAGTTGCTGGGTGCACAGACACAAGCTGGCACAGCTATTGTGTATGTTGAAAATGGTTCCCACTGTCTCTCATCTAGTTACAGGATGCCACTGTTGGGTGTCGGGGAGAGAGAAATATAGACCTTTTTTCCCTCTAGGTTGGCAGGTACGCTATCCCCTATAGGGCGTCAAGCCATATTCACACCAGGCTCTCCCTGTCGCTTTATCTCCAGTGGCTTGGGCTGCTGCAGTCTGGTTTCACCCCACTTTTCAAACTGGTGCTGAGGCTCCCGGCTCTGAGGTCCTGTTATTGTGTTTGTGTTCATGCTTGGTGTCCACATCCTCCCCATAGATCCATGGCATTCCTCTAACTTGCATGGAGTTTCCACTGCAGTTTTCTCTCTAACTCTTCACTGAGATTGCACTCCCTCCACTTTTTTTTTAATTGTCTCCCCCTAGACCAGAGCAGTAAGCTCCCTCTCTATTCATCATCTTGAAATCTCCATTATAGTGGTTCTATCTCACACAGAGCAACAACCTATAAAAACTACCTGAAGAATAACAATTGTATATAAATACCTACTAAGCTAAATCATGCATATATAAAAATTCAATGCTAAGCCAAAATGAAAAGTGACTCTTCAATTTTAATGAAAGCTCCAAAGTATTAGCTCAAAAAATGGGGAATTTTTCTGAAAGGTTATATCAATAATAATTTAATAAATAAAAAATAATTAACAATATCACCCAAGTTTGTTCTCATATTTTTCCAACCAGAGTCCAATTCTGAATGGCCCAATTCTGAAAGAAACTGAATTGAAACTCAAACTTAAGATTCTCTGAAGTCAGCCATTTGTGATTTTTATCATGGGTAAACATAAATAACCCTAGGGGCCAGTGCCGTGGCTCACTTGGTTAATTCTCCTCCTGCGGCACCGGCATCCCATATGGGCACTGGGTTCTAGTCCCAGTTGCTCCTCTTCCAGTCCGCTCTCTGCTGTGGCCTGGGAAGGCAGTGGAGGATAGCCCAGGTCCCTGGGCCCCTGCACCTGCATGGGAGACAAGGAGGAAGCACCTGGCTCCTGGTTTTGGATCAGCACAGCGCCAGCCGTGGTGGCCATTTGAGGGGTGAACCAACGGAAGGAAGACCTTTCTCTCTGTCTCTGTCTCACTGTCTATAACTCTACCTGTCAAATAAATTTAAAAAATATAAATAACCCTTTATGGGAGTATTTATTGTCTACATGCATAGTGTAGCTCATGGTTGAGAATCCAGCCCAATTAAAACTGGACCTGTAGAATGGGTTCAGTTTCAGTTGAAGTTTAGACTGTATGTTCCCAATTTCAGAAAAGGTAGGACTCCAGTAGCCAGAAACACTGCATAGCCCCAACAAATAAATCATATTTCATTACTTCTCTTCTATATGCCACCCAAATGGATTTCTCAACCAACTACCTTCTCATTCCTCTCTTCCATGCCAACTCATGTGCTTGAACAGCCTTCCAGGTCTAAAATACCAAGCCATTTGCTTTCCCTGAATTTAAAACTATTTTAAAAATCCATCTTTACAAATGATGTTTCGATGAACTAGGTGGCCCACCACTGAAGATGATTTATGGCACCTATTTCCTAGACTAGTAATACTTATCTAAGAATTAAAGAGGCTATAAAGGGATTATGGGTTGGCTAACTTTTCCCAGTGTATAGTAAAATCGTACATTGACAAGCACTTCTCAGTCAGAGAGCACAAGGCACTTTGGTGTCATCATGATGTTCCAGTTATAGATTGGCTTCTCAGAGTAATATTAAGTTGATGAATTACAAATTTAAGTGGCTTTTCCTATTATTTTTAAGGATTTAGAGGGAATGCTTAATTCTATTATTGTGTGTGTGTGAATTTGGGAAATTACTCTGTTGCAAATAGGTGCTCATTTCCTATTTGCATGTTTAACAAATGATCTGCTAAAATTTATAATCTTAGTATAAATCATTGGGGGCCTGAAGCACAGGATGACATGAGTTGTAAGTTCCCTTATGCACTTGAGATAGAATTCCATGAGCAAAATTCGCCATCTTTTTTTTCCATCTATTGCCTAGTCTGAAAACATCCTCTCTATTTCCCTAGAGTTGGATGCTACTCTCAATATTTCTCAATATTTCCCTTAAAAACTATAATAGGAATAGAGAACTTCAACTTCTTAGCAAAATGAAGTAACAGACATTAACAAGGACTAGAGTTAACCTTCCATCTGAAACAGCAATAAATGAAACAATGGTTTTCAGACATTGGATAGTAGGCAGAAAGGAACAAAAAAAAATGAGGTAAGCGCTAATATTTTCCCAGTTTAATGTTTGAAGGTAATTTCTATTCCAGTGTGGTGATTTGGAAATCAGAACCACATTTAACTAGCCTGGTTTTCTGAGTTGAGGAAGCAATTGGGAGCGTGAAGTGTCCAAGGCAGCTAGAATATTCAAGCTATAGAACCCAGAGAAAATACATTTAAAATCTACAAAGGGCCTCCCTCTAGTCTTCAGCTCAGTATGGATCAGTACATGATATGGAGGCATTAGAATAGGAATAATAGGAAGAACAGGAAAAGATCTACCCAAAAGAGGGCTGAGGGAATAATTCCCATGGGTCATATACTCAGTAACAGTCTATGTTCTCAAATCAGAGTAACAAAAACCTTGTAAATCACAAGATTGCAAATTGAGTACTCAAGGGGTGGGCCTTTGGCCTAGAAATCACTCTGCCAGTTACGATGCGCACATCCCACATAGGAGTATTTAGGTTCAACTTCCAGCTGCATCTCTAATTCCAATCTGCTAGTATGGACCCTAGGAAGCAGTGCTGATGGCTCAAGTAGTTGGTCCCTGCCTCAGATGTTCCTGAATTTGTTCCTAGCCACCAGCTTTGGTCTAGCCCAGTCTTGGCTATTGTGGGCATTTAGGGAGTAAACAGGTAGATATGAGTACTTTCTCTTTCTCTCCCTCTCTCTGCTTCTCAAATAAAATTAAACAAAATTGTCTTCTCAGGAGGATAGGACCGTAGTAGTAGCAATCCTAGATTAAAAGCTACTCTGCTTGAGCCTCGGGAAGCTCAAAAACAAGCCCCAGAAAAAAACTAGGTATTTCAAGTAGTTTGACTACATCCCCTAACAGAGCATTTGACTATTTAAAGAAATACAAAAGTATCCAGCACCCAACAATGCTAAATTCTCACTGTCTGGCATTCAATCAAAGTTTACCAGGCATACAAGGACACTAGAAAATGCAACTCATAATCAACTAATCAAAACAAGAACTAAAGCACATGTCAAAATTAGGAGACAAGGATATTAAAGTGTTTTATGACTATATGTCATTAGTTTAAAAAAGGATGAGCATTTAAGGGACACATATAAAAATAGGCCAAAATCAAACTTCCAGAGACAAAATTATGATGTCTGCAATTTAACAAACAAATTCGTGGATGAGATTAACAACAGAATATACATTACAGAAAAAAAAATTTGTGAACTTGAAGACATATCAAAGTAAAAGCTATGGAAATATAGGGAGAAAAAAAAGACTGAAAAAACTCAGCTATCAGACATCTTTGAGCAGTCTAGTAAACATGTAATTGGAAACACTGAAGGAAATTATAAGTAAAAAGGCAAGAAAATATTTGAAGAAATAATCATAGAAATATTTTTCAGCAGGTTTAAGTTTTTTTCTTTATTCCTGATATTAATAATTTGATTATGTTGAAACTTATATTAAACATCAGTCAGTATATGAAGGAAAATGTCTGGAAGAGAAGAGTGTATAAATTTGAATGTCTCATGAACAAGTAGGGTATGTGTCAATCTTCTGAATGATCAGCTCTTTGCAACTACAAGGACAGCCTTTTTTTCTATAACCTGTCCATTACAAAATTCAGGTACAACTCTAGCATCCTTAGGTACCATTGGGATAAAACATTATCAAGATTTAATCTTTTTTTTTAAAGATATGCTTATTAATTTGAAAGGCAGAGGTACAGAGAGGAAGAGGAAGAGAGAGAGATCTTCTATCTGCTCGTTCAATCCCCAGATGGCCACAACAGCCAGAGCTGGGCTAATCTGCAGCGAGAGTCGGGAGCTTCTTCTGGCCTCCCATGTGAGTGCAGCGGCCCAAGCACTTGGGCCATTCTCCACTGCTTTCCCAGGCCACAGCAGAGAGCTGGATTGGAAGTGGAGCAGCCAGGACTTGAACCAGCGCCCATATCAGATACTGGCA
Organism: Oryctolagus cuniculus; assembly: GCF_051225735.1. NCBI lineage: Eukaryota > Metazoa > Chordata > Mammalia > Lagomorpha > Leporidae > Oryctolagus > Oryctolagus cuniculus. The sequence goes on from NC_142878.1 coordinate 60,921,805, forward strand.
CTGCAGGCAGCAGCTTTACCCACTACAACACAGCGACGGCCCAAAGATTTAATCTTAATGTTGTATATTACACATAAATCCTGAATAAGCTGAAATCTCAAAGGACATCTAGGAATCTCTAGTCTTCTTTTTTATTTATTTAATTCTGAGTAAACAAGGTTTGCATATTCCTTAAGTCAGATTAATTACACTAAAAATGATGTTCTAATGAGATTCCACAAAGGGACCAGCACTGTGGTACAGTGGAACACTGGCATCCCAGATGAGTGCCGGTTAAAGTCATGGCTGCTTCACTTCTGATGCAGCTGCTCCTGCTGATGTACCTGGGAAAGCAAAAGAATATGGTCCAGGTGCTTGGGTCCTTGCCATCCAAACAGGAGACCTGGATGGAGTTCCAGGTTCTTGGCTTTGATCTGGCCTAGCCCCAGTCATTGCAGCCATTTGGGAATGAATAGCAAATGGAAGTGTTCTCTCTCTCTCTCTCTCTCTCTCTCTCTCTGTGTGTGTGTGTGTGTGTGTGTTTCCATCTCTGTTTACAATTCTGCCTTTTAAACATTTCTTTAAAAAATGATCCAGTGTTGGGGCTGGTGCTGAGGCACAGCAGGTTAACACCCTGGCCTGAAGCACCGGCATCCCATATGGGCACCAGTTCAAGTCCCGGTTGCTCCACTTCCAATTCTGGCCTGGGAAAGCAGTGGAGGATAGCCCAAGTGCTTGGGCCCATGCACCTATGTGGGAGACCCAGAAGAAGCTCCTGGCTCCCAGCTTTGGATCGGTGCAGCTCCAGCCATTGCAGCCAATTGGGGAATGAATCATCGGATGTAAGACCTCTCTCTCTCTCTGCCTCTCCTCTCTCTGTGTAACTCTGACTTTAAAATAAATAAATAAATCTTTAAAAAAAAGATCCAGTATGTAAAATAGTCAAAATTACAATCAAGAGGGAAATAAATGAGAATTTTAAAACATTAAGAATATTCTTAGTATGTGGCATGGTTGAGCAAAATCTGTTTGAACCTCAGTAACTGCCCAAGAGGTCTTCAAAAAGTTTACAGAAAATATATATTATTAAAAATCTATACCAGGATTTTAATTTTTATGTCAAAATGAACTCACCTTTTAATTTCATTTTTCTATAAACTTGTTGAAGTCCCCTTGTGTTTGGACTAATTAGCTAAGCATAGTTCAGATGAATTCCAGTCACAGGGACATCGTTGCTGCTCCTCAGGCTTCTCACGCATGGTCCCTCTTCAGCAGTCTCTCTGCCTAGGGCCCTGGCCACCTCATTTGATCCTTCATTTCCAGATAACACTCCAAACGCCATGCTTCTTCCCAACAACTATAACTAAAACAGCAGCCTAATGTCAGCTGCAAACTCTTACCCTACTCACGTTCATTGTACTTATTAGGACCCGGCATTACAGCACATACCCACTTTTGTTTTTGTTTTGTGGTTTTGTTTCTGTTTTTTTTTCTTTCTTTCTTTCTTTTTTTTTTACTCTAGAGCAGGAATTGGCAAACTTAGGGCCATATCCAGAATAGGCAACAGAGACTATATGTGGCTCTCAAAGCCTAAAACGACTGCCTGATCCTTTAAAAAAAGTGTCAACCCCTATTCTAGAGTGTGGATTCCTTGGGGGAACGGGTTTTATTTGCTTTGTTCCCAAAACTAGGTCAACTGCTATCCTCAAAATCGCATGTTAAATTTTCAATCCCTCATGAATGTGACTGAGGTAAAATGGGTTAATCACAGCGGGCTCTAAGCCAATCTGACCCACGTCTTTATAAGAAGAGGGAATTTGTAGAGACACACAGAGAATAAAGATCATGAAGATTCAGGGAGGAGACAAAGAGAGAGGCCTCAGAAGAAATCAATGTTTCACATTGACAGCTGTCAATACTTAAATTTGAATGGATGATTTAAAATTAAGGCTAAATTTTGTCTAAAATAGCATGCTTTTCCACTGAATTCTGTCAGTTTCTCCTCAGAGAATCACTTTAGAACTAGATAATACCTACTTTATAAGTCATGTATTTTTATGACCCCTGAACTACTGTTGACAGACTAGTTTAGAGGAAATATATTTTGATTCATCATCATCACATTACTCTGATATGAGCTGCCTATTTACAAAAATACTTTGTCTTTTCTCATTTCCAAATACAGACAAAATAAAGCTCTTGAGAGGCAAGAATTTAAGTTATTTTACATTCCTTGGGTTTAAATTATGTCTCATATTTCTATGGCAGGAATATGCACCAAGCCTCAGTTTTGAGCATTATGTTCTAATATTGATATATACTCCTGAAGTATACAGAATTCCCAGACTCAGCATTAACCACAGAACCCTATGTGTGAGCACCAAGCAGTGTTAGTATGTTCTTGCAATTTCTACAAAAATAGCAATTGTGAAATGATCAGAGCTCAATACTAAATTGATAAATGGTTGTGGTGGTGATATATGGAAGAGATATTTAAAGAGAATTTCACTGCAAAGCACAAAAATAAAGAATATTTATTCACTAAAATTCAGCTTGGGAGAAAGGAAGAAATAACCCAAATCTACAATGGATCCATTTCAAGGATTCAGAAGTGAAATCATCATTCAACCACAGCTTTTCCTCCATCTTTGTCCCTCTTAAACATTATAAAATTCAAGAACCTAATACCACATTCATTCAGAATAATCCAATTATGTACAACAGACATTGAATGTTTCAGTCTTGAGATTACGTTTCCCTATCTTCTATCTAAGCATTCCATAGATGGATATCAATTGCTCACATTACCCTCTGACCTCAGAGAGACCTGTAACATTTTGATGCATTTTCTGCCTGTCCTTACCTATCAGCCTTCTCTTGCTTTTACTACTTTCTACTTAAAGTGTGAGTCCATAGTCCAATAATTTGACCCTTCCCTGCATCTTCCTCAAATTTCCTATCACATTAATGATTTGTTCCACCTGCCCGGAGAACCTTCAAATCTGAGTCAACAGCAACACCAGGTCCAGCTTTCTTTCAGACTATTGGATACAGCTAAAAAAAAAGCACAACCAAGCACTTGGTGCCAAAATTAGCAGGTGGTCTTCAACTTCAGCTGGACCCTACGTGCCTTCCAACAGCCCCTGATCAGCTGTCTCTCTAGTTCTGTACAAAGATGAATGCATATCTATTCCACTCTCCTAAAATTCCTAATCCCACCAAGAATCTCCTGTATCAGCTGAAGACCTTACCTCATATAGAGAAGATAAGTTCCGGAGCTTTCAGCAAGCCTACAAACATACCGGCATCCTCTCTATACATTATTTCTTCCTAATTCATTGGAAAAGGGCACTCTCCCTACACTCAATCTCTGGAGTCCATTCAGCTTTCTCAGAAACATGTTTTCATGAATGCTTACCTCCTCTGTCTTCAGCCTCTCCCTCTCTATGGCTCCTCCTTTGCAGAGTTTAAACAAGCTCCAGTCTCTAGAGATTTAAACATCACTCTTCCAATGTTCCACTTCTAACCTTTGGCTACTGCCTTAAGTCGCACCTCACACAGCAAATTTAAAAATTAAAAAAGCTTCTTAAATGTACTGATTCTACTTTCTATGTGCATTTACTCCCCAATCTACCACACCATGAAAATTTCTCTTGCCAAGTTCACCAAGTTTAAGCCTATATTTTATTTGACATTGCGGCACTGTGGAGACACACTCTCACCCTACATGAACCCTTCTTTAGGTTGACTTTTGTGTCACTCATCACTCCAGTTTTCTTCTTCCCACCATTCTACGTAGTCCTCTTCACTCTCATCTGGGCCCTTCTTCCTCTGACCATGGTGTTTTTCAAGTGCCTATTTGTAACCTCTTCCTAGAGCTTCCAGAACAAAGCCCCACAACTGAGTGGCTTAAAACAGATTGCTGTCTCACTCCTGCTTTTGAGGCTAAGAATCCAAAAGCAAGCTCTCATTGAGGCCATTTTCTGTCTAATGGCCAGAGGGAAAGATTCTTCCCCACCTCTTCCTAATTTCAGGTGGTTGGTGGCAATCAGCTGCCATTTATTCAGGTACTACTCTTCTTATCCATGTATTCTCCTTGAGAAGTTGTATCCAGTCCCATAACTTCAATTATTTCTAACTGAACATTCACAAATATTTCTCTAACCCAGATCCACTTTTGAACCCCACACTCATGTATTTAACTGACTCTTTTATATATATATATATATATAAAATGTAATATATATAAAATATATATATATTTTTGACAGGCAGAGTCGACAGTGAGAAAGAGAGAGAGACAGAGAGAAAGGTCTTCCTTTTCTGTTGGTTCACTCCACAATGGCCGCTGCGGCCGGTGCGCTGAAGCCGGTGCACACGCGGCTGGTGCACCGCGCTGATCCAAAGCCAGGAGCCAGGTGCTTCCTCCTGGTCTCCCATGCGGGTGACCTGGGCCATCCTCCACTGTACTCCCAGGCCACAGCAGAGAGCTGGACTGGAAGAGGAGCAACCAGGACAGAATCCGGTGCCCGGACCTGGACTAGAACCCGGTGTGCTGGCACCACAGGCAGAGGATTAGCCTATTGAGCCACGGCGCCGGCCTTAACTGACTCTTAACACACATCCAGTGAGATATTTCACAGATATTTCAAACACAACATGCTTCACACTGAATTCACTGTTCCTTTCCTTAACCCTTCAATCCTCCCAAACTTGCTTTTTCTTCCATTTTCACATCATTCACCCAAAAGCAAAGCCCAAACAACCAGTTTGCAAATCTTACAACTGATCCTGTATTTTAAAATTAAAAATTCAGTATCCTTTCAATACCAAATGCTTTTCAAAGAATTCCCATTGCTCTTTTGATAAAATCTAAATCCCCCCAGTGCCACGGCTCACTTGGCTAATCTTCCGTTTGAGGCGCCGGCATCCCAGGTTCTAGTCCCGGTTGGGGTGCTGCATTCTGTCTGGTTGCTCCTCTTCCAGTCCAGCTCTCTGCTGTGGCCTGGGAAGGCAGTGGAGGATGGCCCAAGTGCTTGGGCCCTGCACCCACATGGGAGACCAGGAGGAAGCACCTTGCTCCTGGCTTCAGATCGGAGCAGTGCGCCGGCCGGTAGCAGCCACTTGGGGGGTGAACCAATGGAAGGAAGACCTTAAATCCCTTAACAGGGCTCACATGCTTTCTTGTGATCTAGCACCTGATAATGGTCCTACTTTCAGTTTTTATACTCCATGCTTCAGTTGCATTGCACTTATTTTTGGCTTATAAAAATACCATGTTTTCTCTGACTTCCGTGCCTTTTCACTCAGTGCTCCATTTGCCTGAAATACCCTTCCCTTGTCTCGTTACCTGGCCATCTCCTACTCATCCTCCCTGTCTCAGACGTCACTTACTTGGTAGTCTTTCCTAAACTCCTACTGAATTGTACACTTCTTCCATGAGGTTTCATGATATACTCTTTCCCCATGATCACAGTTATCATAACTCTCTAATTGTACTATAGTGTACTATAAAATTCTTAGTAGTGGTAATCATATTTAACCCAAGACCTCAATACTATGCTGGTAACCAGCAGATGCTCAATAAATATTTATTACATGGAAAATGAATTGAGTTCAGAATATTGTATTTATGGACTAGGTTACATAAATGTCTTATGGATAATCAAATAAAGTCAAATATGGAAAAAAATTATTTAGTATCCTTTAGCTCCAATGACAACATCTTCAGAAAATCTGACTAAATTGAAATGTTATAAAGAAAGAATATCATACAAAAAAATCTAAGAATGAAACTGACATCTTGTGATTTGATGACTGTTTTTAGTCCTTGTCTATACTCCTGCGGAGCAGTGGTCTAATTTTTACCTGGTGAACATTTTAGTTAGTGGTGTATTAAACCTGTCATAATAAAGTAAAGTGAATTTATGTCACTGCAAAAATTAAGCAGAAAAAGGAAGGAAGGAGGGGGAATAAGAGACAGAGGGAAGTATGGGGTTGTCTTCTTGGAATTGTATCTATAAAATCTGTTCTCTTTATAGTATAAAAATAAAAAAGAATATCAAAGAAGGGATTTTTATAACCAAAGAACAAAAATTCATGCCACTAAAAAGGCACCCTAAATACAGAAAAAAGGATGGCTTTTGTCTAGAGTCCAATGTGAATTGGAAGCAAGAGATGGACAGAACTGAAAGAGAAATTTTATAACTTAATACTTTCTCCGTATAGTTTATATTTTAATTCTTTTCATGAGGAAATATATTCTCCACATTCTTTCACATTACTTAACCCAATTGTACCATCCACTTAGTCTAAATAAGAGACCTTGAGTGGAGATATGACAACTATCTTTAAGTAGCTGAAGTTTTGTCCTCCAGAAGAAAGAATTATGTATAAATCCTGTTATTTCATAGAACAGAATATGGACCGAAGAATGGGATTTGCAGGAAGTCAGGATTTCACTCAACAGAGAATTTATACCAGAATTAAACAGACCGAATCCTGTATGTGCTACATCATGAGAGACAGCTGCATATGATAAAGCAATAACAACAATAATTATTGTTTGCTAAGTTCCTGTAATGTACCACACATAGTGCTGGGCATTTGCATAAATATCACAACACTCATCACAGTTCTTTGAAATTAGTATCAAGATTCCAGCTTTTGTGGCTAACCTAGTGTTCATAGAGAAGGGTGACCTGCTAAAGACTGCATATTTCATAAACCACAGAAGTAGGAATTGGAGACAAAGGTTTGACTCCAGTTTCCCACCAGCACTACTGCACTACTCCTCTTTCATTAAGCCCACAGTCAGTCTCTCTCTCTCTCTCTCTCTCTCTCTCTCTCATATTGATTGGAGAAGAGATGATAAAGAAATGATCCCTAAAACTCCCTTTCAAATCTAAGTGTCCTTAATCATTTCCCCATTGCTTCAGGACAGTAGGGGGATTTAATTACCAACATCACACAGAGAGAGAGCCTCATGAGCTTTGAAATGCAAAGTCTTACAGCTGCATAAAATGCTACATTGTCTGCAGAAAGCAGAAATCCAGCAGAATCAAATGACATATTGAGAAGAATTATTTCATTTCACTGGAACCCACTACAGAAGCAAGATGCTTCCCTGTGCTGTAAGAAACAAGGTGGCACACCCCTGGGATCTGCCATACCTCAAGATGATATTTTATTTAAGATATGATATATCTCCTACCCAGATAAGCTCAGACTAGGGATAATTGCTAATGGATTCCTTCCTTAGAAAGTCTGTTTACAGGAACCTGTCTGTATTTATTACAAAGAACAATAATCAGGTGATTTTTTTACATGTCAATTAAATTTTTACCTTGGTAGAACCTCCAAAGCCCCTTTTCAACAATCTCTCTTTTTAGTCTATAACAAAGTGGTTTAACCAACAAGAAAAGGGGCACTTCTTATTCATATTCTTTAAACCCATACCGTGTGCCTGCCTTGCAGACCACACTTCTACATCTCTCATCCAAATCATGAAAGAAACACCTTCTAACTAACTCACCTCCAGGTTCTGATATTAACCTGTCAGACTTACATTTCAAATAATAGCTCTGAGCATGTCACATCTGCCAAAAAAAGCAGTCAATAAATTTATATCAACTACAAATATCATCTAAATGTTTAAGTAAAAAATAAGATTATAATCTTGGCACAAAATTTACCTTCATGGCTTCTATTTCCGGCAATATAACAGACTAAATACCCTAAATGACCTTGCTTGTTTAAAATAATCTAAATATCAGGTAAAATAATAAAATAATCTTTTGGAATTAATTGCTTAATCAGTATGAAAAAAATATCCCAAGGATCAAAAGAAGGAATCCCTACTAGAGATCCTATGTTTGCGTTTTCACTATTCAAATGCTCATGCAGCTAGGGCTGTGCCAAAGTCAGGAGCTTGGAACTCTATTTAGGTCGCCCACATAGGTGTCAGGGACCCGAATACTTGGGCCATCATCCACCATCTCCCAGGCATACTAGCAGGCAGCTGGATCAGAATTGGAATAGCTAGGATTTGAACCAGCATTCTGATTTGGTATGTAGTCAGTGGCTTAACCCTCTGCACCACAAATTTGACCGCACTTTAACAATTCTACCATACAGAACAAGCAATACATAAAAGACTGACCATAAATATAACTCTCCCGTTTGTACCAGATCCCAAAAGGTATCATACTTAATATAGAGTGACCAAGAAGTAAGCCTACTGCATGGAAAGAGAAACCCAGAAAACTGGTCTGTATTGATACTGGTGCTAAACTGAGAGGAGGAAATATGCTTTGAGAAGCACATGAGGGCTGTCCTCATGGTTTTAGAGGTCTGAACTCCTGATATCTATGTATTTCAAAAATTTCAAATAAGTATTTAGAGTGACATTGAAGTAGGCAGGCATACAGGTTAAAATCGATTAGGTTTGTGAGCTGGAACACCACGCCTTTGCCACGCCCCTGTGTGACCTCATGCCCCTACCTGGCCACACCTGGGTGCCCACCAGCCAATCAGGTTAATTAACCACTCCCCTTTGGAAGTGGGTTAAAAGCCTAAGACATGGTGTGTCCTGCCCTTCTCTTCTGTTTCCTGGCCTCTAGCCAGGAGGGTGCTGGCTGTAGCCCTGTGCTTCCAGGGCATGTGGCCTTCAGGCCACTGCTCTAGGCTTCCTGGCCTAGATGCTCCTCCACGTGGCTGGTTCCTGGTGCTCAGTATGAACCCAGATTTGCCTCTCTCTCTTAGATAAAGCTCTCATTCTCCTACGTATTTTTCTCACTAAAAAAAGCTTAAAAAGTACCATGCTGCCTCATTTACTTATTCCGGTATTTAGAATTCTTCTCTAAATATAAGGCAAGAACCCTCTTGGGCTTATTAATATTGGGGATTTATTAATAAGCATATAGTAATATCATATGGTACCCCAAATTTCGATAGCATATGTGGCACCCCAGGTGGCACTAATGGGGAACTTTAAGGGGCCACATTTTGATATATTTTAGGGGGTCATTTCTGATGTCACAGAGTGGCGTTGTGGGAGCGGAGGGCTCCAAAAGAAGCAAGACCCAAAGAGGCTGGTGGTAGTGGGTTTTTGTGGGTTTTTTTTGTTTGTTTTTGACAGGCAGAGTTAGACAGTGAGAGAGAGAGAGACAGAGAGAAAGGTCTTCCTTCCGTTGGTTCACCCCCTAAATGGCCACTACAGCCTGCACGCTGCGCCAATCTGAAACCAGGAGCCAGTTGCTTCCTCCTGGTCTCCCATGGGGTGCAGGGCTCAAGCACTTGGGCCATCTCCACTGCATTCCCAGGCCACAGCAGAGCACTGGACTGGAAGAGGAGCAATCGGGACAGAATCTGGCGCCCAGACCGGGACTAGAACCGGGGATGCTGGCGCCACAGGCAGAGGATTAGCCAAGTGAGCCGTGGCGCTGGCCGGCTGGTAGTGGGGTTTTTAAGCACAATTTTGGGGAAGAAAAAAAATGTATCAGCCTGACATTCAGTTACAAGGCTGGAACAAAACCCATCAAAAGACCTGATTTGCAATCTTTTATCCTATCTGGCTTGTGCAGAATAAAACAAAGAGTCCTCAGAAGGGTGGGAGACCTAGTTTACTTTACAATAAACTGGGAGCTCAGAAGGAATTGCCATTCCCTTGCTGTTCTCATAATATTGGAAGCTTTTCAGGAGTGGGCAGGTAGACACTTTCGATCTTGCTGAAGACAACTTTTTGGGGAAAGAAAGGACTCTACACCCCAAATTTCCACTGGGACCACCCTGACTGCCTATTAACCCCTCTGACTCATCACAATTGAAATTAAGTTATACCCTTCCGGCCGGTGCCGCGGCTCACTAGGCTAATCCTCCACCTTGCAGCTCGGCACACCGGGTTCTAGTCCCGGTCAGGGCGCCGGATTCTGTCCCAGTTGCCCCTCTTCCAGGCCAGCTCTCTGCTGTGGCCAGGGAGTGCAGTGGAGGATGGCCCAAGTACTTGGGCCCTGCACCCCGTGGGAGACCAGGATAAGTACCTGGCTCCTGCTTTCGGATCAGCGCGGAGCGCCAGCCGCGGCGGCCATTGGAGGGTGAACCAACGGCAAAGGAAGACCTTTCTCTCTGTCTCTCTCTCTCTCACTGTCCACTCTGCCTGTCAAAAAAAAAAAAAAATGAAAAGAAAGAAATTAAATTATACCCTTCCAAACTCATCTCCTACCAAACTTCTGTTCCCTAAATGTTCCCTAAGCTCTCGATTCTATTATTTTGCTGCCATTACTCTTGTTTTAAATGATACTTTAATGTCTTCATTTTTGAACTGATATCCATTGATTAAAGCCCAGTTCTAATACCAGCTCCTTCATTTAGTCACCAGACATCTTTCCAAATGAAATTATTCTTATGAATGGCATGTTTTTATTTTAAATTATATATAATACTTAGGTTATCTTCATTATTTGTTGCTAGGCCTATTTAGCCAATTCTGCTATAAACAACTTGAGGGATAAACTTTATTTATCCCAGTGCACCTAGCTGAATAGCTTATCACGAACAGATGTCCACTATTTACTGATTGAACTGATTGGAGCTGAAAATTTATTTTATTCCTAGAATATATTGCATCCTATATCAGCTATAGGCAGGCAGATAGGATTAAATCAATTAGCTGTGTGAGTTGGGGACCACGCCTTCATCCTGCCCCCTTCAGTGATCTCACACCACTATCAGACCTCACCTGTATGCCCACCTGCCAATCAGACTGTGTAACCACCCTGCTTTGGAAGTGAATAAAAGGCCTGGAGTACTATGGGGGATGCCCTTGTTGTCCTGTGCCTCCAAGCACTCAGCCTTCTGGCCACTGCTCTCTGCTTTCCTGCCCACGCTATGCTATCTGTGGCTGAACCTAACTGCACGCTTGCTCCACGTGCCTCCTGGCCTGCTCTCTGCCTAGTATGACCCAACTTAGTTTCTAAAGTTCTTTTGCCCCTAAATAAAGCTCTCACTTTAGACTTCTTTCTCTTCTAAATAAAGTCCTCACTTTCCTGCATGTTTCTCTCACGGAATAAATGCTAAAAACTGTACCATGTTGCCTATTTCATTTATAAGCAGCTCATACTTAGTAGAATTCTTATCTAAATATATGGCAAGAACTCTCAAAATTTTGAGTAAAGGTTCCCTATTTCATATCCACAGAAACCCAATCAATGAACAATAATGACATCCATCTTGGCCTTATTCCCATGGTGCAATATTCATTTACAAAAATTAATCTAAAATTTCATCATCTGCAATATTCTGCATTTCCACTGAGTTAGACTTATGAAAGTGGGAGCACATATTTTTTCTTCCACCAAACTAAGCCACAGTCTCTCAATCTGCCTTGGGATTATTTTGTGATATTATTATATGATTATGTTAAAAGGTTAAAAAACTTATTTTAGACTAATTCTGTTAAACATATTTAGTTTTTTTAAATAACACAAGGAACTGAAGTGAAGTAGACATGAAACATTTTTTATACTGTTAGGGAGAGGTAAAGGACACAAGGAAGATGGTAGGGGTAATGTGCATAAAAAAGAGCATGACTTCTGGTAGGATGCTGCTTAGAGCATTTAAAAGACTTTAAAAAATATAAATTGGTTTTGGATTGGATAATAATAGATAAAGTATTAAATAAAGAGGAGAAAAAAGAAGAAAATATGAATAATGGGGAAAAAGGATGGGAGAGCAACAATGAGGGCTAGAGGTGCTGGGTATCTTTAATAAAGCATCTGTGGAAAAACAATGTGGATAGGCTTACAAACATCAGGTAAACAGTCCGCCATTCTTTAACGCTCCCTTTCTCTTGGTAATACCAAAGTAGTTTCAATTTTAAAAAAGGAAATTCGGCATGAAAGGATTCTGTAACACGGCCTACCCACTTATGGGATTTAGAGTAAAAAAAATGCAAACCAGCTGTGATACTGAGGTTTAGGAATCATCTGTTGTCCATATTCAGTAGCCTTTCCCATGGAATTGCAGAAAGAATCGTATGATGGATAGTCTATGTCCTAATTATATAATTACACAGTAGAAAAGAACAGCTGAAGAGGAGCCATTCCATGCTTCTGCCCAATGCCTGCATAATCCATGTCTCATATAATGCATGGAGTTCTTACCCTATCATAAACCATAATTTCATTATGAAAGAATGAAATGTTGGTTTTCATATGGGATTGGAATACATATGGTCAAATCAGTGGAGATAAAGTTAAAACTAATCTAAAGCTTCAACCTGAACATCAACCAAGTCCAAATAAGTTATTATTAAGATTATAATATATTTTTAGAGAAAAATGGGGTCATGGTTCTAACTTCTCTCTTTTCTATTCAGGCAGTCCCTAAGCAGGAATACCAGGAGGTATCCCAGTAGATTAAGATATTAAGGATGTATACCCAACTTTCCAGGTTTGAAGTTATGAGAAGTTTATGAATCTAAGAGATAACCTAAAGGCTGAGCTCAGAGTAGAAAATCATCTCTTTAATCAACTATATCTGTGCCCTTGATGGCAAGAGAGATTATACGTGTTGTGATAGGCATTTAGGGCAGCAGTTAGGCCACTACTTAGGGTGCCTGCTTCTCATATAGGAATGCCTAGGGTTCAGTTCTGGCTCCACTCTCCATACCAGCTTGCTACTAATGCACACACACCCAGGGATGCAACAAATGATGGCTTCAATATTTTTGTCCCAGTCACATATATGGGAGACTAGGATTGAGTTTAACCAGCCCAGATCTGGCTGTTGTGGGCATTTGGAAAATGAGTCATCAGATGGGAGATAATGCCCTGTCTCTTTGCCTCTCTTCCTCCCTTCCTCTATATCTCTGACTTTCAAATAAAAGAAAGAAATTTTCAACAGGAGGGAAAATGTGTGGTTATATGTGCTGCATCTCTCAGAGGTATCCAGGTTATGAGAAAAATTGTCTCTAAGTATGAAAGTCTTCACCATCACTAGCTATTGAAGACTAGCAGAATAGGATATCAAAGAAATACAATAACACACAAATAAGTAGTCCAGAAGAATGACATAATGGAAAAATACTTACAAAGTTTTGGAGGACAAGTATTGGGGAAAGAAATTACCAGGGAGCTGTAGAAGCTTCACTGTATAAATCAGTAACAGGTGAATTTTCAAGACTCCTGTGACAAGAGCATTTGCTGACTTTCATTCTTAATCTTTGTTAACATCACAATGAATACCAGAGCTCTTTTGGTTATAGAGCAAACAGAGGAGTGAAAACTTGGCCAAAATAAAAAGTGGTGAAGTAAACATTGGTGCAATCTACTTAATCTTTCCCAGGTAAATTGTCTTGGGCCCAAGAGACTAGGAGTCGTTTTTCCTTTCTCCACTCATTTTCCTTCTTTGTGTTTGGGCCTCTCTATCAGGTGGGACTTCTAGTCAGCCAGTAAAGCTCCCCTCACAGAGCCCTGTCTTTGCTTACTGCAGCAACACGTCCTTCACTGCTACAGCATGTGACATGCTTAGGCTTGGAAATGGATTTGGGATTTAGTCTTGGGCCACAGGTCCAAATTGCACAGAACAGCTTGCTCAAACTCTGGGGGAAAGATGCTGACTTACAGTAATTGATAAGGTCATTCTTGCTGGATGATCCTCTAGTGGAGGAAAGGTAGCTACTGTGTTTAGTAGAGAACTGGGAACATCAGTACTAGAAAAATGGCTTTGCATTTCACATGACATCCAAGAATTATATCACTCCCTGTAGTCCACCGTATAATAAGAAGTCTGTAGCTTTCATTCTGTAAAAATTATTAATCATTTGTGGCTGAAAAATGAATCAGTGAAGTTAACCTACATTGTCAGGTTTGATTTATCTGGAGGTAAACAACATTCTAAGAGGATTTAGTGGGCTAGTGTTTAGTGAAAGGGTATGTCCAGGCCGTGGCACCACACAGATTGAATGTCCAAGCATTTAAAAGCTCTTTTATCATTGGACTGAATACAAAAATGACAGCCATCATTTGGTGACCTTAAAATGTCCCAGCCATTTGTAACAGACTTTTGGTAGTGAATCTAACCTCCCATCAGGCTGGGGTTAAATAAATGACAAGCTTTTTTTTTTTTTTTTACTTTAAGATTAATACTGAGATGCCCTACTATAAATATGTTCTTCTGAAGAGAACATTAAATTACAATTATTTGGTAGAGTATGGGAAGGAGGGAAGAGGAAAGGTGAATTTTTTTTCCTTTTTATTTCATTTTATTTCATTTGGTGGGTGTCTCTATGCCTCATCATAATATTTTTCTGTCGATACAGTGATTGCTACACTAACCACCTGTGCTAGACAGGCACCTGCCTTAAAAAATGCAATTTTTAGCAAAGATTTAAATTGCAAACTAGAATTCCAAGGCCCTCTGCCAAAACAAACTCTATTTTCTTTTGAAGAGTTTGTTGTCTCCCAAGGAAGATTTTCCTGTACAGTGCTCTGTATTTTGACTTAATAAGAAATCTCTCTCTCACTCACTACATCTTTTCCTCCCTTGTCAGGGGAATATCTTCATCAAGATCTCAAGCAGCCAAATGAGAGAATCCTTTCAAATTCTGAAAACGAACTTCTGTTAGTCATTAGCTCACTCATATTTGAGGGATCACTTTGCTCCTTATACACTTTTGGGACAATGGTGACTTTCAAGAAACTAATCTGAATGTGACAAGCTGAGCGAATTGTTGACTGTCTCTTTATATTAAAGCCTTATTTGGAGAGTACATTAAGGTTTGTTTTATAAGTTGGCTCTGAAAAAGGGCTAAGAAGTTCTGTCTTCTACTTCTTGAGTCCTCTGGTTCCCAGGGAGCCATGGTTGGCACCAGGACAAGCCCAGGGTTCTAAAAAGACATGAGTTTGAATCTTACTTGGGTACAATTAACTTCACTCACTATGCTGTGTTCTTTTAACAAAAACCTGTTAATCTAAATAGCACCAACACATGGAAAAATGTGACTTTTCTTCACATAAAATCATGGAGAAACTAAAGGCCCTGAGTAGAGATACTGCATTTCTGATATCTCATACTGAGATAGTTGCAAGAAAATAGGTGTTCTATGATACAAAATGGTTCAGGAAGACCCCCAGGAAGTGCTCTTAAAATACAATGCAAATACAGAGTAATGAACTTCAAGGAGTTCAGTTTTAAGACAAAACAGGCAGAAACTTCATTGGTTTCCATGGAATCACAATGCTACTATTCACCATATTTTCCACAAAGAGACACATATACCAGCAGAGGCTCAATGATTAGTTCACAATACAAAAGTAAGTAAAAGAGAAAGCAAGGGTGGGCATTTGACACAGCAGTTAGATCTACTGGGGACAGTGCATACCATTTTTTGTGGCCCTGGCTTGAATCCTGGTTCTGCTATCCATTTGAATTTCCTGCTAATATAGACCCTGGGAGGCATCAGTGAGTGCTCAAGTACTTGAGTTCATGCCAACTGGAACGAACTTGTGGGACATCTGGATTGAGAACTGGGCTCCTAACATCAATCTGGACCAGCCCTGGCTAATGCAGCATTTGTATAGTCTCTTTCTGTCTCTCTGCTTTTCAAGTAAATAAAACAAATAAATGTTGAAAATTAACAAACAGACAGAGTAGCTGATTTTGTGTTCGTCATGCAACAGGACTAAAATCCCGGAAATCCCTAATGATCCTCATCTCTTGTCACTTTGAACCATGTGACAACTCCCCTATGGGCCTCTTCTGTTCCTACACTTCTTGCTGCGCAAGACCATTGCTGCTCTTTTTGAGAGGGCTGTTTCTTAGAGCTGTGCTTGTAAAGCAGTTTTGCAGAGGTTGCTATATAACCCAGGGTATCCAACAAGTTCAGTGTTCCTCAGCTGTAAGGGAACTGATATAAACTTGATACTGTATGTTAGGAGGTGAAAAATAAAGTCATTTTTCTCTGAGTAAGAAAACTCATGTATTCTGCCAGCACCCAAGAAACAGCACCAGGTCAAGTTACTAGCCTGAAAGATCCCACAAGAACATGTTCTGTATTCCCTACCTAATGGTAGCCCCTTTGAGAACAGCACTTGCATTGGATTTATTTTTGTACCACCTAAACACAGTAGATGCATGGAATAAGTGCTAAGAAAAATGTGTTGACTAGTTTGGTGGTTAAACTAAATTATTTATCAATATCACAACAACAAATTTCATGTTCAGCCTCACATAAAAGAACCAATGACTCTGAAACAGTCTGAGAAAAAAAAAAAGATAAAACAAGGAGGAAAATGAGAAAAATGTACAGTGACCCAAATGAGCACCAGCAAGCTTAATTCTTATGCCTGAACAGAAGATAATACCACTTTACATTTTTGAAATGCAGAAATCATCAAAATGTTCATTGTCATGGAATTTTAATTGACACAAAAATAGTATACATGTATAGAGTTTCATATGATATTTCAACACATGCATACAATGCGTAATTGGGTAAACATACCTATGTCTTTAAAAATGGATCATTTCTCTATGGTGAAAACATTCATAGTCCTTTATTCTATGCATTTGAAACAGCAATTGCTGTTATCTATACTCACCCTATTATGTAATTGAGCACCAGAATTTATTTCTCTTATCTAACCATTACTTCACATTTGAATACTGATTTATCCGTCTCAAAGGTTTTCCACTATTCTTATTTTGCACCTCAAAACATGGAGGCATTCTTATTTCCTCACGGGTGAGCAAAGCGAGTCTGTAGGGCCTACTCAAGATCATGCAGCTGGTCAGGAGCTGAGGGAATTCTGCAACCCAGACCTTCGCTCTTCAGACTGAGGGCTCATTGTCCCCAGTCTCTTCATTTAACTGTACTGATTCTTTTGAAGGCTTCCACTCACAAACTGATTACACAGGATGTAGCCCTGCTAATCTTTTCAGATGTGTGTATGTGTGTATATCTTAGTGTGTGTGTGTGTATTTAGGAATGAGTATAGCTTCATTATTAATAGGAAAAAAGGGGCCTAAAAACCTTTTCAAATAATATCTGCTTTGGATACTGTATCTTTCCACCCCACAGCCTCAACAACACAATGAAGTCAGTAGACTTAATAGAAGCATTTATTTAAATACAAATGTCAAAAGCTAGCCAACACATTCAAGATTTTCTTTTCAAAAAGATGAATCCCACAGTAAGATATGTTAAAATTTTGTATTTGGTAATAGACTGATTTTTTTAACTGATTTGGGAAACAGGCCAGGCTTTTTCTACTATTAACAATGAAAATTTAAGTTAGTTTGAAATCTCCAAAGTTCTTCTTCTAAATGCTCTAGGATTGTATATGAACTTCTTAAAAGACTGCTTTTGAACAGGTTTCCCGTCTTAAAATCATCTTAATTTATGATAATATATGCCATCTCATGGGTAAGTGGAATAAATTGCTTGAAAGGCAAGCAAAATGCACTTAAGTGTTACACAAATCAGAAATTGTTCACATTTCCATGTTTTTCCAAAGAAAGCCGTGGAAATACTAGCAGTTAAAACTTCCCTTCAGTGTTCTGGGTCTCACTACGCAGCAGCATCTGCTCCAGAGCATTCTGGGGTTTTGAGCTGGCCTGTGAGACAAAACACACAGTGGTTTGTTGTTGTTGTTGTTGTTGTTTGTTTTTTAAGATTTATTTATTTGTTTGAAAGGCAGAGTTACAGAGAGGCAGAGGCAGAGAGACAGATACCTTCCATCCTCTGGTTCACTCCCCAAATGGTCACAACAGCTGGAGCTGGGCCAATCCAAAGCCAGGAGCCAGGAGCTCCTTCTGGGTCTCCCATGCAGGTGCAGGGGCCCAAGCACTTGGGCCACCCTCCACTGCTTTCCCCGGCTATAGCAGAGAGCTGGATCAGAAGTGGAACATCCAGGACTCTAACCGGTGCCCATATGGGATGCCAGCACTACAGGCGGTGGCTTTACCTGCTATGCCACAGCGCCAGCCCCAACACACAGATTTTGAATAACCCAGTCATTCTGCTCTTCATGGTGCAGCTAGCCACAAAAATGATCAGTTCGAAGTATCAAGATAATCTTTCATAATTTGTAATTTCTATGTAATTAATACATTCCCTAATTTTATGTGTTGTTGATACAGAGCAGAAGGGAGAGAGGAGTGAGAACTTTGCCAGCGAAAGGCCACCAAATGCTCTGAATAAATCCAGTGAGTGGCACAGCAGTGGTAATTTCCTTCAAGTTCTCATTTGGTTCCAGTGTGACTTACAAGTGTTCTACAGAGGGTCACATTTGCTCCCAAGCTCATGTTTTTATTAAAAAAAATGCTAGGGGCCAACAATGTGGCATAGCGGGTAAAGCCACTGCCTGCAACACCAGCAACCCATATGGGCTTTGGTTCAAGTCCCTGCTGCTACACTTCCAATCCAGTTCCCTGTTGATGGGCCTGGGAAGGCAATGGAGGTTGGCTCAAGTCCTTGGGCACCTGCACCCAAGTGGGAGACCTAAAAGAAGCTCCTGTCTCCTGGCTTTGGATCTGCCCAGTTCCAGCCACTGTGGAAATGAACCAGCAGATGGAAGATCTCTTTCTCCGTCTCTCATGTATAATATGTATAAGTTATCAGTTCCAAGGTTATTTATATTTATTTAGTGATTCTTAATTCTATCATTTATCTAAAATTAAAAATACATAATGAATCTATATTATTTTACCAAACCACTAAATCACAGGAAATAATGTATGGTAACAAATAATGGGCAGACCTGCATGTATCATCTTTCCTGTGGTAGTTCAGAATAAAATTGTAACTAGGAATCTATAGCTGCAAAATGGAGGGAAATATAATGAAAATTCATTCATAAATTTGATGAAATTCTAACATCAAAGGAAAAGTAAAATGCTACAGATAATGTATCTAGCATAAAACTATCCTTCCTTGTATCTTATAAAGCAGAGTTATAACCTTGGAACACAGGTTATTAATCAAGAAACTGAAATCTATACCAATTGAAAATCCAGGTCTGAACCAGATGCCATGGAAAACACAAAAATAAAAATAAAAATAAAAACAGGCTTCCATTATCAAGGAATTTATAACCTGTTTGGAAGCACCTTGCTCTGTCTCCTCTATGAATTTCTCTCCTTTCCACAAAGACCCGTGTGATCCACTCCTAGACGAGTAGATCCTCTCTCAGAAGTCAGATAGGATATTCCATGTATCCAACCCATCAAGAAAACAGTTTTTAAACCTCAGATAAACAGGTGCACTCCACATGTCACCAGGCTTCCTAATCATCGCAGCGGAAAACCACCCTAAAACTGCAGTCCCCTGCTTGCCTTTCCTTCTCCTCGCCACTCACTACTTGGCTCTCACGTGAGAAGATGCTCAGATTTCCTCCTCCTTTTCCAGAGTACAGCAGCAGCAGCTCAGGGTACGTGACCAGTCATGAGCACAATGCCCTCCTAAGACATGTTCTCCCTGATGGTGAATAGGATGTTTGCCTCTGGAAATATTACAGGAATCACGAGCTCTCTATTTCATGAGTAAATGAAGTACATGATAGGTGTCTAATCAGAATATGAACCAGTGAGTAAACACACAGACTATTTGACTGCCTGTGTGTTCTTTGAGATGTCAAGATCGCCCAGCAAACACAATACAAGCTTTTATGGACCTGGTTACAAACTGGTTAGAAGTGATGAACATTTTCTCAAAAGATCTAACAATAGTGTGTCAAAAATGTTTATCCGAAGTTTTCATTAATATATTTTCTTTCCAGCACTGCTGAAAATCAGACAGTGTATTAGTGACAAACCTACGACTCAGTTTCCGAGATTTCACAATTAATAGGCTGAAAAATAGCATATTAATTTTGGTAGGATGCAGAACATTAGCACTTAAAAACATGCTGCATTATCAATAAATTCATGGTTCATTTTCACAAATGGAGTTTGTTTCAATTCTCAGCTGTTGGATGATGATTTGACTTGGAGCAAAGGCAATGTAATTGAGTAACAGCTGAGATGGGCTTGTTTGAGTGAGGCTGAAAGATCCATTGCAGGATTTCCAAGAGTGTGAATTACAATTCCAATGATATCAGAAGCAACTAATTCTGTTCTTTAGAAGTGAGGACATAAAAGAAGTTTGAGGTTTTCTTATTTCAAGCTTTAATTGAGGGCTAGGTTGTAATTCATTTTCATCCCTGAGTGAGTGGTAAAAACATACACAGCAGGTAATTCACACCACCTCAAAAACTGTTGGTGCAGTAAGAAGACTAATCAGGGTAAGCTTCCAGTAGCAAATTATCAGCTACAAATTAAAACCTTGCCTCATGCTTGCTAAAAGAAACCTTACTTTGCACCAACACTCATATGTGAATAGGAGTAACGGTGGGATTGCAAAGGGATGAGAAGATTAGGGACTCTACCTGCTTGCATTAAAGAGATCCCTGAAAAGGTGCAAAATTAACTAGACTTCAAACAAGGCTGAATTTTTGGTTTGAAAATGAAATGTTGTCATAATCCCAGGTGGAGTGGGTTGACTCTGAGAATTGCGACTTCATGCTACACACAAATTACAAAGCGAATTTAGTTGTGGAAGAGAATTTGAAACAGTTGGCACCCAAGTCCTCCAGCCTAAGCATCTTCTTGAACCATATTCCTCCAAATTGCTGACAACAATATAAATTAATTAAGTTCCTGATGTTAATTCATCTCAAGAAAGTAGAAATGGATGTTAAAATAAAAATTCTTTGATTTTCCTGGCTGTATGCCATAACTTCTATGCAACTTAAAAGTGTGTTTTAAGCATTTAACCTTTTTAGTGATTTTTGCTTAGAGGATGTTGAAAATTGTTTCAAGAAAGCAGCAAAGTGGCAATGATAATACATAAAGAGTTCAAAATGGCTGCACATATCTGATAAATATATACACTATATACATAATTATGTCATTGGCTTAAATGACCATAATTGTACCTTTTGGGCTGTAGATCCACTCTTAGCTCCTTCTTTCTCTGAACAATGCTGTTACAACAGCAATGCTGACATGGATACACAAATAATAAAAACATTGGTTTCAGCTAAGGCTTATTTTCCAACACTCAACATCTTGGTTCTCTTAACACAGAAAATCAGAAACAAAAACGCCTTGCTGTGAACTAGCCAAAGCGAACTTTCCTATCTGTGCCTTTGGAGCTATTGTGAACCCACAGCAAACTGCAGCCTGCCAGGCAGTTTGTCCATCAAGTGTCTGTATCTCTAAAGGGCACCAAAGCCTAGAGCAAATCTAGACAAATCTAGGAGGCAGGGAGGAGAGAAGTACAATGGAAATCTCGAAGCAGCTTTTTGTACCACTGTATCACCTCACTCTAACCAACCACCCAGCAAGTCACTGTCCTCTCAGATTCACAGGGGGCTGAATGCTGGACTGTTTGGTAAACGTTTGCATGGCTCTGAATCCATCTTGAAATAAACCACATCCTAAGACTCTTGAGAATCAGTTCTAGATCCAGCCTTGTAGATTTCTTCATCCTAGAAATTCAACCCAGCAGGTGCATTTGTGTGTGCATACATGTTCCTGAGTGTGGGTGTGTGTTCAGCTTGCTTTTATCAGGTTCTCTTCCTTTAAGGCAAAACTACAACAAATGAAGGACAGAAAACACTGCCTTTTTCCCAACAGATCCCCCGTTGATTTTTCAAGACCTGACTATGTTTGTCCCAGAAATGAGTCATTTCTAAGTGTTCCCTTTCAGTAAGATAATAGGCTCTGATAAGAGGGCCTTCTTGTGAAACTGGATTTCAGGAGAATATTTATATGGTGTGCAGCTGCCATTTGCTTCTCCAAAGAAATTAGAGGTAGACCATTGTCCTACAGGCCTAACATGAGGTATAGGCAATGGTTGATGGGAACCTGTGCTCCCTCCAGTACTCATCACTTAGCCAAGCCAGTGTTCTTGTGTCCAGGGCCCAGTGAAAGCAGAAAACCTGGATGTGTGCATGCCTTTCTCATTGTAACATTTCCTAAACCTTTTCCAGAAGAGTTAAGTGATACAAGAGGCTCATTAAAACTGCTAAGATAACTGTTTGATGTGTTACTCAATAGATGAAACACCACACTGGTCTTAAAAATCAGTTAAATTGCTTGAAAGAACAACAAAATCATACATCAGCCCATTCTTTAAGTTCTAAAGTGCAATTTATGGGGCTAAACGAAAGTAAATGTCATACCTTTAATTTCGTAAAAAGTTATGTACGAGTCTATTATTCAAAATAATCACAGAACAGAGAACAGCTACCTTTCTGCTCAGTGGGGTGCCATTTTATAGACTTTAAAATTCCCTAAGTTCAAGCAGTTTTCCTTCTAAATAATACATGTGCTAAATATGTCACATTAAAAGTGCTTTTGGCATGTAAATGATCCGTTTTCTCATAGAAATGCTTTTAAAAGAATCTGAGCTCACTTTTTTTTCTTTTCTTTTTTTTTTTTTTTTTTTGGAAATTCTAAGTGCATTGAATTTCATTGTCCTACAGAACCATGCAGAGTTGAGCGAAGTGAACTGCAGGGACAAACCAGCCCTTGTCAGCCTGTATACTTATGTATCATTTGAACTGTCAGAAGTATATAGAGTTCTATTTGCTTCAACACTATTTTCTGTTCCAATCTGGGGGAAATTTTCTCTTTTGCTCTCATTTTTCCCCCTGGAACTAAGTGATAGCAAGCAGTTCCAGGTCTAAAAAGTTACTGATTTACTGTTAAAACACAAGGCACATGCCTGAAGTTTTCTGTGCATTTATTTAATTCTTCAAACCCTTTTCTATTTTTTCTGTTCTATAACCCTGAACAATAAAACTGATGTTTTATGGGTGATTTAAGGTGCTTACCCACCAAAAAACTAATTCAAAATTCTTGTGCATAATATGAATAAAACTGAAAGCATAATCTGTCCCTCTTGTAGCTTCATTATATTGCTGCATACGGAGAAGCCTTCCCACACCATATATCCAGCCTACCAAGAGAGAGTCTTTCATAACTTCTGAATTGATTGTTCCTTCTCGCTCCTTTGTAATGCCATCTAGCAGAATTTGATGATATCAGCTATCTGCTGCTTTTAGAAATCTTTTGCTCTTACTTATTAAAATTGAGCAATGTAAATGCAGCTTGATATTCATTATGCAATTTGTAGAAGTTATTTCTCATAGCCGAGTTAGCTTCAGGGTTCTCCTAGAATTTTAACTTGGCCATCCATTCTCTATATAAAGAAAAAGTGTCTCAATAAATAGCTCTGCACTGATACATATAAAAGGGCTGAGATCAATTACAAGCAAAGGGTTTGGTTTTATGGTAGGACAATTCAAATATGATCACCAAATGTATAAATAGGAGTTTACAATGAGTTAGGTTGCCAGACTTAGCAAATAAAAACATAAAACACCTAGTTAAGTTTGAATTTCAGGTAAAAAATAAATAATATTTTAAAGTAGATCCAATGCTTATACTGAAAAAGTGTTCACTGTTTTTTGAAATTCAAATTTAACTGGGCATGTTGTATTTTATCTGGCAATTCTAAATATGAATGTACTTAAATAATGCAAAGTCAATAAAATAATATGGTAATGTAAGTGGTATGCAAATAACAACCGCAAGATAAGTATTTCATAAACAACAGACCTCCTTATAATTTTAGGCAAGGATTACCCATTGTATCTATATGCAGACAGGCAAATGCAGTTAGAGACAGGTCAACTTTTGTTTAACTGGTACTTAAGAACTTCAAGTGTTTCGAAAAATTTCAAAATGATCCCTTCTCTGAACTTCTCCATTTTATCACTTAAATGCGTTTATGTGAAAACTCATTTCCTCTAAATGAGGCCGTGATTTCAACTTTAGAGTTAAATCAGACTGCCCCAGGATGGTTTTTGGAAAGAGAACTTACATTTATTGAGCACCTACAATGAACAAAATACTTCCATATTTTTAGCTTTCTTTAATCATCACAAAAATTGTAAAAGCTAAATACTAATTGTTATCCTCACTCACCCAGCTAGCACAAACTACAGAGATAATGGTGGCATAACTGGTAGCCACGTCAATTGGATAGCAAAATTTGTACCTACTATATCCTGTCCACAATGAAAGGCAGCCTCAGAATAATCAGCTGAACCTTTCCTCTGTTTCTTACAAGACAAGATGGGAATTGGGGAAAATCAAGATGGTTAAAACCAAGATATGCATCTTACACTAATTCAACACTATTAAGAAGAAAACTGAATTTTATTCCAGTGGTTCTTTTAGCAAATCTTAAGTGGATCAGTGAATGAAAAATTTTCTACAACTAGGCTCTGGGACTAAGAACATTTTTTTCCTACATTTTTTCTGCCCTTTAGATTAATTTCCATAACACAGAATAGTAATAATTAGATACCCATGGAGCCCAATTTTAAAAGAAATTGTCGACATTGAACTTGTAACTTGTGCATAAGCTCCAAAGCTGCTGCTTTGGACCAGTCCTCTGTACAACTCCTGGGAGTTATCCCTTACCATTCTCAATGTGAACAACGGAGGAGTAACACCATTGCATTTTGTAAAATGTAGTGTTTGGCAGGTTGACTACAATCTTGGCCAGCGTCACCATTTTTCCAAAATGTATTTGCATATAAGCTTACTGATTTTTATTACTCTATCTGGACTCTCTCCAAATACTCCCCATACCCAAACTTAAACAAAGCCCTTCAGCAAAGGCTTTTTATAAATTAACAAGCACTTTTAGAACAGGTGGAAACATGAAACTAGCACTTTATGTAATGTAAAAGAAATGTCTACAATACATTCACGGGCATGTATTTACCATGTTTCTATAATTGCATATTTTAATAAAGTACAAGTATTTGACAGGTGACCAGAAAGAAAACTTCCCTAGAGGTTGACAAAGAGGAGGATACAAATCCTTGGAAAGCTGCATGGGAGAAAAAGAGATAGGCCTAGTAATTCTGATTTTACTACCATCACCAGTCATTAAAGATGGTGGATAAATCCAATTCACAGAACGAATCTGAATTTATGTGTTCTAGAAAAGATCAGAGTTTGTTATGCCACTAAGCAAACAGACACACAAAGGGCACACTGACAAATATGGTGCATTTGCTCTTTCTCAGCTGTTATTCACAGAAGTAAACAGAACCAAAATAGACTTTTTTACACCATGGTAAAAGCAAGACTCCAACTCTCACAACAAATCTTTTGATAGCATAGATAGAAACAAGGAAGGCTCCCCACCAGGATGCCAGGTGGCTTCTCCGCTCTCCTGATGCCGTCACGTTGGCCACCCTGACAAGAATAGGCTTTGAACAGTGTGGAGAATATTTCAGAGGATTAATTGACTTGACGGTGTTGCTGACCTTATGAAAGACAATGTTACAGCTATCTGATGTGTCTGAAGATTTTAATTGCACAAAAACAGTTCCCTTTTGCTATAAACAGCTTCCAGATCCATTATAAAATGATAAAAATCTTTTCCTTGGAATGATTTTTACTACGAAGCAGTGTTACCAAGCGATAACAGCACAGAACATCATACTTTCATGTGCTTTTGTGTGTTTTTTGGAGGCGGCATTAGACTGCCTTATAATTTGTCATGAAACTATTATCTAAATTTTTAAAATATCTTGCATAGATGTTTTTTATAATTAATTTCTTGTGTTTGGAGACTCTGAGCAGGGTTATCCTTTTTAATAAAGAGGGGCAGTTGCAATAATACATGTGATCTATTCCAGAATGTTGACAAAAACTTTAGCAAAAGATACCATGAATTTTCAGAGAAAAGAAATATTTCCTTTTGCATTCCTGAGTGGTCACAGAGCTCTCAGTCTCTCAAGTAGCTGTTGCCATTTGAAAGTGTTAAATGTATTTATAAGTGAGTAAATACATAAACATACACTTATAATTTTCATATATAAAATCAAACTTACCATGACCAAGAAAAATTAAGGTGAATGTGGAATTTGGAAGTTTTAGCATTGGTGCAATATTTTACACCATGTTAAACTAATCCAATGCCTATTACTGTGAGATTACCAGAACCTCAGCTTTATTACTACAAAATGCATTATCCTTCATGAAAAAGATGTCACTGGGGCCAGCACTGTGGCATAGTGGGTGAAGCCACCGCCTGTGGCACCAGCATCCCATATGGGCACCAGTATGAGTCCCAGTAACTCAACTCATGATCCAGTTTCCTGATACTGGCTTGGGAAAGCAGTGGAGGATGCCCCAACTGCCTGGGCTCCTACACCCAAACCAGAGACCCAGGGAAAGCTCCTGGCTCCTGGCTTAGGATCTGCACAGCTCCAGCCATTGTGGCCATTTAGGGAGTAAACCAGCAGATGGAAGATCTCTCTTTCTCCCTCCCCCTCTTCCTCCCCCCCCTCCTTCTGTAGGTCTGCCTTTCAAATAAATTTAAAAATAGAGTCTTTAATAAAAAAGAAAAGAAAAAGAACGTCATTTATTAAACTCAAGAATCAATTGCACTGCAGCAGAAACAATGAAGTTTCTAAACAAAAGGGAAACCTGCCACCTGGCTATCAGAAAGCTACTGAGTTTATACAAAGTCCATGTAATTTAGGACAATGTTTGCCACTTTCACCACTGCCTGTGGCAATTTCACATTTAAGCTATGAGATGGCCTGTATTTCATCATGAGTACCCATTAATCAGGAATGCAAAAATTGTTGGATGATAGCAATGGGAAAAGAATATTTAAAAGAGTTTCCTTTTGTCCTTAAGAAACATGTGGAGCCTTAAACTGATGTCAAAAGTGTGCTTCATGTAACTTCAAAATAGTAATAACTTTTCCCACCTGATACTAGTTGGTGTGACCAAAAAGGCAAAGAAAAAGAAAAAAAAAAACACAAAATAATTCTACAAAGTGTTCTTTTCTTCCTTTGAATGTTTTCGAAAATATCTGGTGAACCCTAAAAATAACTTCTAGATTTTCATGAACTCATCCATACTTATCCCATGGTTGCCTAAGGTAGGTGCTAAAGATGATTTTTTTTTCTTGTAAAAATGAGTCCCACTAATTTCTCATACTTAACTGGATGTGAGATGAACTGTCTCACTTTACAGATGATCTCAGGTGCTATTTGAGATCAAGTATTTTTCTGTTTTTAATATTACATCAGGAGTCAGCGCCGCGGCTCACTAGGCTAATCCTCCACCTTGCGGCGCCGGCACCCCGGGTTCTAGTCCTGGTCAGGGCGCCAGATTCTGTCCCGGTTGCCCCTCTTCCAAGCCAGCTCTCTGCTGTGGCCAGGGAGTGCAGTGGAGGATGGCCCAAGTGCTTGGGCCCTGCACTGGCATGGGAGACCAGGAGAAGCACCTGGATCCTGCCATCGGATCAGCGTGGTGTGCCCTCCGCGGCGGCCATTGGAGGGTGAACCAACGGCAAAAGGAAGACCTTTCTCTTGTCTCTCTCACTGTCCACTCTGCCTGTCAAAAAAATAAATAAATATTACATCAGAACCAGCCCTGCATCAGAAGAAATCCTTAGATGGCAATGGTTCCATGAATACCGAGGCAGCAGGAATCTCGGCCAGGTGGGAACCATCTAAGTGGGTAGATTTGTAGCATAAAGAAATGCAATGTGGTAAAAATAGAACTGAAGGGCTGCTCTGGGTTCATCCTAGCTCCATTCTTTGCAAATTGTGTGACCCTTGGACTGAGATCCAATTTTCTCATTAATAAAAAAAATGCTATAGTCTGTTGTTGTTATTGTTTATAATTTTCTGTTTGACAGAATGTAGCAAGAAAGTTAATACTTGCCCCTTATTTGCAACTTGGAAACTTGAAAACCTCTGACACCTAAAAGGCTTTGTATCTCATTTGCTGGCAAAATTGCTCTGAGCTAGTGGTAATGTGCATACATTTCACTGCAGAAATATTAATGCCATGATTACAGGATCTTGCCCAGATGCTAGTAGTGGTGTTATCATATGTACACCATATTCAATTTTTAGAATCCAAAAATTTTCACTCTGAAACAGGTCCCTTCTCAAGGGCTTCAGATATAAGGATTGTAGACCTATACTGCTATTATCAAACCACTCTTCTTTCCCTTGGCTTCTTTGGAAATTAAAATAAGTCAAAAGTCATGCAAGTGAGCAGAATGACCTAAACTTCACTGATAACACCTGTTAAATTCTTTATTTTAAATTGCTTAAAAGCTGAGGAGGGATAAAGTGGCTTACAAAAGTATATTTAAAGAAGGCTGTAACTCAAAATGATCTAAATAAATATGCCCCCCAAAATGCAAGGTACTGTAGGAGTAAAGCCAGGTGTTCATTAGCGCACGCTTATATGGGTGTCTGGAAGCAGAGAGGGCACGCTTTGTCGAAAACGATCTCATCCTGAACCTGACTCTACAGGATTTGTATTTACTCATTCCCTTAAAGCCCTTATCAACAAAGCAGAACCACTAGCAGTGATCATGGATTTTTCCATCAGAGAGCTGTTAAGGATGAATGAATATGTTTAAAGAGTGGTGTATTAATAGCAGTAATGTCCCTTCCTGTCCAGTCCTGAATGGCCTTTACTAAACTAGACAATGCCTGGTTTTTAGCTAATAAGAATAGCATTGGTTGGCTTGAGACGAAACACAAAACAACAAGGAAGGGTTTAGACACTTGCAGTCCCTGAAGTCTTGTAACAAAGGGCAGGGATTGCATCTCCTGGGTCTTGGCCTCATTCTTACATCAGTGATTATGTTCAACCTCCCTAAATCCCTTCAGTGCACCACTTCATTTCTTATTCTCAACTGTTGTGTTATAAGCACCTGCCAAGTTTCTCTTAAATTCCTCTTGGATGAATTTTCAGACAGTTTCCAAAGTATCTCCCTTTTGTGATAAGGATTCTGCAATGTATTTCAGGTGAAGAATTTAAAATCCCACTCATAATTGTTTGAAATCTTCTCTCATTCAAGCTGTCAGAGCTTGACAGCCCTGGTACTGTTGTTATGCACTATTACAGGGGAGTTGCTTTCCAGCCCTGGGGTACCTCTTTGTTTCAGTGGCGGGAAAATGGGTGAAGCTTATTGGGGATCCTTGGGGAAGGCAACACCACGTAAATGGGAGTTTCAGCAGAAGGAATGAAAATAATAAGTCCCTTTCTGAGAGCTCAAGCCTACAAACTTTGTGAATGTGTTGACAATGTTGCATTTTGATGCTCCCATTTCCATTTCTGAGTTTCAAAATAACTCTAAAGTGTGCAATTTTAGGTCAGAATATGAGAACAGCACACAACGTATTTGTGTTTTAAATTGGGGATTTTTTTAAAAACAGCCATAGAACAGTAAATATTTTGTAGATACTAAATATTTTCAGCATTTAGGTGAAGGTGAAGAGAAGGAGGAAAGATGTGATAGCTTTCCCTCTGATTTCTATTTCCGATAAATACCCTAATGACTTCTGCTGCAAGACGCAGAGGTCATTAGAAAGCAATATTACTAATCTAGATGGAAACAAATTTCAATCTGGGCCAGTAATATATCTTACAGCTCGTAAACACATTGTACCCAATTACCTTGATATGCTTTACATGATAAGAGCAATTACAAAATATCTGGAAGAATTGATGTGCTGAGGGTAATCATTTTAATTTATTCACACCTAGAACTGAGTTAGGATATGAGATATACTTCTATCGTCATCCTTTTTTCCTGGAGATACTCATTTATTTTTGCATTCACTTATTCAATCATTATATCACATCATTAGCATTTTTCAAATATCGTGCTAAACATAGGTATGACAGAAAACCCAACAAAGAAATAAATATAAAATCTACCCCAAAGAATGGCACTGTCGTACAAGATGAAGTATCCTGTACACATAAAGTGGACACAGTTCAAAATGAAACAAATCCTGTAGCAAACCACCTGTCTTACAAACTATTATTAGGAAAAAAACACTAATACAAACTGTTCATTTTATAAGAGGTCATTTGGAATGAAAATAGAACATTGGCAGCTGTGGATGGCTTTGAGGAGAGGCTGAATCTGAGCTAGACCTTGACACAGGATTTGGGCAGCAGTGGGTGGGGGGAGAGGACAGGAAGATGGAAGGGAGAAAGCAGTGCCAGCTGAGGGACGCTGTCCTCCACTAGAGAGCCGGGAGGCACAGTGCACTCATGGGGAACAGCCAGTGATGCAGCCTGAACGCAAGGAAGAGAACTTGCAGGTGAGTACGGACGAAGCCAGGCTGTGAGAGAGGCCTGGCCGAAAAGAAAAAGGACAAAGGAGTTTGGGCTTCATTAGTAAGCACTGGGGAGCCACGATAGGTTTTTGAGAACACAATAACATGAGGACAGTAAGACAAGGACCCTGTGAGCAGTTTGATGGATAGATCAGAAAGGTAGAACAAACGAGGCAGCCCAGTCCAGGGGCCCACTGAGGGAGGACAAGGTCAGCGGAGAGGACGATGTGGGGCTTCTGTCATCTGAGAAGACCTGAGCATGTCAGCAGGCTGAGCACCGAATGGAGATGTTGAAGACAAAGAGAAAGCCTGAAAAAAAAGAAAGAAAGGATGGAAGAATGTCCAAATGGAGGTGGGAGCAGAGCACAGTCGGAGCAGGCTGGATTTCATAGGGAGGAACGCTGGTGATTACTAAGAAGGGGGAAGCTTGGACTACCTCTGGGGGTTTGGTAGAAAAGCAACAATTGCCAGATCAGTCAATTCAGAGGACAGATTAAGAAAGACTCCAGGAGATCACTGTGTGTATTGCCAGGCAAATGCTACTCCAATTGGCATTACATGGAGTGTGCTACAAATTAAAATAGTTAACACAGCTCAACAAGTTGTGGCATTTTAGAAGTTCCAACACAAAAATCTGTAGTAGAAGAAACAAAGAGATCCATCTAAAGTGGCAACAACCTGAAAGTCATTTGGTCTAGGTGAAGTGACACTATTTTATGTGACCTTTCCCTATTATAGTCAGTATGGCTTTTCCTTCTGCTTTGTTTTTGTATTAGGTACCGAGCAAAGCTCTTGTATCAGGAAGCGACTGTGGTGCCTTTTTGAGGCCAGTGGGCAGCTGTGGTTGATGTCTTAGGAAGCACTGCAGAAGAAGGCATGTAAGGGAAACCTCTCTCTCGCCTCCCTCACACCCTCCCACTCTTTGTAGAGCTGAAGGTCTCTTCCAGCTCCAGGGGAGTAGATCCACCCACTTTTTTTTTTTTTTTTTTTTTTTGGACAGGCAGACAGAGTTAGACAGTGAGAGAGAGAGAGAGACAGAGAGAAAGGTCTTCCTTCCATTGGTTCACCCCCCAAATGGCTGCTATGGTCAGCGCACTGCACCGATCCAAAGCCAGGAGCCAGGTGCTTCCTCCTGGTCTCCCATGGGGTGCAGGGACCCAAGCACTTGGGCCATCCTCCACTGCCTTCCCAGGCCACAGCAGAGAGCTGGACTGGAAGAGGAGCAACCGGGACAGAATCCGGCGCCCCAACCAGGACTAGAACCCGGTGTGCCGGCGCCGAAGGCGGAGGATTAGCCAAATGAGCCGCAGCACCGACCAGATCCACCCACTTAATTCTCCCCCTCAGACGTGACAAGAGCTGGCCCTTTGCTTTTCCTCTTATTTTAATAACTACGGGCCCACCACATTAGACTCAGAAGGAAAAGGCTTAGTCCTCCACTGCTCACTTCCTAGGAGATGGGAAACAATGTGTTTTCAGGAAGACGAAATAGTCATTGAGTATAATAACCTTAAAAGAGAAGATGTTGGCCGGCAACGCGGCTCACTAGGCTAATCCTCCGCCTAGCGGCGCCGGCACACCGGGTTCTAGTCCCGGTCGGGGCGCCGGATTCTGTCCCGGTTGCCCCTCTTCCAGGCCAGCTCTCTGCTGTGGCCAGGGAGTGCAGTGGAGGATGGCCCAAGTGCTTGGGCCCTGCACCCCATGGGAGACCAGGAGAAGCACCTGGCTCCTGCCATCAGATCAGCGCGGTGCGCTGGCCACAGCGTGCCGCGCGGCCATTGGAGGGTGAACCAGCGGTAAAAGAAGACCTTTCTCTCTCTCTCTCTCACTGTCCACTTTGCCTGTCAAAAAATAAAAATAAATAAAGAGAGAAAATAAGATGTAATGACATTGTTTTTTTCTAAGAATGTACACAGTGTAGCATATGTTGCACTTTATTTTGAAGAGGGCAAATTTCCTTTAAAAACTGCTACTGTGCAAATAGTAGTTATTTGATAGTAAAATTCGCTCCTGTATTCTCTTTTTCTCTTTCCAGTCCCTGTCATCATCTCCAGCATACATGTACATCGTCTTCTGGATTCAAAGCATGAGACAGCCAATGTTACCAAAAAGATTAGGCAAAGGAAAGGAAAGCTTTATGCTTCTTTATGCTATGATAAAATAGATAATAAAAATTATGTGTCAAGGGTTAGGATCCATGGATCAATCTACACACAGTGAAGAAGGAACTGTTCCCAGCAAAGAAGTCAGGGTTGCCTGGGAAAACAAGTGCTGGAGATGCTGGTAACTTGCACTGGAATACAGCACACACACACACCGACACATTCAGGTTTCAAAAAAAGCAACAAACCAGGTTAGCAGGCTAAGAACTGGGAACAAAGACATATAAGCTGTTAACACTTAAAGGAGAGATTCAGAGGAAAAGTCAAACTATTAGAATGCTCTGTACTTCTGGATAATACAGGACAAAGCTAGCAGGTCTAGGCTGCTCCAGCCCTGTATATTTCTGTATACTTGGTCCACCTCCTGGGAGGTGATCTCTCCACCATTGCAGTATGCAGCCTCATAAGAGCGTCTTCTCGGGGTCTGGTGCTGTGGCGTAGTAGGCTAAGCCTCCGGCTGTGGTGCCAGCATCCCATATGGGCACTCGTTCATGTCTGGGGCTACTCCTCTTCTGATCCAGCTCTCTGCTAATGGCTGTTGTGCCATTTAAGGGGTGGACTAGCAGATGGAAGACCTTTCTGTCTATCTGTCTCCACCTCTCAAAAATTTTAAAAATAAAATAAAAAATGAAGAGTGTTTTCTGTTTATCTAAGGATTTGAGGGATGTTAAATAGTTGATGCTAATCATGCGATTCATGGTGAGCACCTGTTTTTGTGTGCATAGGCTTTGGGCCACACTGTACCAGTTTGACCTTGAGACTAGCAGTTGCTCCAGTTTGTCATTTCACCCGACTTTCCTGATCCTGACAGCAAGTGCCCACCCAAAGTGCTTAGTCTAAGCAGAATGAAGAGCGAGTCTCAATTATTTTGGATATTCAGCCGAGCATGAGCAGTTACCCTAATAATTCTTTTTCTAGTGTAACTATCATAGATAAATGTAGTCAACTGACCCATGTTCACTATGGTTTTTAGATAAAAATCAATTAGTCAAAATTTAAAAAGCAAATCACTGGAGATAGCAATGTGGCGTAGTAGGTAAAGCCACTGCCTGCAGTGCTGGTATCCCCTATAAGGGCTCCAGTTCAAGTCCCGGCTGCTCCATTTCTAATCCAGCTCTCTGCTATGGCCTGGGAAAGCAGTGGAAGATGGCCCAAGTTCTTGGGCCCCTGCATCCATGTGGGAGACCCGGAGAAGCTCCTGGCTCCTAGTTCCTAGCTTCAGATCAGCCCAGCTCTGGCCATTGTAGCCATTTGAGGAGTGAACCAGTGGATGGAGGACTTCTCTCTCTCTGCCTCTGCTTCTCTGTAACTCTGCCTTTCAAATAAATAAATAAATCTTTTTTAAAAAAGGCAAAGCACCTGTTCTGTGTTACTAAAATAAATGATCTCAGTATTCTCTTCCATCCCTTAGCTACTCTTTCCCCATTTCTTCAACTAGTGAACTCCCACTTACTCTTTGACACCCAGACTTGAAGGTCACTCTCTCCCACTCCTGTTACAAAAAGTGTTTCACTCAGTGCTCCCCAAATCTCTTTCCATGGCTCCAAGCACGGCTCCCATGGTAAGCTCAAAGCATCTGCTTGTCTCTGTAATTTACACCTTTGTGAGCTCATCACGGTAAGGGCAGCACTTTATTGGTGTTTCTGGTCTGCAAGAACTCTCTCATACTCTGGAATGTAGGAAGCACTCACTATTGGGCATGTAAATAAGCTAATAAATAAATGAACTAAGACTCACGAAGGTCACTACTCAGAGGAGGTTACAAACCCTTCTACTTACAAGGGTTCTGGAAACAATTCTTCCTCCTAAAAGATTAGGATAAGCACAGTATTGGAATACAATGTTCTATGAGAAGATTAATGTGTTTTAGGCAAAGAAGTTGTGAGCATGGAGCACAAGTACATGGCCCATTACCTGGTACTTGGAAGAGTAATAAGAAATTAAGGTTGGTTATTATTTATAAATTTATGGCTATGTTTCTTAAAGATATCTGGATTTATCAATTGTGTTTTTTTTTTTAAAAAAGATTTATTTATTTATTTGAAAGGCAGAATTACACAGAGACAGAGGCAGAGACAAAGAGAGGTCTCCCATCCACTGATTTACTCCCCAGATGGCCGCAACAGCCCAGGCTGCACCGATCCGAAGCCAGGGAGCCAGGAGCTTCCTCCCAGTCTCCATGCAGGTGTAGGGGCCCAAGCACTTAGGCCATCTTCCACTACTTTCTCAGGCCATAGCAGAGAACTGGATGGGAAGTGGAGCAGCTGGGACTCAAATCAGCACGGCAGGCAGCAGCTTTACCCACTATACCATAGTGCTGGCCCCCTGAATTGGGTTCTTATACCTGAAATAGTAACAACAACAACAACATTAACTTGTTAAAAAAAATCCAAATCTTTAAATGATATACGTAATTTGAATCACTAGTAAAATTGACAGGAAGGTAGTAGTGGAATACCACAATGGGACCAACCACAAGAGGCAACTTGAGAGTATTTGGAGCCAAGTATATAACCCTCAAACAGGTGGGTCTTTACATCCTGAAATGGTCTTCCTAGAAGGACCGGTTAGAGGAAGCAGTCTCTTCTTTAAAAAAATGTTTATGAAGCATCTAACATGTGAGAGGCTTTGTGTTAAGCTCTGTGGGGACTGTGGCGATGAATAAGCCAAGGTTTCTGTGTTCAAGGAATTTTCAATGAAGCAGTTTTCTTCAGATGCCAAAGAGCAGGGAGCACAACACTAGACACACAAATGTAGTCTGGAACAGGTAGTCACACGGACTCTTCGTGTAGGTATGAAAGTCACGTGCAAAAGGGACTCCTTTGTGACAGTCCCACTTCCACGTGAGTATCCTTTTTGAGGATTAGGAAGCACAGCTCATTTGCTGGAGTAAACCATGTGCAGATGGCACCTTCCCCTTAGTTCCTAATCCCTCCTCCCAGCCAATGATAGAAATAGGTTAAAAAGGAAAAGATGAATTTGTCACATATATATAACCCAAATGAGCCTGTCTTTGAATCATAATGGAGCCTTAAAAATGAACCGTCAGCTGGCGCCGTGGCTCAATAAGCTAATCCTCCACCTTGCAGCACTGGCACCCTGGTTCTAGTCCCGGTCAGGGCACCGGATTCTGTCCCGGTTGTCCCTCTTCCAGGCCAGCTCTCTGCTATGGCCCGGGAGTACAGTGGAGGATGGCCCAAGTCCTTGGGCCCTGCACCCCATGGGAAACCAGGAGAAGCACCTGGCTCCTGCCATCGGATCAGTATGGTGCGCCGGCCGCAGCGCGCCGGCCGTGGTGGCCATTGGAGGATGAACCAAGGGCAAAAGGAAGACCTTTCTCTCTGTTTCTCTTTCTCACTGTCCACTCTGCCTTTAAAAAAAAAAAA
Organism: Oryctolagus cuniculus; assembly: GCF_051225735.1. Taxonomy (NCBI): domain Eukaryota; kingdom Metazoa; phylum Chordata; class Mammalia; order Lagomorpha; family Leporidae; genus Oryctolagus; species Oryctolagus cuniculus. The sequence goes on from NC_142878.1 coordinate 60,957,574, forward strand.
AAGAAAAAGAAAAAAAGAACCATCAAGAAGGGAAATAAACTGAGGGGAGGTGGCCAGGAAAACTGAACAAATTACAAACTGTCACTGGCAAGGCATGCCCAGTGCCTAGAGGACATCATTTAGTTCCCCTAACATGATGAACTTTGTGTTGCTGGGCTTCCACAAAGTGCAAAATATTAACCCTAGTCAGAGGAATCTCCCTCCAGCAGCCTCCTCGATTCAAGTGGAGACCACACAGCAAGAGGGAACAGATTCCGACTTCTAACAGAAAGAGATGCACCATAATAATTTTAACACTTGAAATTTAGTAAGTGCTTATTACATGCCAATAAGTAAGGTACTTAATCTTCAAAACTATGCACTAGGATGTCCTAAACAGCACTCTGGCTTCAGAAAAGCCCATGAGAGTATTTCAGGCATGGAAAGCCAAGACACTCAGGAGAAAAAAAAAAAAAAAAAACCTAAATGAAAGATCTCTGTGAGTGAGATCCCAGTGGAAAGAACAGGTCTTCAAAGAAGGAGGTACCTTTCTCTGAAGGGAGGAGAGAAACTCCACTTTGACTATGACCTTGTCTAAACAAGATAAGAGTCGGAGAACTCAAGGGGCTGCCATAGCCTTGGAAACTCATGACTGGTGCATGGGGAGATTACTGATGCCATAAACAGGAGTGTCAATTTGTAAAGTCAACAACAGCAGTCACTGTGCACTTACTCCTCATGTAGGATCTCTGTCCTTAATGTGCTGTACATTGAGACTTAATGCTATAATGAGTACCCAAACAGTATATTTCACTTTGTGTTTCTATGGGGGTGCAAACTGTTGAAATCTTTACTTAATGTATACTAAACTGATCTTCTGTTAAAAAAAAAAAAAAGAAGAAGAAGAAGAAGAAGAAATTATCAATTCCCAGCTTGACTCTCACTGGGATTAAACATGACAATAGGTCCGATCTGATTTCATCATCATTTAAAAAAAATCATCTATTATTTTTCACTTTATGTTTCTGTGTGCGAGCAAACTGTTGAAATCTTTACTTAATGTATGCTAAACTGATCTTCTGTATATAAAGAGAATCGAAAATGAATCTTGATGTGATTGGAAGGGGAGAGGGAGTGGGAAAGGGGAGGGTTGCAGGTGGGAGGCACGTTATGGGGGGGAAGCCATTGTAATCCATAAGCCGTACTTCGGAAATTTATATTCATTAAATAAATTTAAAAAAATATGCACTAAAAATTATACTTTGTAGGTGATTAAACATTGCTTTAGAAGCTAACAATCTTACTTAAGTTTATACAACTAGGAAGTGGTATCAAATTCTTTGATTCTTGAACCTGTACTTCTGAAGATAAATAATTAGGTAGAGGATCCAAAACTCAGCCAAATGGGCTAAACCTCAAAGCCAGGAATCCAGTTCCAATAGACATACTCCTGGTCAGAGTAGCAAGTATGGAAGAAGTCAGAGAAAAACATGCAATCATCCTCGGCACAAATATTGGGGACCTACAAGTTTAGGGCAATAAAACCAATTTTAACTCACTAGAGGTGAGATAAGTTCCAAAGAAAACAGGAAAAAAAGGAAATTGAATTAAATTCAGCATATAAATGTGATAATTGTCTAATATGTATTTTCCTTCCATTGTTTAAGCTTGATGTGAATAAGGTCTTCTATCTCTTCTGTCACACATCTCAAAATTTGATTCTAATGTGGAATATTTTAGGAGAACCAACATGAGAAAAGAAAACAGATGGAGGGTCCAACTAACGTGTGAAATCCTAGAAAACAGTAACTGTGTCAACTTGAGAAGGCAGAGGAGAAACTGCTCATAAGCATAGGACAAATACTAGCTTCCACTGAATACCAGATGCTACAGTGAGTTTTAATAAATAACTGAACTGATTAAATTATCTCTGGTAATTAGACTTTTCCTATAAGCCTCCTATTCTAAAGCAGAAAAAAAATGTGCAGAAAGTAGATAGATATTATACAAGTGGACTTTGATTTTAGTTCACCTTAGACAATCACTGAACTTCACAAAATGGCTTCTGTTCCCAGCATGCTCTTCATCCATTATCCCCATTTAACTCTAGGGAGGAAAAAGCTATCATCTTTCCACTAGGGGGCACTGCCACAAATTGGGTTAGGTAGTACTTTGTGGACTCTAAACTTAGAAATATAACAATTTAGAGAAACAGCAATAAAGACTAAATATACACCAAAGTGCTATAAACTTTAGAGTAATGCAGAGAAGAATGCAACAAACAAAATATACTGAAATAGTATTGTCCCAGTGGAACATAAATCACTAAAGACCCTACTTTATGACCAGATTCTGTTCGAGATACACTAAGATAGAATGTTATTTGTCCAACATATTTTGGTTCCCAATATTTTTTCTTTCAAGCTATTGAAGTTAATATTTAACAAACACATTTTCTGCCAAGTTTTAATGTGATATCATCCTCTGAAGAAACAAAATCTAGAAATAATTTGTCTTTGTTGGCAATATTTATTGGTATTTTGACATAAAAGCTGAATTATTATTGAAAGTAAATAGGAAATCAAGGACTCAGATCTCCTGAATTTTTTAAAGGGGCTCTCAAGGTTAACATGTACTCTATGGCAATGAAAAGGCAGATAAATAAAGGCTATATGGTGTCACATCATCTGTAATATTTCCTATAACTGTGACTATTTTTAAAATAAAATTTTCTAGCTGACAAATTTAATTTCCCTTTTGGGTTTTGTTTATACATTGGAGGCCCTCGTGTCATGGGACCGAATGCAAAGCTGGAAGTTCCAAATGTCTCCACTTCCCTTTTGACTGTCTGCCATTTATAGCTGTGAACTTCTCAGATCTTTTTATATAAAAAAGATACTCATACACATAATTTATTTTATAATATAATAGTACTAATTATATAAGAGGCTTCTTTAAAAAGTTCAAAAGAATTAAAAGATGTTTACATATTTTGGTACGAATATTTTTGAAACCCATGCATAAAAGGGATCTTCAAAAAGTTCATGGAAATGTATATTAATGAAGAAACTGCACAGATTTCAAAATTTTTCACACCAAAATAAGCTCATCTTTTGATTCAATTTTCTACAAACTTTTAGATACCCTTCTTTAATATTATACAAATAGTATATATAATTATAATTATATTATCAATTACATAAATTATATAAAATCACTACTATTATTGTTGGTAATATAATTGACACGTATGTCCTCTAAAAGAAAAGTCTCAGTTTGCTGAGAAAAACAAAGGAACTAACTGAATCCTATTCAGGAAGTTTCCGAAACACCTACTGAAACAATGTGGAAGGTAGAAAGTTCCTGTCTTCACACAACTAGATGTATTTAAAAGAACCACAGGAAATGAAGCAGCTTCCAACCTGTTAGCCACTTCCAAAGGGCAAATGGCTGTCAGCCCCTGGGGACTCGAGGCTCTCACTTGAGACCGTGCACCAAAGCTGGAAGCTGGCCTTGGTCCAACAGTTTCAGCCTTGAATGAATATGTGCGTGTGTTGTCTGTATGCAAAACAATACACGAGCAGACATACACACAGAGCCAATCACTGTGATATGAGCTCCACAGACATTCTGGTCTAAATTTAAACAGGAAATAAAGTTAGGTCACTGTTACCTTATGGTCAGGGCAAAGATGACAATCACAATAATTTTGCAAAACACATTCAAAGAAGGAAACATGAGGGTGTGACAGGGGTTGACAGTCTACCAAAACAGTTCAAAAAACTGGTTGATAATAAACATCCCAGGCCCACAGAAAGACTAGGAGTGCCAAAGCAAATTTTTCCATCCTCCAGCTATGCCTTTATTGCACAGGTCTAGACTGTAATTAGGGCTCTTTTAAATGGGCAGTAGAGAGACAGTGAGCAGGGCTAGTTGTGAGCATTGGCTTCGGCTTCATGGGGCAAATGGCCCAGCCAGCCACTGAGAGTTTGACTCCTTAAAGAGCTTTGGCATTTCTTCACAGTTGTTTGTTCTGAGAATACAGATAGACCAAGGAAAATCTGAAGCCCAACTGAAGCTTTCTCTTCACAATGAGCCACTACACTGAAGCATATAATATTTGACAGCCTTTTGTGAGGAGCAGAGTCCATGGTTTTTTTTTTCTCCAGTAGTGATATCCTTTCACCTCATTATAAAATATAACCTGTCATAGCTAAATTGAGGAGTTTTTTCAACAGGGCTGGAAAACTCATCTTTAATTACTGTATAGGGGAATGCTTCTGAATTACCAACTATGCAGGAAAAGGCGGAAAGGCAGTCTGACCACTGCAAGAGATAGACTCCCCTTGATAATGGAGCCACCTTGGTGAGTTTTCAGTTTCTCAGGTGATGGTGCTTTGATAATGATGGCTTTGAAATCTATGTAAGATGAAGAAGAAAAAGAAACACTTTCATTAGTCTCCTGGCATTGTGTGTACTCTTAACTGCCCATGCACACATTGCTGTGAGGATCAGATTGGGTCCCTAGTCTTCAATTATAAACATCTAGCTGGACACTGTAAAATAATCTCTGGTGCAAGTTTTCTTTACAGCAGCTTAATCAGTTGGATGCAACCATAGGTTTTAAAAGATTCAGTTCCAAACTGAAGCTCTACTACTTTAATTACTACAGTAATTAAAGATGAGTTTTCCAGCCCTGTTTTGGTAATCACTTTTTCTAAGCTTTGTTTATCTTGTCTGCAAAAGGAAGAGATCATGATAACCTACATTATATGATTGCTGAGAAAATTAAATGAGATAAGGTATGCGAAAAGCTGTAAAGTACTTAGTGCATTGTAAAATAAAAATAAAATAAATAAAAAATAAAAAGCAGGTACTCTTACTGGAAGCATCTGGCACCAAATTACTGATAGTTTGGACTGCAAATGAAAATTACATTTTCAAAGCCAGACCAAGGACCACATGGAAGTGGTCCTTTTTTGCTAGGTAAGTCACAGGAAAAATTACTCGGGTATGTATTTTCCAGTCACAGAAACAGGAAAGTTATTATAAAGGAGCCAAATGAGTAGACTTTTGGTTATCTGGCACATTGAGTCCTGCTTTCATTCATGTTCTCTCTCTTTTTTTTTTTTTTTTTTTTTTTTGCCAGGCAGAGTTAGACAGTGAGAGGGAGAGAGACAGAGATAGAGTTATAGACAGTGAGAGGGAGACAGAGAGAAAGATCTTCCTTCCGTTGGTTCACTCCCCAAATGGCCGCTACGGCCAGCGCTGCGCCGATCCAAAGCCAGAAGCCGGGTACTTCCTCCTGGTCTCCCATGCGGGTACAGGGCCCAAGCACTTGGCCCATCCTCCACTGCCCCCCTGCCCCGGGGCACAGCAGAGAACTGGACTGGAAGAGGAGCAACCCTAGTACCCGGCACCCCAACTGGGACTAGAACCTGGGGTGCTGGAGCCGCAGGCGGAGGATTAGCCAAGTGAGCCATGGCGCTGGCCTCATTCATGTTCTCTTAAAGTGAATTTTTCAGTTCTGCAGATTAGTCAGTTATTCAGGTTCAGCCTGCAACACAGTCATCCCACATGGGCACCAGCTCAAGTCCCTGCTGCACCCCTCCGGATCCAGTTCCCTGCTAAATAGCCTGCGAAAAGCGGCAGAAGATGGCCCAAGTGTTGGGGCCTCTGCCACCCACATGGGATGTGGGCAAATTAGGCACAGGAGGCAATTCGAAGATGGCGCCTGCAGGGAAATTAGGCACACATGGCAATTCAAAGATGGCGCACAAAGGAAGTAAGGTGGGCAGTGCCCAAAGTCGTTTACCACCAAAGCTGATTGGCCGCCCAGCATCAGGGGAGGTGACAACTGATGATGAGTATACAGACATATGGCTGGTCCTGTAAAAAGTCAACCCGTAAAATGACCTTTTAAGTAATTGGTTGGTCCTTATGCCCTGCCCCAGTAATCCTGCAGTCTTGTGCTTTAAAAGGCTTTGCTACACGTGCAATACACCGAGTTCTTGCTTGCTTGACTTGACTCCCCGCTGCATCTGTCTCCGGGATCGGGTCCTTTCTTCGGACCCAGTCCATGCAATGGGAGACCTGGATGAAGCTCCTGGCTCCTGGCTTCAGCCTGGCCCAGCTGCCATCTGGCGAGTGAACCAGCAGATTTAAGATCCCTCTTTCTCTCTCTCTCTCTTTGTCTCTCTCTCTCTCTAACTCTGATTTTCAAATAAATAAATAAATCTTTTAAAAAAAGATTTCTAATGCATGCTAACTTTAAAAAGTAAAAAAAAAAAAAAAAAAAAAAGCTGGAATGACCTTCCCTAACATGCTACAATATGCACTTGTGGAATTTTTTTCCTTTAAGCTAAAAACCACTAGTGAAATGACTTGGTTAAAAGAATGCAAACACTTTAAATTTTGATAGAATTTGGCAAACTGCATTCCAAAAAGGCTGCTCCAATTTACACTCCCACCAACAGCGTCTTGGAGTACCTGTTTCCTCACTGGATATTAGCAATCGTTTTGCACTGCATTTCAAAGAGGAATCAACAGGACTCCAGTTAACTCTGTGATGAAAGTGGCTCCCTCAGAGCTGTAAGAATGTATCATTAGACACGAAAGAAAACAATTATTTGGTGTGACCTCACTCTGTGATTGGTATTATAATAATTTTAAAAAACCCTCTTGATTGAATAGCTTCTTCTCCTCCGCTTTACACACATTAACTCTCTGCCTTATAGTGCTTTCCTGATGTCAATAAAGATCGCTTATCCCCATTTTGCAGATGCAGATTTTAAGGTATCAAACAAAAAGTACAATTCTCTATCAGGCTGTGCACAATAAGAGAAGATAAGAATGCAGCCCTTTTATGATCCTTCTTCCTTTTCTGGTGATGAGGCAACCTCTGAAATACAGAAACAGAATTCTGCCTCACAGCCCACTGAAGCCAGCCAAAGTCCAGCTTCTGGCATGAGAAACACTTCTGCATTAACTTGCACATGAAGCTGGATGCTGACTTAAAAACAGTGCTGTCCAGCCAAAGAAACTCCAAATTCAGTCCCAGACAGGCCGTGGCCTTTGCTCCCTCTGCTGAAGCCTACTAGCATTCTTTGGCCAGCTGACCCTGTTCTCTTGAGGGGGGATGAACAGAAAGTAAGGTGCCATCTGCAGAATCCAATATCCCCTCCTACAAAAGAGTCGTGGAAGAATTCACGGATTTGTGAACTTGAAATCTCTATACAGTAGGTGGCAGAAACATTTGCAACTTACTCGGGGCACTTTTTCATTGTTTGCTTTGAGCTCAGTCCCAAATATATGTCCCAGAGGGAAGCCATATGGGCTTCAGTGCACGGCTTGTTCCCTCACAGAGAAGTCACAGCTTACCCAAACATACTTGTTCACAGGCAATCGAAATGAAATCTCCAGATTGATGACAGCTGGCCCAGGGAAGGCAGGAATACCCCTTCAAATCTGAGAGCAAACTACTTGCACACTTGGAGATGAGTATTTTTTTTCCCCTGGAGTTCTCAGTTGTTTTAGATGTTTCAATTTCAGGTCAATGAATTGTAATGGCATTCACACAACTATTAAGCCTATGACAAAGTGGCTTATCAGACCAGAAATACATTTTTTTCTTAAAATATGAGTAATGCTTGGCTGGTGTAGGCGGAAAGGGCAGTAACTTTACCCTTGTACAAAGACTTGCCTTTGCTCTCCTTCCTGCCTCAGTGCCTTGACTTGGAGGCTCAGTCCTGCTCTGCATCTGTCCAGGTTCCATCAGCATCTAGTATTCCCCGTCTAAAGCTTTGACACATTTGTCACAACAGCTAAGGTTGAGGAAGGGAGTTGAAACAATTCCACAAAGCTTGTTATGACTCACATGGCCCCTGTGTAGTCCTCTTAACATCCTTTGTTCCCATCTTCCAATAAAACATGAGCGCCAGCCATTTCCCCTTGCACAGTGTGAGGCAGAAAGGCGGGAGCCTTTGAGCTCCTGCTCCAGTCTACAGATCATTAGGGCAGATGACACTGTTCTGTACATCAAACCTTTCACGCCAACTTCTGAACAAGAGACTCTGCAGTAATGACATTGACCTCTCGGTACCCCTTTCAATAAAGATATCCTTTCCATGAAGATGCCCCATTTAATAAAATTTAAAGAGAATGCTAAGTCCTTAAAGACTATGAGGGAGGGAGTTGAGGGACAGGAGAGAGAGGGTAACCAGAGAAAATGAGGTGGAACAGGGAAAAAGGGCAAGGCAGAATACAAATTTGGTTTCCTGGGCATACTCTCCTGCTGCTCTGTCTCCCACTAAGATCTATAGATCTGTGGTTCTTTAGAAGTCACCAGATAGCTCCAACTGTTTTCTAAAGTTTAACTATCACAAATTGATGGGCCTGGAGTTAAGATGGAGACATCTGTGCTTGAATGTGTCTGTAAGAGACAAGCATAATGACAACTTGTATTTTCAGAGGGTCTTTCTCACAAAGCTCCAGTCAGTTTTATTGTTCCATCTAATTCTTCCACAGCATTGATGGCATCAAGGAAGAAGGTAGGGGACAGGGCAGTGAGTGTTACGGAGGTGGAGATGAGGATACAAATGCCATTATTATTTTTTCCTAAGTAAAATAAAACACAGAATATTTATAAACGCCCCCTACAACAAGTTTTCCACAGTTTCTTAGCTACTCTACTCTTTTGTTCATATCAAAATCAGTGAACCAAAACAATCTTTTCCCCGGTAAAGAAAAATCAAAGCAGAAATGCCTTCAATGAAATAGTCTCCAGAGGCCTGCCTGCCTAATCCTTTCCTCTACTTCACTGTAACCCTCAAAACTCCACAAAAATAAGAGTTAAAAAGAAAGAAATCACTCTCTTAGGTGTTACACCAAAGGCACTACCAATGTAAAGTATGAACTGCTCTATCAAATTCCACTCCAATTAGGCAATAGCGCTCCAGAGAGTAACAGAGACCCCGCTCCTATTTTGGGAAGACAGGGCTTCAAGATGTTTCTTCCAGAGACCATCATAAGGGACGGCCTTGCAGAAAAAAATTTTTGAGAATTTTAATGACTGAATGGTAATGTTCCATTTGCCACCTACAAAATTATGAATCTAGTTATCTTTGGTTTTCTGAGGAGGCAGGTTGATCATATGGACATAATTTATCATTACCATATTATAATAATGTCATTGTTACATACTTGAAGATGGTCCATTTTCAAGTATCTGCAAACACCATTTTCAGACTTTCAATTTTGGCAAAGTGACTCCCTGCCCTGCTTCTATCCTTCTCAGGATACCAAAGTATTGTTGGTAGCAGTAGCAAGTGCATCTGTGCATTTAAAGGGATACAAACTAAAAATACAATCCTATAGATGCATGATGACTAAGTAGAAAATGCTTTTCTGTGGCAGTTAAGTGACAGGACAGGCAAGAAAAGGATAAGAAACAAGAGAGTTTGAAAGAATGAAGTGCCCAGTGATGTTACCATGTGTCAAGGTATAACCTGTGAGTACAGGTCACCAATCAAATGTTAGAAAATCAAACCACTGTTTTCTACCTAATTATGGAGATTATACTATTTTCACAATTCATAGCCATTATAACATAATAATCTTATGCACATTAAAGAAATACTTCATTAACTTTACTGGGTTTTGCTATTTGTCTTGTGCTTATTGAGCTACTAATATTTTCTCCATACTATTTCTGATCCTCAAACCCAAGGTAAGTCATTCACAGAATTAGCATTAAAATGTATGCATGTGTTAACGTTCTCCTAGGCTTTGTTGTTTCCCTAACATTTGATTGGTAAGCTATAACTAGGATTGGCAACTCTGGCACAGTACGGATGCTGCTTGACAGTTACCAACAGTAGCAACTCATAGGTTCTTCCATAGCTGGTTCTAAAACTTCCCAAGTCAGGGGCCAGCACTGTGGCATGATAGACTAAGCCTCTGCCTGTTGCACTGGCATCCCCTATGGGTGCTGGTTTGTATCTCAGCTGATCCTCTTCCAATCCAGCTCTCTTCTATGGCCTGGGAAAGCAGTATAAGATGGCTCAAGTGCTTGGGCCTCTGCACCTTGCTGGGAGACCTGGAAAAACTCCTGACTCCTGGCTTCAGATCAGCTTAGCTCCTGCCACGGTGACCATTTGGGGAGTGAATCAGTGGATGGAAGACTTTTTTTTTCTGTCTCTCCCTCTCTCTGTCTGTAACTGTCTCGCAAATAAATTTTAAAAATCTTAAAATAAAAAAAAAAAGCTTCCCAAGACAGAAGATGTGATAAGTCTGTCTTTCACCATCCACAGTGGTGGTCAGATTACTGCCTCACTCATCTCCAGTCCATAATGTTTGTACTTGGCACTTCTCTTTGGTCAAAGCAATGACATATCAATCTGATGTGGTTTATTTGATGCATAGAAGATAAGTCATAGCAGTGTCAGGAAGCAAGAAAGACTGGCAACCCATTTCCTCAAACAGCCAGGCTGTCATTTCAAATTCCAAGGGCTCCTCCCTGGAATAACACCATTGACTTAATCAAAGAATTAGCAAAACCCCTGCTCCATATGTCTTATTTGGCTTGAATGATAGTGGAATTGGAAAACTCTCTATGTCTGTGGCCATGGAAGTGATTTAACAGTATTAAACAGGAAATATAAGAAACCTATATATTTATATTGAAAAACTCCTTTTCGGCAAATATTTATTCTGCAGATTGGCTTTCCAATCAAAAGCTAGAACAGGGTACTACAGACCAAACAAAGACAATAATACCAATACCCAGAGAGAACCCAGACATAGAACATAGTTCAAGGAACTCACAAATACAGAGAGTGGTCATGCTCAAAGCAACAAGAAATTGGTACCTAGTACAATGAAGAATGTATTGGAAGGAAATCAAACTTTGGAAATGTAATCAATTTAGACTGATAGCTAATAAAGTACACTATTAAAGTACATGATTCAAGGAAATAACTATTTTTTGCAGAACAAAAATGTAGAATCATATACACAGAAGGAATTCAGGATGATACAAACAGAAATGAATACCAGAATATTTTCTTTATGTCTACTCAGATAAGCATTTCACTGATTCTTTTTTTCAGTGTGTTGCATAATAGGGAGTTTCTATACATGGTTCTTTCTTTAAAATGTTAATTAATATAAAGAGAACAGATTTTATGCATTCCATAGGTGCAGTTCCAAGAACACAACCACACTTTGCTCACTTCCCAGCTCCCCCCACCAATCCCTCTCATGCCTTCCATTCTTTTCTTCAGTTTTTGCAAAGACATAATTTGAATACACTCTACATTCATAGGCTTAATTCTCCAGTAACCACAATATTCAACAAATAAAAAGTCAGAGGACCATAGTCCCACAGGAGTGTAAACAAGGGCAAGAAACAACAATCATATCCCAAAAGAATCAGTGATCCATGCAGAACCATGATGGAGAGTACTTATGAAAAATCTATCTGTGCATTCATGACTAAGCTAATCCAATCCTAAATGGAATGCAGTTTCCTTTTAATAATGTAGGTTGAGCAAAGTTCAAATGCTTTCCTTTCATTATATAATTCAGGATAAAAACTTTTTCTTATGGTCTTTACTTCTCAAACATCTTAACCTTCCTCAGTCACTCCATAAATGCCTGTGGGTTATCTCAGTAACCCCCACATTAGTTTTCCCAATCTAATGGTCACAAAGAAATATTACCTGGATCCTCCGTGTAAGGCAGGACTTACTGTTGTTGTGGCCAGCAAATAGCTTTTAGGAAGTGACTGAGTTGCAGAGAGCCAACTAACCTGAGGTCCCGCCCCTCCCAAAGAAGCCCATCTCTCGTAACTGAGTGAGATAAAAGTATAAAGATGCAGCCTTTCCAGCCCATCTTACTCACACCATCAAATTGCTGATAGCACTGAAAATTAGTGAACTCTGTCTGTACACATGCGCTATGAAATCTTACAGGCATAACCTCAAGTTAAAAAAGAGGCATGCAGACTGCAATACAGCGGACACATACACTTCTTGGTGCCATTTATATGGACTTCAAAATCATGAGTAAACAATATATTGTTTAAGGATATGTATATACAACATAAAGCAACAAAGAAAAGTAGTAAATGATACACAGAAAACTCAACATGGTGATTATTCTGGGGGGGGAGGGAAGATGCAGATAAATACCTAGGAGAACATATAAGAAAATTCCAAGGCATTACTGAAATTCTATTTCTTAGATGTGCATGTGTGTGCTGTTGTCATTCTCTGTGCCTTATATATATAGGGGTTTTTGTAAATAGACATCCATATATATACACAGATATATTTGCATATGAGTCTATTCTCATTCTCTGTAGTTATGTTCTATTAAACCGTTACTGGCATTGAACTAGCAAATACCATACCATTGCTCCTAAACGATACAGACTTAAGTTCCTACAACCCTCAAGCCACAGCATTTTCATCAGCCAGTCAATACATAGTCTTGCTTTATATGTATTTATGTTTTAAGACACTTTATTCAATATATATATTTTTAAACACTTGTTTTATTGAAATTCAGAGTTACAGAAAGAGAGAGAGAGACAGAGAGAAAGAGAATTTTCCATCTGTTCTTTCATTCCCCAGATGGCAGCAACAGCCAGGGCTGTGGAGGCTTCATCTGAGTCTCCCACATGGGTGTCAGGAGCCCAAGCACTTGGCCATCTTCCTCTGCTTTCCCAGGGGCATTAGCAGGGAACTGGATCTGAAGTGGAGCGGCCAGGACACAAGCCGCACCCATATGGGATGTGCAGGTGGCAGCCTTACCTGCTACACCAAAACGCTGGCCCCTTATTAAATATATATTACTAATTAATTAACATAAAACTCAAGGATAATAGACTAGTATTCAGGCCTGCACAAATGTTACCTGAAATACACACACATATTTTCTCTACAAGGCATATCACAGCCTTCTTGCACTTAGGGACACTAGACTCCAGCACTGTGCTTGGGGGCCATTTAAACAGGGAAATTACCAACAGAAAGCACAAAACTGAAAAAAAATGTGGCAATAAATAGACCACAGGAAGGACACCTGTTCCCATAAAGAAAGCTAAAACAAGAAGGCTGTCACCTTGTTCATTCTCACCTGGCAGTGTGCACCTTAGATGACTTGAATTTTCACAGCCCCTTACATATCCACAAGTGACTGAGAAAGCACCAGAGCTTTGATTTAGAGGTTATGAACCAATTTTGTTGGTAGGCAAATTTGCAAGCACATGATCTGTGAATAGTAAGAACTGACTGTGTACACACTCATACACTTTTGCCTGTACTGAAAATTTAACGGAGCTGGTGCTGTGGTGTAGCAAATTAAGCTGCCACCTGCAGTGCCAGCAACCCATATGGGTGCTGGTTCGAGTCCCAGCTGCTCCTCTTCCAATCCAGCTCTCTGCTATGGCCTGGGAAAGCAGTAGAAGATGGCCCAAGTCATTGGGCCCCTTGCACCCATGTGGGAGACCCAAAAGATGATCCTGGCTCCTGGCTTCAGATTGGTCCAGCTCCAGCCATTGTGGCCTTTTGGGGAGTGAACCAGTGGATGGAAGACTTTTCTCTCTCTCTTTCTCTCTGCTTCTGCCTCTCTGTAACTCTGCCTTTAAAATAAGTAAATAAAAATTTGGAAAAAAAAAAAAAAGATGTGAGATTTTGTAGCTCAAAGTTGTGATTGGGTCAAAAGAATCTACCCATATAATCAAAGGCCTGAATCCCCCACCCCATTCGACCTCCTGGCAAGTATCTCTCAGTGATCTGTAAAGGTAGCCAGAGTGCTACCTCCTGAGACGCTCTGTGAGCAGTAGTCGCCCGCTCTGCAAGCCCTTTCTTAGGGGTTGCTCTGCTCTTACCACATGTGCTGTCCTCCAAGACATTCAGAGAAGCCTTACCATCCAACATGAGAAAGTTAATGGCATGGCTAGTGCACTTTATTCTGAATTCATGCAAAAGCAACTCACCCTTCAGGAGTTAATGGTACTATGTATACACAGAGGTTAGGGTCACTTCCACAATGGCACTCCAAATTTGGTTGCCTAGATTCCTAGAGCCACCCTTGAGGTTAACCTGACAAATCTATCCTAATATCCTAATATCAGCTACTGCTTCAAGTATTCTTTATTTGGCTCAAAAACAATCCAAAAATTCAATGGGTCATTAGCTTCCTCTTTCCATCTCCATCAAACTCATCTCTCCTCCTCATACCTAGAACATATAAGAGATGAGAAATAAATATTGGGAAAAAGGAGGTGGGTTGTTATCTCTACCTGGCAACCAATAGCTTTGTTGGAATTCACTGGAGGAAACATCATGTCTATAAGCCACTGAAGAATTTTGTGGGTGAACTTTCCATAACGACTCCCAATTAAACACCTTCTTTTGCTCACAAGGTTAAAATGAATTGGTCATGTTTCTCATGTTCCTTCCCCATGGCTGAGACAATATAAAAGTTCTATTAACTTGAAACAGAGAAAGAGAAGTCACAATTCTCTTGAAGAATGGAAACACTGAGGACTGTTTCGGTAAACATATCTCATCCAGGATTTCTACTTTTTCAAATTGAAATATTTTCATAGATCAACCTTAAGTCTCAACAAAGAAACTGGGCTAGTGTTACATCCAAAGGAGTAAGGGTTCTTAAATACAAAATATTCACCTTACATTTCATTCGAGCTTTGCATAAGAGTGTCACTTAATTATGTGTCTTCTTCAAAACTGAAAGAACTGAATATATATAGTTGATCATCTCTTCTGAAGGCAGCTATCATACCTCATGATATATGTATCTTTCTCCGACCTGGAAGTCAATCACATTAATAGTATTTTAATAAGGGTGTATGCAAATAAGATAATCACTGATAATGATAAATTTTAACTACTCTCAAAGTTCTTGAACTTAATGTAACTTAGTTAAGTGTTTAGAAAGTGATTAAAGGCTATACCCATAATTTAAATAACTGGAGTTTTTTTCTAAGCTTTTTCTACATTAAATCCAGATGCTCAGTCTTCTCCCAGTAATTGAAGCACAATTATTTAGATCTGAGAGTAGGACAAAGCTGTGATTTAGAGGTATCAGTATAACCAATAGGTTTTACTGTAAAATAAAATGGTTTCTGTGATTTATACTACTCTCTTGGGCTTTCATTCCCTGGTGTCTTTTCAAATACTGAACGGTCTCTCTCTCTCTCAATTTCTCTGAACTTTCCAAATTGTTTATCCTATAAACATAGCAATCAAACAGCATGGATAACTAATATTGTGCTTCAAAGAAAAGTAAATAAAATATTTATTGTTTCTTCCCTATTGACAGGAAAGCATGTATTTCCTTGAATTGATACATATCTAGTGTCTCCTTCATATTATACTTGACAGTAAACCTTCGGCACTTACAGTTCAGATTTTTTGCTAGAGATCCCTGAGAAGCACTCTAGCAGGGGTGGAGAGCATCCAATCCACATACTCACTTGGTCTGCCCATGCCAAGGCAACCACACCAGGACTGGAAATTCAACAAATCTATAGTAGGCTAATTTTTAAGCTGCTAATTTTGTATGTCCCTCAAATGATGTTATAAATAAACCAAATCATCCTTGGCAGATAACTGGTTCCCCATCCATGCATTATAGAGTAAGAATTGTAATATGACACTTAATACTAATACATGATATCCTCAGATTTTTGGCAATAACAATGATGTAACTATTCTAAACTGTGTGGACTATTATACTTAGATAAATTCAATATTATGAGTGTTATTTCAATTATTATTTAATACACTTGAATATTTGGACATTTCTCTTTAAAATATTCTGATTTCTATGCACATCTTTTTAATATCACAATTTCTTCAGCAATCTTGTCCAGTCTACCTCTGACTCTTTTTAACACTATAATTTAAGGGTGCATTTGTTTGTGGCTAAAGTCAAGGTGGACCCAGAGTTGGAACCGTAATTCTCCAGCTACTTGTAATTGAGTATTAATGTCCACTGCTACTTATTTGTTATCCTGTAAAGATATTAATAATTTTGAAAAGTGCCTTAAATCCATTTTGGAATAAGGTAAATGAACAGGTAAGCACAAATATACAGCATCCTATTTAGACTCTTCATGAATCAAGTCTGGTCTTCTTTTGGTTGCAATGGAGATCTTATTTATCCACTGGTATTTGGTCTAGTAGTGATCACCTGCTCTATAGCAGACATGGTGGTATAAAAATAAAGACTCTTATCTTTGTCAATGAAGAGCTTACAGACCAGAAATATAAAGCGGAGATCTAAAAAAAATACACCTAATGAGAAATTATAGTTGCTGTAATTAAAATACTCACTGGCCTGAGTAAGCACAAAGGAATGAGTGACCAATTCCCCAGAGGATGTTGGAATGAACAAAGCAATTCAGATCTGAAGTATTTCAGAAAGGCTATGGAGAAGAGGTTACAACCCTGAAAGGTTCTGGAAACTGCAGAGCAGTCTCCTGGAGTTAGAGCTTTCAGGTGCTGGCACTGTGGCATAGCAGGTAAAGCTGCCACCTGCAATACCCGCATTCCATGTGGCACCAGTTCATCCCCAGCCACTCACTTCCAAACTAGTTTCCTGCTAACAGCCTGAGAAAAGCAATGAAAAATGGCTCTAGTGCTTGGGTCCCTGTTACCCACGTGGGAGCTCTAGAAGATGTTCCTGACTCCTGGCTTCAGCCTGGCTGAATCCTGGCCATTGTAGCCATCTGGTGAGGGAACCAACAGACGAATCTATAGATCTATCCTCATTCTCTCTCTCTCTCTCTCTCTCTCTCTCTCTCTCTCTGTGTGTGTGTGTGTGTGTGTGTGTGTCCCTCCCTCTGTAACTCTGGCTTTCAAATACATAATTTTTTTTTTAAATTGGAACTTAAATATCAAAGGATTGTTTTGAAAGAAAAGGTAGAAAAGAGATGAGATCATCACAGGATTTGTCTGTTCCAACCAGTTTAAATTTTATCCTAAAGTCAAAAGGGAGCTATGGCAAGATTCAAGGGAGTAATATGGACCAAATAGCTCAGTATAAAGAGCATTCAGTAACCATGGAAACTAGATAAGGACAAAAAGAGCAGTATAAAACTACTGTAAGAGTCCAGACCAGATATTTGGCTCCTTCAGCTTGAGGGTGTGGTGGGAATACAGTGATTACTATTAACTAAGCGTTCCAATTTCCTCTGAAAGTAGAAAGCAGAGCCAGATAAAGGATGAGTTTTTCATGTCAACAGAGCCACTCTGGGCCATCTGAGGTCTAAGTTTGAACACAGCAATGAAATTTGAAGCTTCAATTGCTTACATGGGATCAGATTGGTGCTTAATTTGGAGACATCACATGAAATTCTAAGGAGTATTTAAAAAATTTGCTCGCTATTCTCCTCTACAGAAACT
Source organism: Oryctolagus cuniculus (assembly GCF_051225735.1). Lineage (NCBI taxonomy): Eukaryota > Metazoa > Chordata > Mammalia > Lagomorpha > Leporidae > Oryctolagus > Oryctolagus cuniculus. Next base: position 60,974,991 of record NC_142878.1, read on the forward strand.
CAAAGTCTTAATTTCCACGAGTTTAAAATCAGCTGCAGGGTGGGCATTGTGTTTCAGCAGGTTAAGCTACAGCTTGGGACGCCCACCGCAGTGCTAATTCGAGTCCTGGCTACTCTGCTTCCAATTCACCTTCCTGCAAAGGTAGCAGATGATGCCTCAGATAATGGCTCAAGTACTGATGCCCCTGCTACCTATGTGGGAAGCTCACATGGAGTTCTGTGCTCCAAGTTTTGTCCAAGCCCAGTCCTGGCTCTTGTGGGCATTTGAGGGAGTGAACAGTGGAGGGAAGATATCTCCCAATCTCTCTCTCTCTCCCCAATCCCCCTCATGACTTTCAAATAGACAAAAATAAATCTTTTAAAAATAAAGATTTTAAAAATCGAGCTCTGAGCAAAAGGTACAAAATTAACACCTAAGTGTTCATCCAAGAATTCCCCTAAATGTGCCCAGGACTCAGATCTGTTGTTGCACCCTTGGGAGTTGAGAGGACAAAGTCATCAGGGTGATGGAACAACCTCCCTGGAGAAAAGCATGCAAGGTCACAAGCACCAAGTTCTATTCAAGAATGTGAATCTTTGGCATATGGAACATTATAATTCCCAGAACCCCAATAACAAAATTATACTTGCTACTTCTCTTATCCCTTAGATTCTTCAGTCTCTGTTTACTAAATCACTGGATGAAGCAATTGGGTAAACAAATCATTTTGGCAAAAATCACATGAAGGAAAAGCTATAAAGTAATTGTTGTATTCCTGAATTGATCTGGAGCAAAAGAATCAACCCAAAGAACAGTGAGAATTGGAACAAAAGAGGGTGTGTTCTCAGCAAGGTTTTCCATCTAAAACCTCAAGCTAATTTATCCCTGGTTCATCTTTACCCAGTTGCCTTGGTGCAGCATGTCCATTATTTGTGATAAACCTATGGGTGTGCCAATGCTGTACTTTATAAACTCAAAGTATTCTACAATGTACAAAAATGCAAAAACAGAACTGATATAAATCAGGATAACAGCAGGCAAAAACATACCCAATCTGTGAGGTGTGCATTATTTTCCTTAAGAGAAAGATTATACTCAAAGAAGATTATTTATAGTTTCCTTTTGAGTGATGTTAAAAAATATTCATAAAGCCAATTAAACTTGCATAAATGATTCAGTGGTTTTCATTTCAGCAGTTATGTATTACTTTGGTTCACAACGTTGGTTTTGATTGTTAGGCAGTTAAATCCAATGAGTAAAAACATGAACATCTCTTGCTTTGAAGACCAAGTCTAGTTTAGCTCCATTTGACCTCCAATCCAGTTTTCATATATGTTCAGAATAGCAAAATCTTAAAATAAGATTTTGAAAAGCCCTTCCATGACTGCACCTTTAAAAACTATAAATGTCCCCAACAATCTTACTTTTGGTATCCAAGCCTTCAGACATGGCAGCTTGAAAGCATTAAAAGAACAAGAGTATTCATTATAGTTGATAGTGGTACCAAAGAAGAAATAACCTGTTCTTCCAGAGATAAACACATTAATGTGTATTTGGGTGTTTTTGTTGTTGTTTTTTGTTGTTGTTGTTTTTGTTTTTTTGTTTTGTTTTGTTTTGTTTACAGGCAGAGTGGACCGTGAGAGAGAGAGAGAGACAGAGAGAAGGGTCTTCCTTTTGCCGTTGGTTCACCCTCCAATGGCCGCCACGGCCGGCGCGCCGCGCTGATCCGAAGCCAAGAGCCAGGTACTTCTCCTGGTCTCCCATGGGGTGCAGGGCCCAAGGACTTGGGCCATCCTCCACTGCACTCCCGGGCCACAGCAGAGAGCTGGACTGGAAGAGGGGCAACCGGGACAGAATCCAGTGCCCCGACCGGGACTAGAACCCAGTGTGCCGGCGCCGCAAGGCGGAGGATTAGCCTAGTGAGCCATGGCGCCAGCCCATTAATGTGTATTTGTTATAGTGTGGATGTGTAGGTTTTGAAACAGGACAACGATCTACTCTCAAGCAAATAAAAGCAAGCTGTACAAAATAAGTGCAGGTTTACCTTTTGTTTACAAAGGAGAAACTATTGGTACTGATTAAATCTAGTGGTTGATGTATTGAATTTTGGGTTTTTACTTTATACATTTCTATAAGAAATATTAAGTGAGAGTACTACTCTTTCAGTTTGAAAGCAAATAAACAAGCCGGCGCCATGGCTCAATAGGCTAATCCTCTGCCTAGTGGTGCCGGCACACCGGGTTCTAGCCCCGGTCAGGGCGCCGGATTCTGTCCCGGTTGCCCCTCTTCCAATCCAGCTCTCTGCTGTGGCCAGGGAGTGCAGTGGAGGATGGCCCAAGTGCTTGGGCCCTGCACCCCATGGGAGACCAGGGGAAGTACCTGGCTCCTGCCTTCGGATCAGCGCGGTGCGCCAGCCGCGGCAGCCATTGGAGGGTGAACCAGTGGCAAAAAGGAAGACCTTTCTCTCTGTCTCTCTCTCACTGTCCACTCTGCCTGTAAAAAAAAGAAAAGCAAATAAACAAAAGATAATTATTAAATTCATCTTCTTGCCACTAAGAATTAGATCACCTAAGCACAAAACTTCCCTGGTAACTTTCAGCCAGCTTGATTAATTTAACTCTGGGAATTTCAGCTAATATAAATCGGAATTTCTAACGACACCCAAGGGGTTTGATCCCTCATGACTAGCACTTTAAAAATGATTAGCATAGATCTCTGGGCTAAAAATAGTAACTTGCACACAGCTCTAGTGCCAAAGCCAATAGTATTTCAGTTTAGTTGGATTCTCCTTGATAACTCTTCTTATCATCTCCTACCCTCCCTCTTGAATAAATGGATAAGCTAAGAATGAGGAACAAGTGGCAATTTCTGGAAGAGATGGACAGTGAATATGTGTCATTACAAACACACTTTCAGAAATAACCCAGTATATTTAGGCCTCTTATCATGGGCATAACATTTTTTAAAACAAATATTTTCTGTACCTTCTGTGCATAATAGCATACATACCAAACACAAAAAGGATTCTCTCAATTTTAGGCCAACTGTATTTCCTTAAAAATTTGTTGACTAAAAAAATAACTTTGGAAAAATAATTGGTCTTACCTATAAGGAATATGAGACTAATTCATACAGCAGCCTTACAAAAGTCCAAATATATCAGTGAAGAAAATAATTCAATTTCTAAGTGAAAATTTTAAAAATCTGCCAGTTTTAAATATTATCTAGATATACTTTTTATACTGTTTGTATATTCCTAAATATACAACAAATTATAAAATTATTTCAAAATCTTATAAACTAATACATGTTAAGAAATAGTTTAGATCTTCTGTTTATTTCCCAAGTCATCTTCCTAGTGACATAAATGTTTTTGTTCTAAAGATCTTTCATTTCTTTTGTAACTAGGAAAGCTGTAAGAGAAAAGAAGAGTACCTATTACAGTGGAACCAGCAGGAACCTTAAAGAGAGACTGTGGAATAACCCTCTTGCATCTTTTCTGTTCACTTTTTTTGGTCTTTTTAAGATTACCAATGGTACTTTAGTTTGCAGGTGAATGTCAAAACTTAGCAGTTACCTAATGCTTTACGAGACCCATGGTTTCCTTTTGCCTATACTAAGTGCAAAGGGCATAATGCATTCTTTCCTAAACAACTTAAATCGCCATGAATTCTTGTCAATTGTATCTTAAAATAATTTTTTAAAGATTTATTTATTTATTTTAAAGTCAGAGGTACACAGAGAGAGGAGAGGCAGAGAGAGAGAGAGAAAGAGAGAGAGGTCTTCCATCCAATGGTTCACTCCCCAGATGGCCACAATGGCCAGAGCTGCACCGATCCGAAGCCAGGAGCCAGGAGCTTCTTCCAGGTCTCCCATGCGGGTGCAGGGGCCCAAGTACTTGGGCCATCTTACACTGCTTTCCCAGGCCATGGCAGAGAGCTGGATGCGAAGTGGTGCATCTGGGTCTCAAACCAGCGCCCCTGTTGGATGCTGGTGCTTCAGGCCAGGGTGTTAACCCGCTGCGCCACAGCACCGGCCCCTAAATAAGCTTAATGAGACCTATTATCTTAAGATTCACTTCCAAGTGAGAAATAAGAGATCATCTGTGAAATGGACATGTATCTGTTTCTTTTTTTTTTAAAGGCTTGTTTATTTATTTGAAAAAAGCAGAGATACAGAGAGAGAGATAGGCAGATATCTTCCATCTACTGGTTCACTCTCCAAATGGCCAGAAGGCTCAGGGTGGGCCAGAATAAAGCCAGGCAACTAAAACTCTATCTAGGTCTCCCACAGGCGTGGCAAGTACCTGGGCCATCTTTCAGTGCTTTCCCAGGAAATATAGCAAGGAGCTAAATTGGAAGTAGGGTACTTCCAACCACTGCTCATATGAGATGTTGGCACGGTAGGCAGCAGCTTAATCTGTTGTACCACAATGCCACCAATACATATCTGTTTTTAAGGGAGCTAATTTAATATTAAGAAAAATCAAAATTCCATGGATTAATCTACAAACTAGTGAATTTCCATTGATTAGAAACTTACTGGATATATTATTGGACTCTAAAAATACCAGTTGAGCATGGTATCACCAGGAATCAGGAATAGAAAGAGTTTCAAACAATGCACCACTGAGTTCCTATTTTTTTACTTAATTTTTAATACTTTATGGAATAGTTATTTTTCCATGGAGTTATATATTTTAATAGCATGTTTTTATATCTTTCTTGAAATCTAGCTTTCTTTACAATTAAAATTGTTGATTCTAGCAACAACTCAAGAGGTGAACATTTCAAAGAAGAACCAGAAGCCTTTGGACATGTAGGTCTGAAGCTCTTCAGGGCTAAAGAAAAAATGGAATACTTATGAATGTTTGTTGAAACCATAATGCAGGAGCAAACATTTGGCCTAATAGTGGAGACACTGGTTGAGACGCTCCAATCCCATGTTGGAGTACCTGGGTTTAAGTTCCTGGATCCTGTCATGCATTTATGGAAGTGAACCAGCAGATAAGAGTATTTTCTCCAAACTACTCCCTCCATTTTCTCTCTCTCTCTCCTTCTCAAAAAATATTTTTTAGAAAAGTCATAATAAAAAGTAACACAGTAGGAGTAAATAGTGAGATAAGCCAAATTTCAGGTCACAACCACTAAAGTATTTTGATCACTTAACTCAGCAGTTAAAAAAAATTGAGGATGCAACTATTATTACACTATATTTACTTTCAAATGACACATGATCTTGAACAACATACTTATATTTTCTGGACCCCAGCACTTACTTTACAGGATTGTAGTAAGGATTAAGCAACCAAAACAGGCCCAGTATGTAGTCAGACTCCACTTAATATAAACTGTACACACACATTATATACATATACACACACATTATATGCATCATGCTAATGTAAACCTGTACATAATAAAATCCATAAAATATACATAATGAAAGTTAACAATTAAGAATATAATTTCTAATATGTTCTTCCCAAACTCCAATAGATCTTCTGGTAGAACACTTTGATATATGTCCTCTCCAATTTGCAAGCCACTCTTTCAGAGATCCCATACTTCAAAGGGTAAGCTAAGAAAAGACCAAGACTTGGTGGTTTGTTCCAGTCAGATAGTACCAGATGGAGAGAGACAATTGTTCACATCTCTTCTCAATTCTGAATTCAGTAGCATCATAATTTTAACTGGAAATGGACCACAATGAGAATATTTACATCATAGAAATCAGAAATCCCTATATACTTGGCTTTTTGTCTCATCCAGATCACTGTTAAAATTCCAAAAGTAGGAAGAGAATAAAAGGAAAGTAACATAGAGTTAGAAAGATGTAAAAGGAGAGAATGAGAAGGCTTAGCTGGTCAAAATTGTCAAAAGCTTTATAAATGTCATTGGTTTGATCCTTAGTCATTAGGGGGTTTTGAAAAAACAGTTTCTGGGGCAGGCATCTGGTGCAGCACTCAACACACTGCTTCAGACATCTGCATCCCGTATCAGAGTGTCTGGGTTAAGTCTCAGCTCTGCTCCGGGTTCTAACTTGCTATTAATGCACACAGCAGGAGGCAGTAGGTGACAGCTCAAGTAGTTGGGCCTCTGCCTCCCATGTGGGAACCTGGATTGAGTCCCTGGCTCCTGGTTTCAGCCACACACAGCTCAAGCTGTTGTAAGCATTTGAGGGAATGAACCACTGAATGAGAGATCTCTTTGTCTCTTTGCCTGTCTGTCTCTCTGCCTTTCAAATAAACAAATGAAAATTTAAAAAATAGTCCCTTTAAAATGCCTGGATGTCCAGCTAACAATGGGTTGGATAGTACCTAAGAAGCTACGAAAAGAAATCAGACAACAAAAGAACAAGTATAATTGAGCCACCCGTTGGAGGAGAAAGCTCTATTATGGAAGGGTTGAGAGACAGAAAGTGGGTGCGGAGGCCAAAGCTGAAGCAGAGAGTGGACTAGGGCTTGAGTAAAGCCATGGTGAGCATCTGCTGAGGCACAGAGGTCCCATGGCAGCTACTGGAAGGGAGATGTGCATGTTGATGTGTGGAAGGAGGGCGTGTTTCTGCAGGAGTGATTACAGCAGGACCAATCAGGACCAACTACAGAGCACAGGCTGAGCCTGCCAGGAAGAAGCCAGAAAACACTTAGAGCAAAATGTTAAGTGACCCTAAGAATTGGAACTAGAAGAGCAGTTAGAAAAAGTTCCCGAATTCTAGATTTCTAATTGGATAAGAATGGTTACAAGAAATTTAGTATATGATATCTAAGGCAATCATTTCTTCATTGTTAAAGAAACTAGAACTTCTTCGAAAGCCATAATGTTTACTCCTCTGAATGTGGTAGCCTAACCATTAATCCCGCATGCTCAAATTCTTCTATTTTATTTTGTTGAATGGAAAAAAAAAAATGACTCTGACCTGGTTATTTTACACATTGAGTTCAACCATTTGATTATAAACTACACTGGAAACTTCCTATCATGTTGTGTGCTTAGCATTCACACACTCACTCCATCTGCGAGACAGCTGAAAGCAGGGTCATAATATTGTGCCAATGCCTTCGTAACCAAGACAAAATCACCCCGGGCAAACACATCTGCCACTTACAGTGCAAGACAAGCCTTTCATTAATTGAGTTTACAGTTTTGTTTTCCGTTTTTATTACTTCTCTTAAGCTAATGTTCACTTTCCATGTTCCTCGAAGAGGAACAGGCAAAGGCCAGGTGAAAAATAAACTTCCACTGGTGATATTTACAGAGTTGTTTCTGGTGAACGGTCAAACTCACCATGCTCTTATATCATCATTTATTTGCACCTGTCTCCAAGCATGGCTTTTGTGCTGCCATAAGCAATTCTTAATTTACATCAATAACCTTTCATTTCAAGCATGGCCAGTTTGCATTATGAGTATAAGAGCTGAGAACCATCCTTTGTAGAAACTGGAAATTGAGGACCACAAAATAGGAGGCTAATTTAGAGACTGGGCTAAAAGCAACTATCACAGACCAGGTGGGCCTCAGTGTGTAAGCTGGACAGGTCTGGGTCATCCCCCTGAGTGCAGAGACTTCAAATCTCCTGGGACTGTTACTGGGTGAAGTTATGATGATTGCATCTTGCTCACATGGAGTGGCTTTTGCTCTCAATACCATCACATTTGTTTGATTCACACTGTTATTAGCCCACCTGGAGTTAACAGGACTCCCTGAGAAAGTAAAGGTGCTTATTTAAACTGCAGGAACCAGGTTGCTGCTCCCTTAGCAACTTACAGTCACTCTAGAAAAGCCATACCTGGCTTCCAAGTGTTACAGCTCCACTTAAAATTAGAAAAGTGCCAGGGATGTAGCAAGAAAATATTAATTCTCGGGGCCAGCACTGTGGCATAGCAGGCAAAGCCGCCACCTTAGCATACTTAGCATCCCTTTATGGGTGCCAGTTCGAGTCCGGGCTGCTCTACTTCTGATCAGGCTCTCTGCTATGGCCTCGGGAAGCAGTAGAAGATGACCCAAGTGCTTGGGTCCTTGCACCCACGTGGGAGATCCAGAAGAAGCTCCTGGCTCCTGGCTCCTGGCTTCAGATCAGTGCAGCTCCAGCCATTGTGACCAGCTGGGGAGTGAACCAGCAGATGTAAGACCTCCCTCTCTCTCTCTCTCTCTCTCTCTCTCTCTCTCTGCCTCTCCTTCTCTGTGTAATTTTCAAATAAATAAATAAGCCTTAAACATATTAATTCTAAATTTTAGAAGAAATTCAGATTTGGTAGAGGGCAACTACAAATAGCTCAGCAACTGTGTAGAGTTGGAGCTGGAGACGGTGCTGTCCAAATTGATCTGATGGTAGAGTATACATCACGGCCTTTAAGGGAAAGGATCAATTAAATCAAACTTTCTCTCTGTGCTCCCAAATTAATCCTTTCATATGAGTAGCTTCAGAATAATATGCTAGTTTTCAGAAGAGAAACAAAAAAAAAATAATTAGAAACAAAGTCTGCTACTCGAAACAGTATAGTTCCAGGCTGATTAAGATAAGTAGGTTTAACTAGTAGGATTCAACTGCCAAGAACACTCCAATGATATTACATGGTAGCCAAGTGCTGGCTCCTCTAAGGATGTGGTTAACACCCAGGTACCAGGAAGCAGGACAGAACCTAGAGACACTTTGCAGCTCATTGTGTTCAGAGATCCCAAAAGTAATTATGCCATACTTTTAGGCAAGCATCTCTTGACATCTATCCTAGTAACCTAACAAATTAAGTGGATTAATTAACAAAACATGGAGGACTGTTGGGGCCTGCATTGTGGCACAGCAGGCTAAGCCACTGGCACCAGTATCCCATACCAGTGCCCATTCAAGTCCCAGCTGTACTGCTTTCAATTCAGCTCCCTGCTAATGTGTCTAGGAAAGAAACGGAAGAGGGTCCAAGTGCTTGGGTCCCTGCTACCCACATAGGATGGATTTCCTGGCTCTTGCCTTCTGTCTGGAACAGCTCAGGCCATTTTGACCCTTTGGTCAAAATTGGGGAGTGAACCAATGGATGAAAGATTTCTTTCTCTCTCTCTCCCCAGCTCTCTGTCATTCTGCCTTTCAAATAAATCTTTCAAAAAATTATTGTGGCAGATTTTTGGAATGTGTTTGATTTGGGACACCGGGATGCTCAGATGTTAGTTTTTTGGTTTTTTTTGTTTGTTTGTTTGTTTTTTGTTTTGTTTTGTTTTGTTTTTGCTGGTTCTTAGAGTTTAAAATAAGTGCTGTCCACTCCAGCCTCAGAATCAACCCTTGGGGCATTCAGATCTGGTTAAAAGGCCCATGAGAATCTCACAGGCATGGAAAGCCATGACACAGTGGCAAAAACAACCTAAATGAAAGATCCTGGTGAACAAGACTGCAGCAGAAGGAACAGGCCATCAAGAAGGGAGGCGCCTTTCTCCGAAGGGAGGAAGGAACCTCCACTGTGATAGGGCCTTGACTAAACAAGTTCAGAGTTGGTGAACTCAAGGGGCTTCCATAGCCTAGACAGCTCATGGCAAGTGCCTCGGGTGATTGCTGACATCATAAATAAGAGTGCCAATTGTTAAATCTACAACGGGAGTCACTGGGTACATGCTCCCCATGTAGGATCTCTGTCCTTAATGTGTTTTACCATGAAACTTAAAAACAACACTACTAGTTGAACAATACCCTATACCTTGTGCGAGGGCAGCCTGTTGAAATCCTTGCTTAGTGTATACTAAGTTGATCTTCTGTATATGAAGGTAATTGAAAATGAAACTCGATGAAGGGCAGGATGGGAGAGGGAGTGGGAGAGGGGAGGGCCGTGGGAGGGAGGGAGGTGGGGGGAGAGCCACAACAATACAGAAGTTGCACTCTGTAAATTCACATTTATTAAATAAAAAAAGAAATAAAATAAGTGCTGTCTTTCATTAGCTGAGGTCTAACTATCTTTTATTGAAAATGTACTACAATATTTTCATAGATATAGACAGAAAGGGGAAAGTAATGTGTCTTTGGTTAATATGCCCAAAAGAGAGAACTATATATCTTTTTTGAGTTTACTCCTCACTTCTTCACTACATTTTCATATATTTTTTTAAAGATTTATTTCTTTATTTGAAAGGCAGAATTATAGAGAGGCAGATGCAGAGAGAGAGAGAGTCTTCTATTTGCTGGTTCACTCCCCAGATGACCACAATGGCCGGGGCTTTGACAGTTCAAAGCCAGAAGCCAGGATCTTCTTCCAGGTCTCCCACATGGATGCAGGGGCCCAAGGACTTGGGCCACCTTCTACTGCCTTCCCAGGCCATAGTAGAGAGCTGGATTGGAAGTGGAGCAGCTGGGACTTGAACCAGCACCCATATGGGATGCCAGCACTGGAGTTGGCGGCTTTACCTGTTACATCACAGCGCTGCTCCCTTAATATGTTTTAATATTGGTACATCATTTCAGATTTGGAAGGGGAAATTTTACTGATGTTAGAATATGCCAGCAAAGTCCAGTTAATGAATTTATTTGCTATTTCTATGACAATTCCACTGTTGTGTTTTCCTGTATTAGGGAACAAGTAGAAAAGTATGAGAAAATGTCAATTTTTCAGGAAAGTACAATTTGTAGAGTTTGAAATATGATACCTGATTATAAGTAGACTTATTCAAGGAACTTATTATGCCACCATTTTTTTCTGAGTTTTCTAAAGTTCGCACATTGAGAATAATTGATGATTTCTTACTCACACTCATCATATTTACCCTTCTTTGTCCCTGATAGATGAAGTAAATGAAATAACCAGGAACCACAAGAAAACTGTGGTTTTGATACCACCATGGAAAGAATCATATTCAGGAAATCCAACAGGAATGATTATTTCAGTCAGCCTGGGACTGGGTTAGGATGGGGAGGAACTGAGAGAAATCTGCCCACAAAGGAATCAAGAGAAGAGGCAGAGAAACAAGACTTGTGCAACCCAGCACTCTTTCCTAGTACTTGAATTAAACCCAACAGAGGCTGTTGGAAAGCAACAACTCTTACCCCCTTTGTCATCCCCTTTCTCAAAGCTGAACCACAGTTAACTTTCAGGAATCACTGCTTTCATCTCCTTGCTTCCTTCCCCTTTAACACGAGCTCTGCTTTTCAAACTCATCATCAAAATTCATTTTGCAAATACCGATCCTAGAATCACTCCAGATACGGAGAAGCGGTTGAGATGTCTTTGTGTTGAACTAAAGCACAGGGAAGATATTAAAGCTGTACTGAACAATTAGAGGAAAATGTATTATTAACCCTCTATCATGAACATACACATGAAGGGGATTTTATAACCAGCTACCAAAGAGTTACTTTATCACTTTTGTTGGCTTAAAAATCATAGAGGCTAAAGTGACTGTTTTTCCAGTCTTTTATTTCACCAGTTTCAAATCTTCTAATTTTGGGTCCTTACCAACCAGTTCAGGAAATGCAGAGCAAGAGTTTGACAGGCTCAGCTTCTTCAGTTTCTTTGGCAATAAGCTGTTAGAACTTGCCATTATTGAACTAGCCTCACCTGCTCAAATACCAACTTAAATAAACTGTACCTGAAACAAAAAGAATTTCAACCAGGAGTGTTAAACAAGCCCTGAAAATGGCAGAGAATGACATGCATTGTTGCTCAGTCTGACCAAATATTGAAATGTTGTGATAAGCCTTCAGTTTGACTTTCAAGGTACATACTTGAGTGTTGGGGGTAAGACCCAGTAGGGTGAGGTTGAGGGAGCCCACACTCCTGGAAATAGACATTTCCCTAATGGTGTGATCTTACCTTCATCACTCTTGCTCAGCCTGGCAATATACACATAAAAAAAATTTAAATGCCAGAACTTCTTTTGCTAACAGGTACTCCAGAAGAAATGTAAATTACTGTCTGTCATAAAGTTATGGAGAATGAATTAAAGTCATTAATGCTAACACATTATTCACAAAATATAACACTCTTTCCAAAATAGAAACTTGATCACTACATTGCCATAAATCAAACTTATTTCAATATGGGAAGCAACTGGATTCTAGTTCACTTCAAATGGACTCAAGATAAGGTAATAGAACAGGTTTCTGTTTAACACATTTTTCACTAAAAATAGATAAACCATCTAAGTTTAGGCTCTGAACAGAATGTGTTTCAATGCAATTTCATTGAGAATTGCTGCTTTTCTTGTGTACCTCTGAACATATACTCAATGTGAATTAATTGCCACTGGTTACTCAGCTTATATTTTATTCACCACAAGAAAGAAAACCTGTTCCCTTTGTCTGCTCACTAGAAAAGGGGGGTAGTGCCTATGTCATTAGCATGGTGCATGGTCCTAGAATAAATGTGACATTTGGAAAGTTTCTCTGTAAAACTGGCTACATAGAACCATTATATCTTATGTGATTCTGCAACAACATTGGTTCAGTTTCCTGTGTTTTTTCCCATGAACATTTCCATTTCGATGTTGCTGATAATTTTCTCTTCTCTCTCCCTTCTTTATGTGTCTCATGTATTTCCCTTTCAGATAGTCTTGTTGAATTAACTGAAGAATAAAACTATAGAATATAGTCTTATTATAAGCAGAAGAAAATGAAGATGATCTGATGAGATAAATCACTGAAGGTTAATAGCTTTTTTAAAATCAATCTTCTTTCAAAGGAAAAGGCTAAATGGCTTAGTGGATGAAATGCTAGCCTCTCACCTCTGAGACCATAGTTCAAGTCTAAACTGGGAAGTCTTAAGCAATGTGTTTACTGGACGGAGATCAGTCTCTAGTGGACAAAAATCTGCACTGCCAGGAGCTGGAGGCCACCACAGGAACTCTCCTCCGATTCCCAGCCTCCTTGGTGGGCCTGCCACATTCCGTGTTTCCAGCCCACCTCGGCCCTTTGGAAGTGGTGTAGGTAGGAGTTCGTGTCAGGGCAGGAAACTGCAAGTGTTCAGAGCAGTCTCCTCAAACAGCACGAGAGAGCTCAAGCCCTTGAGGCTGCTGCTTCCTGATTCTGACCCCTCCCCCAGGAACCTGCCATCCCCTCCTGTAAACCCACTGACACCTTTTGCTGTCAATTAACAAACCAAGACAAACAGCACTGGTCACCAGGCTACTCCAGAGCAGCTAAGGACTCACTTAACAGAGGGTGGTTACCCCTGTGTCAGGCAAATTACATTCATTAAATTCAAGAACATCCAAATAAAACAGGGACACATAAATACATGTGTAGGTACTCATACATAAATGAGTGCATACCTAAAAGTGTGTGAAGTCAGGCTTTCACATATATGCATTGGACCACCCGTTTATAAACAGGGTTTCCTCCATTGCTGGCTATTTAAAGGGCTTTGTTTTTGTGTGCACTTCATACTAATGTGTTTATCAGCTTCCACTCTTCAGTAGTGAGGTGCGCTGCATTTTGGGCCTCCAAGAGACATATACAAACTGTTTATAGAACACACACGTGGCACAAATAGCTGTTATTTAAGGAGATTGCAGTCAGCTCAATTCTATGGGCAAAGACATATTGAATAATCTCACTGCAGTGTCCAACTCAAATCAGCACTTTATTTCACTGTTTTATGGTGAGATACGTTTTTGTCTGTGTCTTTTATGCATTGTGCAATAACCCACTTGAAACTGGAAGCAGTGTTGGATTTGGAACTATCTGAACAGGGAATTATATCTGCATACAAAGCAAATGCACGAGGAAAGTTTAAGAGTAGAATCACATTAAAACGTTGATGCATCCATGAAACTTTCATATTCCTCCAAAATGATTTATTAATGATTGTTGTTTACTACTAATTCAAACCACCTGCAAATCTCTGTTATGATTAAAGCAGGCTTTCCCCCTCTCCAGGCTGATAGATGGCTCTGTAATTTCGGAGGAAATAGGCTAAAGGTCATGAGTTAATACATCCTCTGGTACTTTCTCTTCCCATCCTTGCTTTCCCAAATGGGAGGAAAGCTGTGTTGTATTATTTCCATGTCTTTGTAATGTCCATTCAAAATGAAATTAGGGAGTACATTAGAAAGTGAGTATCTGTGTGTACACACAGCAAAATCCACAATATTCTGTATAGTCTATTACTAAAATTATACAATTGCCTTTTGAGAAATTTTATACAAAAAATCTTTCCTTAATAATCTATGAATATCACTGTCTGAATCAAGTATTATTATCCCTTTTAAAATTAAACTATCCACAAAACATGCATTTACTTTCCGCTATACAAAATGCTAATAATGCTTTTAGAATGGTCTTTAAAAAGTCTAATTATATCATTTAAAAACTGAGAGACCAAAGGGCAAGCTAAATTCTCCTAACATAAATCAGACTTTTTTTATTTCAATGACTTTAAAAACCTCAAATGCAGTAATTTTAATAGCAATGAAAGAATGAATAAGTCATAACTCCGCCTGATCACATAACTGTCTATAACTGTTATTAAATGCTCCAAAATAAGTGAACTCATTATGTTTCTGCACTGCTTTTAGCTAATCTAAGATTCTGCTCACTTAATCATGCAGAAAAGGCTTCAGTGCAGTTTTAGACCCTCAGCAAGGTCACTTCAATGCCTTTTTTCTGTTCTATACTGATCATTCAAGAACAGCACTTTGACCTGAAACTGATGCTGTCTCATATAAGCTCAAATGTTTAACCCCCACAGAGCTGCATTTTAGACATACATTTGCACAGCCTATTGTCATATTTGCTGCAAACTGAGCTAGGTTCGCCTTTCAACAAAGAAGGAAACGCCAATCAGAATTTGCAAATGCCCTGTGCCCAGTGAAACTACCTCTCACATGATACCAGCACACAATTTATGATTTTAAAAATACACCCTCTGTCTGCGAACACTTTGGTAAGTCCTGATTGGCTTTACAGGTGTAGTGGCTAAGTATTTTTTATTCTATGTTGTTGCATAATTTTTACTCAGCCCAGGAATTCCTTTGGACATAGGTTAAGGTTTTTCACGCAGTTAAGGAGGCCATGAGATAAAGATCATGCCACAGACCCTCATCAGACTCTGATCCTTTGCCAAAGAAACAAAGGCCGATTGCAAACCTGAATAATATTCCTGCAATCTATTAAGCCACACGCATATCAGAATGAGTATTACAGGAGCCAGTGGTTAGCTGGAAAAGGCGACACCTGCATCCCACACAGGAGTGCCCAAGTTCCATTTCCAGCTTTAGCTCCAGCTCCTAACTCTGCCTTTCCACCAACGCAAACCCTGGAAGACACTGATGATGGCTCAAGTAATTGGGTTCCTGCCACTCACGTGGGAGACCTGGATTGTGTTCCCATCTCTTGACTCTGGCTCCAACCCAGTCATGGCAATGATGACATTTAACTAGGAAACTGCTAGATAGGAACTTTCTGTCTCTGTGTCTCTCAAACAAGGAATAATAAAAATGAGTATGACTGGAAAGGTCCTAACAGCTGTTCTGACCTCTGGAGAGAGGGCTTCCTATTGTTAAACACAAAAGGCATCTACATTTGAAGAGAATCCAAATGGAATAGTCCTGAGTGCAGATGGGAAAAAAAACAACAGCTGAACAAGCAAGAAGAACAAGCAGCAAGAAAAGGCACATCTGATAAGGCTAGGGAGAGAGAGAGAGAGAGAAGAAGAAGAAGAAGGAGGAGGAGGAGGAGGAGGAGATGAATATAAAGACGAAAAAGAGCAAAGTGAAAAACATGGAGGAGGGAAATCTAACAGGAGGTTATTAAGTGCCAAACAAGGTTTTTTTGTTTTGCCTTGTAACGATTATTTTACCTCTGAGAAATGGGTCAATCAAGGAGAACTTCGACACCCTTCGAATATCATACCTGGGCAAGCTGCTTGCCTGGGCGGCTTCTCAGGAGTACTCCCAGGCCCTGACTCACACAGGACACTCACTGCAGGTCAGGACTCTCCTACCAACTAAGAGACCAGGTAATCGGGTACAGCACTCAGCGCACACTCCAGATCCTCACATTCAGGATTGACCATTTCTCAGATCAAAAAATTAGGAACTGAGTTCTACTCTAGAGCGTTACTCACAACATCTGAGATTTCCCCCTGAAACCCTTTAAAGAACATCCAGCGTGGCAACAGAACAGTAAAGTGAGAATGCTCATGGAACAAGCACGCAGACACAAGTCAGAGTGCTCTCGGTTTCAATCATTTCCAATGCCAGGTGTGTAAAACCTGCATACAATGTCAGTTTTGGAGTTTGGCTTAAGTATTGGTGTTCAGGCCTAGACTGTGAGATCACACCTTTGAAAACATCTAACCCTATTCAGCATGTATGCAAACTAACTCTGTTAAGCAACCACCGTAACTAAATAAAGCAGTGTGGTACATGCCAGGATGGGACAAGAGGTCCCTGCTCTCAAGAAATAAAAATACATTAAAAGCTAGAACGCTCCTTTGGGAGAGAGGATACCAGTTGGTTCACTTCCTGACACCAACTAGTGTACTACAATTCAATTCCAGTTCTAACTACCCAGAGTTAGTGAAGACCTCACAAGTTATGGTTGCAATCCTCCATAAGACTACCCTCACTTCAGAAGCCAGTCACACTACAGGGGTCTCAAGGCCACCAGCACTTCTCAACAACTGGCTATAAACTCAAAGCTTCTCACAACCCCCTCAGACTCAATAATTTACTAGAATGACTCATCAAACCAGAAAAGCACGATGCTTACAATTGCAGTTTAATTACCAATACTGACGAGCAGGAGCCAGATGGAGAAACTCTTGGAGTGAGGTCAGCAAAGGTGTTGAATGCAGGACTTTCAGGCCCTCTGCCTGTATGATCAGGACGTGTCACCTTCTCAACACATCAATGTATCCATCGTAATTCAGGGAATTATGCTGAACTGCAGAATCCCGAGTGTTTAGTGGGGTTTCATGATGTATGCCAGGTTGCTTATATCATCACACAGATGACTGAGCTAAACCTCCAGCTCCATTCCCTCTCCAGATGATACCAAGTGACTCAGGCCTTTATCGTGTGGTTGGTCTTTCCAGCTGACCAGCCTCCAGCCTGGAGCTGTCTAGCTCTTGGTGAGTCATCTCATTCACATAAAACTACGAAGTTTGGTCCAGAAGAACTGGAAATGACAACGATACTTCTATTTCCCAGGAAATTCTGAGGATTTAGGGTCTGTCCCTAAATCTCTGTGTCTGAGAAATCAGGGACAAAGGACAGTCATACAGCATTACATTGTTCATTTACTAATGAATATATTAAACCACTTACTTGGCAAGGAATCCTGGCAATAGCTAAAGAAAACATCCAAATGTGCTTGACATGACCTGTGCCATCTAAGAAAGCATAACCTGTTGGTAAAAGATAAGTCACGGACAAATGGTAACAAGAGAGATATAAAGACAGTATATGGGTAATTGTCCTCATCACTCCTCTATTACGTATTCACAAAATAACTGCAAGCCAAGAAGGAATAGTGGTCAGGAGGATAATCTAAAAAGCTCATTACTTTGTTTTAGTATTATGAACATGACCACTTTGCAAATCTGGTATGTACCCGACAGCCAGGGTAGACAATCTGACATGTATCTTTAATTTACAGAGCTGCTTTAAAAAAATTCTTTTTTGCATGTTATCTTTACCTTCTCCTGCCCATGACGCAATTGTCCCATTAATCTCAAAGTCCCTAAAATGTTCCTCTTGCCCTGGCTTGCCATTTCTGACCTGGTTCTTGCTTGAAATTTATATTAATCAACAAATATTTATTGAAAACTTCCAGAGTAAAATGATCCTGTATTTACACATCAAAATTTTTCTCTTCTGAAGAGCATCCTCTTTAGCAGCTATTAAAAAGTCAGAGACTTGGGGCCGGCGCTGTGGCGCAACAGGTTAACGTCCTGACCTGAAGCACTGGCATCCTATATGGGCGCTGGTTCTAGTCCCGGCTGCTCCACTTCCGATCTAGCTCTCTGCTGTGGCCTGGGAAAGCAGTAGAAGATGGCCCAAGTCCTTGGGCCCCTGCATCTGCTTGGGAGACCCAGAAGAAGCTCCTGGCTCCTGGTTTCAGATTGGCACAGTTCCGACCATTGCAGCCAATTAGGGAGTAAACCAGCAGATGGAAGACCTCTCTCTCCCTCCCTCCCTCTCTCTCTCTCTCTCTCTCTCTCTTCCTCCCCTCTCTCTGTGTAACTCTGAATTTTGAATAAATAAATAAATCTTTAAAAAAAAAAAAGAGGCTTGGGGCTGGTGCTGTGACTGTGGGTTAAAGCCCTGGCCTACAGTGCTGGCATCCCATATGGGCACCAGTTTGAGTCCCAGCTGATCTACTTCCATTTCAGCTCTCTGCTATGGCCTAGGAAAGTAGTAGAAGATGGCCCAAGTCCTTGGGCCCCTGCACCTGTGTGGGAGACCCAGAAGAAGCTCCTGGCTCCTGGCTTCAGATCAGATCAGCTTTGGCCATTGAGGCCATTTGCGGGTTAACCAGCGGACAGAAGACTCTCTTTCTCTCTCTCTCTCTCTCTCTCTCTCTCTCTGGCTCTACCTCTCTCCGTAGCTCTTTCAAATAAATAAAATAATTTTTTTAAAAAAAAGCAGCTAAAGCTATAAGAGTGGCACAACATTGACAGGTGACACTGATTTTGTGTGGTGAATACCATGTTACTTGTTATCTTCTAGGATACTTTATGATCCTTAAGTGAACTGAAAGTAGACCTTCGTAAAAATTAAGAGTGGGAATCACAGAAGGAGGAGAAAGAAGGGTTGGTAAGCGGAGAGAAGGTAGGATGAGAAGTATCACTATTTTCCTAAATTTGTGTATATAAAATGCATGGAACTTGTATAACATAAATAAGACTTTTAAATAAAATTTAAAAATTTAAAAAGATAATCTTTGATGTTTTAAACTTGGGTGTCTCAAAGTTTTGTGGGACCAAGTAATTCCATGAGATATTTCTTGAGCAAAGGGGTTCCCCACAGTAAAAAAGTTACAGAAATCTAGCATACCCATATGTTCCTTTAAAAGGAATACATATTTCACAGGCCTACAATGGGAAATAGGTTTAATCCAGAGTTTTCCTTACTTAGATGATTGTCTTCTTGAAAAATGTTTGCTTTAATAGAAAGGGATTTTAACCTCCTCTTTCATAACATAGTTGAAGGAAGCATATTTGTGGGTACAGGTATTCTAAATTAAACAATAGGTAAAATTATAGAGCAAACTATAAATACAAGGAAGTACTGTTATTGTTATTCTCCAAGAAGATTCAAGTGTGATTAGCCAGCAATTAAGTTACTGTGCTACAAGAATCAGTTTAATGATCTATCAGCATAATCCTATGCATGAAACATTATTAGTGTTCTTTACTATTACTATCAGAAATAAGCACTTTATAAGCTACAAAGCACAATTGAGAAGGAAAAGATAGGTCAATCCCACAAAAACTTCCACTTTTTTTATCCTTTCCATGTCCTCAAACATATCACATCCATTCACATTTCTCATTCATTACAGCAATAGCCAGAGATCTGCCAGATATTTCTTCGCAATTCTACTGACAATAGAGGTAAGCCTCAAATGTAGTCTCTGCGTTCACAGGGCTCATAATGTAGGGGTGTAAAAGAAACCCATAGATATGTAAGGACCCTAGAGCACAGAAGGGACACATTAGCAATAGAACAAAGCAAAGAAAGCAACGGAAGCAGCACAGTCCACCAAAAGAGATCAGTATGAGGGAAAAACCAGGAAGGGGAAACCAGTGGATCAAAGCAGAGAACAACCTTAGAGGTACTGCCAGTCAACAGTGGGGAGAGATGAGTCTGTATACCACGGTGAGTCAGTTCATGAAAGGAAAATAAAACTTCCAATCATATTTGATTTTTTTTAAATTCTGTTTTATAAAGTGCCTAATAATTGTAATTTATAATGTGTATATTATTTAAATTAAATAGCATATATATGAAATCTTCAAAAAGTTCATGTGTATTATGAAAAAACTAGGGCTAGTGCCATGGTGCACTAGGTTAATCCTCTGACTGTGGCACCAGCATTCCATATGGGCGCAGAGTTCTAGTCCCGGTTGCTCCTCTTCCAGTCCAGCTCTCTGCTATGGCCCCAGAGGGCAGTGGAGGATGGCCCAAGTGCTTGTGCCCCTGCACCCACATGGGAGACCAGGAGGAAACACCTGGATCCTGGCTTCAGATCGGCGTAGTGCCGGCTGTAGCATCCATTTTGGGAGTGAACCAACAGAAGGAAGACCTTTCTCTCTCTCTCTCTCACTGCCTGTAACTCTACCAGTCAATAAATGAAAATTTAAAAAAATCTTTATAAAAAAAAAGAAAAAATATGCAGGGCTTTGTTTATTTTTCTGCAAAAAAAATTTCTGATCTTTTGATTAAATTTTCTATGAACTTTCTAAAGTACTATCATATATTGGAAGGTGAGATTCTCAAACATAAGTGTGCATATTTATGTAAATCCACATGTACATATAAATAGATGTATATGTACACATATATATTTACTGATAGAATGATCCAATAGATTGAAAATCATTTCTAGGTAATACGGAGTTTTCAAATAGTCTCAACTATAAAAGTTAATTGGTTAGATTCATATTTTCAATACATAGGGGTTTATTTTAGGGATTCACTGGAATTTTTCTCACCCACTATTTTCTATGAAACAAAATTTAGCATAAAGGGGTTCTGTTCTTAGCTTCTGTCACTTGCATACGGATCCTCAACACTATCAATCTGAGTAGTGAAGTTTCAAAAACGCATCTTATTATGTAATTCCATTATTTAAAATCTTTCAATATATCCCCACCGCCTTTAGGAGAACATCCAAATTCCTTTGAAGAAAGTACCCTGCTCGCTTTCATCTCTGAGCTGGTGTAGCTGCCATATTTCAGGGATGCAGATGGTAAGATGGCTACTATTCAGCATGTATGTGTGCTTGATAGATAGGCTAGGAATTTCCATAGTTCTCTTCAATTAAGTCCTTATTCTTTGAATCCTTAACCCTTATTCTGAAGCTGGCTCTGACAATGGATTGAGTTCCTGCAAGGAGAGAAGATGAACATAAGCAGTATTGGTCAGGTGTTTAGTGCCACCTCCCACAATCTCTAGCCCCTACTCTCTTGCTCTCTGTTCTCCCCCATACTGTGGGTTTCCATTCTCTGCCTACAGGAGAGTAGTTCCCCCACCACCACTGCCGCCAAATAATGTGCAGACCTTTATTTGGCTTCTGGGCCAGGCTGGTTGGCAAGAAGCAGACCTTCCTACACTTTGGAGAAGCAGCTACCTCCTCAGGTCTACTTGCAGTAGCTGGCCTACTTATCAGGACTCTTCCGCTCAGTTTGCTGTCTCTAGTGCCTTCTCTTGCAATAAAGTAATGGGCTTCTCATGACCAGAAGCTTGGGCACTCAGGCCAGATGTTGGGTTTTATCAGTTGGAACTCTGATCAGGCCAATTAAGAGGGTTCAGGTGGTCATTCTAATGCTTTTCTTAAACAGTGGTCACCAGATTGCAAAGGTGAGCATTTATTTATTATATGTTCACTACTCTCATGTCACTGTATTTCCTGCCTTACCCAGTGATGCATGGTTTTACATTTCATCCATATGCATAAACAATATTTCCACAGTCCAACGGAGCAACCACTGGATCTATGACATGGTTTCCTTTGTCTGAGTCCTCAAAATGGATACAAGTTCCCCTTAGAAACCATTCCTGGCCAGCGCCGTGGCTCAATAAGCTATTCCTCCGCCTTGCAGCACTGGCACACCGGGTTCTAGTCCCGGTCAGGGAGCCAGATTCTATCCCGGTTGCCCCTCTTCCAGGCCAGCTCTCTGCTGTGGCCCGGGAGTGCAGTGGAGGATGGCCCAAGTGCTTGGGCCCTGCACCCCATGGGAGACCAGGAGAAGCACCTGGCTCCTGCCATCTGATCAGCGCGATGCGCCGGCTGCAGCGTGCTGGCCGCAGCGGCCATTGGAGGGTGAACCAACGGCAAAGGAAGACCTTTCTCTCTGTCTCTCTCCCACTGTCCACTCTGCCTGTCAAAAAAAAAAAAAAAGAAAAGAAAAGAAACCATTCCTTTACAGGCAGGACTTTCCAGTATAAAACCCCTGTCAGTGTTGAAACTACTCAAAAATCTCTCTTCTGGGAGCACATTCCTGAACAGTGCCCCCTACAGTCTCTCAACTGCCAGGTAGCACCTTGAGGCTGGGTCTTCTCTCCACTGGTTCCCTTCTCTTCCCTCCTGCAATGAACTAAAGGCTCCTGGGGCTAAAGGTCTCTCAAATCTGTCATAGGGAGGATGTTCAAGGAGTGCTGGGTAAATGAGTAGCTGGTCCAATCTAAAAATGATAATGGCTGCTGACAAAAGGGAATTTCCATCAATCAGCAGTTCTCTGACATAAACCCCTACGGCAGTAACAGTACAGGGGAGGTACATTCAGGGATTCTAAAGCAGGAAAAGGGGGGAGATTATCAAAATCTTTCCCAGTGGACATCCCAGTCACTGCATCTCCCAGCAGTGCCCTGCCCCAAAGCAAAACCATATTAGAGTGGTAAGAGGTGTCTCAGTGTCAGCAAGGCTGACCAGTGAGTGTCTAAGAGGTATTTTTACTTATCATTCCTCTAGTTGCATATCAGAAAGGCCCAACATGGACCTACATAAGAGGGACTGCCGGCCACTATTCTCTGAGTCATACCCATCTGTGTTTTTCAATCAGAGATTCTCAAAGTGTGGCCCCTGGAACAGCAGCACCAGCAGCATGTGGAAATTTGCTAGGACTAGCAAGAGAAACTCTCAGGCTCCACCTGAAAACTTCCTGAGTTAGAAACTCTGAGGCATGGGCCCAGCACTCAGTTGGAGTGCATACACACTGGTACCTACGTCTACATGATCCTTGTGGCCTACATTCAGCCACCTGGAAGAACCAATGCTCAAGTGTGAGTCTTCATTCAAATCATTTCCCTGAAACACATCGTCCATTCCACGTGGTGTGTTTGCTTTAATTCAGTATTGCAGGTGCTTGGATAAAAAGGGTAAATGAATTATAGAGTAGACTTAAAAAAGAAAGTGACCAAAATGGAGACCATCCGCCCCTTCTGCTAACCCCACAGAATCAACACACAGGCTATTGTCTGTGACACAGGTTTTTCTCACCCAGACACCATGCATGGTATCCAAACAGAGCAACTGTGTATTTAAACACAGAAGCTCCAAATGACTAAAGATACACATGACATGAATTTACATACTAAGTGATATATTTTCAAAGCATAATAGAGCTTAAAATAATTGATCTTATTAAAAATATTAAAGTGCTTACAGAAAGGATTCAAGGATCTAATGATATTAATGCATTCTGTGCAGTAGCCATCATAAGAGAATCTGCAACACACACCTTTTATTTTTCTTTTTAAATCCCGTAATGGATGCTTCTAAACAACACTATCATTTCCATGAAAATGCTCCTGAAATTTACTACCATATTTTAAATACATTAATTCATTATAGGGTTTTTTTCTTACGTTTTCTCCCTCCTCTTTCCTGAAAGGTAGTAAAGCCACAAATCATTTATTTTTCAAATAATTTTCATCTCTAAAGTGAATTGTTGGGCTGATTATGTTTTTTCTAAATATGTTACTGTTACTGATCCATTTCAATAGTTTGCTCAATATTCTATTTAAATACATTGTTTATTTTTAAAATGACACACACAAAAATTTGCTATTCCCTAAAGTATTTTGAGCCCAAATCATTTCACAGATCAAATGCATTCAACTCTCGGCTCACTGCTTGAATTTCCTGTGTCTATTGAGAATTACTATGAAGCTCAGAAGTTTTGCTCCTACAAAGCTATGAAAAGAATAAGAGCTGCTAAAGGACTTGCCCTTTTCGTCTCCTCTAGAAAAGCATTCTATAGCAGGTGCTAAAAAAGGACAAACATTGTGACCATAAAATTCAAATGACTATTAATAAACAAAAAAAATGGAAAGTAGGTGAAATTAGTCTATTCTATTAGAAACCAAGTCATAGCACCTGGAGGAAGGATGAGTGGTGATTGGAAGGGACTGAGAGTGCCCTTGTAGGGGCCCAATAATGTGCTATCCCTTGGTCTGGGTGATGGTCACACAGTTGTATAGTTCATGAAGACAGCACTTTTGCTTCATGGACTTTTCTGAAATACAGTATTTCAGCAAGACTTCAGTACTTTGACAAAAGTAATGATCTCTTAACTAAAATGAGAAATAACACAGGGTTTTCAATGTTCAAACTAGCCTCCGTTAAATCATGTGCTTATGGGACATTTCTCAATCTATATGGCTAAAGGTAAGGTGTGAAGCCACTTACTAAAAATCAGAAAATAAAATGGGGAAATAGGCTGAAGCAATCGTGTGTTCCTTCTTCTAGAAAGAGCCCCCATCCATATTTGCTGTTAGCCTGAGTCTATTCTAGGTGCTGCAAGCACAAAGAAACAGGCCCTTGTCTTTGAGATACTTAAATGGCAGAGGCCAGCAGCTAGAATGTACTCAAGTGAAACAAATTCTTGGAGTGGGTGTTTAGTGAAACAGTCACTCCATCTCTTTGGATACTGGCAGCCCTTATCAGAGTGCCTGGGTTTGACTCTCATCTCTGCTTCCAATTCCAGCTTCCTGCTTATGCACACCCAAGGTCCCTGCCACCCATCCACATGGGAGACTAGGATAGATTTCCAGTTCCCATTTTCAGTCCACCCCAATGCCAGTTTTTGCAGGTGTCTGGAGAGTGAACCTGTGGATGGGAGACCTCTTCATCTATCTCTTCTGTGTCTGTTTTTTTCTGCTTTTCAAATAACTAAAAAAATGTAAAAATTAACATCAGGAAGCAACAAATGCTAACAATGCAGTTAGGATAAGCAGATAAATCTTTCAAGAGGAGGTGACATTTGAACAAAGACTTGGAAGAAGTGACAGAGCAAGACTTGCATGGTTCATCGAGCAGTGTTCTGAGCACATGCAAATCCGTGGTTGCTTCATTAAGTTGCTGGATGTCAAGAAGGCCAGGCTGGATGAAGCCAAGGAGGCTGGGTGAGTGGTAGTTGGTAAGCGGCCAAATCAGACAGGGCATCATCGAAAGCTTGAGGTCACATTTTAAATTTTCCGGGAAACCACTAGAGATTTTTGAGCAGGGGAGCAGAATGATGTAATGAAAAGACGGAGATTTGAATTCTTCTCCTAGAACAACAGTGACTTGTAACTAAGTTTTAAAGTATATGTCATCGTGTTTATAGAAATCCTTGTGATTTAGCCTAATTGGTTTCTTACCATGTGACCACTTCAGTTAAGTTTTCTGAAAGAGAAGGGTTTTGAGTGTTGAGTTCAAATGTCACTTCTCCAAATACTAGATTGTTAACTTTGGTCATAGTTCTTAATCTTTTCAGAAATTGTGGCCAGCACTTGCAGCATCAGCATTCCATACAGGCACTGGTTCAAGTTCCAGCTGCTCCTCTTCTGACCTAGCTCTCTGCATATGGCCTAGGAAAGCAGTAGAAGATGGCCCAAGTCCTTGGGCCCCTGCACCTGTGTGGGAGACCCAGAAGAAACTCCTGGCTCCTGGCTTCAGATCAGCCCAGCTCTGGCTGTTGCAGCCATGTGGGAGGTAAACCAGCAAATGGAAGACCTCTCTCTATATCTCTTCCCTCTCTGTCTGTAACTTTACTTCTCAATAAAATATTTTAATTTTTTTTTCAGAAATTAAAATAAAAGTACTTGACACCATTCAACAAATGGTGGCACAATGTTTTAGAAGTATACAGAAATCAAGAAAGAAACAACCCTTTAAAACACTCTTTTTTAGGAAAATAAATATGTCATATAGAAAGAGAGGGTCATAGAAATCTATAGAAAGCTGTAAGTAGTCCAGTTCATACAGCTATTCCCTGAGATGTGCTGCAAAGAGCTATGATATTCTGATTGTGATCTTGCCAGTGGCATTTTATTCACTGGAAAAATAAAGCAAAGGCTCAAGAGAAATCATAGTTTCTATTTTAGCTCCCTAAAAGCAAAATCAAGGGACTGGTGCTGTGGCATAAGCCTTCACCTGCAGTGCCAGCATCCCGTACAGGCATCTGTTCGAGACCTGGCTGCTGCACTTCCAATCCAGCTCCCCACTAACGTGCCTGGGAAAGCAACAGAAGATGTCCCAAGTTCTTGTGGGAGACTTGGAAAAAGCTCCTGGCTCCTGGCTTTGTCCCATCCCAGTCCTGGACATTGTGGCTATTTGGGGAGTGAACCAGCAGATGAAACATCTCTCTCTCTCTCTCTCTCTTCCTCTCTGTCTCTCTGCCTGTCTCTCCCCTCTCCTCTCCATACCTTTGCCTTTCAAATAAATAAATAAATACTTTTTTGAAAAAAGCACATTCTAGGGGCAAGCATTTGGGGTAGCAGTTAAGGTACCATTTGGGACACCAACATGCCATATCAGAGTGCCTGAGTTCTAGTCCTGCATCCAGTTCCAATTCTAGCTTCCTACTAATGTTCACCCTGGGAAGCAGCAAATGATGGCTCAAGTACTTGGGTCACTGTCATCCATCTGAGATACTCAAATTGAATTCCAGGCTCCTGGCTTTGGCCTGGCCAGCCCCAGCTTTTGAGGAGCTAACCAGCAGATAAAAAATATTTCTCTCTCTTTCTCTTCCTTCTTTTTTTTCTCTCTCTTTCAAATAAAATATTTTTTAAAGAAAAAGTTGTTTGACACATCACAATATAAATCTTGTCCCATTCACAAAAGTGAATTTTTTGTTCAAAATTCTAGTTGTCTTAGAAGCCTTTTGTAAAAAAAATTGGAGGGGCTAGCACTGTGGTGTAGCAGGTAAAGCCACCATCTGCAGCGCCAGCATCCTATATGGGCGCCGGTTCGAGTCTAGCTCCTCCTCTTTTGATTCAGCTCTCTGCTGGTGGCCTGGGAAAGCAGTGGAAGATGGACCAAGCCCTTGGCCCATGCATCCATGTGGGAGACCCGGAAGAAGTTCCTGGCTCCTGGCTTTGGATTGGCCCAGCTCCAGGTGATACAGCCATCTGGGGAGTAAATCAGCAGATGGAAAACCTCTCTCTCTCTCTCTCTCTACCCCTCCTTCTCTGTGTAACTCTGACTTTCAAATAAATAAATAAATCATTTTAAAAATATTGGAAATAGCCTAGTGGTCCTATGCCAGGGGAATAAAAAAACAAAATAAATTATGGAATTGATGCTGAGTACCATGGAGTAACTAAAAGAACAAAGTAAATCCAGTGAACTTATTAAAGCAGGTTACAGATTTATATAAGTAATGTAAAACTACATACATAAAAGATCATTTTATAGGCATCTCAAAAATACTCAAAAATATGACCACGATATACTGTTGAGTCACAAAATACGTGTCAAAATAGTGTATATGCCTCTCTGTATGAGGCAGGGGTGTTCATGTATTGGAACAAATACACAAGCCAACAAGTTTTAGAAAAAAAATCCAGAAAATTTGAAACAGGAAAGAAAAAGGTCTTTCACATTTTGCCTTTTATACATCTGTAATGTTTAAATACCTTCAAATTAACTTGTATTTGAAATAAGGAACAAAGTTTTCAAAACTTTAAGTATTTCCAAGAAAAATAAGACCTAGATAACTGAAGAATCTGAATCAATTGAAACAATAAAAGCAACAATATTTCAAAATTCATGAAATACACATTGCGTATCAGCTACCCTGCTCACTATTTTATATATATGATGTATGCATTCCTCACAGTAAAATCCTGAAGTGGATACCATTTTATATACATGATGATAAGCAATAACACTCTACATAAGTTGCCCAGACTTTTATCTGGACCCATCTGTTTCCCAAAAATATTCTTTAACTATGACATAACTACTTTCAAACCTAATGGAGATAAAGCTAACTTTACAGGATTATTATGATTGCAAATTTTATGCTATACCCAGCCTCCTGACTAATCTCTACACACATTGGTGGCGATGATTGATTCATATTAGGTACGGATATAAATTGTGACCTGCAACTCTGCCACTAAAATTACTATCATCTGGCACTGTAACCCTACAGAGGGTAAGGACCGTACATTGCAGAAATGAATTAAATAATGCAGATAGCAATGTTGGTGAAATTAGACATCCCTATTAAAAGTGGCTGATTAACAACAGAATGCAACTTACAATATTTAGTTTACACTGTAATTCCATAATTTCACTCAACTAAGTGCAGTCTCTGTTTTAACTTGCCTACTTGCTTGTCATTTAGAACTTGTCATTCTGTCTTTTTGCTCTATGACAGGTCTTAGATAGTTTAACTGAAGTTAAGCAAATAAAATACCTTTAGTGCATTTAGTGATTCACATAATCTGTGTGAACAAAATGGTGGACTGCAACACTTTTCAAATAGGCACATCTTCCGTATTTTAAAAGATTGCCATGCAGTGTGGAAGAGAATATAGAGATAAAATGTCTCAGATGAAAAGAAAAGTTAACATTTACATCTGAAAACTGTTTTCTTGCCATGTTGCTTGACAAGTGATGTGGATAATTTTATCCCCTAGTGAGGTTTACAATTTGCAGAACTAGAACTTATGTTGAGCTCATCAGAACCAAGTGAAAAAGAGTAGACATTACCTAAATATCATGCCTCAGATAGAAATAATCCATATGGCAAGTGGGTTCCATTTTTTATCAGGAGATTTTTTTCTTAGAGAGATTTTCTCTGCACGGGCTTGACTGGTTCCTGGGATCCTCTCTTCAGGTAAAAATCCCATTTTTTCCTATTTGTATAAAGCCTTTGCCATCATATTCCCAGCCATTGGTTAAGTCATGATTATTCTTCTGGGAGGAAGGTGGGGTAGGTTGTAACATATCAGACATTATGTTAAATGTGAAATCTATTTCACAAATACTTGTCTGTGTTTCAAAGAACCAGTAAGTTAGCCTTATATCCTATACCTTCGAAATAGATTTCACACATCCCAACATCAGTCCATTTAACATTGAGTATAACCTACAGAAATTGTTTAGGAGGTCCATGGGAACAGTGACCCCAGTTTAATTTTCATGGCTTCATCTTGTATCACCTAACTATCATGGACACTTCCTTCAACTGCAAGTTAGCAGATAGCACATCCCCCAGTGCCTTCGCTGCATTATTCTGCCACCTAACAACAGCACCTAACCTGAGTGTAATATAATCCCATTGACCCACATGGTTTATGTTTCTCCCAATTAATATACACAAATACTTCTGCAACCATTTTTTTTTCATTGTCAGGTGAAGTATCTTGGGACCATCTTTGTGTGTGTGTGTGTGTGTGTGTGTACTGTCAAGTAAACCAAATGCCAGTCATATTAGTTATTCATCCTTTCACCTATATGATAGAATCATTCTTTGTTTTCATTCCCCATGCTTTAGAATACTGAGTCAATGGACAGGTGCCAGCACATCTCCTTGGGTTTATACAAGAAGTTTTCTTAGACACCAAAACCTTGTCTTAGGACATGAGTCAATAAGTTCTCTAAACTCAGGAGAACTGTATAAAATCAATGGAGGTTACTGCCATTTAATATGGGTCTCAAGCCTGTGAGGAACAAAGCAACAAATTTCTTGCAGCCTACAGCCAGGAACAATGCTGAGATTAGCCACGTGCAGTCACTGGATCCCTGAATCTGACCAGAACTGAAGAACTGAATTTTTTATTTTATTTAATTTTTAATTTAAATGGCTGTATGTGGCCAGTGTCTATCGTATAGGTTAGACATAGAAAATTTTCATCATTCTAGAAAGTGAAATTTCAATTTAGAAATTTCAATTTAGCAGGACTAGTATCAACATTTTGTGAAACAAATATTGTATGAATCAATACTCTGTGGCCCTACAATCAATATTTTCTGAAACTCCTTAAGTACTGAGTACAGCCAGACTTGGGGGGACTCAGGAGAATATATGGTAGAGATGCATAAACAGAATTGGAGGAAATTAGAAAAGCAGTTGAAAACTAGGCTCAAAGTTACATTTGTATTTAGGGCTCTAGAACCAAATCCACATTGAAAGGATTATTTTACCAAAATATCTAAGATGGGCACATTGAGAAGAGCCAAGGTTATTCACAGTCAAATCAAAAGAATAAAGGAATTACAAAAATAAGATTAAGAACCAGGATCCAGCATGTGAGTCGTTCTGAAGCAGGGGAGAAACAGATACAAGGACTGAAGAAATCCTGCAGTTCAGTGCTAGGTATGTAAAGTATGGAACAATTGTGTTATTTGATGTTTTATTGCAAGAATAGAAGCAGAGGTGTTAGACAAGGTAGACCATAGGAGAAAGCAGAAGCAGGGAATTCCAGTGGAGCAGATAGCAGCACATATACAGTAAAGAGGAAACTACTATCATCCGAGGTGACACTTAGTAGTAGTTACACCAATTTCTTACCCACTTTAACTTTATAATTTAGCCAAAGAGATTATCTTGCTATCAACTGAATATCCATTTCATGGTCCTGTAATTTTATAATATTCTGAATTATATTGCTTTTCCATTTTTAAAAATTTAGTTTGGGCTGGGATGTAGGTTAAGCATTCACCTGTGGTGCCAGCATCCCATATGGGTGCCAGTTCAAGTCCTAGCTGCTCTACTCTGATCCAGCTCCCGCTAATGCTCCTAGAAAAGCAGTAGAAGATGGCCCAAGTCCTTGGGCCCTTGCACCAGTGTGGAAGACTCAGAAAAAGTGCCTGGTTCCTGGCTTTGTGTCAACCCAGCTTTGGCTGTTGCGGCCATTTGGGGAGTAAACCAAAGGATGGAAGACCTCTCTCTGTCCTTCCCTCTTT
Organism: Oryctolagus cuniculus; assembly: GCF_051225735.1. NCBI lineage: Eukaryota > Metazoa > Chordata > Mammalia > Lagomorpha > Leporidae > Oryctolagus > Oryctolagus cuniculus. The sequence goes on from NC_142878.1 coordinate 61,005,792, forward strand.
CCATCTGTAACTCTGCCTCTCAAGTAAATAAATCTTTTTTAAGAAAACATTAAGCTTGAAAAGCAGAGATACAGCAACAAAGAGAAATCTTCAATTCATTGATTCACTCCTCAAATGCCCACAAAAGCCAGGGATGGGTCAGGCTGAAAACAGCAGCCCAGATTTCAACGCAGGTCTTTCACATGGGTAATAGGGACACAGGTACTTGGCCCATCATATGCTGCCTCTCAGGGTGCACAGTAGAAGGGAACTGGATTGGAAGTGGAGCTGGGATTTCAAACAGGCACTGCAATACAGAATGTGGGTATCTCAAGCAGCGGTGAACTGCTGTGCCAAGTACCTGTCCCTGTATTGTTTTTCAGTATAAAAAAACCTTTCAATTCAACAAAAAGTACAAATGGCAATCCCTAAGCATTGCTTTCACAGATATCTTATCACAAATGACATTTTAAAAATTCCCATCACAGGTACTATTGTAAAAAACAAACAAACAAAAAAATGAGTCACACTACCTTTAATTGGACCCTTGGATGTTTCCCTGATCTCTTTCCTACATTTTCCCCCAGATATCCCAATGAGATGGATGTAGGTGATTAAATACATAAAAACCAACAATTGCTAAAGTCCACTGTTCCTAATAGGGATAGCAATTGTTAAATGTGTTTCTTCCCTAAAGGCTAGGAGAGAATGGAGAGATACAGTCCAAGTTCTAAAAGAAAAAAAAAAACTGTCAACTCAGAACACTGTAACCTGCAAAGTTCTCATGTATAAATTAAGGTGAAATACAGACCTTTGAAAACAAAAAATTTGAGAAAATTTGTCACTACCTGGCCAGCCTTACAGATGATATTTAAGGAAGTGTTACATGTAGAAACAGAGACAGATAATCAGAACCATGAAAAAATGTAAAGGAAGAAAAACTCCTAGTAAAAGTACAAATAAATCCAAAACAAACAATATAAATATTTATGGAAAAATGGCAAGACCAAGTCATTGCTTATCAATAATGACTTTCAGGGGTCCTGCGCTGTGGTGTAGTGGGGTAAAGCCACCTCCTGTAGTGCCAGCATCCCAGATGGGCGCCGGTTCAAGTCCCTGCTGCTCCACATCCAATACAGCTCTCTGCTATGGCCTGAGAAAGCAGTAGAAGATTGCCTAAGTCCTTGGGCTCCTGTACCCATGTGGGAAATCCAGAAGAAGCTCCTGGCATCTGGCTTCAGATCAGCGCAGCTCCGGCCATTGCAGCCGTCTAGGGAGTGAACCAGCGGATGGAAGACTCTCTCTGCCTCTTCTTCTCTATCTATGTAACTCTGACTTTCAAATAAATAAATGTCTTCAAAAATATATAATATATAATGACTTTCAATGTAAATGGTCTAAATTTCCCCAATTTAAAGAACAAATTGGTTGACTGGATTAAAAAACAAGATCCATCCATATGCTACCAACAAGAAACACACCTCACTAACAAAGATACACAGAGACTGAAAAGGGTTGGAAAAAGTCATTCTATGCAAACAGAAATCAAAAATGAGCATGAGTAGCCACCTCATATTAGACAAAATAAATGTTAAGACAAAAACTGTTAAAAAAGACAAGGAGGAGCATTATGTAATAATTAAGGGATCAACTCAACAGGAAGATGTAACTATACTAAGTGTATATGAACCCAATGCTAGGGCACCCAGCTTCTTAAAACAAATGTTAATGGATCTAAATGGAGTCTTAATAGGGGACTTCAACACTACATTCTTTTTAACAGATTAATTTATTTATTTGAAAGGCAGACTAACAGAGAGGCAGAGGCAGAGGTAGAGAGACTGGTCTTCTATCCACTGGTTCACTCCCCAAATGGCTGCAACAGTAGGAGCTGGGCTGATCCGAAGCCAGGAGCCAGGAGCTTCCTCCAGGTCTCCCATGTGGGTGCTGGGGCCCAAGGAGTTAGGTCATCCTCTACTGCTTTCCCAGGCCATAGCAGAAAGCTGGTTCAGAAATGGAATAGCCAGGACTTGAACCACCACCTATATGGGATGCTGGCACTACACGCAGCAATTTACCTGCTTTGCCACAGTGCCAGATCCCCCAATACCATACTTTCATCAATAAACAGATCAACTAGACAAATAAAAAAATCAACAAATAACAGAACTATCTACACTATGGACCAAATGAATCTCACTGATATATACAGAACACCTCATCCCTCAGCTGCACAGTACACATTGTTTCCATCAGTGCATGGAACGTTCTCCAGGACAGACCATACGGTAGGCCATAAAACAAATCTCAATACATTTTAAAAAATTAAATCATACCACATATCTTTTCTGACCACAATGAAATGAAGCTGGAAATTAATAACATAAGAAACTCCAGAAAATATGGAAACACTGAAACTGAAAAACACAATCCTGAATAAACAGCATCATAGAAGAAATAAAAAGGAGAATTTAAAAAAATTCCTGAAAATGAATGAAGATAACATAGCAATACTTACAGAATACAGCAAAAAAATGTTAAGAAGAATGTTTATAGTGATTAGTGCCAACATCAAGAAATTGGAAAGATACCAAAATAAATGATCTAACAATGCATCACAAGGACCTAGAAAAACAAGAACAAATGAAACCCAAATTTAGTAAGAGGAAAGAATTGGTAAAAATTAGAGAAGAAACAAGCAAAACTTAAATAAAAAATAGATCAGTGAAACCAAGAGCTATTTTTTTGAAAAAAAAAAAATGATAAACCATTGGCCCAACTAACCAAAAACCTAAAAGGAGAAGACACAAATTAGTAAAATCAGAGATAAAAAGGAGCAGTTACAAAAATTACCATAGAAATAAAAAGAAGCAACAGGAGTTACTACAAACAGCTATATGTCATTAAATTGGAAAAATCTAGAAGAAATGGATGCATTTCTGGACACTACAATTTACCAAAATTTGAGGCATGAAAACATACAAAACCTTAATAGACCAATAACCAAGACAGAGTAATAAAGACCCTCCCAACAAAGAGAAGCCCAGAAACAGTTTCATTACTGAATTTTACCAAACTTTTAAGAACTAATCCAAATTCTTCTAAACTATTCAAAACAACTGAAAAGAAAGGAATCCTCCCAAACTGCTTCTATGAGGCCAGCATCACTTTAATTCCAAACCAGAAAAAGATACAACAAAGAAAGAGAACTATAGCCAAAACTCCTGATGAATATAGATGCAAAAATTACTGACTATTGAATCCAACAATAAATCAAAAAGATCATCCACTCAGACCAAGTAAGATTTATCCCTGCGCTGGCGCCTTGGCTCACTTGGTTAATCCTCCACCTGTGGCACCGGCTTCCCATATGGGAGCTGGGTTCTAGTCCCAGCTGCTCCTTTTCCAGTCCAGCTCTCTGATTTGGCCCGGGAGGGTAGTGGAATACGGCCCAAGTGCTTGGGCGCCTGCACCCTCATGGGAGACCAGGTTAAGCACCTGGCTCCCGGCTTTGGATTGGCGCAGTGCCAGCTGTTGTGGCCATTTGGGGAATGAAGCAATGGAAGGAAGACCTTTCTCTCTGTCTCTCTCTCACTAACTCTATCTGTCAAAAAAAAAAAAAAAGATTTATCCCTGGGGTGAAGAGATGATTCAACATGTACAAATCAATAAATGTGATACATCACATTAACAAAAGTAATAAAACCAAATGATTATCTCGATAACTAGAGAAAAAGGCATGTGATAAAAATACAACATCCTTTAATAATAAAAAAAACTTAAGAAATTTGGTATAATACGAACATTCCTCAACACCATCAAGGCAATATATGACAAACCCACAGCCAGAATCATACTGAATGGGGAAAAGTTGGAAGCATTTTGACTAAGGTCCAGAACCAGATAAGGATGCCCAATTTCACCATTGCTATTAAGTGTTGTTCTGGAAGTTTTAGCCAGAGCCATTAGGCAAGAAAAAGAAATCAAAAGGATACAATTGGAAAAGAAGGATGTCAGATTATCCCTGTTTGCAGATCATATGGTCTAATCCATAGGAGAACCAAAACACTCCACTAAGAGACTACTGGGACTCATAAGAGAGTTTGACAAAGTTACAGGATATAAAAATTAACAAATAAAAATCAATAGCATTTGTATATACAAACAATATAATGGCAGAGAAAGTACTTGTAAGTTCGTACCATTCACAACAGCTACAAAAAAAAAATGTAAAGACCTTGGGATAAGTTTAACCAAGGGTGTGGAGGAATACAATGATGAAAATTATAAAACATTAAGAAAAGAAGGGGCCAGCACTGTGGCATACTGGATAAAGCCATTGCCTGCACTGACAGCATTCCGTGTGGGCGCCTGTTTGAGTCCTGGCTACTCCACTTCCAATACAGCTCTCTGATATGGCCTGGGAAAGCAGTAGAAACTGGCACAAATCCTTGGGCCCCTGCACCCACATGGGAGACTCGGAAGAAACTCCTGGCTCCTGGCTTTGAATCAGCGCAGCTCTGGCCATTGCAGCCAATTGGGGAGTGAACCAGCGGATGGAAGACATCTCTTTCTCTGCCTCTCCTTGTGTCTCTGTGTAACTCTGATTTTCAAATAAATAAATAAATCTTAAGGAAAGAAGGGAAGGAGGGAGGGAGGGAGAGAGGGAGAGAGGGAGGGAGGAAGAAATAGAAAATGACACCAAAAACAGAAAATCTTCCATTTTCATAGATTGGAAGAATTAATATCATCAAAATGTCCATACTACCCAAAGGAACTTACAGTTTCAAAGTAACCTCAACAAAAATACCAAGGGCATTCTTCTCAGTTCTAGAAAAAAATAAAGATACTAAAATTCATGTGGAAACACAAGAGACCCTGAATAGCTAAAGCAATGTTAAACAATAAAAAAAAAGGTGAAGGTATCAAAACACCAGATTTGAAGACATATTACAGAAAAATCATAATTAAAACAGCGTGGTACTAGCACAAAAATAGACGTGTGGACCAATGGAACAGAACATACACCCCAGAAATTAATCCACACATCTATAAGCAACTAATCTTTGATAAACTAACTAAAAATCATTCCCTGGAGAAAGGGCAGACTCTTCAACAAATGGTGCTGAGAAAATTGGATCTCTGCACACAGAAGTATGAAACTAGGCCCTTACTTTATACCCTACATAAAAGTTAACTCACAATTTACCAAGGATCTAAACCTAAGACTTCAGATTACTACAGGAAAACGTACCAAAAACACTGCAAGACATCGGTATTGCCAAAGACTGTAAGAAGATCTCAGAAGCATAGCCAATAAAAGCAAAGATAGACAAATGGGATTACTTCAAGATAGAAAGCTTTTGCACAGCAAAGGAAATATTCAATGAAGTGAAGAGGCAACTGATAAAATGGGAGAAAATATTTGCAAACTAAACATCTGATAAAGGCATTTTTCAAAAGATGAGGTACAAATTGCCAGACACATGAAAAGATGCTAAGGATCACCAGCCACCAGGGAAATGCAAATAAAAACCACAATGAGGTTTCTTCTCACTCCAGTTAGAATGGCTCTCATCCAAAAACCAAAAACAAATGCTAGTGAGGGTGTGTAGAAAAAGGTACCTTACTACATTGTTGGTGGAAAGGTAAGCTAGTACAACCATTATGGAGGACAGCATGGAGATTCCTCAGAAATCTGAAAATAGATCTATCACATGATCTAGCCATCCCACTCCTGGGAATTTACCCAAAGTAAATATAATCAGTATATCAAAGAATTACATGTACCCCCATGTTTATAACAGCTCAATTCACAGTAACTAAGATATGGAATCAACTCAGATGTCCATCAACTGATGACTGGATAAAGAAAATGGGTGAGTGTGTGTGTGTGCATGTATGCATGTGTCCCCTTATCCATCAACTTCTAACTGAAACAAGGGGTTTTCAAAAAGTAAATGAACATTAGGAAACAAAAACTATTCAGGGTCTCAAGATTATTTTTGCATCAAAAATAAACATCTTTTACTTTCATATTCCCACAGATTCCCACACCAAGATTAAGTAGCAGCATCTCTACAATGTATTTCTTTTTTTTTTAATACTGGGGATTTATTTATTTTTTTAAACTTTTATTTAATGAATATAAATTTCCAAAGTACAGAATATGGATTACAATGGCTTCCCCCCCATAACGTCCCTCCCACCCGCAACCCTCCCCTTTCCCACTCCCTCTCCCCTTCCATTCACATCAAGATTCATTTTCATTTCTCTTTATATACAGAAGATCAGTTTAGCATACACTAAGTAAAGATTTCAACAGTTTGCTCCCACACAGAAACATAAAGTGAAAAATACTCTGAGTACTAGTTATAGCATTAAATCTCAATGTACAGCACACTAAGGACAAAGATCCTACATGAGGAGTAAGTGCACAGTGACTCCTGTTGTTGACTTAACAAATTGACACTCTTGTTTATGGCATCAGTAATCAACCTCGGCTCTTGTCATGAGCTGCCAAGGCTATCGAAGAGCCCTGAGTTCACTGACTCTGATAATTTTTAGTCAAGGCCATGGTCAAAGTGGAAGTCCTTTCCTCCCTTCAGAGAAAGGTACCTCCTTCTTTGATGACCCATTCTTTCCACTGGGATCTCACTCGCGGATATCTTTCATTTGTTTTTTTTGTTTTTTTGTTTTTTTTTTTTGTTTTTTTTTTTTTCCCAGAGTGTCTTGGCTTTCCATGCCTAAAATACTCTCATGGGCTTTTCAGCCAGATCCACATGCCTTAAGGGCTGATTCTGAGGCGAGAGTGCTGTTTAGGACATCTGCCATTCTATGGGTCTGCTGTGTATCTCACTTCCCATGTTGGATCATTCTCTAATAGAAATACATTGTGAATTGGATTGTGGAGAATGATCCACAATGTATTTCTATTAACATTTACAAATGGGGCACTACAGAATGGTCCCTGTGATTGCCTTCTGAGCTAGTAAATGAATTGCCCATGCTGTCTCGTCCTTAGCACATGGTAGATACACAGAAATACATGATGGATAAGTAAGTGAATAAACGAATGAATTTACTCCCTGGAGTCTGATTAGCAGTATCAAGCAAGAGACAGAGATCAGAATCATCTGGGAGTTTACTTTTGTCATCTGTTTTCTTGTTTAAAATATGCACACTCAAGTCTCTTTGAGATTGTCATGTACTCTTCTCTATCATAAAGAGTCGAAAGAAATGAGGAATGAGTTAGGATTAGCAAGGACATAATGTGTTTTTTGAGAATACTTTCTGGGCCGGCCCTGCAGCTCACTAGGCTAATCCTCCGCCTTGCGGTGCCGGCACACCAGGTTCTAGTCCCGGTCGGGGCACCGGATTCTGTCCTGGTTGCCCCTCTTCCAGGCCAGCTCTCTGCTGTGGCCCGGGAAGGCAGTGGAGGATGGCCCAAGTCCTTGGGCCCTGCACCCCATGGGAGACCAGGAGAAGCACCTGGCTCCTGCCATCGGATCAGCACTGTGTGCCGGCCACAGTGTGCCGGCCGTGGCGGCCATTGGAGGGTGAACCAATGGCAAAAAGGAAGACCTTTCTCTCTGTCTCTCTCTCTCACTGTCTACTCTGCCTGTCCAAAAAAAAAACAACAGAGAATACTTTCTGAATCATTCTGGTATGTCTTACTCTCCCCAGTCCTTATCAACATTAGAAAATACAACTGAGTACAGTAAATAAAATGATGTTTAGAAGCAGCAATAGTGGTAACAAGATTGAGTATAAAATTTGATCATGCCATTAATAATGCCCTGTATTTACAGGTTTGTCAAAACACTTTCACATATGTTATCCCATTGGACACTCATAAAAGTTCCAATGACAGGATTAACATGACAAGTATGTAAAGTTGATAATGTTTAGTGTGTCAAAAGGGACTTGAACTTGAAATACACACAAAAATAGAAAATTATGTTATTGAATAAACATTTCCAGGGAAAGGGGTAAACAGAAAGTACTGTGATTATCATAATTACATTTTTGCTACTTCTATCTTATTATTACTAACAGTCTTTTCTGGTTAGCATGGCTGACTTTTTTCTTCCAAATGAAAACAACCTTGAATTAGATGTTGAATTTGACTTTAAGGAACTGTAGAAACAAGGGGATTCATCTCTCTGAGTCAAGACATTAAATAACATTTTTTCCATTTAAAAACTAAGACGCTAAATTCAGTCAACTTCTCTGAGCCTCAATTTCCTAATCCATAAAATGAGAATAATGATTTGCCTGGCCATATTCAAATATTATTGTAGTGAACAAATAAAGAGAATACATACAATACATGTACCTTTATCCTGTTTAAATTCAACCATATGTGCTCAGCCAAAGTTGGCAGCGAGAGCACCTAAGCTTTCATCTTCTGTGTCCTAGGTTACTATGAAATAGGAAGATGGGAATCTGGGACTTAGCTGTAGAGAGGGAATGACTACTCAGCCTTTTGGAAATAAAGTATCTTATTCTCTACTGTGGTGTTTTCTTAAGGGACTTTTCTGAGTAATTTTGACTGCTTGTGATTTTTGCCTGATTGACCAACCTTGGTATCAACTATTGTGTCTGACAATAATTCATTGTTGATGGAGGATTGCACTGTTCAGGGGCTTGACATTTCATTATCACAGTTGTTCTTAATCTATGTTTCAATCACAGACTCTTTGAGAGTCTCCTCAGACACAGACAAAGGAAAATGCACATTTCCCGAATTTGCACACCATTCCATGAGGGTTTTGAGTCTACAGGAAACTGCCCTGAGTTATGGCCACAGCCCAAAAGTATGTTGATGACACATTTGGAGTTGTCAACTATAATTCCAAGTATAACAGCAGGAGATTGCCTAAGTAATTCTTCTCAATCAAGGCATTTCTTTTTGTCTCCTAAGTAAAGCTGCATTGTCACCTGTGATCTTTTCCAAAGAGGCACCCACATCGATCTCTGGTGTTTGTGCATTGCCAGGCAGGTGACAGCACAGCTTAGTTTCATTTTTCCGCTCTGATGTCAAAGCATAAACTATCTCTTAATTCTGACATGTTTATCCATTCAGGAGACAGTATGAGAAAACAGTTGAGGATCACCTAGCCATCTATTACCTTGGGCTCTTCTGACCAAATTGGGGTTTTTGCTGTCTCATTTGTAAGTCAAGACAGAGTGATCCCAAGTGGACAGGGGGAAAAAATAGAAAACCCAAGCTCTTCAGCAGTGAATTCTGATATTCAGCATCACCATAGGTGGGGCCAGCATCCTTTTGGCACAGGGTCACAGAAGTCCAAGTGGAGTAAAAGAGGCATCATAATCTAAGCACAACAGTTGAGGCCAAGGTCACATCTGACTGACTGCTGAGAACCAACACAATGCAGTGCAAAATGTGGCTCCAAAATGGAAATGTGTGATTGCGTCCTTTCCACGTGAAAACTGCAAATGTGGGTATGCTTGTCCCATCTCTCTGCTTTTTAAAATCCCCTGTAACATCCCTGAAATCTGTTCTCATTTACCACAAAACCAAACAGCTACTGGAATTTCATGTCATCGTTGGCCTTTCCCATCTTGTTGGCAACTCCTCCGGCAATGGTGAGACCTACACCGAAATGTCTGAGAAAACTGGTATGGGAGGATACACGAAGGACAGGCTTCACCTTAGAAAGCATGTGGTGTAACCAAATTCTACATTCCAGTCTTCAGAAGGGAATGGAATGCATCACTTAGAAGTTCACTTACAGACTTGTGAGATCATCCTACTACTAAGGTCACCTAGTTCCAGTGAGTACCCGATGACCATTAGACTTTTCAATATTTGAAAGCTTTTTGTCATTCCACTACTCATTCAAAGTAAAAAGATTTGTCAGCCAGTTTAGCAAGTTCTGTTTGCAAAATAAATAGATAATTCCTTAACTTTGAAATCTACCCGAAGATAAATATAGGTGATTCTTGAACCTAAATGCAGAAAGCTTTGGATGGAATCACAATTAATTTTCTCCCTTGAAATACACAGTAGTCAGAAGCTGCTTTTTAATCATCACTCTTTCTGTATTTTGTATGAATACCAATGGGTTGTGCAATACTATTTTAAAAAACATTTAGAAGGAAAACTCATCACCGGTTGCACATTATTTTTTTTATAAATGTCATTCTACATTTATACAGGCAACTGCAGCAATCTATGCAAACCAGATTTGAATGGTTAGCAAAGCAGAGTATTTACAAACACCTTGGATACTTTAGCATTCACACTCTTTCTTCCTGCCACAGTGAATCTGAATTGGATACCACAGCTGCTGTCAGATCCAAACATGAGTGCATCCTTCAGCTGCCGCCCCCTACCAAGAACGCCAGGCAAAATCTGCCCATCTTTCATCCACATCTCCTACCCTGTTGCTCACAATTAGTTTTTTCAGTGGAAACAGAAAATCAAAGGAAACCAGAAGTACAGCTTCTTCCTCATTGCTGATGGGACATGGGAGCTGTCAGAAGCACAGACTGCACAAAATTCATCCGTAAAATGCTTCTACATCCCACCCAACTAATATTTGCATCACCCTCAGCTACCACCACTAGCATTTTAGCCTGTAATATGTAATCAACAGAACCTATAGGGAGTTACTACATTTCAATGATTAGAACAGTGGGGCCGGCAACGTGGCACACTAGGTTAATCCTCTGCCTGAGGCGCTGGCATCCTATATGGGCGTCTGCTCTAGTCCCGGCTGCTCCTCTTCCAGTCCAGCTCTCTGCTGTGGCCCAGGAAGGCAGTGGAGGATGGCTCCAGTGCTTGGGCCCTGCACCCGCATGGGAGACCAGGAGGAAGCACCTGGCTCCTGGCTTCATATTGGCATAGCTCCAGCTGTTGCGGCCGTTTGGGGAGTGAACCAACCGAGGGAAAACCTTTCTCTCTGTCTCTCTCTCTCACCATTTGTAATTCTACCTGTCAAGTAAATAAGTTAAAAAAAAAAAAAAAAAAAAGTATCTCACATTTATTTGAAACATTTTCCCCATTGGCCTATACCTAATTCTTCCCCACCCAATCCCCACCCCCCAAAGACCATGGTATCACATTATGACTCCACATTTATCTGTTAAGAACTAGAATATACAACAAAACTCTGTGTCCTGTGTTTCTTTCTACCAGGAAATCATAAAATTGTCCTTAGTAGTGAGAGACTAGCGTGTTACATTATGCACCTCCTGGACCAATTTTAATCTAAACCTGAGCATGTTCAAAGGGACTTTTAATAACTACCTTTTCAGAACAACTCATTATTATAGATATTTTAATATCTCCTGTTGCCCATTTTCCCACCAGTAACAGGTAGTAATAGAACCGCGTGCACCAAGGTAGGATTTAATGAAACCTATGTTCATCCAAATGCATCTCTCATGGCTAAATAGGTAATACTGAAACCCAAATATTTTTGTGTTTGGAGCAAATTCTCTGGAGAAGGGTACAGACAATGTGAGTAATGAGTGACAGTTTCTTAAAGGTTAATATCTTCTTTAATCTATTTCTATAACAGAAAGGGAAAACACTGTATTAAGCATTGGATATGCTTTGGGGATTACAGAAACAATTTCAGCTATTATGTATATGTTGGGCCATGAGGGAAACCAGGGATCCTATGCACACATTTTATTTTGTGGAAGACAGAAGTACCCTGAATATATTTTTTCTTTCTTATTAAAGAAATGCTATGGGCGTGCGTGAGTGTGTGTATATGCGTGTAAAAAAGAAGAGAAATAAAACTGCCCTTAATACTGGACCAGGGACTGTGATTGTCACGTCAGGTAATGAAACCATTAAATGCATGGTATTAAGAAGAGACAAGATGCAATTAGCCAAGAAATTACTCTGATCTCAGTGACATTTTCAAAAAATCATAATACAATATACATCGGAAGACGTGATTGACAGCCTAATCCAGTTTTGATGGAACGTAGTGCACATACTGTGAGGAAAGCAGTGCGTGTCCAGATAAAGCTCACAGCTGTGAATCTCTGATATGTCCTTACAGTCTTGTCAACCAGGAAATTCCTCAGGTTTAAAAGATGATGAAAGTATCGACCATTAATGACAGGATCATCTCCTGCCCTGAAATAAAATGTACTAATCCCTTTTGCTAGGTCTATGAATTCCTAATATAAATTATATAAACTCTAGTAATTCATCTCTGTTAGCACAGTTGTGTTTGGAAATTGTACAGCAGTCTTTGCCCTGTTTGAAATGCTAGATGAAAGCAAGACATGTTCGTTTAAGCTGCAGCATAAAGTAATTTAACACAGGGGACAGAATAACTTCTGGATAATGAGAACTATAGTTGTAAAAAAAAAAAAAGAAATGAAGTTTAAAAGTTCTAAGGTGGCTTGATGGATTTATGTTTCATCTTTACTAAAAGGCCAGAAATACAAATGTACAATTTTTAATCAAGTTTAGGTCCCTTAACTTAGAATGGTTAAATAAGTGACATCCAATTACAGTTTATGGCTAATAAACAATTATATGGAATTAACAATTAATAATCAAATGCCTTAGAAATTTCAGAAAAATGGCATTAATAATCAGTTAATGTGAGATGAGTTTTGCCAGGATCATAACTGTATGTGAATATGTTAATGAAACATTGCAGCATAAACCACAAACATATTCTGCATCAGAAACAATGTAGATTATGGAGATATCTACATATGAATACCTGGCAAAAGGATAAGTGAAGGATGCCTAATCTTTCAAAATCTACTATGATTCTTTGGTAGCAAAGCACCTAAGGCTAGTAATAGTATTCTTCTTTTTTTTTTTTTTTTTTTTTTTTTTTTTGACAGGCAGAGTGGACAGTGAGAAACAGAGAGAAAGGTCTTCCTTTGCTGTTGGTTCACCCTCCAATGGCTGCTGCGGCTGGCGCATCGCGCTGATCCGAAGGCAGGAGCCAGGTGCTTCTCCTGGTCTCCCATGCCGGTGCAGGGCCCAAGCACTTGGGCCATCCTCTACTGCACTCCCTGGCCATAGCAGAGAGCTGACCTGGAAGAGGGGCAACGGGGACAGAATCCAGCACCCTGACCGGGACTAGAACCTGGTGTGCCGGTGCCGCAGGCGGAAGATTAGCCTAGTAATAGTATTATTAATGTGTTTAGAATCTGCTGAATTTACTTTTTTTTATTTCCTGACATTTATCTTTTTTTTAAATTTGGACACTGAGCATAAGCTACACTTGATAGCTATCAGTTTAATTCAAAGAAATGTATAGACTCTCTAAACTTTGTATTCTAAAATGTAACTTGGAAAAAAGTAAATATATACTAAATTATAGTCACTTAAAAAAAAACTAGTTCTTATCTATGGGGAGAAAAATTAAATGATAAAAACACTACCATTACTCAAACATATTTTGATAACTTTGGAAATGCCTTCAGAATAATTGGCAGGTCACATAAATCCCTCCTATAATGATACCTGACTTTTAACAGCAACAAACACTTTCACTCTGTTTAGCTGCCTTATCACCTAGTATTCAAATGACTTTGTTATATTCTCTAAAACCAAAGCTATCTTCTGTTGGTGAAGATTTACTACTATGGATAATCTTCAAAAGAATCTGAACAACGCTATTACTCATAACAATCAAAACGTAGACAAAATCCTAATGTCTGTCAACTGGAACTGGTAAGTGTGTGAACAGAATGCAACTTATCCACACAATGGAATATTACTCAGCAGTAAAAAGGAACCAGCTACTGATGGTGGGTAAAGTCCAACTCAAAAAATACATCTTATATGATTCTACTTACATGGAATGCCCAGGCAAGGGGGAATCTTTAACAGCAGAAATTAAATTAGAGGTTGCCGAGGAAAAGTGGTGGAAAGAGGGACTGACTCCAAATGGTGCAGACGTTTCCTTTCGAGGTAATTGAAAGTTGGATGTGGTGACTGCTGAACAACTTGCAAATTTACAAACAAGCATTGAGCTGTATGTGTAAAATGTGGATATGCAAATTACTTATCAATAAAGTTGTTTTCAAGAGAAATAAAGACATTCAATATCATTTCTTTTTAAAAAGATAGCAAAAACAGTTTAGAACATAAAGGACAGATTAGTAAAAAAAAAAGGCTTTATATGAAGCTAACATCATTAAGGCTTCTTATGGTGACTGTGATGGAAATGGTATTAATTTGAAATAAAATCAAGTCTCAACCCAAGCAAAGAAACTAAACAATTTTCAAGTAAGTTTAGGATCATATCGCTTATTTGAAAAGGAAAACAAAAACTTTCATTTTTTACCAATAGCCTGTCCATCTTGCCATGAAACTGTAGCAGGAATCATTAACATACACACACATCCTTCCTTCTTTCATCCATGAAAATGTACTTCCATAAAACATACTCCTAACTTCAGAGCTAACGGTATTCCCTATTCTGAGAGTCCTATAGGAAACAGAACAAGGGAGAACCAGTCCTTTTATGTCTGCCTAGAAAGTTATAATCAAAACCATTGTCGTTAGATCAAAAGCTAACAATGTACTTAAATTCCCACTACTTGCAGGGATTAAAGATACCCCACAGGTATGATGAGTTATATCTGACTCGAGCCCCTCAAACTTCACAGGTTTCAACAAACTTTAAATTTGAGCCAACCCACATTTTAGGAGGCTATAAGAAAAGGGAAACAAGCTATATTACATTAGTTACTTGAAACCTTTAAATAACTTTTCAAAGGGTTGTAGAAAGATGTAATTAAAAGATCAGTTTATTTTGTTGCAAAAAATTCTTTAAATTCATACATAATTTTTCATTCGAGGCATCTTCCTGAACTTTATATGCTTGGATTTCAAAATTTTTTGCACCAAAGTAATCTTTTAATTCCATTTTCCATGTACTTTTTAAAGTTCCTAATGAGTACACAATACTGTCAAGTCATAAAATAGAACCAAATCAACTTTAAGTCATATATAGGGGGAGGGATAATGGATTGTGCTACATATGACTCACTTTTACAAAATTTTGCAGTTTCACTGGTCTACATGGCTCTACCTTCATTCAAGATGGCTAGAGCTATGGGTGTTAACATGCTCATGCTGGTCGAACTCATGAATGTTTAGAAGGTATTCATTCTAGAATCATTATTTATATTTGAATGTTTAATATTATTGGATCTTAAATCACATGGTAATTTCTTTATATTGCAAGATCCAGCACCCTTTGAGAGGCAGACAAAAAGGAGGGTGGGGGATGGGGAAAGGGAGCGCTTCCATCCACTGGTTCACTGTCCATATATCCATAACAGCCAAGAGTGGGTCAGGCCACAGCCAGAAGCCAGTATCAGTCCAGGTCTCCTGCATGGGCAGCAGGAACCCATCATTTGAGCCATCACTGTGGCCCCTCAAGGATCTTCAACAGCAGGAAGCTGAAGTCAGGAGGCAGAGTGAGGTAACAAACCTAACAGCGCCAATGAAAGACTTGGACATCTTAAGTGCTAAACTCCAAGATCTAGCATCTTTTAAAACCACCCTTGAGGGGCTGACACTGTGGCACAGCAGGTTAATGCCCTGGCCTAAGCCT
The DNA here is from genome assembly GCF_051225735.1 of Oryctolagus cuniculus. Taxonomy (NCBI): domain Eukaryota; kingdom Metazoa; phylum Chordata; class Mammalia; order Lagomorpha; family Leporidae; genus Oryctolagus; species Oryctolagus cuniculus. The sequence goes on from NC_142878.1 coordinate 61,021,355, forward strand.
CTGGCATCCCATATGGCCACCAGTTCGAGACCCGACTGCTCTACTTCCAACCCAGCTCTCTGCTATGGCCTGGGAAGGCAGTGGAGGATGGCCCAAGTCCTTGGGCCCCTGCACCTGCATGGGAGACCCTGAGGAAGCTCCTGGCTCCTGGCTTCGGATTGGCAGTTCTGGCCGTTGCAGCCATCTGGGGAGTGAACCAGCAGATGGAAGACCTCTCTCTCTGTCTCTACCTCTCTCTGTAACTCTGTCTTTCAAATAAATAAAATAAATCTTTAAAAAAAAAAAAAAACCCTGAATTGTGTTTACAATTCTTGAGGCAATTTTTGTTGTAGTTTGAAATAACACCTTTTATTAAAACAAACCATAAATATCTTCAAGTTGTTAACAAGTTTAAATAGCAAAGAAAAAGAAGAAACATTTCCTATCCAGAGTAAAGAAAAAAAATGTAGCCACAAAATAAAATAAAGTAAAATTAATGTTAAACTCCTGGTAACCAACCCCATAATTTTACTTCACTTGCTTATTTACAAACATTGATCATACAGCAGAGACTCTGAAAATGGATTAAAATGCTTTTCTTTCACCTTCACTTTGGAGTAAAGTTTCTAGGCACCTTGGTAAGGAGAAAAAGTATATGTAATTTTCCAAAATTTTCTTATATGGCATCTTTTCAGTTTAGAAAATCAATTGTACTTTATGTATAACTAAGAATGATTGTGTCTTTATTTAACATAACTCAAGATCATCTACCTAAATTGTTTCCAATTGCCTTATATTATCCAGACTTTAATCTATAAGAGCACCAATCACTGGAATTTAGATTATTTTTCCCTCAAAATATAATCTGTTGGGTATTTTGTGTTATTTAGAGAAATACAGTATAACTTTAAAAAATGATGCCAATTTTAAATGGGTCAAAAAATAAACAAATATGCCTAAAATTATATGTTAAGATGCATAAAGATAGCACTTGCCTTTGAGAATTTTTTCTGGGGTTTTACCAATTTGTCATTTACATTCCACTTCTGGGCAATCAGCTACAATTTTGGCATTGTGTTCTAAGGCAGAAAACTCTATACTGAAAAGGGAAACAACTCACTGCTGACCACTCAGAGTCTGAGGTTATATAAAGAAAAAAGAATAAATGTTTCAGGACCATTAACATCTCTAATTTTAAATCTGAGTGCCTTTCTGCCGTGTAGCGATCATGAAATGTCTGTTTAAAACACAGTACTCAACAAAAAACATTACATGCTTACTTGTACTGCCATTACACTTTAATGATTAACTTGACATTTCCCTTTTAGTGTAAAAATTCATTTATGAAAGATACTTCCACAAGCAAAGACCAACTCTGTCTCACTGTGCCACAGGCAGACCAGGACTGCAAGAAGAAATGAATAAAATATGGAAAAATATTTTGAAATATGTTTTAATTTCTAGAATATGGTCAGAATTCATAGAAGATTTATCTTTTTTCTGCATGTATCAGAAACAAAGGCATATACAATAATCTTTAAGGTTATAAGCAAACAAATATACCACTGGTGTTTCATTCTAAAGAGTTATAGCACACAAATGCCATTCCTGGGACCTAGTTTAATATTTAAAGGAGAAAATAATCCAACATATAACTGAATTGATATTTGAATGGAGGGGAGGAAAAAAACAAAGGAAAGGCAAGAAAGAGGGAGGAAGGGAGGGAGAAGACAGGGAGGAAGGAAGGGACTCTTCAGCAACCAATACACTTCATCACTATTTTGATGACCAAAAGTATACAATACCTATTTCCTAAATTATTTATATAGAGATAAATCTTCCTACGTTAATGCTTTAAAAAAAAAAAACTTGTATCAACTCTAAAAGCATCATGCAATTAATATAAGTCAAAGGAACCGAAAATTAATTTAAGTGCTACTTATCATGTAATTAAGGGAGAGTAGTGGGAACTCTCACATAAAGAGAATTGCTTCTGAATTTCTGAGCAAGCCGATTTTTGTTTTCCACTTAAAGCAAATGTTAAATTTTTTTTCTGTCAAAATCCTAAATAGCTTTTTGACAGGTTTGTTATGGTTAATTAATTACTTTCATTTGCACTAAGTTGTATACTTGAAGATGAATAGTGCATGGTAACAAGGCCAGCCTCTGAGAGGCAGACCTTTGGCGGTCCATGCAGTCTGCTGCCTCATTACAGAACTAGCTATCTGCAGGAAGCCTGACTTTGAAAGGTACAGCACATCCCATAACACCCTCCCCTAACTGAGATGATTGTAGCTTCTTCCGAAAAGTGATGATTAGGAGAGAGAAAAGCAAAACGCAATGCTGTATGAATATTTCATGTAAATGAAAGCAGGCACTTAGCAACGTGCATCTTGATTGATGCTGGAGTGCCTCAGACGTCTTGACATTGAAGGGTTCCGACTCCCCTTCACTCCGTGCCTGCTTCGAGAGCTGCAGTTAACACTGGAATACGACCACATTTAGCTGAAGGGCTCTTCATTACCAGCTGATAGTCAATAAGACCGCGGGCCTCGGGTTAGCAGAAGTGAATTCTAGATAAGAGGGACTTCCGAGGGAACCCTAAATGAGATGTGAGCGTTCCATTTCATTTTGGTTTTTACGTTTCCTTTCACTGAAGCATAATTGTTTACTTCATGTTTAACTCCTTCAAGAGACAGAGGAGGGACTCGGATTGTTCTGCTGAACGAAGCCCAATAAAAAAAACTGGAACAGAGTCAAGATGGACACACAAGATCTCCACGTCCTTTTATGAAAAAAATAACAGCGGTAAATAAGGAGAGAGCCTTTGTCCTAGAAGGTTTAAAAAAACTTAGAGATAAGGAGCCTTTTTCTCAATTTGTGCAATAATCCATCAGTCCCCTGCCTTCTCTCCATATACCCACGTTTTCCACTTAAGAAATTCAAACGACAGAATAATTTCCAAAGGCAAATCCAGGCTGGTTGAGTGCCAAGCTTCAGAAAGGCAGTTCTGTGGCCCAGATGAGGACAGCAGTGACAGTTTCGCCGACATCACAACCCACTCCTCCCACAGAGACATGGGTCGCTTTTCCTGCAGAAAATGCTCGGGGAACCACCATTTGCACGAGTCAGGATGTCGGCCTCTACTGGCTCTTCACAGTCATCTATCATTCAAGGGTACAAAACGTCTCCACGAGCTATGAGCACCAGAGAGCTTCCTGTCTGTGGCTCACCCAGAGGAAAGTTCTGGCCATATCCCCACAAACCAGATGTTCCCACTGTCAGAAGCCGCTTCTCTTCTGGGAGAGCCAACTAATGAGGAAAAGCAAAGGAAGGAAGAAAGTCGAGAAGTGGCTTAGAAGGCTCACTTAGAAACTTCCCCTCGTATTTACGAATTCTGCAAACGGCCAGGCCCCACACGACCCAACGCAGTGTTTGCTCCCTTCCCAAAGCCCCTTCTCTTCTGACTCCCGCTCAGAGACTCTCCGAGCTTCTTTCAAGGCAAAGTTAATATTTCACATGGGAATAAAATAAAACTGAGGTGGACAAAAACATATACATATGGAATGGAGGACTTGTCAAACTTTGTTTTAAATCTTTGTCAAACAAATTGTTAAGAATTAAGTACACTTTAAAAAAAAAAAGAAGACAGGACTTGATATGCTTTTGAGTCTGCTCAGATCTGCATCAATAAATCACGTAATTATAAAACACTCTTCAAAATCACTCAGTCCAGGCTCCTGATCAAATTAATCAAAGAAAGCAACTTGCCCAAAATCACACACTTCAGAAATAACAAAAGCAATAGGCCTCATGATTCTCAATATTCAATATTAATTTAAAAACTATCACAAACTTGTACATACTAATAGGGTAGCATGTGATGTTATGATCCATGTATACAAAGTGTAATGTTCAAATCAGGGTACACATATCTAATTCTTCAAACATGTATTAATTTTTAATTGATTTCATGTCTCCTACACCTAGCAGTATACTGGACTCTTCTTAATGTTTTTGCTCAAAGCATGAATCTATAGGTAGCTATTCCCTTCAACAATAACAATGTCATGGAATCTGCCCAAGATTGCAAAGCACTTTCACATTAATTATCCAATTCAGCCCATCCGAAAGTCTTGGAAAGCAAGCATTTCCTATACTTTAGAGAGGAAGGAATCCAGTCTTTCCTTAAATGTAAATTAAACAGACTGAGCCTTGCCTTAGTTATTAGGAATGATAGGGCAGAGTCGCATAGTCACATTATCTGGCTCCAAGGTCATGGTTCATTATCCCCCATCCATTATTTAATAAATATTTATTAGATACCTACTATGTGCCAGCTTCTGACTCAATCCCAAGGCCACATATTACCATGTAAAGACCTGTCAATGTTTTTCCTACAATGGAATACAATCTTCCCACATTCATCCCATCAAGTTTTGCCTGTTAGCTGGCTGGAGATACTGTTTAGGAGCTGACCTTACGCTTGCTTCATTTTTATCTCCTATTCCACCTCTCCCTTTCACAGATGCCCCATATGCCAGGCTTATGGCTTCCAAGTGAGTTCTTTATGTAAAACTCTAGATACAAAGATGCATTGACTTTTCAAATGGCATTAGTATTAGAAGGCAGAACAAAGAAAGCCTGCAGTCCTGTGGGCTTTTAGTGAGTTACAAAGCCTGACAGGAACACGTGCAGCACTCAGGGCCATGGCAAGCAGTCGTGAAAACACTGCACATGCAGCATTTGGGAAATGACAAGCTGTGGATCCCGGATGCTACTGTTATCATTATTAAAATTAAACAGATATTTAATCTAATATTCCATGGACAGGCAGGGAGTGTAAACTGAGGCTATGTCATACTGCACTCACCCTAATAGTTTAATTAACTTTCCATACACCCGATGACGACAGCTCTGGTGTACGTGGAGGCCGTGCTCTGCTTGTGCGAGTGTGGTCCCTGGGAGCCAGAGGAGAGCAGCAGCCCTTGATGCCACTGTTAGATATTTATGAAATAGATGCTCTGAATTTTATCGTAGTGGTATAGATCAATTTTCAGGACAGAGTCCTTAACAGTGTATTCGGAGGCTAGGTACAAAACCAATTTTATCTGCTTCAGTGATGTGTGAACTGTATGAGAAAAGACATCTCCCAACTCTGATAGCTTATCTTCCCTGGTGACCATTTATGCATGCTCTTGTAAATATACATATTTTACAAGGGAAGGGAGGGGGAGAGAATGCTCTTTAAACTCTCCTTTGAGATGACCTTGAAGTAGGAGCATTTGAATCTTCCAGGAAATTAGCAGCCAAGTGTATTTCGATAATGACGGGTGGGTGGGAAGTGCCAGTCAGAGAACGGGCTATCTCCCGGGTAGCGGGCTCTTGACCAGCAGGTCTCTCCCACTAACGCAGTTTCTTCCAGGAGGCAGAGACAAACAGAGCTGCTGGGTTCTGCAGGCCAAGCCCTTCAGGTACAGAGGCTATTATTACAAAGGTAGTAAGAACAAAAATGCTGTTGATTTGCTGTTTTCTCAGGCGTGTGAGTCTAATGAACATGAGGAGAGAAATGACAACAACCTTTCAAGCCAATGTGCAGGTCTTCTGCTGCTCTTACACACCAACAGCATAGCAGCATAACAGCAGCAGTGAGTCACCCTTGCTTCACATTGCTTCTACCAAGACTATGGAGTCCATATGTAAGCCAGACTGAGTGAAATGTGTTTTCCCTTCTTTTCTGCTTCCAAGCTGGTTGGGTGCAGAGTGCCACTTTAAATCCCACTCACTTTCTCTTCACAGCTATTTTCATGATATACGTGGGAGGAGTGACTTCACTCATTCACCAACACTTGAGCCCAAATATGAGCAAACAGATCCCATGTGCATTGCCACGTACCTTCAAATAAGAACCTCTTTGCTGTGTGGACCAGAAGGGGGTGAATTTTTGTAGGGATAGATCAATATTTTAGACCTCAGGGGCCTTATGGTGCCTGTGGTAACTACTCCACACTGCTGGCATAGTATCTAAGTAGCCACAAAAGACACACAAATGAATGAATGTGGCTGTGTTTCAAGAAAACTACTTGTGAACACTGAAATTTGAATTTCATGTAATTTCCCTATTTCACAAAATGTGATTATTGGGGGTGGGGGAGGGAGGCAGTGCCAACCAGTTAAAAATGGTTGAAAACCATTCTTAGTTTGTGGGCCATCCAAAATACACAGTGAGTGGAACTGGGCCCATGGACTGTAATTTTCCTGCTCAGAGAAAGCATGCATTCTCAGAATCACACATGCTACCTACCTTCGCCTATTAAAGATGATTTATACAGGCATTTTTTTCCCTAAAGCTTGTGTACCATTTTGCAATTATAACCTAATTTAACTTCATAATACCCTAAGAGGCAAGCAGTAAGTACAAAGCATCTACCCTGGTTGATGGTGAATCCCATCTGTGTGAGACACCAGGCACCGTAAGTGACATGGCCAAAAAGAAAATGAGGACTTCTGCTGGATACAGTGAATCCACTAAGATTTATTATCTCATACAGTCCTGGGTAGGTACTGCACTCATAATCATTGGGCAGTATAACCCAATCTTTGTGTGCCTTAACAATCACATCCACCTTCCTCCTCAGTCAAAACAAAGTATTCCAATAGGAATGTTATGTGCATGAGAGGTGATGGATATGCCAATTATGCTGCTGTGATCATTACATATTGAATACATCTACTGAAATGCCACACTACATCCCAAAAGTATATACCACTAAAAATAAATATAGGAAGTAAATGTAACATTATTTTCTCCATCTGAAGATGGTGGAGTCCACCATAATCAATGTAGTTGTGTGGGAGATTGGGGAGAGGCACACTGGGAGAGGTAGCTGCTGTGGCTCTTACATCCTGCAGCAAAAGCAATACTGTGTTATGGTATCAGAGACACTTGGCTTTGAATCTTGGTACCTTTGGGCCCATTACCTTGGTAAGCTCTGATGCCCTAGAAATAGAAAACAGTGTGTAATTCATAAGATTTGTGCATGTGAGTGTGTGTGTGAGTGTGTGTGTGTGTGTGTGTGAAATTAAGCACTCCTAAAGCCTGGCTCTTGCCAGCTGCTCAGAATGTCTCTATACTCATATCCTTTTCCAAGGCATCCTCAAAATACAAAGGAAAGGCAATTGTCAGTTGATGACTTGGCATCTTTGCTTACTTTTTTCTGATGTAGCTCATCTACAACCCTATACTGCTCTAAGTTTAAGAAGACATTTCTTCCTATTTATTCTCATACAGCCCATAAAAGAAATCCTGGTTTAATGAGACTTCATTTCTTTTTTTAAATGCCCAGGATTTTTAAAACATGGAGAAGAGGCCCTTGCTCATACCCCAGCAGCCTAGCTGGGAGATATTATCCTGCCTGGAAAATGGTTCTACATAGAAAATTATAGAAGTGAGGAGATTGACTGAGGGAAAACGTCAGCAAACAAGTGATGAGAACTGCAAACGGCATAGAGACTCCAAAAATCAGTGGACAGAGAGAAACAAAGCATGCCATTCACCACTGCCACTGCCTGCGGCCACTGACAACCAGTCCTATCCTGACTTCCCAGCTGGGGGATGTTGCCTTATTGGGAAAAGCACTCTATATATAAAATATTAGAACCAGGAGACTGACTCAGGGAAACAACTCAGTAAGGAAGTGGTGAGATCTGCAAACAACACAGAGACTCTGAAGCCCAGTAGAGTGAGAGGAACAAAACACACTACCTACTGCACTGGTGTTGCCCACGGCTCCCTGCCCAGGGATGTCATCTTGTTGGGACAGGTTGAAGAAAGCATCACAACTCCTGCCACTGCTGCAAATGGGCAGCCCTAACTATGGGAGAATTCCACAGTACTCACTGACATTAATCAAGTCTAGAGGGTCAGCTGGGGTCTGAACAATGACTTTGCTCCAAAGAAGGAATCCACACGGTCTCGCTCTGCCCCCAAAGTGCCAGATCCAAATTGCTGCTGAGAAGCCGCCAAACGCCACCTGTCTTATGGGAGAGCATGCAGCCTTGTGCCACCCAGAGATAACAAGGGCACTTTCCTGGGCAGGGAGCAGGCCCCTGCGATCCTGCAGCTGTGGGCTGCACAAGCCCTAGAGCTACACTTGCTTGCTCCATGACAGCTAGCAGTAGCCCATGCACAATGTCAGAGGGCAAGACCCAAGAAAGTCCCCTCGGTAGCTCTTACCATGGGGTGCTGAGAGGTCAGAGCACAAGCCCCAGCATCACCCTTGCACACCCTGTGGGAACTGGGGGCAGTCCCCTCTGTGCCCTGCAACTCCAAGACTGTTGTTACTGGTTCTATAATCCCTCAAGTAACCCACACTCACCTGTGAGACGTAGAGGGCCATACATTCATTCCTTGGCTTAGGAATGTAATGGCCCATCCACAACCCCCAGAATAACTGGCATCGCTCTAGGAGTCCTGGATAAGGACTCCACTGTATCCTGCAACCCTAGAACTGTTACTATTAGTAGTGCTATATTCCTCAGTCATTGGAACATATCCTGCAGGATACAGGAGAAAGCCTACCTGCATTCCAGTGCTCCAGACCCACACCTGCCAGTGGACAATCCTCTGCATAACCTGTATTCACCTTGTGGGACTGGCACAAGGCATCCCCTTAACATTTCCCAATGCTTAGACTTGGGATCTTGATGCTGTAAGTCCCAACATGCACACACAGTGTGACCTTGGAAAGGTCCCACACACATCATATTCTGAAGGTCATAGGTATTGGTACCACAAGCCCAGCATCTCTCAGGATTTCCTGGTGGAACAAATCGTCCTAATGACAGGGAGAAAAACATCAAGTCACACATAAAGCAAAACCAATTAGACTAACATCAAACTTCTCAGCAAGTACCGTACAAGGCCAGGTCTTCAACGAAAAAAACTTCCAAACGATAATATTACATCCAAAAAAGTCATGCTTCAGAAATGAAGGAAAAATAAAGTATTTCCAAGACAAAAATTGAGATAATTCATTTCTACCAGACCAGCCTTATAAGAAATCCTAGAAGGAGTCCTACATTAAAAGTCATAAAAATCAGGGCTGGTGCTGTAGCTGGGAAAGCAGTAGAAGATGACCCAAGTCCTTGGGCCCCTGCACCCACGTGGGAAACCTGGAAGAAGCTCCTGGCTCCCAGCTTCGGATCAGCGCAGCTTCAGCTGTTGCAGCCATCTGGGGAGTGAACCAGCGAATGGAAAACCACTCTTTGCCTCTGCCTCTGCCTCTCTAAAACTCTGTCTTTCAAATAAATAAATATTTTTTTAAAAAGTCATGAAACACATGATAACATCAAATTCATTAAGAAGCATATTCAATCAATAATCAATCAACAAATATGATAGAAGTTAGTTCTTGTCTATCAATATTAACTTCGACACTGTGGTGCACTGGATTAAACCACTGCCTGCGATACCAGCATCCCATCAGAGCTCTGGATCAAGTCCCAGCTGCTTCATTTCTAAATCAGCTCTCTGCTAATCTGCGTGGGAAAGCAGCAGAAGATGGCCCAAGTGCTTGGACTCCTGCCACCCACAATGGAGACCTCATTGGAGTTCCAGGCTCCAGGCTTTAGCCTGGCCCAGCTCCAGCCATTGTGGCCATTTGAGGAGTGAACCAGTGAATGGAGAATCAAGTGCTCTCTCTCACATGCACTCTCTCTCTCTCCCTCTCATTCTCTCTCTGTCCCTTCCTCCTTCCCTTTTACTGTAACTCTGCCTTTCAAATAAATAAATCTTTTAAAAATATTGATTTTGAATATCAGTGGATTAAATTCCCTAGTAAAAAAATACGAGTGGCTGGATAAATTAAAAAAAAAAAAAACAATCATATGCTGCCTACGAGAAACTCATTCACTTTACAGGTAAAGACACACATAGACTGAAAATAGAAGGCTAGAAAAAGATATACTAGGCAAGCAGAAACCAAAAACAATGGAAATATCTATACTCATATTGAATAAAACATACTTTAAATAAAAAACTGTAAAGATACAAAGAATTGATTCATCAAGAAGATATATCAAAAATATATGTACATACATACAAGATCACCCAGATATACAGCAAAGATTATTAGACCTAAAAGGAGAGATGGACTTCAATTCAATTCAATTGAGGTGTGGGACCTCAATATCCCACTGTCACCAATGGACGGATCATCCAGTTGAATCAGACTGTTGCACAAATGGACCTAACAGACATTTTCAGAACATTTCACTAAACAATTACAGAATACATGTACTTCTCACAAGTACATGGAGCTTTTTCTGGGATAGACTTTATCTTAGGCCACAAATCAAGTCTCAATAATTTTTTATTTTATTTTATTTTTTTGACAGGCAGAGTGGACAGTGAGAGAGAGAGACAGAGAGAAAGGTCTTCCTTTGCCATTGGTTCACCCTCCAATGGCCGCCGAGGCCGGTGCACTGCGGCCGGCGCACCGCGCTGATCCGATGGCAGGAGCCAGGTACTTATCCTGGTCACCCATGGGGTACAGGGCCCAAGCACTTGGGCCATCCTCCACTGCATTCCCTGGCCACAGCAGAGGGCTGGCCTGGAAGAGGGGCAACCGGGACAGAATCCGGCGCCCTGATCAGGACTAGAACCCAGTGTGCCGGCGCCACAAGGCAGAGGATTAGCCTAGTGAGCCGTGGCGCCAGCCAAGTCTCAATAATTTTAAAAAGACTGAAATTATACCACTTATACTCTTAGACCACAAAGGAATAAAACTAGAAATCAACAACAAATAAAACTCAGAAATTTACAAATACATGGAAATTAAACAGCATGCTATTGAATGACCAATGGATCATTGAAGAAATTAAAAAGGAAATTTAAAAAATTTCTTGACACAAGTGAAAATGAAAACAACATATCAAACCAGTGAGCATACAGCAAAAGCAGTATTAAGAGGGAAGCTTATAGTGATAAGTACTTACATTTTTAAAAATTCGAAGATTGGGGTTGGTGCTGTGGCATAGTGGGTAAAGACATAGCCTGCAATGCCAGCATCCCATATGGGCGCAGGTTCTAAACCCGGCTGCTCCACTTATGATACAGCTCTCTACTATGACCTGGGAAAGCAGTAGAGGATGGCTCAAACCTGTGTGGTAGACCTGGAGGAAGCTCCTGGTTCCTGACTTCAGATTGGTGCAGCTCTGGCCATTGCAGTCATTTGGGGAGTGAACCGCAGATAGAAGTGTGTGTGCTCTCTCTCTCTCTCTCTCGTTCTTTTTCTCTGCCTCTCTGAAACTCTGCCTTTCAAATAAACAAATAAATCTTTAAAAAATGAAGATCTAAAAATAAAAAATCTAATGATAGATCAATATAGAAAAACAAGAAAAAATCAAACTCTAAATTATCAAGAGGTGAGAAATAATAAGAATCAAGAGCAGAGATAAATGAAATGGAACAAAAAAATCAACAAAGTGAAAAGCTGGTTTTTAGAGAACATGAACAAAATAGACAACTTTAGCCAGGCTAACAAAGAAAAACAAAGAGAAAAATTTCAAATAAATAAAATTAGAGACAAAAAAGGAGATATTATAACCAATACCACAGAAATACAAAGGATCATAAGAAGCTTCTAGAACAGGGGCCGGCGCTGTGGCATAGTGGGTAAAGCCGCTGCCTGAAGTGCTGGCACCCGACATGAGCACCAGTTCAAGTCCAGGCTGCTCCTCTTCTTATCCAGCTCTCTGCTATGGCCTGGGAAAGCAGTAGACGATGGCCCAGGTCCTTGGGCCCCTGTACCCCTGTGGAAGACCCAGAAGAAGTTCCTGGCTCCTGGCTTCGATGGGCGCAGCTCCAGCCATTGCGGTCAACTGGGGAGTGAACCAGCAGATGGAAGGCATCTCTCTTTATCTCTGTTTCACCTTCTCTCTGTGTGTAAATATGACTTTCAAATAAATAAATCTTTAAAAAGAAAATACTAGAACACTGATATGCTAACAATTTAGAAAACTCCAAAGAAAAGGATAAATTCCTGATGCATATAAATTATCAAGATTAAATCAATAAGATATAGAAAATCTTTACAGATCAATAACAAGAAATTAGATTAAAGCAGTAATTAAAATTCTTGCATCAAAAAAAGTACAGGACCTGAGGACTCTTCAACTGAATTCTATAAAATACTTAAAGAGAAACTAAATATTTTTGTAAGAGTAATTTTCAAACTCTTACAAAATACTGAAAAGGATGGAATTCTGTCAAACTGTTTTTACCAGGCCAGTATCACTCTGACACCAAAACCAAAGACACAACATAAAAAGAAAACTACACACCAATATCCTTGATGAACATACACGTAAAAATTCACAACAAAATATTAGCAAGTCAAATCCAACACTACATCAAAACTATCACCCATCATGATCAAACAAGATTTATCCCCTCGATGCAAGGGTGGTTCAACATTACAAAGGCAATAAACATCATAAATCTAATCAACAGAATGAAGAATAAAAATCATATGATCATCTCAATAGAAGTAGAGAAAGCATCTGATAAGATTCAACATCCCTTCCTAACAACAACAAAAAACCCTCAACAAATTAGTAATAGAAGGAACAAACCTCACGATCATACAGAACAGAGAAAAGCTAAAAACATTTCACCCTCACATCTGGAACAAGACAAGGAAGTCCATTTTACCATTCTTACTCAGTGAAGTACTGAAAGTATTAGCAAGAGCATTTAGGGAGGAGAAAAGAAATAAAAGGCATTGAAATTGCAAAGCAGAAAGTCAAAATAGCCATGTTTGTAAATGGCATAATGTTATATATGGAAAACCCTAAATACTCCACCAAAAAACTGTTAAACTGATAAGCCAATTTAGTAAAGTTGCAGGATATAAAAGCAAAATATAAAAACAGTAGCATCTATATACACCAGTGATGATGTATCTCACTGAAAGAGAAATCAGAAGAGTCCCAATCATAATAGTTACCAACAAAATCAAATATTTAAGAATAAATCTAACAAAAGAAGATGTCACAATGAAAACTATAAAACATCGATGAAATAAATCATCAAGGGCAAAAAAGAAATCTGCAGTTAATTCAATCTCAGTCAAAATATCAATGACATTCCTCACAGAATTATAAAAAGACATTTTAAAATTTATATGGTTGTTCTGGGGGGGTCTTTTTTCCCTCCTCAGAATCACTGTGGAATCTTAAATCAATTTGGAGGTATCACAACTCCTGATTTTAAAGCATAATACAAAGCACTCCACTGGCACAAAAACCAGCACATAGATCAATGGAATAGAATAGAGAGCCCAGAAATAAGTCCATGTACATATAACTAACTGACTTTTGACAAAGGTGCCAAGAACATACACTGGAGAAAGGATAGCATTTTCAATAAAGGATGCTGGTAAAACTGGATTTATATGTAGAAGAATCAAAATAGATCCTTACTTCTCACCACATAGAAAACTCAACTCAAGACAGAGCAAATACCTAAATGTAAGACCTGTAACTATGAAATTGTTATAAGAAAACATACGTGAAACATTTCAAGACATTGATGTAGGTGATGACTTCTTGGTTAAGTTCCCAAAAGCATAAGCAACAAAAGCAAAACTAGATAAATGTGATTATATCAAACTCAAGAGCTTCTGCACAGAAAGCAAATCAATGGATAGAGTGAAGAGACATCTGACAGAGTGGGAGCAAACAGTTGCAAGTTACTTATGTAACAAAAGGTTAATATCCAGAATTTATCAGGCACTAAAGAAACTCAAAAAACAAAAAAGCAATCTAGTTAGGAAATGGGCAAAGGACTGCAATAGAAGTTCTCTAAAGAAAAATACAAATGGCCAACGAATAAATGAAAAAAACGCTCAGTATCACTAGCCATCAGGGAAATGTAAATCAAAACCACAATGAGATATCACCTTACCCCTGTCAGAATGGTTCTTATCAAAAAGAGAGTAACAAACACTGGCAAGGATGTGCAGAAAGAATGCTTGTACACTCTTGGTGGGAATATAAATTAGTGCAGCCACTGTGGCAAACAGTATGAAGATTTCTTTAAAAACGAGAAATAGAACTACTACATGATCCAGGAATCCCACCATGGGATATATTCCAAAAAGATATGAACTCACTAGATTGAAGAGATACCTGCCCCATCATGTTTATGGCCGCACTGTTCACAGTAACCAAAATGCAGAATCAACCAAGGTGTCCATTATCAGATGAATGAATAAAGAAAATGTGGTATATAAAAAGATAATAAGACACAGAAAAAGTACAATTTATATATATATATATATAAACTGAATATATATATTTGCTACTACATATATACTGAATAAAATACTATTCAGCTATTAAAAAAAGAATGAAATCCTCTCATTTGCAGCTAAATGGATGGAGCTGGAGGACATAATGCTGAATGAAATAAGCCAAGATACAGAAAGACAAGTATTGCATGTTCTCCTTTATGTGTGGGAGTTAAAATTGGTAATACAAAACCCTCAATCTGAATACAGAATGTTGATTATTAGAGGCTTTTAAGGGTGGGTGGGATAAAAAGAGTTTAGATAAAACAAAACAGGTGAAGCTAGGTGTAGTTCTTTAATTGTTATAAATATACTAACATGAAATGTTAACAGGGGAAATAAGGTGAGGGTTACATGGGAACTATTACTATCTCATAGTTTTTATTTTGTGAATTTAAAACTGTGCTGCAACAACACACTGAATAAAAGGAGAAGAGTTTCCAAATGCAACTTATTCTCCATTTCATGTGTTCTACTTGGTAGTGTTAATTCCGGCATACATCACCAGTTCACAAGAGAAGATAATTACAAATTCTATAGAATTCTATGCAGCTACATAGAAAACCAGTGAATTATGATTCCTGAACTTACTTACTTATATACTTACTTACTGGAACAATGGGGGGGAAATGGAATGGTAAGAATGGAAAGGATCTCTCCCTCTGGTGGGAACCGAGTCTGGAAACGTTCTTTCCATTTGGCTATACCCTGAATGTTTTGGTCCTACCCATCCCAAATTCATTTGTAGAAATCCTAATCCACAATGTGAGAGTATGAGTGATCAGTCCATAAAGGTGAGACCCTTCTGAATGGGATCAGCACCCTTATAGAAGAGTCCCAAGAGATACTTCATAGCTTCCATACAAGGACACACTAGCAGGAGCTCTCCATGGTCCAGGAAGTGGACCTTGACCTGGCACTGGACGCTCACCAGCTTGCAGTCACAAGTCTATGGCAGTCTACCACAGCAGCTTCAATGGATGACAGCCCATTCTTTGCTTCATTCTATTTTGCTTTTCTCCTCGAACATGGCACACACACCCTGGAAATGTGAAAGCAGCAAACCACAGCCTTCCCCCCACTACCTCCCAGTCCAATGGTAGAGACAGACACACAGCACCCTAAATAAGGCTGTGTACGAGGGGTGTACAACACTGTCAGCCTACAGGAGTGTGGAAGAATCATCATGGAAATAAACTTTGATCTCAGCCCTCAGAAAGTTGAAGAGGAGTTTGCAGAGGGATAGAGAGCATCCCACCTAGATCAGAGAAAATCAAGTAAAGGACATCTCCCCAGTGACAGGTCCCCCAAACCTGCTAGGCTGAGGTGGGCATGCTCACCTGTGTGCCACCACTCTACCTTGTTAAGTCCTGTGTTTGGGAATTAACTACACAGCATTGCTGTTTGTGTCCTTACTGAAGTGCAGAAGAGACTTCCCAAAGGCAAAATGTATCCATCTACTGAAAAGTGAATAATCAAGGTGCTTAGAGGTCAAACAAAAAAAAGAGACAATATATTTTA
Source organism: Oryctolagus cuniculus (assembly GCF_051225735.1). Taxonomy (NCBI): domain Eukaryota; kingdom Metazoa; phylum Chordata; class Mammalia; order Lagomorpha; family Leporidae; genus Oryctolagus; species Oryctolagus cuniculus. The sequence goes on from NC_142878.1 coordinate 61,037,209, forward strand.
ATCTCAAAAATCCTTTCAAAACATCTGAATGGAGAAAGGCAATTTTTTTAACCTATAAACTTCATTTATAAATACTTTCAAGCTCTGTCATATAAAATTTGTTACAAAATGGGAATTCAACAATTGTTATATGGCTAAATGAAACAGTGAAAAACATTACACAAAAAAAATGAAAAGAAAGAAGAAATCAGGCCTTTTCAAATACAATGTTATATCAAATAAAGAAAACTCTAAGAACTGATACGTTAAGAGGAAATCAGAAATCCCATCCTCCCAGGCCCTCAGCTTCAGTTACCAGGAAACCCCAGCAAAACCTCTGCCATAGGCAGGAACTAGTGCTGCTGGCCCCAAGCTGATAGGAGTTGTATTCAGGCTAAGTGCCTCAAGCTTCTGCTCTCTTGTGCCCCATGCTGGTTTACAAGGCCCTGGAGAAGAGGGTTCCACTCAGTGCTCTAAGAATTCAGAGCCATGGCTCACTTAGCTAAAACCTGGATTGTCTGCGGAGACTTTCCAAAGGTCACACCATGTCTATGGAAACCCAGGCTACACACACTCCATGGTCCTAGGCCTCCCTGTAGTGCCCAGCTAGAACAGCAGTGACAGCAGCCTGCCATCTTCCCAGCTTCTTCTCCTGGAGGCTTCCTTTATTCTTAGACCCATTCTTGTACCCAAGCCCTGTCCAAATAAGCCAGCCAGGGCTGAGCCAGTATTTGCCACACCCCTCACGACTTTGACATCTGGGTGGCTGACTCCTCGCTGGACTTTGAACACTCTGCCACAAATTGGGACCCAAGGCCATTCTTCACATCCTCCATTGCAGTTCAGAGTTTTCCCGGCTCCACCAGCTTAGCCCAGAGATCTGGTTGTCACTGAAGCTCACCCACTACACAACGTTTATGTATGTGTTGCTTTCCACTAAAGGTCTGTTAAAAACACCAAGTAGCTGAATATGTTTTTCTAAAACGATGAAGGGAATATTTTTATCAATGCAAGTGTGTCCTAAGACTTGGTAAATTAGAACATTGTAAGTGTTGCTTCATGATATAATCAAAATGCAGTTTTCAGAATCTAGTAAATTATTCACTTCACAGTCTTTGCTCTTGCACCCTACACAGCTTAGGGACAGATCGTGATATGTAGATGATAGATAGGTAGATAGATACATAGACAGGCAGGCAGGCAGGCACACTGACAAAAGGAAAATCACTTCTATTCCCAATCATGGCTTTAAAACAGATTGTCTTATAAGCTAATATTCATTGCATATTCATTTCTCCAACCTTTAGCAAAACCTTGAAGTAATCAGGTAAACAGCAAGTACATAAATAAATGAAAAAGAGTAGATCTTCACATATAACGAATACAAAGAAATTTGCAGCAATCTAGAGCAAAAAGTTAGAGCCCCACAAAATCATCTCTTTTCTTTTTGATAGCATAATTCACATTTGGCAATGTAAAGACTCCTTTCATTATGAATGATCATAACCCTTAAACCCAGCCAACCTTTTCAGTACAGTTAACAATTGTTCTTATTTTAGAAATCAAAATACGTCTAATTAAAATTATGAGTCTTACTAATCTTAAGAGCTTAGGTTTTAAAGAGAACCTTTAGTGTGTTTATATTGTCATTTGCTTTTTATTCCCAATTTTCTGTCTTCACTGGTTAGACAATTAACCAGTATTCAAGTTTGTGAAATACTGAAAAGCATGTAATTTACATAAATAAAATAAATTAACACAGTTAAACAATGCAATATTGCCTTCTGACATCTCCATTTTCAGATGTCATCAACAAATAATCAAGATACCAAGTCAGGGTTGGCATTGTTCCTTAATAATTGCTTAGATTATCATAGATTCACTAATCATTACAATATTATACAGAAATTTGTTTTTAATCCAGTGAACATATTGCTAATGACTGAAACATCTAACAGCATCATCTTTTCTAACAGCAGCAAAATGCCAGGGAATTGATTTTAATTAGGTTTTAGAAAAAGAATGATGTAGAATTCAAATATGTCATTCAATTTATATCTCAAAGAGACTCAAAAAGGATTATGTGGTTAGCTGGACTTTGGAATAGAAGGAGGTCTGCTTTCAGAATTCTACAATGCACTTTGAAAGCTCACGTACGCATACTAACATGAAGTATCTTACTCCACCCTGTGTTTTCCAACAAGTTTCCTTCTCTTTGCCTTCTTCCATTGTAATAATGATCACGAAGGCAGATCATTGAGATGTCTCAGACTCAAGAAAAATTATCGCTTTCCCAAATCTTTCTTTATATAACCGCAGGGGGTTCAGGCTTTAATTTAGTAAGGCAGTGCAGAATTTTGAATTGGGAACTTATTTAATGAGAGTTAGAATAAACAAAGCAGTGCAAGCAGAAACAGAAAAGAAACCAGGGAAATGCTATCCTTCAAAATGGGGCATTTCTGAGATGAGGAAATGGGGGGTTTCGGGAGTGAGAGGTTGATACATGTTTTCCTTTAAAATTCCGGCAATCCACAAGTTTAATTACTTAAGACAACCTCTCAGAGATGCCAACAATGGCCTTTCTCCTGTATTCTGACTACTTTGTTGCACTGGAATCTATGTGGCCAACACTCATTGAATCAGATCCATAAAAAAGCTCTCAAATTTCTGGAAGAAAAATTTCTCAAATAAATGTTACATTAAAGGATGAGCAAAGCACAACATAATGTTTCCAAATGTTTGAAAAATAATTCCACTTTAATGAACAACACATTCTTCTAAAGACAAACCAAACAAAAAGAAAAAAAAAATGAAAGAAACATTAAGTCTCTCATTTGTTCTTTCTTCCTTTCTACTCATTTATCCACTCATCAGCCTACCCATTCGTTCAATATTTATCGAATACACACTATCCTATCTACTCTGCTCCCCAGTTAAGAGCAGTTTTTTGCTGATTGTACACAAAGCCAAAATACCCATGCAACAATCTTGCAACAGGGTAAATGCAAACGCAGTGGGAAACCAAAGTTCTGGAAAATGAGTGCCATGTGGTGCTAAAAGAATAATGAGCATCAGTGCCCATCACTCTTTTCCAGACTGTCGCTCACACCGATTAATGAAATGTCTATGTAGAATGAACTTGTGATTCCACATTCTCTTACCCAAACTCACATAGCACAAGTGCTTGACGTGCTGCATGATGTGCCTCTCAACTGAGACATGAACAAGGTACAAGGGACTCAAGGGAAAGAGCATGGGAATAGAATGCAGAGGGGAATCACTCATGGAAGTTTCCAGGAAAAAAATCCCGAGCAAATTCTCAAAAAAGATGAGTAACAGTCTACAAAGAAACAAGGAAGGAAAAGTATCCTTTCTTGGTCAACTAGTAACAAAGGATTAGAGAAACTGCAGATATTTCTGTACAGGTTTTAGTAGAGGAGTTAATGTTGGAGGATGAACAGACCCAGATCAAGCAAGGCCTTGCCCACTTTGCTAAAGAACATGCATTTGGTGACCGGCATTGTGATATAGTGGGTAAAGCCACCGCCTGCAGCACCAGCATCCCATATGGGCACCAGTTCAAGTCCCAGCTGCTCTATTTCAGATCCAGCTCCCTGCGAATACACCTGGGAAAATAGCAGAGGATGGCCCATGTGCTTGGGCCCCCACACCCATGTGGGAGACCCAGGGAGAAGCTCCTTGCTCCTGGCTTCAGCCTGGCCCAGACCTGGCCATTGTGGCCATCTGGGAAATGAACCAGCAGATGGAAAATCTCTGTCTCTCTGTCTCTGTCTCTCTTTTCTCTCTGTCACTCTGACTTTCAAATAAATAAATCTTAAAAATAAAGGAACATGAATTTGACCCTGTAAGCCAGTCTCAAACTTTTGGTTTCACAATATCTGCTAACTCTTTTTTATTTTTTTTTTATTTTTTATTTACTTATTTTTTTGACAGGAAGAATTGACAGTGACAAGCTCATTAAACAGGAAGAACTGACAGTGAGAGAAGAATTGACAGTGAGAGAGAGAGACAGAGAGAGAGGTCTTCCTTTGCCATTAGTTCACTCTCCAATGGCCGCCGCGGCCGGCGCACTGCAGCCGGCGCACCACGCTGATCCGATGGCAGGAGCCAGGTGCTTCTCCTGGTCTCCCATGCGGGTGCAGGGCCCAAGCACTTGGGCCATCCTCCGCTGCACACCCAGGCCACAACAGAGAGCTGGCCTGGAAGAGGGGCAACCAGGACAGAATCCAGTGCCCCGAATGGGACTAGAACCTGGTGTACGGGCGCCACAGGCAGAGGATTAGCCTATTGAGCTGCGGCACCGGCCTCTGCTAACTCTTAAAAATCTTCAAAGACATCAAAGACCTGCTGATTGTGTGAGTTATATTTATAAAAACTTATAATAAAAATTATAAATAAAAATGCTTAAAATATGAATTTGGGGGGTAAGCATTTGGCCTGAGGATGAAGATGCTTGTATTTCAAATCAGAGGCCTGGGCTCAACGTCTTTCAGTTAAGATGCTTGTATTTCAAATCAGAGGCCTGGGCTCAACGCCTGTCTCCTGTTCCCAACTCCAGACTTCTACAGATCCTGGTAGACGGTGGTGGTGGCTCAAGCAGTTGCATTGCTGCCACTCACATGAGACAGCAGATTCAGTTCCCAGCTCCCAGCTTTGGCCTGGCCCAGCCCTAGCCATTGTGGATATCTGGGGAGTAAGGCAACAGATGAGAATTTCCAGTTTCTCTCACTCTCTCAAATTGAAATTTTTTAATTCAATAGTTAAATATGTACTTATTAACTCATTTAAAATAACAAGCTCATTAAACAGAAACAAACCTTTTAATAGAAAAATAACTTTTTCAAAAAAACTAGAAATAAAAATTTAATGGTTTTTTTTCTTCTTTAAAATCTCATTAAAGTCTGGCCCAATAAAAACTGGCTGAATTTTCATTTCTGTGTTGAGTCTGTTAACACAGAGACACTGGAAAATTTTACTACATGCATAAGAAAACAAGAAAAGTGAAACATTTCAACACTGTGTTAGTATTATTATAAAAATAGTTGGGGGCCGGCATTGTGGTGTGGCAGGGGATGGGCCACTGCCTGTGATGCCAACATGCAATATGGGTACTAGTTCAAGTCCTGGCTGCTCTACTTCTGTTCCAGCTTCCTGTTAATGCCCCTGGGAAGAGAAGCAGAAAATGGTTCAAGTCCTTTGACATTTTCACCCACTTGGGAGACCCAGCTGAAGTTCCTGGCTCCTGGCTCCAGCCTGGCCCAGCTCTGGACTTTGTGGCCACTTGGAGAGTGAACCAGATGATGGAAGATCTCTCTCTCTCTCTCTCTCTCTCTCTGTCTCTGTATGTGTGTGTATGTGTGTGTCTGTCTGTCTGTCTGTCTCTCCCTCTCCTGGTGGCTCTGCCTTTCAAAGAGGAGATAGAGAGAGAGAGAGGAAAAGAGAGAGAAAGGGGGAAGAAGAGAGGGAGAGGGGGAGGGAGGAAGGAGAGAAAGAAAGAAAGAAAGAAAGAAAGAAAGAAAGAAAGAAAGAAAGAAAGAAAGAAAGAAAGAAAGAAAGAAAGAAAGAAAGAAAGAAAGAAGGAAGGAAGGAAGGAAGGAAGGAAGGAAGGAAGGAAGGAAGGAAGGAAGGAAGGAAGGAAGGAAGGAGAGAGAGGGGAAAAGGAAAGAAGGGGAGGGAAGGGAAAGGAGGGGGAGGGAAGAGAAGGGAGAAAAATTTAACTTTTTTGATCCCCTTAAAGAGTCTCAAGCACTTCCGAGGCTGTCCAGGCTTCCTGCCCCTGTGAGCACTAACACTGTGGCAGTTTGAGTCTCAAACTGCATTTTAAGAAGGACATAAGCTCGCCACATCTACATTTAGAAAATGCCTTTTCAACTGATACAGAATTGAAGACAAAGTAAAATATTCTTGAGAGTATTCTAAACTTTCATAGATGGTGCAGCAAAGTCTCATATGTCTGAAGCACTGGCTTTTCAGAACAGGGATTTTGCTTTCTAGCAACATCAAGACAGCACATTCCTTTTTAAATATATTCAATATTTGCTTGGTCCTATAATTGAAATGTTAAAAATATGGATTTCTTTATTTCAATCAACTATTAAACCAAATGCACATCTCAAAAAATAAGCTTACTAAAACTGATATGAAAAGAAACAGAAACCCTGAATAGTCTGATTAGCAGACGGATACTGAACGTGTAAGTTTAGAGTCACATTATTTAGTTAGAGCTGGATACCATCTGACTCACCAAATGATGAGTCTAATGGACCCACCCCTGTTTCCAACTCATTTTTTTAAAGATATACTTATTTATTTGAAAGACAGTTACACACTTTGAACTCAGAATCAGCCCTTAAGGCTTCCTGGTCTGGCTGAAAAGCCCGTGAGAGCATTTCAGGAATGGAAAGCCAAGATGCTGTGGCAAAAATACATTCTACCTGAAGGAACTCTGTGACTGAAACATCAGCAGAAATAAGGGGCCATCAAACAAGGATGTACTTTTCTCTGAAGGGAGGAAAGAACTTCCACTTCACTTTTTACCTTATCCGAATACTGATGGACTTTGTGGACTCAAAATGTTTCCACAGCCGAGGCAGCTCATGTCAAGGGCCTCCAGTGGTCTCTGAATTCATACATAAGAGTGTTAATTGCTAAATTAACAATAGGAGTCACTGTGCACTAACACTCCATGCAGGACCTCTGTCCTCAATAGAGGACAGAGGTATTAAGAGAGTTACTGCAAAACTAGTTCTCAAACAGTTTGTGTGTATGAGTCTCTGTGTGTGTGTGTGTGTGTGCAAACTGTTAACTGTGTACAGAGTTAATTGAAAATAAATCTTAATGGAGAATAGGACTGGCAAGGGGAGAGGGAGAAGGAAGTAGGGAGGGAGTATGGATGAGAGGGCAAGTATGGTGGGAAGAATCACTATATTGCCTGAGTTGTACTTACGAAATTTGTATTCTTTAAAAAGTAAATTAAAAAATAAAATAAAATGTAGCACTGTGGCATAGCAGGTAAAGCCACTTCCTGTAGCACCGGCATTCCATATGGGCACTGGTTCAAGTCCTGGCTGCTCCACTTCCCATCCAGCTCTGCTATGGCCTGGGATAACAGTAGAAGATGGCCCAAGTCCTTGGGGCCCCTGCACCCACGTGGGATAGTAGGAAGAAGCTCCTGGCTCCTGGTTTCAGACTGGCCCAGTTTGGGCCATTGTGGTCATTTGGGGAGTGAACCAGCAAATGGAAGACCAACACCTCTCTCTCTCTCTCTCTCTCTCTCTCTCTCTCTCTCCTCTCTCCTCTCTCTCTGCCTTTCAAATAAATAAATAAATCTTTTAAAAAAGAAAGAAAGAAATGCAGTTAGACAGAGAGAGACATCTATGTATCTACTGGTTTACTCCTCAAAAGGCTACAACAGCTGGGGCTGGGATAAACCAAAGGCAGGAGCCTAGAACTCCATCTGGGTCTCCCACATGGGTGGCAGGGGCCGGAGCACTTGGTCCACCTTCTGCTGCCTTCACAGATGTATTAGCAGGGACTTGAGCCAGTGCTATTATATGGGATTTCTATGTCTGCCACAACGCCACCTGCCCCTACCTCATGTTATTAACAAGATTTATTACATTTCCCTGACCAATAGCAACAAAATGACCGAATTATTATCATTTTCATACAATTAAAACGCCGGGCTCAAATGACTTCACCGCTGAAATAAACAAAGTATTTGGGGCCAGTTTTGTGGCTCAGTAGGTTATGCTGCTACCTATTACACCAGCATCCCATAAGGGAATCAGATGAAGTCCAAGCTGCTCCACTTCTGATCCAGCTCCCTGCTAATGTACCTGAGAAAGCAGACGAAGATGGTCCAAGTGCGTGGGTCCCTCTCACCTGCGTGGGAGATGTGGATGGAGTTCCAGGCTCCTGACTTTGGCCTGACTGTTGTGGTCATTTGCAAAATGAACCAGTGCATGGAAAGTATGTCTCTCCTCTCTCCGTAACTCTGCCTTTCAAATAAATACATCTTTTTAAAAAATAATCAAGGTAAAAAACTCTAAAGTTAAATTCTATAACTATACAACTTATTCCAGAGAATAGGAAAAGAAGAACCACTCTCTAACTCATTTTAAGAGAGTAGCATCACTCTGATAATAAAATTTGACAAAGTACCAGAAAGGAAACTTGAAAAATAACTTCAGTCATGGACCCAGATCTTAAATTGTAGAATAAAATATAAGCTGACTACATATAGCAGTTTATACAAAGTATAATATGCTATGATTAATTTATGTTTATCCTAGGAATAAAAGGTACATTTAATATTAGAAAGTCAATCAAGGTAATATATTACATTAGCAGATTAACAAGGAAAAATCAAATATCCATCTCAAGAGATACATAAAAAATATTTAATAAAATTGACCACCTTTTCTCTTCATCAATCATCTGATAGTCTCACCCACCACATATAGGAGAAAAAAGAGATTATAAGGATCATTGTTCAGTCCAAAAAAGCTATGCATAAGAGTTTAAGCACTAATTTAAAAACCTAGCAAACTGGTGGGTAGAAAGTCAATATAAAAAATCAATTATATTTCTCTATCTCAGAAAAATAAAATCAAATTTAAAATAGTGTCAAAAATATGAGATACTTAAGAATTAATGTAACAAAAGATTCTAGGAATCTTTTCTTTTTCACTTTCCTATTAAGAAACAGGAAAATAGGGATAAGTTTCTCACCCAGTGGTTAAGAAATATAAAGGGAAACCTGCATATCAGGGCCTGTGCTTCAGCCCCAGCTCTGTTCCATGTTCCTGAATTCAGCTTCCTGCTGAGGCATATCCTGGGTGGCAGGAGGCGATGGCTCAAATAGTGGGTCCCTGCCACCTATATGGGAGACCTGAACTGAGTTCCCACCTGCTGACTCTGCCTTAACCCAGCCCTGGCCATTGCAGACAATTAGGGAATACACGAACAAATGGGAGCTCGCTCTGTGTGTGTGTGTGTGTGTCTGCTTCTCAAATAAGTACACAAAAATGTGTCTAAAAACAGAAAAGAAAAAAATCATAAAGTGTCTTGAAAAACACTAAGGATATAAAATCGATATTCAATATTCATATATTGAAAGACTCAATATGGTGAAATTACTAATTCTCCCAAATTAACTAATAAATTCAAAGCAATCCCAATCACAATCCCAACAGATTTCCTGTAGAACTTAATGAGCCAATTCTAATGCTTACATGGAAATTCATAAGAATAGTCAAAACACTCTCTAAGATGTACAAGGTAGGAAGACATGTTCTACCAAATATCAACAGTTATTAAAAGATGCAGTATTGAGTGTATTGCTGGCACTAGAAAAAACAAATTGCCCAAATAGAACCAAGAAACATCCATCTGCATGCAGAGACCTGATGTATGCCAGAGATGGAACTTGAGAGTATTGTTAACTGAATTTTCTTTTTTAGATAAAATGTTCTGAAACATAGAATATCCATATGGGAATCTGTTCTTCATATTGAGCACAAAAAAAATTAAGAGTGAATATTACAGGGGCCAGCACCATGGCATATCATGTAAAGCCACCGCCTGCAGTGCCAGCATCCTATGTGGGTGCCAGTTTGAGTCCCGGCTGCTCCACTTACGATCCAGCTCTCTGCTGTGGCCTGGGAAAGCAGAAGAAGATGGCCCAAGTCCTTGGGTCCCTGCACCCACCCGCATGAGAGACCCGGAAGAAACTTTTGGCTCCTGGCTTTGAATCGGCACAGCTCCAGCCATTGTGGCCATTTGGTGAGTGAACCAGTTGATGGAAGACACCTCTCTCTCTCTCCCTCTCTCTCTCTCTCTCTGCCTTTGCTTCTCTGTAACTTTGCCTTTCAAATAAATAAATACATCTTTTATAAAAAGCATCTAAAGGGAGCCTTCTATGTCATTTAACTCAAACTGTAAGGGTCTCTGATAAGATAGCATAGAACTATATTTTTTTTAAAAAGTAATATAATTCCCAAAGCTTTTAGAAGGTATCTTTATATCCACAGTGTATAGGAATGATGTCTCAAATAAAACACCAAAAAGTAATAACCTGAAAGGAAAATATTAATGCATTTGATTCTAATAAAACTTAGATCATTTCTTCATGAAAAGAGACACCAGAGATTAAGAAAAGTTATTTGCAAGACATCTACCTCAAAGACTAGTACTCAGAATATACAACAAATTTCTAAAAACCAATGACATATAATCCATTAGAATAGACAAAATAATGTACATATATTTCACAAAAGAAGAAAACCCAATGGTCAATAAACATAGGCATGCTCCATATGTCCTATGTCAGCTTTTCTTGGCTTAACTGTCTCCATGATATCTGACCACTTGCTCCAGCCCCAACCATTACTTTCTCTACCAACTCCAAGGGGACTCTGACCAACTTTATGCAAACACAACCCAGCAATCCCCAACCTCAAAGCTATGCCAAGCACCTCTCACCTCCTTCTCTAGGGACTTCTGACTGGATAGTTAGGACTGCTAACACATCCTTGGATGAAACTTTGATCAGAGGCTAATAGGGGGCTAGTGAACAGATAAATTCTTTTCCCTTATTCAGTCTTTCCTGTCCCCCAACACCATCATCCACAGATTTTAATGAGAAATAATCCTTTATTTAGTTTCTCAGAAAATGATCCCAGGAATTCAAGTAATCATTTGCCATTGATAACAGGGGAGGCTAGCTTAAAACAAATCTTTGAATTAGCCATTTCCCTTTTCCGCCTCACTTTCCTGGACCCTCAGGACTGCTGCTTTGGATAACTCCTCCTGGTGCAACAGCACAGTAGACTTCACATCAAGCTCTGCTTTCTGAGGAACCCAAACTAAGGCAACATGAAATGTTTCCCAGCCCCACCTGTTGCGTTTGGGAAGTGAACCAGCGGATGGGAGCTTCCTCTCTCTGTCTCTGTCTCTGCCTCTCTATATGCATGTCAATAAGCCAAAAAAAATTTTTAATCCATCTTCAATAACAATCTTTGACATTAACCCTATCTGCTTTCAGCTTGAAGATTTTTTGAAAAGCAAGCATAAATTCAATTCCATTATTAAAATACTAACAGCATTTTCTTTTGTTTACAAGACAGAAAACAAAACATTTCAATAACTCAAAGACAAAATATCCAATTGAGCAAGAAAATTATCTTCAATGAAGAAATGTATGCTGTTCAATGGGAAAATACTGATCTGAATTTCGTTCAACTAGCTTCGAATATTATCACTGTGAAAGGGAAAAGCAAATAATATCATTGACTTGAACAGGTATTGTGCATGTGTTTTCACAGCTGATGCTTAAGCAATAATTTCCATCCATGTACCTATTACAAGCAATTGTTGAAACTCGCTGTGGAAACCTTGCAGCAAAGCTGTCTTGTAGGTTTTAGGAAGGGAGAGAAAAGGCTTATATTAATACAGGGAACCTCACTTTTCTGGAACATGTTGAAGAAAAAACTACCAGGGTCTCCAGAACATTTTTCTGATGTGTGGTATGATTTAGTGAAATCCAGGATACCTGTAATTAACATACAAAGAATCTAATCCATTTCCAATAATTTTTAAATTAAAATACAAGTAAAATGAAAGAAAAACCAAAGAACCTCATCAGGGAAGACATAAAAGCTGTGGACAGTTCACAGAGCAACAATCCAAATGGCCTCTGAGATATGCCGAGAATATACTAAAATTCACTGGTGGTCAGGCTGTTTTAAAAAGAATCACAATGGGCCGGCGCCATGACTCACTTGGTTAATCCTCCACCTGTGGTGCTGGCATCCCATATGGGCGCCAGTTCTAGTCCCGGTTGCTCCTCTTCCAGTCCAGCTCTCTGCTGTGGCCAGGGAGGGCAGTGGAGGACGGCCTGGGTGCTTGGGCACCTGCAACCACATGGGAGACCAGGAGGAAGCATCTGGCTCCTGGCTTCGGATCAGCGCAGTGCTGGCCATAGTGGCCATTTGGGGAGTGAACCAATGGAAGGAAGACCTTTCTCTCTGTCTCTATCTCTCACTGTCTATAACTCTACCTGTCAAATAATTTAAAAAAAAATCACAATGAAAGAGTCAGACTGATAAAAATGTTAAAAGCAGTAGCACCTTGAGCCAGCGCCGCGGCTCAATAGGCTAATCCTCCGCCTGCGGCGCCGACACACTGGGTTCTAGTCCCGGTCCGGGCGCTGGATTCTGTCCCGGTTGCCACTCTTCCAGGCCAGCTGTCTGCTATGGCCCAGGAGTGCAGTGGAGGATGGCCCAAATCCTTGGGCCCTGCACCCCATGGGAGACCAGGAGAAGCACCTGGCTCCTGCCATCGGATCAGTGCAGTGCACCGGCCGCGGCGGCCTTTGGAGGGTGAAGCAACGGCAAAGGCAGACCTTTCTCTCTGTCTCTCTCTCTCACTGTCAACTCTACCTGTCAAAAAAAAAAAAAAAAAAAAAGGCAGTAGCATCTATTTTAGGTTGGGTGTGGAAAAATGGACATTTGCACACATTGCTGATGATAATATATAAAGTATTTTGGCCAAATGCATGAATGGATATAGGAATTAATTAACTAACTAATTTTTTAAAAAAGCCTAGGTCAACTCTAAATTTTGCCAGGCTGGATGCAACCGTGGACTCCTTAAAAAGATGGGTCATGACCCACATATTGATGACAGCTTCTGGCAGAAGCGGAAGCAGCTTCCAATATGGATAGCTTCACAATTGTCAAACTGCACAGTGGAATGATGGCCAGGTGATAGTCTTTTTTTATTTTATTTAAGAGGCAGAGTTACAGAGAGGGAAGGAAAGACAGAGGGTGATGGATCTTCCATCTGCCCATTCACTATCCAAATGGCTGCAATGGCTGGAGCTTGAACAGGGCAAATCCAGGAGCCTGGAACTCAATCCAGGTCTCCCACATGGTATAGGGACCCAAGTACTTGGAACATGTCCTGATTCTTTCTCAGGCACATTAGTAGGGAGCTGGAACAGAAGCAGAGCAGGCAAGACTTGAAGTGGTACTCCCATGGGATTCCAGTGTTGCTGGTGGCTAAACTCACTGCACAACAACGTCAGCCCCCAGGTGATAGACTTCACTGAAACAAATCACCTGTGTGTCAGTGATACGCAAGGAAACTCAGGGCTTTGGAGCCCAAGAGCCCTAGACTTAGCAACTCGGTATCTGTTATCTTAGAAAGTTTTTTTTACTGTCTATGAATCTTAATTCCCTCATTTATAAAGCACTACAAACCTAATTTATTGAGTTATTGTGTTTATTACCAAACACGACATGGCACACGACAAGTTCTCCATGGATGCCATGTCTCTCCTGAAAGCAGAGGGTGCTGATGCCTTGTTGTTTTACGTAATCAGCAAGTAGGTCTTCCATCTCTTTAATGAAAACTGAGGTTATTAGGGGTTATTTCTGTTCCTGATCCTAAAGAAGTAAATCTATTTTTTCATTGATACACATGGATAACTAACAGGGATTCATGTTAAAATGAGTTCAACGTCTCATCTTTTCCCTAGCATCTGCACAATATCCTGTCTTTACAATGACCATTTTATTCCAGAACTGAATCTATTCAACCCCTACCAATTCAGTGAATTTAACCACCCTTGACGCTCAATAATAAACCTAAAAATAATTGATCTATAATTTCAGTTTAAATGATATGACATAGCCAGGCTACTTTTAAATGACAGCAAATGGGACTTTTTAATGGAAATATTGATAGGCCCTTAAGTGTATTGGGGAGTTGAGGACAATGACAATGATATTGCACTAATAAACCTAATGCCACGGAGATTGTCGTTTTAAAAAATGTGTCTTTTCTTTATCACAGCATAATACCTAGTTTGACAACAGAAATGTCAACAGTTAAGGCTCTATTCTTCAAACCGTCATGCTCTATTAATGCTGTTTTTCAGTGGGATTTACTTTGTCAAGGAAGGAAGGACCAAAGAGGAAAGTCTATGGTCTTCCTATTCACTAAATCCCTCTTCTCACTGATGCACAAATGACTAACTACTCCCAATTCCACAAAAAGAATGAGAGTTGAAAACAGGCCAAAAGCATCCAGGGAGCAGGGGCAAAAATTCTAGCCTTGTATAAGCAAAGTCATGCTTAGACAGGAAGAAAAAGAAAACAGAGTAAGTGATAGGAATGCAAAAGGGTGCTCCTTGTTCTGTTCTGTGCTATTTCAGTTGGGGGAAATGGTAGAGAAATATTTCACCATGCAAATGTAATTACTACTAGCTGGGGCTGAGAATAGTGTGTGAACTAGATTCCAAAGAAGCCCATGTAGTTTAACCCCTTTAATCTAAACAGGAGGAAGAGAATAAACTACTTGGCTAGCAGAGACACAGTAGGACATAAAATAAGGCTGAGAGGGGGTTAGAAGAATTACAGATAGAGACCATTAATTGTAAGTGGCAGGATCAGGAGTAACCCAAGTAAGACATCAGGAGCAGGCACAAGGGAGCTTTGTTTAGCTGCGATGTGATTGTGAAACTTAGTTTCAGAAGAGATTCTGGTTTACCCTTAGCATTTAGAGAAGCAATAATCCAGCATAATGATACGGAATCTAGCTAAGTGTTCAGAAGGCTTAAATAGTAAAACTTTAAATGTCTCAAAGAAATGACTGTTCCCTATCTCCGGTTTTTAGTCTTCATTTGTGTATACTGTGTCTTTCAAGCTTCACAAAAACACCTTAAGATAAGCAAGTAGGGTCCATACGCTCTCCCTGACACATGGGAGCAGCATGCCATTGAGGGAAGGGACTTCCTCAGGGAGACACAACAAGAAGGTATTACCTGTGACCATCTGCTGACAGGTTCCCAACAGAACACACTTGCAGAAAGTTTGAAAAATTGTTTAGCAATGAAAAAGCCTTGGTGCCAAGATAAAACAATATGGTATTAATTTTTAATTTAGCAGATAGCAATATTTTACCCTAATTCTAGAATTTATCTAACTTCTTTTCCTAAGAAGTATTATGAAAAATAAGCATAAAAGCTAGATTATTTTGTATAGCAATGTACTACAAAAACATGAAACTACTACTACATTAATCTCATGTCTTTTCTTTCTGTGTTAGGGATGTTGTGCTTTTTTGCTACTTTCATGTTGTGACTAAGAGTTAGGAAATGTCCAGAAAATTTTCAGATTATTGCTCCAGCAATCAAATCACAATATCTATGTTGTTGAATTTGCATTTCTAAACAAATTTATTAGAATTCAACAATTACAGGGTATACAACTCCAGGTATTTTCCAGCATTCCATAGACAGAGTTCTATTACCTTTTAAATATGTAATTAAGTAAATAAAAGACTTTCATTTCCAGCTAAGATCAGATAGGTGAGGCAACCTGGACTTCAAAAAGGAAAAAAACCTTCCTGTTGTAAATCCTTGTTCTGAATGCAGCTTTCTCCTTAGGGAGTTTGTCCACTGCTGGCCCAGAGAGAATAAGCAGTTAGGAAGTAGATCCCTGCGTGGCAGTAGAGCTTTTGAAAATCGTATGACACCAGGGAGAAAAGGCCTGCAGTTATAAAGGGATGAACATACCCTAGAGTTAATGCACAACCACAGACGTTAAGGCCAGCACTTTTAACTGATTCGAGCCCCTCTAACTGCCTCACCCTGACAACTGCTTCTAAAGTTGAGGAGCTAAAGAGAAAGCAGCAGAAGACCAGACTGGGATTTCTAGGACTCTCACTGTGTATAGCACACAAAAACAGGAAATCAAGACACATCAATGATGGGACCAGCGCTTGTGGCACAGCAAGTAAAGCCACGGCCTGCAGTGCCAGCATCCTATGTGGGTGACAGTTTGAGTCCCGGCTGCTCCACTTCCAATCTGGCTCCCTCCTAATGGCCTGAGAAAGCAGGGGAAGATGACCCAAGTCCTTTGGCCCCTGCACCCACGTGAGAGACCTGGAAGAAGCGCCTTACTCTTGGCTTCAGATCCACACAGCTACAGCTATTGGGGACATTTGAGGAGTGAACCTGCGTGTGGAAAACCTCTCTCTCTCTCTCTCTCTCTCTCTCTCTCTCCCTCTCTGCTTATCTGTAACTCTGCCTTTCAAATAAATAAATAAATGAACAAATAAATAAATAAATAAATAAACCTTTTTAGAAAAAAGACACGTCAATGAGAAGACCCCAGTAAAAAACCTGGGCTCCTGGTTGCTACATTCTATAAGTAGGTGTGAATCCAAGGTAAAATGTGCCTTAGGAGGATTGACAATTACCTCTGTCCCTGTTGGATGGGTCCATACTTTTCCTGTCTGCTAGAGTATAAGAAAAATGTGCTCAAGAGAGCGAGAAATGTAGAGTCTAAAGTTTTTATTCAAAATGTCTAGCATTTCATCAAAAATTACCTAGAATGCTAAGAAATGGGATGAAAGGAAAAGAAAAACAGACAATAAAAATAAAGCTATAGGTGACCCTAATATTACCGATGATTTAAAAATGTGATTTAGTCTGGAAGTAGATAACAAAATAGAGATTTTTTGCCAACAGCTAGGATCTCTAAAAATAATCTACAGAAATTCTAGAACTGCAAAATAATTGATGCTAGGAATTCATTAATGGATTTTAAAACAAATTGGACTCAGCAAAAAAGAAATAATCATTGGAAGATTGTGCAGTAGCATGGAGAAGAAAGATAATGGAAAATACAGAAAACTGAGTGAAGGAGCTGGGGAGCTGGGAGCTCCTAAAATCATTTGACCGGCCTTCCTCCCACCCTCAAGCCTCCTGCTCTGCCCTTGGTGCCATCTCCACCCCCGGGCCAGGAGCACTCTGAGCCTGCTCAGATGAATGGTACATAAAATACAAATTGTAAAGGATAAAACTGATACATTGGACAGTATTGGAAATGAAAATTTCTGTTTATCAAAAGATACCACTTGGGCACCAGCATTGTGGCACAGCAGGTAAAGCTGCCAATTGCGATGCCTGCATCCCATATGGGCACCAGTTTATATCCCAGCTGCACCATTTCTGATACAGCTCCCTGCTGATGACCTGGGAAAAGTAGGGGACATGGCACAAGTGTTTGGACCTCTGCCACCCAAGTGGGAGACGTGAGAGAAGTTCTTGGCTCTTGGCGTTGGCCTGGCCCAGTCCCAGCCATTGCTGCCATCTGGGGAGTGAACCAGCAGATGAAACATCTCTCTCTGTCTCTCCATCTCTCTATTTAACACTGACTTTCAGATAAATAAATAAATCTTAAAAAAAGATACCATTTGGAAGATACAAGTCACAGAGGTAGAAATATTTGCAATATCTAACACATTTGATAAATAACTTTTATACTAAACAACTCCAACAAACTGATAAAACATAGAAAAGCTATCATAAAAATACAGGCAAAATATTTCAACAGGTGCTTTATAAAGAAATACCAAAATGGCCAAAAAACCTGTTAAAAATGTTCAGCATCATTAAAAAATATATAGGTAAAGATGACTAAACCACAATAACAAAAGACTGCAATTTAACAGCCAACTGTATCAAGTGTTAATGAGACTATGGGACCACTGGACTGGTCACAAATTAGTCTATCACTGCTGGAAAATTGTTCACCACGTATCTGCTCAAGCTTCACACACACACATATTCTGTGACTCAACAATTCTACTCCTAGGAATAGACCCAATAGAAATGTGTACATACATGCACCAAAAGACATGTTTGAAGGCTCTCAGCAGCACCAAATAGCCAAAAGCAGAAACAAATCAAGTGGTGCTTAATAGAATGGATAACTATATTGTCTGTAGCAAAGATAAAGAACCTTGTTACTGTTACCAACAACATAGACATAGCAATGTTGTATTTCCAGTAAATAACATTAAGGAAAAAAATTGGAGCCCACCTGTGGTATAGCAGGTTAAACCACCCGCAGCGCTGGCTTCCCATAAGGACACCAGTTCGTGTCCTGGTTGCTCCTCTTCTGATTCACCTCTCTGCTATGGCCTGGGAAAGCAGTGGAAGATGGCCCAAGGGCTTGGGGCCCCTGCACCTGCATAGGAGACCCGAAAGAAGCTCCGGGCTCCTGGATTTGGGTCAGCCCAGCTCTGGCCATTGTCATTTGGGGAGTGAGCCAGCTGATGGAAGACCTTTCTCTCTGTCTCTCCCTCTCTGTCATTCTACCTCTTGAATAAATAAGTGAATAATCTAAAAAATGGTTTTTAAATTTAAAAAAATTATATTAAAAATAAATTGTGATACCAGAAAGCTTTTGTTTATTGTCAAAAGTATACATTGAGGATGGAGAAATGAAAGAATTTGATAGCATTGTGGTGTCACATGGGTGTATTCACTTTGTGAATTTTCATTACTTGATCATTTTTTCTGTATGTACATTACACTTCAGTAAAAATCTTTCAAAAGTCACAATGAGCTTCAAGGAACATGTAAATAACAAGCTAAATTAGGTTCTAAATGCTAGGAATACATAGTTTCTTCTTTAGATGGATATGTTTAAGTACTGTAAATTCCTAAAGTCAAAGCCAAGAATGTTTATAAATAATCTAAATAAAGGAGTATCTAATGAAATCCACATGTTTGCAGACAAAATTAATATCTTTCAATGAAAATCCAGTCAATGAGATAAAGGGCAGTAAGATTTAAAAGGCTTTGAAAGTGATCAGAATAATAGAAAGTGTGCTTTTATGTGGCCAGCTAAATAGTAATGCAGGGAATAAAAAGAATATAAAGATGTCTTTCAGCTTTATATATGCATTAGGACATACAGGATAGCGCATTTATACACAATCAGTACAAAAAGCATTGATAAATGGATTCAACTAACGAATTAATAATGAGCTCAATCTGTGTTATTGGTTTGAACTTAGGAAAAATGTCAAAAATACGAATTATCATGGACTGTTTCCCAAAGAAACAGATCTAACGTGGAAATGAATTTTGGATAATCCCAACAGCAAGAAGGATTTGAAATGCAAAATATTGAAAACACTATTCAACGAAAAGTTCTTAAGAATAGGACCTCCAAATGAAGAGTGGGTAGAAAGAAAGTTCTAGATTGTCACAATCAAGATAGCTCAAGATTATAAGCCAGTCATAATCAATTGATAGCCAGACTATCAATTATTTGAACATGAACACTAATATCTGCAGTGGTTAGCTTTGTGTATCAACTTGATTAGGCTATGGTACCCAGTTATTTCACGGACTAATCTATATCTTGCTGTGGGGTATTTTGTGGTTCTGATTAATAACTACAATCAGCTGATAGTAATTAAAGGTGATTTTCCGCCCCCAGTAATGGGGATGGGCTTCACCCAATGTGCTGGAAGGCCTTAAGAGCAGCACCTGAGGGTTCTTATAGAAGAAATTTGACCCCAATACTACAGAGTCAGCTCCCACTCAGCTTCCATCCCTCTGGCATTCCCTACAAATCAGTGCCTCCCCCTCCATTCCCCCCCTCTGTAATGCTGACTTTCAGATAACAAACCTCATCTTAAAAAAGAATCTGAGATCAGAAGGAGCATGAGTCATTTGTCAATCTTTAATAGAGCTGGTGAGAGGAGAAGGAAAGGGATAACAGAAACTCGTAAAAGGAGTGTGAGAGGTGAGCAGGAGTCAGGCTTGTGCAGAGCTCCATGGGCCTTTGTAACTCCTATCGTCCTCATCACAACACAAATATCACCTCCTCCAGGATGCCTTGCCTGAGTCTCTGAGCTTCTGTCCCCTCTCTGATGGCAACCAGTTCTTTTCCTTTGTGGCGATTATCACAGTTCATGATATGCAGGTTATTAAAAGCACCTCCTGTAAAGTTCACCACAGTTTGAGGGTTTGACATACAAATGTTTTGCTCAAGGGCTGAAACATAGTGGGTACTCGGGAAAATACTTATTGCATGGATTAATAGATATTCCTACTTTGTAACATATTCCTCTCTGTGGACATTCAAGGTGTTTTAGTATTGCAGAGAATAAGGCAATAGCAAATTTTAGTAAAATTATTGAGTACAACCAAGTACCAAATATAATCTAGTCAGACAAAATTAACACCATGCTGCCACTTGATGCTGGCATTAAATTGGTTACAGAAAATAAGACATTCTCAGTCTCAGGCAGACTATAACAGAGTGGCAATATCTAGAGCCTTTATGGAAAACCTTTAAATATTATTTTGGTTTTCAAATAAGTAGAAAACAAAGCTTATATATAATGAGAGGATCACAAATTGAACCCAAACATAAAGACCTAAAGAATATACTTTAGAAATATAGTTTGGGGCCAGCACCACGGCTCACTTGGCTAATCCTCCACCTGTGGCGCCAGCACCCCAGGTTCTAGTCCCTGTTGCTCCTCTTCCAGTCCAGCTCTCTGCTGGGACCCAGGAGGGCAGCAGAGGATGGCCCAATGCTTGGGTCCCTGCACCCACATGGGAGACCGGCTCCTGGCTTCAGATAGGCGCAGCGCTGGCCATAGCAGCCATTAGGGGAGTGAACCAACGGAAGGAAGACCTTTCTCTCTGTCTCTCTCTCACTGTCTATAAGTCTACCTGTCAAATAAAAAAAAAGAAAAGAAATATAGTTTGGGTTTGAACCCCAGCTCCACCACTTACTTGACCTGACTCCATGTCTATAAAAACAAAAACTTGTATTACTTACTTCATATGAATGATGTAAAGCTCCCAGAATATTGCCTGACAGTATGTAGATGTGTTTGAGTTTGTTATCAGGGCTGTAATGGTGTAGTGGGTAAAGCTACTGCCTATGGTGCCAGCATCCCATCTAGGAGCCATTCAAGTCCCAGCTGCTGCACTTCTTGCTAATGGCCTGGGAAAGCAGCAAAGGATTGTCCAAGGGCTTAGGTCCCTGCACCCACGTGGAAAACCTGGAGGAAACTTCTAGCTCCTGGGTTTGGATCGGCCCAGCTCCAGCCATTGCGGCCACTTGGGGGAGTGAACCAGAGAATGGAGGATCTCTCTCTCTCTAACTCTGCCTCTCAAATAATTTTTTTCAAAAAAAGATTTGTTTTCATTGATGTAGGACTGAAAATGTGATCATAATAGTGTGAGGTAAATCAGTCATGAATAACTTCTGGAGAAGTGTAAATTTCCACATTGCATTTTAAAAGAAGGTTGGGTTCAAGAATAGAAGTGAGGGGCCAGGATGGTGGTGCAGTGGGTTCAGTTACTGCTTGGAACAACAGCATCCCATATCAGGAAGCCCATTCTTCAAGTCCTTGCTTCCTGCTAAGTGCCTGAGAAGGCAATGGATGATGGCGAAGTGTTTAGACTCCTGCCCCCAGAATGGGAGACCTAAATGGAATTCTACCTCCTGACTTCAGTTTGGCCTAGGTCTGGCTGTTTCAGCTGTTTCAGATGTGAGCCAGTAGATGAAAGATTTCTCTTCTCCCTCTGTTGCTCTGCCTTCCAAATAAATAAATCTTGTAAAAAACAATTGGAAATGAGGCAATGGTATATTCTTCTTGATGAATAAAAGTTGTAATGGCACTGTTTTGTTTTTTTTTTTTTTTTTTGTAAAGATTTATTTGTTTGAAAGGCAGAATTATAGAGAGGCAGAGAGAGAGAGAGAGATCTTCCAACAACTAGTTCACTCCCCAAATTACCACAACAGCCAGAGCTGCACTGATCTGAAGCCAGGATCTGAGAGCCTCCTCTGAGTCTCCCACGTGGGTCCAGAGGTATAAGAACTTTGGCCATTTTCCACTTCTTTACCAGGCCACAGCAGACAGCTGGATCGGAAGTAGAGCAGCCAGAACTCAAACCAGTGCCCATATGGGATGCCAGCACTGTAGGCAATGGCCTTACCCACCATTCCACAGGTCCAGCCCTGGTAGTGGTTTTAAAGGACTAAGTCAGGGGCCAGCATTGTGGAATAACAGGTAAAGCTGTCACCTGCAACACCAGCATCCCATATGGGTGCTAGTTCATATCCTTGCTGTTCTACTTCCAATCCAGTTCTATGCTAATGGCCTGAGAAAAGCAGCAGAGGATGGCCCAACTGACTGGTTCCCTGGCCCACATGGAAGGCCTGGAGGAAGCTCTTGGCTCTAGCTTCAACCTGGCCCAGCACTGGCCATTTTGGCTTTCTGGGGAATGAACCAGAGGATGAAGATCTGTGTATATATGTATGTGTGTCCCTCTCTATATATAACTCTGACTTTCAAAATAAGCAAATCTTTTTAAAAAAATACTAAGTCAGCCCTCCATATTCATGGGTTCTGCATCTGCAATTTTAATCAAATAGTTGATCAAAATATTCAATAAAATGTTGTATGTATGTTTTTCTTTTCTTACCATATTCTCTAAATAATATAGTATAGCAATTGTTTACATAGCCTTTACATTTTATTAAGTGGCATAGGTAATCCATAGGTGACTTAACATAACAGGAGGATATGCATAGGTTATGTACAAATACCATGCCATTTTACATAAGGGACTTGAGTATCTGCCAATTTTACTATCAGTGGGATTCCTGGAACCAATGCCCCACAAATGAGAGGGATGGCTCCACTTTCCCTTTTAGGTTGCTGATTAGGTAACATTTGCCTTATAAAGTCTTGCTATTCAGACTGTGCCTTGGAAAGATTATAAAGGGCACATAAAAAATGCAGAGAAAGGTAATAGTTACTTTCCAATATGCAAAGAGGATTATACAACAAAAACTAGGCTGCAGTCTAGTCCAATATCTGGAGAACTGTCTCTCTCAAATTATGTATTCCTGCTTTCACTGATCTACAACTCTGTCACCTAGAGACCCTATTGCTAATTCTTCTCCCTGGTCCCTGACTTGCCATCATGATTTAGAAATCTGCTTTCTAACATAGCTAAGAGTCATCTCCCAATTTTCCTTCTCATGAATCCCAGAATCCTTACTTCTTGTCACAGACTCACCAAAACAGAAGCCTGCATCCTAGTCTGAAGTATTGGCATGCAGATGTTTTCCACCAGTGTCAAGAGCAGTCAATGCTGCATTTATGATGTAAAGGTTTGCGGTCAAGAGAAGAGAGTTCTCCAAAGCAACCCTTGCAGAACCCAAGGATTAATTCTTGCTCTGCTTTAAGAATAATGGAAGCCAGTTTCTGGACTGAAGGAATTGCCTTTCACCTCCTCTGCTAGCCATCCAATGCTTAGAAATGGTCAGATCTGATCTGGTAATTAATCAGTCTTTAAAAAGGAACACTTACCACAATTAATGAGATTAACTGTAATCACACAGTCTTTTTTCTCTAAATCCAACATATACAAAATTAGGCTTTAAAGAATTGATAGTGGTCAGAGTTACACAGGGAGAGAAGGAGAGGCAGAGAGAGAAAGAGAGGTCTTCTATCTGCTGGTTCACTCCCCAACTGGCCACAATGGTGGGAGCTGCGCTGATCTGAAGCCAGGAGCCAGGAGCTTCTTCCACGTCTCCCACGCAGGTACAGGGGCCCAAGGTCTTGGGCCATCTTCTACTGCTTTCCCAGGCCATAGCTGAGAGCTGGATTGAAAGTGGAGCAGCTGGGACTCAAACTGGCACCCATATGGGATGCTGGCACTGCAGACAGTGGTTTTACCAGCTACAACGCAACACCAGCCCCAGTGGTCATCTTTTTTAACAAATTATTTTTATTTGGAAAGCAGAGACATATTCTAAGACAGACAGACAGACAGACATTTCCTAACCATGTGTTCACTCCCTAAATTCCCACAGTAGCTGGGGTTGGGCCAGGCTGAAGCCAAGGTCTCTGAAGCTAGAACTGAATCCAAGTCTCCCACATGAATGTCAGAGAGCCAAGTATTTGATCATCTATGACCTCTCAGGGTACACATTGGCAGGAAGCTGGGACCAGGAACAGAGGCAGGACTCAAAACTAGGCATTCCAATATGGTATGTGGGCAGTCCAAGCTGTGTCTTAATTGGGACCCAAATGCCCACCCCCAGCCCTCATGGTGGTTTTCAAACAAAAAGTAAGGAGAATACCTTAGGACCTTTCCAAGCACTGAATTAGGGAAACCCTGATGCTAGCAATGTGGGTGTGTTCTTGCTGCCGAAGGAGAGAAAGGACAGAAAACAAAGCATCTCATAATTATGGGTAACTTTTTTCCATATCTCCTCTGGCTCTCCATAATTATTCAAGACCTGAATCGTCAAGATCTCTTTTTCTTTCTCCTAATTTTGTCAGTTGATAAACAGTTTACATGTTGGCTGCATGCTGCTAATAGCTGAAGTGAAATAGCTGAGTCAGTCTTTCAAATATACAATCTGATGAATAAATCCATCCTATAGCTATGCCAGGCCCCTTCCTATTGTTTCCTGACAGCCAGTTATTCTATAGCTACACTCCTAAATTAAATAGCTCCCATCTACTAGTAATCTTCATATTTTGCACTGAGTCTAGACAGATGCACCAAAGAAATATCATCTATTGTCACTCTATGGACAGCAGAACAGAGTGAGAAACTCATTTGGATTATAAAGCAGGCAAGAAAATATGTGTAAGATACAGAACTAGGATATTTATGAGAAACAGATTGAATATTCACTTGGAAAAAAATATTTGCAAACATGAAATGAGTAGACAGTGGTTCAATTACATGGAAATCTCCCTAAATAAGAGACTCTATCCATCAATCAGTCAAAAAGCATTTCTTGTGCAGCCCACTATGTTCTTAGTAGATTGTGGCATATGCTGTGAGGGTGTAAAACTAATCTTTAAAGAGCTAAACTAGGAAATAAGTGCTCAACTATATCACCAACTCTAAGTTTAACAGCATTTCAGAGACAGAGAAATGGCTATTATCTCTTTCAGTTATATCCCTTTAACTACCTGTCCCTGCCCCACTGTTAGTGCTGTAATATATAAAGTGTTCCAAAAACACTTCAACTTTCACATATTTAGCTCCAGAGGAATACTTCTCCACTATCTTATTGGATCCTGGTCTTGACCTTCCTGTCAATAACTATTGCTTATTTTATACGTCTCTGATGCTCAAACTTCCTGCTTATTTAGATCACCTGCTTCTACTCTAGCTGTGTTTCTTGATTCTGATCTTGTGGTGAGCATTTCCCTAGTCAACTCAGTAAAGGGCCCTGCTAGTCCCCATTTGTTCCGATTCCTGTTCTTTCTTTATACATTCTGGTCGTGACTCAACCCCTCAGTTTGGAACTAGATTTTGTTCCATCAGTCCAACATCCTTAGAGCATATGGGAAGAGTGGAAGATAGACATGTGAGTGTGTAGAATATTCTAGTTCTCTAGAACTAGGTCTTACCAGAGATGACCTCCTTGGGTGGAAACAGACCCCTTTCAGGACACCTGGGTAACATTGGTGAAGTCAAGTGCTACATGTACACATGACTCAACCTTCCCAGCACCTGGCCATATCCTAATTGCTACAACTAATCAATTTTAAGAAAATTTGGACATTCTGCCTCAATTTCTGATTTACTTGGTCAATTTTACAACCAACTCAGTTCTTAGCTTGATGAATGCCTACTCTTCCAAACACATGTCTGCTTCAGTATCTCCAAGAAGCATAACACATACTCTTATAGGAAGGTGATGAATGCAAGGTCAAACAATGGTTAAACCAATTCATTAAATTCCGCCTGTATCTTCTCCAAGCCCCAGTTTCCCAGCACCTCATGAAGAATAGCCCTCACAACCTCTCACAGAGGAAGGAGAGCAGTAGAGCAGTAGCGCATAGCTTCTGGATCTGGGTTTTGTACCTTTATGTTCCTTCACAGGACCTGATCTCTAGAGGGCTTTGGCAGAGAAGGAACTGAGTCAGTACTGATACTGTTACCCTCGTGAAAAGTTAATACATTGCTGAGTGACCCAACATTATGCTCCTGGGCTGTCACCACTTTCCCTTGAGAGTTGTGGGGCCACAGTCTAGAGGCTGAGGCTCAGACTACCTTTCCACACATACTCCCCTTGCTTGGCCCCAGGTAGCAAGGCCTGGTGGATCTTATCCACCTACTTCTGGAAAGAAGTCATGGGGCCTGAGAATTCTCTAATCTGCATCTCTACAACTCAAAAGTTAGGCAGAACTCTCAAAAACTCTAAAATTTTTCATTATAGAACAAATGGGATAGTGATTGATGGGCACAGAAATGAGGAAGACTCAGACTTATTAATGAGTCAGACTCAAGTAAAGTTCAGTCACACTGGTGGTGGAGGACTAAACACCGTGTGCCTCTGTTGCTAGCTCTCTATAGCTTGTAAAAAGATACAGCCATGCCCAAAAGATCCTCTATTCTCTCATTTTCATAGATGAATATATATATGAATATATGTATGTTAATATAGGCCACATTTTTGAAGTGATAGATTTCTAAGCCATTATTTAATCACCCTTAGTGTCATACTTCAAAGGATTTTTTGTGTGTTTTTAAAAGCTGATTTTATCTTTTTATTTTATTTATTTTTTAACTTTATATTTATTAAATATAAATTTCTAAAATACAACTTTCAGATTATAGCAGCTTTGCCCCCTATAACCACCCTCCTACCCGCAACCATCCCATCTCCCACTCCCTCTCCCATCCCTTTCTTCATCAAGATTCATTTTCAATTATCTTTATATATAGAAGATCAATTTAGTATATACTAAATAAAGATTAACAGTTTGCACCCACACAGAAACACAAAGTATAAAGTACTGTTTGAGTACTAGCAATACTGTTAATTCACATAGTACAACACATTAAGGACAGAGATCCTACATAGGGAGTAAGTGCACAGTGACTCCTGTTGTTTATTTAACAACTGACACTCTTATTTATGAAGTCTGTAATCACCTGAGGCTCTTGTCATGAGCTGCCAAAGCTATGGAAGCCTCTTGAGTTTGCCAACTCCGATCTTATTTAGACAATGCCATTGTCAAAGTGGAAGTTCTCTCCTCCCTTCAGAGAAAGGTACCTCCTTCTTTGATGGACCCGTTCTTTCCACTGTGATCTCACTCACAGATCTTTCATTTGGGTCATTTTTTTGCCACAGTGTCTTGGCTTTCCATGTCAGAGGATTCTTATATCTATTTTTCATGCACATTGCAGGTATGACCCTTCTGCCAGCAGTCCACCCGTATGAGTCAGTTAGCACGACCATAATAATTTTGTACTACCTGGGTGGCTTAAACAACAAAATTTGTTTCCTCGTAGTTCTGAAGGCTGGTAGTCCAAAATCAAGATGCTATCAGGTTTGGCTTCTCCTGAGGCCTTTCTCCTTGGTAAATAGATAGCTACCTTGGCTCTACACCCGCGCATGCATAGCCTTTCCTCTCTCCATTCATCCCTGGTATATCTGCCTCTTATAGAGATACCAGTCCTATTTGATTATGGTCACATCCTCATGACTTTACTCACCCACTTTTTAAAAGAATATATCTCTAAATACAGTCACATTGTGGGTACAGATTCAACCTTTGAATTTTAGGGAGATGCAACTGACTTCACAATGCCACCCCTGGAAAAACCCTGGATGCGGCTGAATTCCAGGGATAGTAGAAGTGGTTAAGAAGCTGGAAGGTACTATTCACCAAACAAGTCCAAGTGTTCCCATATCTGAAATCAATTTCAGATACTGGCCCTTGACGTTAGAGTAGCAACTGTTTTACTTTAGGAAATACACACAAGGGTCTTATTACATCATGCTTAATTTTTCACTGGTTATCTACAGGACAGCTAACCTATCTAGAATGGAAAATAAATTGATTATAGCTTCTGGCCTCTGAATGTGGTTCCAGAAGCTTGAAGCTACCCTCTAGAGGTTTTCTGGTAAAATCAGTGGAATCCAAGCATCTCTGGGGTCCTAGGTTTGGTGAGCCTGCACCCTCTCTACAACTTGGCTGACAGTTCTTGTATATTACAGAACCACTGTCCCAACATAACGTTTTCCGTTAGACTCAATATAGGAAACAATATCCCTGTAAGATCCTCTACCAAGAGAATCTCACAGACATGCCAGCTCATCAGATCATCTAAGACTCATCTCATATTCTCAGTAGTGTTCTGACTCAGCAGTTTCTACACTGGTTCAAGTCCTGACTGCTCCACTTCCTGTCCAGCTCTCTGCTATGGCCTGGGAAAGCAGTGGAAGATGGCCCAGGTCCTTGGGCTTCTGCATCCATGTGGGAGACCCAAAAGAAGCTCATGGCTTCGGAAAGGCACAGCCCCTGCCATTGCAGCCCACTGGGGAATGAACCAACAGATGAAAGACCTCCCTCTCTCTGCCTTTCCTTCTCTCTGTGTGAAACTGACTTTCAAATAAGTAAATAAATATTTTTAAAAATCGTGCCTTACAAATTCAGCTTAGATGCAATTTAATTTTTTTATATTACAAGTTACCTTAATCCAATCATTACTCCACTTAGAATATGCCATTTCACACACACACACACACACACACACACACTGGTTCACTGCTGTCATCCACAATCTCCATTTCAAATCTATAACACCTACAGAAGCCTCAATCTATGCAGAAGGATTTTTAGGTTTTCTTTTGTTATGTGGTATATAATTGAAATTTACATCCATCAACATTCATACTTGTGCCCATTAACCTGGGCCAGGGAATTTATGTTTTTTAGCTTCCTCCTTCCTTACCCATTTTCTATTCACCCACTTCTGTACCCCATGGCTCACTATTATCACCAGACTGAAAGAGAAGATCATTGCATATCATGGCTTTGTGATCTATCCCACTGGGAGCAAGAATCAAAATACTTATTGTGGACCATCCTTTCCTTTGGGTTTAGTAGAAATGCACTGATGTGTCACAGCAGAACCTACCATCCCATAAAGAATTTAAAACAGCATTTCTTATTTCTTGGGGTGGGGGAGAGTTAATCTCCATTTTTCAAGAGTTTGAGTTGCATTTCTCTTACTCACAAGTAAGCCTCAACTAATTTTCCCAACAATAGAGAGGTTTAGAGTTTGTGCAATGAGTGTTACATGAACTTCTAGAGAACATAAGGAAGCCTTCCATCCATCTCAGTATATTCTCAACCAACAGCAACATAGATTCTCTTTGTAATGAAAGGCTAAGGAAACCTTGGTCCAGTCTTGCTACAGGGAGACAGAGTTGGTAAATAATCTCTTGGGATGTTCACTTGTATTTCTACAAAGGATGTTAAATGACAGCTAAAGAAGACATTCCAAGAGACACTTAGTAATCAAATAGTGCTCAGTTCTGCCCACTTAATACTTTAATTTTTTGCTTTATCCATTATCAATTCTCATTCCCTTTCTTGCATCCCTTGCCCAATGACTGGTCACCTTTTAACTTTCAATGTTTGGCATCATTGCCTAGACCCACAGGTCAAAAAGTATTCCATCTTCATCCAAACCCTTGGACCTCCCCATATGAGACTGGGTAGTTTATTACACCAAGTGTAATCCTTATCAAGGGCCAGCACTAGAAATGTGTTTCCTTTCCTAGAAAAGAAGGCTTAACAGAAGAAGGGCTTGGAGCTGACTCAGGAAGAACTAGAAGAGGAGGAAGCAAGAGAATTTCAAATTAAGAAACACCATAAACATAGGTTCTAAGCTCAGAATGAAGTGGCCAACAGATCAGAGAAGGCAGTTTGCAAAGAGAGATCATTTTCTGGAGAAACATATAGGCAAAGGAATTTATAATTAATTCAGGAGTCACTGTAATCTCTTCCTCTGGGGATATCTTTGAATGTAATTTGTGCATGGAACCATGAATAAAGGGCATGACACATCCTGTCTTAGACCCCTAGGGAATGCCATTTCAATCAAGATTATATCTAGGTACGTATATATATACCACCACCACCACCACCACCACCACCTCCCACACTCAAAAGCTTGGATCACAAATAATAATCTGTTTTAGCTTCACCTTTTCTTATCTTCAGAAAGTTTGGTGGACACACATTAGCTCTTAGAGAGTATCACCTCCTACAAAGGTGGGGAAAGTTGAGCTATCCCCTGAATTGCATCAGCCAATTTTCTAAGCTCTTAAAGTTCGTGTAACTTCAATGCCAAAAATTCAAACGATATTTGAAAAATTATATTTAGGGCCCAACAATTCCTAGACCACTGCTCAGAGACTTTCAAATTAAAGACCAATTGAAAACTGCAGGCATGCATTCCAAATTGCAGTGATCTAATGGACTATGGGTAAAGCAATATGTCTTTATTTTTACAGTGATATAAAAGAAACAGACATTTTGAAAGCCTTTCATTTTCTTCTTTTTGAACTCTTTCTCTAGAACTGGACATTCATAAGTTCCACGATTGCCAGGGCATCTTTTCTTCAGGAAGATGGAAGAAATAATGGGATTTAACATTCTGGGAGTGTGTCAGCACTTCTTGGTTTTTTTCTTAATATATACAAGGAGATGTCAAGTATCAGTATTATGTTAAGAATACTGCAGAGAAAAATAATTGCAGACAAAAGAATAAATGCTCATGTTATATGAATTAGATACTCTGAGACCCCATAAAAAAGAAAACAGTTAAGATAAATGGTCAAGAGGGGAACAAACAAAAAATTGCAATGAATTTTTATTGAAAATAAAATTCTGAACAAAGAGTCACCCTTAAAATGCTTTAGTCAGAAAAAGCTAGGTTATGCTGTGATAACAAATAACTCCCAGATCTCAAATCCTAAACCAAACAAACGTTAGCGTTTTGTTCATGGAAAGCCCCACTGCAGGCATTGGAACCTTTCCAGGGTATCTCTGTGTGGTTAGCTTCAAAGTTTCAGTTCTATCAGCACAAGCAAAGACCGCCTCCACATTGCCATGGCAACAGAACAAGTAGCTAGATGGCTTTTCAATTCTTCAGCCATTAAGTGACACATATCACTTTTACCCACATTCCATTATCCTGAAGTAGACAAACTCCCTTCCTAACTGCAAGAGTCCAGGAAATAAAGGGCAAATATGAGAATGATAGGCAGACAGTCAAGGAAGAAAAGAAAATAAAGGAAATGGGAACAAAAGAATGTACAGGAAAAATAAATGATGTCATTCAGTCAGTCTTAGAACCAAAAATCTTGAAATTCTGAATTTTAATCTCAATTCTACCCTAATATTATATGACATAAGGGTACTTCAAAAATTTACCGCCAAAAAAAAACCTGCAAAATGTTTTACTTCAAAATATGCATTTTGTAATTCAATTTGTCCATGAACTTTTGAAGCTCCCCCATATAAGGTTCTCTGAACCTTAGAATCGTTAGCCAAGTACAGAGAATTTCTTGAGATAGATATGAAAAGCAGCTTGTAAAATAACTACTCTAGACCTTAAAATTCTCTGAAAAATTGGAAAATAAATATATGAATGCCAGAAACATAAGGGTCAGAAGCTAACCTCACAGAAATATAGAATACTCTACTTCTTACTGACATATAAAAGGTATGAAGACACTTGGGAGCCTTCTACATTTCCACCTATAAGCACCAAAATACCCAAATAAACATTCAAAAGAACTTCTCTGGTTACAGATTTGACACACATATCCTTGTGAAGAGGGAGCCAGGAGCCAATGTTAAGACTCAAGGCTAGACATCTGTGATACTAACCAAGCCCTATCACTAATGTTGACAGCTCTATAACTCAATTTCTCATGTGTAAAAGAGAACTAGTACTGGCATCACCTACCTGCAACAAGAAAGCTTCTGAAAGACTTACAGTTCTTTATAAAAATAAGCACCAACTAGAAAATCCCCATATGCCCCAGGTGGCAGTGGCACCTAGAAGTTCTTTCAATGTTAACTTTGCTTCCAGGAGAATTCATAAGGTCACACGGTCACTATGTCATTTACTTTTTTGGTATTTGTCCTAAGTGAGAACTAGCTGGCAAATATCACGTGTTCCCTATTGGAAACCCACTATATATCCTGGGAGAGCATTCTATCTGACCATAGTCCAAGGTCATCTGGCTTAGAGGGAAAAAAAAGCCACAAGTATTTATACACATGTTTGAGGATATATTGCAATGCATTTGTATGCACACACATATACAAATATACGTGTTTATTGTTGGTGTGTGTGTGCTCCTTTGTGTGCATGTTCTCTGCGACCCATGTGTCTATTCACCAGAATCCAGACTAGGAGCCATGCAAAATGAATATGGGCTATAGGAATTCAACAGCCTCTTTCTTATATTTGGATGCTCAAATGCAGCAGTCATCTATCAAAGGAAGTGTATTGGACTAAATGGAGAGATTTTTAATAAGAGGCAAGGGGGTGCACTTTACCTAATAAAAAGAGCATAGAGAGACCCTGGCTGTGGCTAATGTGCATAAAAAATTCAGCCTGTCAGATCCTCACTTTTCTAATTCAGTAATCTAAATAATTTATTTGACATTTTAGCTCAAGATGACCTTTCTTAGGAAAAAATTACTGTTTTAAACTTTTAGCAAGTGCAACCCTAGCCACAGAATTCCTACTGAAGCCTGCATTTTCCCAAATGAGCAAAGGTTAATCTCGTAGTGCTCAAACACATTGCTGACCCTTTTAAACAGTTCGCCAAATGTCATTTAATTTTTTAATCTAATTTCAATTATATTGTAATATTTGACTAGAGTATTTGGTGGAAGTGGGAGTTGTGATGAGATTCCAGTCAGGTTCTACCTAGAGAAATTTAGGAAAGGACATAGTGATAGTGAAATAGGTATTACACAGGGCGATGCATCTACCCTAGAGAGTGCATGTGTGTACAATATATAATAAAACTGTGCCCAGTTCCTCCAAAGGATTACCCAGTGAAGATTAAGATGGTCGATTCTTAAAAGAAACAATATGAGAATCCGAGGTTCCCAACGGTATTGTACGATAGAAGCAATGAGCCTTTAAGCCAAGATACTCAAAAGAAACTCATGCTGTAGGCCACACAGTGTCCAACTTATCCTCGGATTCCCTTCTGACTCAACCCTGAAGATCAGTAGAGTGACAGATGTCATAGATCATCCACACACCTAGCCCACAAGCAGTTAATGAAAGCCCCATCTTTTTCTCAAAAGCCATTCTTTTGGTTTGCTAGCAAGTCAGAAAAACAAAAAGGGTAAAATTGTTATTACGAAAACAATGGGATTTTCCACTCTGCACAACACACTCCTTTTATCACTGCAACCTACAAAGCTTACTTAGGAGACCTCAAGATGTATTAACACTTTATTAGCCAGGCTTTTCTCCTACCCACACCAAACGTTAATAGAATCTGATCCTCAAATTAGACAAGCATCCAATTTTAGGCAAGTTTTTTATTGTCTTTTTTAAAGCAATGTCCTCAGGGGAACATGGGGTGGCTTAAGTTTATCGCTCATTAGTGAACAAAATAATATATTGGTATTATTATGGCTGCCAAGGATCTGAGTAGAATGCACTGATGTGAACATCAAACCAAGATATAAAAGTTCAGTTCTATTGCCTCCTCCTTCACTGAAGCTGCTTCAAAAGAGAGACTTTGATACATAAAAGCCTTTGGGACAATGAGCCAGTTTCCTGTCCCTCCCCTCCACTTCCCCACTTAGACCAAACTTGCCTCTGAAAGGAACATTCAAAGAGACACACAGAAATATGGATATTTGCTAATCATTTTTACCTTAAAACATACATTCTTACAGGCACTTTCATCAGTGGGAACTGTGTGAAGTCTAGCACACCATGCTGTTTCAGAAATGAAAAATAGTTCACTTTTGTTATCTTAATTATATCTATCCCAAGTGTTCTCAATTCAAGTTGTGCATCAAACTCACCCAAGGAGTATCATAAAAACAGACTGTGGAGCCCCTCTCAAAGCTCATGGAGTCTGTGTACATGAGCCCAGTCTCATATTTCTAAGTAGCTACAGATTTTTTTTTATGTTGACCTATCTCTGGTGAAGAATCACTAATAAAATTAATACGGTTTCACATGGGTCATCTAATGTAATCGAAATAGAGGATGGGTATGTGTTCTGAAGAAGAGATTTCCAATTGCGCCTTAGTTAAAAGGCGTGTTCAGGATCCATGAAAGATTTAAAACACAGACAACAAAAGACTTGTTGTAAAGATAAATCTGTAATACTTTCTCATGATTTGTTTTAGATACGAGTATAAGATATATCATATCTGTGACCCTGAGAGTTATTTGGAATATTTGCTATAGATATTGCCGTGGTCAGAAATTCCTGGCATTCGGTTAAGGAAACTGCACAGCTCATTGAACTCTGGTAAAAACAAACAAACAAACAAACAAAAAAGCTACATGGAGCTATACGGTGTCACATGACAATACCGTCCATAGAAGAGAAGCTCAGGGAATCTCACCCGGGAGCCACCACTGGATTCCCCTCCCCAGTGTTTCCTGCTTCTGGCGAAAGTACTATTAGAGTATGTCGGGATCATGTTGGAGAAAAAGCGCAGAAAACCAAAAGCTGGTTCCTCAGAACTCGCAGTCTTTCTTTTCTCATTCCCCAGAAAATTCTCAAGGACTTTCCCACTTCAACATCTCAGCACCCAGGAGTCTCAGGTGTCCCCCCTTTTCCTAGGGACAATTTTCCAAAGCTTGAGTCACAGGATGCAAGTCCAACCACAGTGCTGGAAGAAAATATTTCCAGAGTGAAACAAACTTGAGAGACACTAGTTGCTTGTGAGTATAGCCAGACTATGGGAAATGATAACTATAGAAATGGAAACTATTTAACCAGGCTTTCCTCAACAGTGCAACAGTTTGTAGGATGTATTAAATGCCAGAAAACACACTAATAAACCCAATTAACAGCTGCAATTCAGGCAAGGTCATTTTTTTTTCCTACCTCTGTGAATCTTTTTAGAGTTCAGTAGAATTAAAATAGGCCATAAAGTCACTAATAAATAGACATACCCACCTTTAGAAGGGTAAAAAACAATTTGATGATATCATAGACAATGTTGAAAGTGGGGAAGAAAGGTATGTGTCGAACAAAATTCAAATGTCCAAAAGACAAATACCATGTTTTCCTTGATCTGTGGTAACTAATGTACAAAGTACAAAAAATTGTAATATATATGAACAAAATTGACATTTTTGAGATTTGATTATTGATTATAGTCCTTGTATATTCTTTTGAGGAACAGTTGTTTTGCTGCTTCCTACTTGTTCAATTCTGTATTTAGTGGAGGGTTAAGCTTGTGATTATAAAGTAAATTCAAAGTATGTCCTTGGAAAAATTAGAAGAAAAATTTTAAAAAAGCAGCAGAGAGGGTAGGAGTGGGAGAGGAAGGGACAGTGGGGTGGGAAGATGTATCATTATGCTCTTAAAACTATATACAGGGGCCGGCGCTGTGGTGCAGCAGGTTAAAGCCCTGACCTGAAGAGCCAGCATCCCATATGGGTGCTGGTTCTAGTCCCAGCTGCTCCTCTTCTGATTCAGCTCTCTGCTATGGCCTGGGAAAGCAGCAGAAGATGGCCCAAGTCCTTGAGCCCCTGCACCCGTGTGGGAGACACGGAAGAAGCCCCTTGCTCCTGGCTTAGGATGGGTACAGCTCCAGCCGTTGCAGCCATCTAGGGAGTGAACCAGTGGATGGAAGACCTCTCTCTCTGTCTCTACCTCTCTCTGTAACTGTTTTTCAAATAAATAAAATAAATATTTTTAAAAATGTGTTAAAAAACTATATATGAAACATATGAAATGTAATCCTTTTTTATAAAAATTATTTTAAAAAGTCATTAAAAAAGGCTTTGTTTTTCAAAGCTCAGAAGATTTCAAATGTAATTAACTGTTGCTCTGTTCTTCACTTTGAGTAGACTTGTTTACTAAAGCATAAAACGGGAGACAAGTTCAAGGAAAGGCATGAGTTCCCCCAACCTCACAACAATGTATCCGTTACATCAACCTTATCTCAGTATGTCCCAACTCCATTCACTCAGGCTCCACCCCCGAAGTCAGTATGTTCCATAACTGGCCCCAGTGCTTCAGCGAGCCATGATTGGAATTCATCTCCATGCTTGGCTTCTAAACTCTTCACTCCAAAGCTGAAGCAGCACAAACGTTTATTCTCAAGGTTTGCTTGAATTCGTTCTGGCAATCCTGCCAATAAAGCTGCAACAGCCACCAGCAATGCAATCACTATCACCTGTGTGCAGACTTCTGCTTTTACAAAATGCAAACCCTTGCCCCTTGTTTCTGTGAATAGGTGAGATGGAGTACCCTGAGAGCCCCGGAGCAAGTCTTGCCACTCCTGCCACCAGTCAAGCTGCTTACCACGGCCTTCTCACCTACCCAACTGGAATTCTGTGCTGTCTGTGTCCACCACAGGACAAAGAGGAAATAGTACCACTGTTCCTTGGGTGTTGGTGAAAAAAATAATGAACACGTATTCCCTAAATGGCTTGGTCCCAAACTATTCTGGGATTTTAAGAAAAGTGCTTTCAAGGAGCTCATACCCTTTTATCCATCAGTACACAGATATCTGATGAGGGGATGGTTACAGAACAGCCATGAGAGTTGCAACACTACCCCGAAATTGCACTTAGCCCTGAGGCCTTGCAGCTGAATTAGGCTTGCTCACCAGTCCCTATCTTCCATTACACAGTTAGTCTCTCTCTTTTCTCTCCTCTTTGTCTTAAAACATGATTTCCCTCCAGTTCAACTCCCCATCTCTATGCTCCACCGTCAGAACATACTTCCACTGTAACGTGACTTCCAGTAGCCCCTTTCCCAAGTCTTCCCTAGCTTCTAGCATTCAGGTTTTCCCCCAGACTCTCTGATATGCTGCCCCAAACCTCAGATCCCTCACTGGCTATGAAAAAGAGACTTTTCAAGGAAAGAGATCACCTCTGTTCATTCACCCGGTGAGGACGAGTCATGAGCGAGGCAGCCCAGCTACAGTTCTCTTGATCCCATGCTTCCCTACTCCTGCCCTGGGACTTCGCTCCACGTCTTCAATCCACTTCTTGTTTCTAGCACCTTCCTCTCAGCCTACAGAGGTTTATTATGCCCTTATTTTTTTAATCTAGATCTTTTTAATAACTTACAATTCCACCTTTCATTTTCCA
The DNA here is from genome assembly GCF_051225735.1 of Oryctolagus cuniculus. Classification (NCBI taxonomy): domain Eukaryota; kingdom Metazoa; phylum Chordata; class Mammalia; order Lagomorpha; family Leporidae; genus Oryctolagus; species Oryctolagus cuniculus. Next base: position 61,074,215 of record NC_142878.1, read on the forward strand.
ACTCTACCATGTTCTCCTCTTAACCATTCACTCACCAATGCAACTCCTGCAATCTGATGTCTAAACTGTGGGCATAGAGCCTGCATCCCACATCGCAATGGCTGAATTAGATTCCTGGGTCTGGCTCCTCGACTCCAGCTTCCTGCCAGTGCAGACCTGGGGAGGCAGCAGTGATGGCTCCAGTGACTGAGTCTCTGCCACCCGCCTGGGAGACTGGTCCACTGCTGAATGTTGTGGGCATTTGGGGAGTGAACTAGCAGAGGGAGGAACATTTTTGTTCTCTCTCCTCATCTCTCAAATGAAAATTTAAATAATTAAAAATAAAAATTGCTCCTATTCCAAATATCCATTCTTAGCATTTGTTACACATAGTGGCTGCATTTTGGTCGTTAATTTGCTTGACCTCTGGGCAACCATGCTGACCACCTTTTCTGTATTAGCAGCCTGCTTTCCTTTCCTTGCTAGATCATAAACCTTTGTCTCCAGGTTACTTCCTTGCTCCTCCACAAATACTCCAGGTTTGTTTGCAGCCTTCCTGTTCTTTGTAACTCACTTTACATCTTTCCCTCTCTAGACAGTCAAGTATTTCAAGGGTAGAGAGTGCCTATGATCTATTCAACTTCACAGCCCCAGAACTTAATAACATCATGAGTTTTAAAAATTATTTCTGAATGCATTTGTCTTGTGTGCATTAAAAAGAAATGATGACCATTGATATTAAAAGAGGACAGCAAGACATGGACTTTGTGGTACAGGGAGTTAAGATGCTGCTTGGGATGCCCGCATCCCATTTGGGAGTGCCTAGTTCGAGTCCTGAAGACTTACTGCACACTTTGGATCCAGCTTCCTGATAGTGTACCTCAGAGGCAGCAGATAATGACCCAAGGACATGGATTCTAACCACCCTTGTGGGAGACCCAGATGGAGTTCCTGGCTCCCAGACCCTGGCTCAGCCCTGGCAGTTTCAGGCATCTGGGGAGTAACCCAGTGGATAGAAGATCTTTCTTGTGTATGTGTGTATATATATATGTGTGTGTGTGTGAGTGTGAGTGTATGTGTGAGTGTATGTGTGTGTATGTAGGTGTGTGTATGTGTGTATATGTAGGTGTGTGTATGTGTGTGTATGTGTGCCTTTCTCTTCCCTCCATCCTCATTCTAGATGACTCTTCCTTTCAAACGAATCTTTTTTAAAAAGAGTTCAGGGCTTTCTAACTGGGGGACCGGGAGAAAAAACACATTTGCTTTCTGAGGAAGAATTCTGGACAGGGAGGTAGTGTAGCTTTCGCATTCTTTCAGTGAAGATCTGCTGCTGCCTGTATAACCTAGATTAAGTCAATTACTATCTCAGAGCCTCAACTTAATCATCTGAAATACGGAAAACCTACACAAGTTTGTCACTTCCATGCTCCTTGTAATCTCCAAGTCCTTAACTACATGCCAGAATTTGGCAGAAAACTATGGCAAAACTAAGGCAAAACTATGAAACAGTCCAGCAGGGGTAGGGAACCTCTTTTCAACCAAGAGCCATGTGGATATTTACAACATCATTCACAGGCCACACAAAATTATCAACTTAAAAATTAGCCTGATTTAAGTTGATTAATTTCAAGCCCTGCCTCTGTTTGCCTTGGTCAGACCAACTGATTTCATGGTGTGGGGAGCAGCCTGGACTGGACTGAGTTACTGGAATTAAGACTTATTCTATGCATCTGCTCTCCCACAATATGGCGCTGGGAGAGAAGTAAACAGCTTCCACACAGCTGCCTCCAGTTCAGCTAATAAACTGTAGGACTTGCTCCTGATTGGAGGAGAGCAGCGTACTCGGCGTGTGGGCAGCCGAGTTGGGATTGGCGGAGGAGGACTATAAAGGAGGAGAGAGACGGCATGCACGAGGAACATCTAAGGGGAACATCTAGCTGAAGGAACACCTGTGCAGCCCCCGAGAAGAGCCGGCCGGCGGTGTGCCGCTCCCCTGCGGAAGTGGGGAATGTGGCCAGGGGGAACTGCCCTTCCACGGAGGTGGAAGGGATAGTAGCCAACCCGGGAAGAACCAGCAGCAAACCCGGGGAGGGCCGAGCAGACGAAAGAACAGCGCAGGGTCCTGTGTCGTTCCTCCACGAAGAGGGGGAGCGACATAATGGTGCCGTGACTCGGATATGAAGCCTAGGCAGGGTTCTGTGTTGCTCCTCCATGAAGAGGGGGAGCGACACATGGGCCTCCAGGGCCCACAGGCCAGAAGTTTCCCACTACTGGAATATGCAGGCCTGAGTTCCAAGTCTCACTATGCCCATTACCTGCTATAACCTTAAGCAGACCTTCTAACTTCTCTCAGCATCATTATCTTTATCAAGAATGAACAATAAATGTTCTCCCATCATAGGATTTCGTGAGAATCAAATCAGTTGGTACACATATAGCATTAGAATAGTATTTAGAATACTCTTATCAAATAGAAGACAGTCTCAGCAAGCATGAAGCTAAATGTGAATCTTAGCTTGTGACTTCAGTGTTGACTAGGCGTAACTTTAGGTACACTTGTGGGTACCAAGAGAGTCTGTATTTTCTGTCTCAGGTGTGCTGCTCCTGCTGGAGGGACCAGCCATTCTTCCACATTGCTGATATCAAGAGGTCTGGCATTGCTTGGAACTGGCAGCAGGATGTTGAGGTGTTGGGCCTGTGTTGACACCTATCTTCCACCAACCCCAACAACACCCTGGGACTATCCATGATCAGTTTTCCCTCCATTCTGGGGAAAGGAAGAGGAAAACCAGAGGTCACTGGGCGAACGCAGTTGATGCCTTCCGACCTCTTCTCAGAAAGGTCTGCTCAATCAGAAGACTTCTGCTTAGCAGGAGATATGAGTGAAGAGAAAGTATAACCAAACCCAAAAAAAGGGCAAATAAAGAAGCCTCCTCATTTTGACACCATCCACCTTCTCAGCTAACCTCCTTCCCTTTCTCCCAAGTTCATGGCTTTTGGTGAGCTTTCCAGGAAGGACCTGCTCCCCGGATTTTAACCCGTCTCAACAGACCAACAGGTGATCTGATTTTAACCCGTCTCAACAGACCAACAGGTGATCCAAGTAGTGGGATAATCAACGCTGATTTCACTAGAGTCAGAACGATGTCCAGGTTGAGAGGACTAGTGATAGGAGTCCTCTCACCCCCATCAGAGGGCTGGCTTAGCCTTCAGTGAGACTATAAAAGCAACCATCCTGCCTCACTCATTATGCTGATTTTATATCAATCCCTCTATTTGATCAGTCGCACAATAGAGAGATGAAGTCAGGAATTGTGTTTAGGATGTTTTGAAAACAAGCCATGCAGCAGGCTGGCAATGGAATCCCATCTATCACCGCTAGGGAGAAGAACAGGTGGAGTTCTTGATTCCTGTGAACCCTAGCTGCATTGTTGCTCCCACTAGGACTAAGACTCGGGGTTAAGAGATGTGGACTACAGGTTGCCACTTGTCTAAATTAGTAATAAAGGACTTGAAAGACACTGGAGCAATGCCATTGGTTCTAGCTGTGCTCATTATTTCTAATATGCCTTTGTTCACCTTCATTTCCCTTTAAGAATGGGGATGGTCCAAGTAAGAATTCATGATTTTCCATTCCACTCTGCCTATCTATAAAGCAGTACACCTGAAATATCACTGCTTTGCCGGTGACTTAGCTGTCTGTGCTGGCAGCCTCTGCCAGCTGGGCCACTCCTCCTTAGAATCTGGCAGGGGCAGTGGGCGCTCTGAGGGGCCTGGAGACCTTCACCTGAAAACAATGGGTAAACCTTTAAGAGGAGAAGCAGGCAACCTAATTTCTTTTATTCTCAGGGCGCTGGTGAGAAGTTTTGATCTGTCCTGGGTCTGTTTCTCAGCCAGTTCTCTTCCTTTGTCTTGCCCCCTTTCAGTGAGGTTCTGTAGTTTTATTTTTTCCAAGCAGAAAACGTAGTGTGATTCTGTAAATGTTTTCTTGCTGTTGTACTTTTCAGACTATTTTCTGCCTTGTTTTTTGGGGGCCTGAATCTGCCTTTGGTCACACTATTTGCTCCTCTATGGTCACCTCGGAGAAGATTAACCCTTTCATTAAAAAAGCCTGCCCAGGGTCAAACCACCGCCTGGCTAGGGACTCTTCCAGCCCTTTGATCTCCCAGCTATGGAGAAATTATTAGCAAATTCTAAGCCTTCCCATGTGATTTGTTTTTGTAAATTTGTAGAAATTATTCCTAATCCTATTACGTGGCCTAGGGCAAACCTGCATTAAATATAGGAGACTTTTTGTTATGTGGCAGATGGATAATAAAGGAATGCTGAATGCAGCTCCATCCCAAGTTATGGGAATCTGGACACTTCATCAGCATTCACTTAATCCTCTGCCATGGCTCCGCCTTTGATGAATGCTCTCATTTATGACCACTGATGCCGCTCACTTAATTTCAGAGAAGAAAAATAATACCTAGCTGTTAATGTGAATATTTGAGTTTATGGCTGTACAATGAATAATTGTGACATTATCAAAGGAACATCTCCTTATACATTATTCAGTTGTATAGACCACATTAACCAGAGATTGGGAACTTGCAATTTTGCATCTTCCATCTTCTCTGGAACGGAGACACCACACAGACAAAAGTCAGTGTCTCAAACCAAATTCTACCTGACAATGCGTATCAGCCCGCACTATATTTTGCTCATTGTGGTGCCAATCTCCTATCTTACCAATGACATTTTTTCAAAGAAAGAGGGGATTTCCTAGAGACTCGACCCCATGCAACTTCCATAGCTTATTATCGAATAGGAAAATGTAGCCCTGGTTCCTGCTTTAATACCGATGCCATGGAGGATGTCTTGAGGGTTGGAATGAAAATTAAGACAGCACACCTTTGCTGCTTATACTTTATATATAAACCAAGGGCCTTCTCCAATTAACGTTTTCACTGGGGAGCAGGAGAGAACATGTGGAAGTCTGTCGCGAATCACGAGGTCTTGCCTGGGATCAGGCAGGCAGGGATCCGTGTGGCACCATTAGGGATGGACATGCAGAATCACTCACTTCTGTTACAGAGCTGGCTGTGCCCCCGTAGCTTCAGCATCTTGCCTTTGTTTCTGGGGAGATAGAGGGCACAGCGCCAGAGGAGAAAGGAGGAAAAGGGGAGGACGGAGTGTTTTTGTTGTAAAAACTCACCGAACAGTGTTTTAACTAAGATACACATATAGGATAGGCGCAGGCATGTTGTTTGCCAACAAGAGGAATATTTTATAAAACATCCCAATTTTCTAGGAAAGTAAACACCTGCATCAGGCTAGGAATGGCACTACTGAGCTATAGGGTTTTTTTTTTTAAATCCTTCCATTTTCATTTAAATATTACCTGGTAAATGGACTTCGGTGTTCAGATCAGATGTCTCTAGAAATGCGCTTCTGAGGCACTGTTTGGATAATCTTCATGAGATCAGTTATTTTCATTGATGGCAAGATGCCTACAAATAGGTCTTTGAGACTTGGGAGGTGCACAGAGGCAAATGAAACCAGCAATCTGTGCATTTTTTTCCAGTTTGTGTAAGCCATAAACTGAATGTTTTCATATGCTGATGGTTTGTACACTAGAGTCAATTTATTGGCACAAACCATGAACTGGAAGATTGTAGAAAAAAAGCATGTTAGCCCATATTCAGAAACTTCGTTATTGAGGTACACTGGTACACTATAGCATTTGTGATTGTTGAATGCTAGAAGGAGACACAAACAGGTCACGAACTGTCTTACTCAAATTGTGTGTGATTTAGTAACACATGGTATGGGCAGGACACAGACGTCCAGGCAGTGAAGAGAGGAGTTCCAGTTGCTCTTCATTTCCATATTCTATGAAATCAATAAGCTAAACAGCAAATCTGGAGTTATGAGCAACCAGGCTTTCTCTCCTGTGCCTCCTGAGATAGGTATTGATGTCACTGGGAATCAGGTGTGGGCTCCTAGAAGCACTGAGACTGATGGCCAGTTAACTGACTACCCTTAGCTGAAGAGACTGCAGAGTTACCTTGGTCATGGGTGACTTGGACACATCCCCAGCTCACAGACCACCATTTACCTCTGCTGCTTGTTCTCTTCAACAGATAAAATGCCACTAAAAATAAGTCCAAGTCATTTTACCAGTGCTTACCAGGGGCCTGTGTCAATTATCTATCCAAGGAAAAGAGATGCCAAAAAAACTACAATTAGAAATTCAGATGGAACAGCACCTCAACTATGTAAAAGACCAACAGGACTGCACCTGGTGCCAATGTAACAGAGTGTCTTCTTTCTTTCCAGAATGAGGGAAGGGAGGACACTTTATGCCTGTAACTCTTAATTCTGGGCATCAAAATCACCTGTGATATTTCAAAAAATTACTGCTGAGAATTTTGCACCTTAAATCTACTAAATTAGATCTTCAGGAGTGGCTAGCAAAGACCTAAATTTTTGAAAGTTGCGCAGGGATCCTTTTGGTTCTCAGCCATGGTTGATAATTGTTTCTCTGTAATTGATCATTGATTTAAAGTATTGTGGAAACCAGACAACCCTGATTGACAACCTGGCATGCCTATCACTGGCTTTGTGCTCTTAGACAAGTTATTTTAGCTTTTTGGTCTCAGTTTTTCCCTCTCTAAAATGGGGGAGAACCCCATTACAGAGCTGTTATAAAGTTACCATCAGCAATGCAGTAGGCTTTCATATGAAACTGACCTAACTCTCTACAGTAGAGGGAGAAGAGGAATAGGGGACAGAAAGCAGGAAAGAAAAATCAAGTGGTCACCCTCCCATAGTTGGAAACAAGCAGACTTTACCGTCCAAATAATTTTCTGTTTACTTGTAGTCTGAAAACAGAACACCTTGTCAAAATAGGCCCTGTCTTTTTCTTCCAAAAATGATATGGCTTGAGAAACCAACCTAAAGTAGAATTTGCTTTCACTGTCATTTAGAGTAGGCAGAGGAAAGAGGAAATGAAACCATCTCAGTAATTTCTCCAAGACCTTTATCTCCCTTTGAGGAAAATGTAAATGAATAAAATAAGGCCAAAGGAGCCATCTGAGGCAAAGGTTGTGTGTGTGTGTGTGTGTGTGTGTGTACATACTTTTTTTTTAATACAGGACATTGAAAAAAAGAAAACACCCTGCAAAGTAGAATCGGGGTTACATGCCACCACCAGAGGAACGTACCTGGACAAGAATACCTACACACTCATACACAGAGACTTGAGTACGCGTAGACATAATCCATGGCACACTCACAGAGAAGAACATCACACCCCTGCCCTTGGCCGTGCAGCACTGAATTATTTGGGACCCCAATGACAAGTAAAGCCAATGTCGTGGCCTCACTGAAGGTCTTATAAAGGCAGAGCAACCACTACAGGGCTGCAGATCCACAGCCCAGAATTCTCCACTTTGATCTAATACACCTAGTGTCAGTTTTCTTTTGTGCAAACACAACTACAGCAAATGGGTTGGGAAGCTCACCATCTATATCATGTGCAATAAATTACACTTTGCTGAAATGTTGCCTCGCTAAAATATGCTAAGAAAGCTGTGAACAATATTTACAAATAGTTCAGATGTCACAACAAAACACCCACCACCCATGCATTCATACGTTTTGCTATAATAAGTGTGGTAATAGAGGATACCACTCTTAAACATTAGAAAAGTATTCTTTATGGAGATGTAATTGAGAGAAAGTCTTTAAATTTATAGAAAAATCACGTTTTTGTCTTCCTGCAGTGTCTGCTCACTCAACTGTCAAGAGAGCAACTTCAGTTTCACTTGCTTGCAGCATCTCCTCACGCGGGCTGGCTGTTATACTGATTTTTATTTTGGTACACTGCTAATTTCCTGACAAAGCAGAAAACTTTGTTTACTGCTGTTATGTATTATTGGCATTTTTTTTAAAAGTGGATGCAAACTAAAAATACTATGTCATTCCCAGGATGAAGGAAAGAGTTTACTTTGCTTGTGAGCCAAATGACCTGACAGGTTCAACCTGGGAGACAAGTGGCCAGGTAGGGTAGGTGTTGTGATTTCTCCCTGTGACTGGGAGCAGGCTGGGTGCCAGGGGAGTTAAGTGTATCCCAAGGGCTACGTTACACTGCAGTTTGCATGCCTCTCAAATCTGTATTATTTCAAAATGAAACAAGCCTGCGATGGAGCTTTCAAGGTAAAATGCAGCATGCTACTTACTGTTAGATGATAACTGAGGGGGGCAGGGAGGAGAGAATTGACAATAGGCAGGATGTTAAGTGTGAGATATTTTTGAATATCGGATATTTTTGCAATAAAGGAGGTCTTCCTGGGACACATGACAGAGATCAGGAAATAGTGCCACACCAAAAGAGTGCAAAAAGTTTCCCCATTTAAATGTCTTGCTTCTGTGCATACATCAACATTGAATTTCAATATTTGTATGCTCACAGAATTTTGCAGTCCAGCTACTCACATGATTTTTTTCTCTACGGTGAGACTGTTTTGTCAAACGTGATTATAAACATCAAGAGAATCACTTTTCTCATCAAAGAATCAAGTATTGTTAAACGAAAGCACTTGGTTCATTGGTTCAGTTACAACTGCTTCGCTATTTCAGTACAAAAACCTCTCTGCTCTGCTCTTGGGTCTGCTTTCCACACTCCCGCCATTGGGCATTTTGTCACTTAATTAAGTTAACCCTGTATTTGCCTTCTGAGGGGGGTACTTGTGAAAGAAACCCTCAGTCCTTAATTCTCCCTGACGCAAGTGCCATTCTCTCAGCTTCCTTTTTGGCAGAGTAAGTACAGAATCAGGTGAAAAATAAATGTGTTTACCTACCATCAAAACACCTTTCAAGTCCAATGCACATTTTTGTTCCATTAATATGCCACCACGAATATGCAAGCACCGTGGCAAGGGGTGCTTTAAAATATAGCTAGACAGACCGATTAAAACGCGCCGCTTTCTCTCTGCCAAATTCCTGCCTATGGGGAGCAATTAAATTCGCCTTCCGTGTATTCAAATACTGAATAAGAAGTGAATCTTGTATCTCTGCCACTTAGACAAGTATAATTCCAATAGAAAGATTTATCAACAACTTGCAGGCAGGTTGGGGTTTGGCTTTGTTTGTCAAACAGTGCAAGCCCCATGCTGCATCTGGACTCCGTTACGAAGTCGCACGGAGAGACGGGCACCTCAGGAGAGGGGTGCTCATTTTGGCTGAGGAACAAGCAGATAAACTCAAACGTCGAGGAAGCGGCTTTGAGCAAATAAACCGCTGTGTGCCAGACCGCACACGCGTAACATTATCCAGGGCGATAACCGAACAGCAGAGGAGCTACTTGACGGTGGCTTCTTTACAGTCGGGGAAAGCCAATGTCATATGTAATAGCAGACACCCATCACTGAAATGTTTGAAAATGTGAATTTATCCTACTGATACCGTGTGCAAGCACCAAAGGCTTTCCATATGATGAAAAGCCCCCGCATTTACAGATATTTGAAAATAATAATAGGATTACAAATTAGTCAGGGGAAAAGTGATTCTAGAAGATTTGAGGCTGACATTTTTATTTTTAGGTTTTAAATTTTTTTTCTGCTCCATCGATTATTTCATGTGTGTGGGTTTGTGATTGCTCGAGAGATAAATGGTTGACGGCTGTTATTACACTGCCCCAGTTACGACACTTCCACCCCGACTGCCGGGCTTCAGTGATCTTTGGGGTATGACATTTCAGCTTTGGCCTGGGTCCCCATCAGCCTCAGAGGCAGAGTCCAGGCAATGATCTTTCTGGGACCTGACTAAATGCCTAGTTAACTGCAAGGTTACTCACACTGGAGCAAGTCACAAAGAAACATTCAGGCCCCCAGATGTCTTTCTTCTTGCCTCAAACAAAGCAGATGTCTTAGATTGTGCAAGGCTGTGTGTAATCTATTTTGGCTTTGCAATTAAGAAACTATATATTTACCATGTCTTGGGACATTTTGTCCTTGTTGTTTTGAGGGGAATATGTCTTTCAAGTGCATATAAATCAAATAACATTTGAAACTTCCCAAGTCATGATGTTCCTTCATACAGATTTAGGAAAAAACGAGGGAGTTAATACTACTTTTCTAATCTACTGATCCGTTTATTCAGATTGCAAATATCCCAAGCTGATCAAGTGTTGTTTTTAATAAAAGGCAAATCTGTTAATACCACCAAAATCATTAGTGAGTATTCCTATTTTGATATCTGCATTCAGGACTTAGAAGGAGATGAATTCACACGAGGCTGAGGACTGGCAGACAGATTAACATGCCAGAGCTTTGTTCTTAATGAATTTTGATGTTTCTGTTTCACTATATAAAAACATGTTCACGTGATCTTAAAAGAAATATCTTGGATTTTCCTGAGGATAAAAAAAATGAACAATAAATAGATGAGTACCTTAACTGACATTAAGAATATCTGAATAAAACTCAAATAGTTCCATAGGTTTTATGTATATAATTATATACATACATGATGAACATAAACATGAATCACTTTCTAAAAGGAATAACATCCATTCAGGTAATTTGGTATAAGTCTTCACAGAATCCATCCAAAACCCGCTTCAAAGTTTTTCAAATGTGCTTTTTCATTTCATTCTTTATTGGTTCTAAACATCATTGCTTAGCCGGTAAGTAACCACTATCTTTAAAGCATTATAAATATTCATTTTTAGACAATAAAGTCCTTAAAAATCCTCTCAAAGAATTTCAGGCTGCTGCAAATGGATAAATCACCACACACCTAAGTCTGTATTTGCATAGTTAAATTATGTATTGCAACGGTGGGGTCTTTTAGTTCTATTATATCAAGGTGCACACTATGTTTCCATGAATCTTTCCTTTAGGGGCTGCAGCATTATCATAATAAAGTCAGATATCCAGTATTCTGCTGTAGGTGCTCCATTTTCACCTGGAAGGGACTCTGATAAAAAAAAAAAAAAAAAAAACTATCCCAATCCTGGAGCCTGAATTCCTTTCTCTTGGCAGCTTATGTCACCTTCTTTGTCATAACTGAATAGCTCTCTTTATCTGTGGATTAATTTTAGCACAATTTCTTTTATTTGCATCCAGGCAAAATTAAAAGTATTTTGAAGTATGCTAGTATGCTTAATATATGTTACATTACCATTATTTTCTTTAAAGTTTTCTTTCTCTTTACAAGGAAGTGTTATAAAGCTGTTCTTAGACTACAAATTCTAGGATAAAATTTCAATAAAGAGAATTACGCCACCCTGATGTGTCAACCACAATGGCTACAGTCATTCTTTAAATATAACACTGCCTGAAATGCAAGCTTATTAAAAGTTAGGACTTTAGCCAGTTCCTAGGGATTCATGTTTACCTATGAGACTTGCTTTTAGGGGGTGGGGTTATCATTAATTTGATGTAATCACTGAAAGCATCAACTGAGGTCTCCAATTGTCTTCCTAAATGTTTAACATCACGGTAAGCTGCCAAGAAAAAAAAATTGTCACCTAAACAAAACTCCATTTAGATAAAATAAAAGTTCTAAAATATAAAATCATAAACATAATATTTGAATTTTTGTTGTTATGGGTAGGGATTTTTGTATTAATTTTTTGGTTTCACTTTTTGTTTATTAAAAAATAAATCCATGGAGAAGAATTTTGTATTTTCTTGACTATAAACCTGATTTTTACTTCTGGTGTTCTAAGAAATCAAAGATACTTTAGAGTTTAGTGAAGAAGAAAAAAATGTGATCAATTGAATAAAGTATTTCTATGAAGTCTGAACAAAAGTCCACATCTGAATTGTAGCCCCAAGTATTTAAGCAAACTAATAGATAAGGAGTGCTAGAAACCATTCTATTGTGTGATTTCTTGCCTTCTACCAGGTATTTTTGTTTAAGTGAGAGAGAGCATGGCTAGCCATTGTAACCTTCCACTCCACTGGTATTACCACTGTTATAACTCCAGCTTTTCAAAAGGAGATATTCACAAAGTTATAAAAAAGAAGTATGATTTAAACCGATTCTCCATCTCCATCATTTGCTATGGAATCATTTCTCCTATAAGGACACTGGTGAAGACTTTGAAATGTCTTTCCCTGAGAATCCCCATGTCAGAGCTAAACAAAATTACAGCACTCTTTTAGTATAATATGTCTCCTCCAATTCAGAACGTGATGCATTGACAGTGCTCTCAGAGTTCTTACAGAAATTAAAGATAGATTTACTATCAATAGACTACCAATGCCTTTATGTTAATTGAATATGCCACCTCCCATGGATCCTTTGGCATGGCTAGCTAGAGAGTAACAGAATTTGACCATTATCCACTTTAAGCAAGTTAAATAAAATCTGTAGCATGGAATTTAAATCATATTTGGTGGCAATATTGATCAATAAGGATCATGCATAATCATACTGGAATTCTCCAAGTTGCCCTTCTAAAAATAACGTTTTTAACTAGAAGCTGGTGGCTGAAGGCTGGTGGCTGGAGGCAGTATTTGGGGTATTTCTCTATGTATTCTGCAATACCATTGCAGTAGAAGAGGCAATGGATGGGGAATTCGGGGACTGGGTGGAAGTCCTGACATCACCACCCCATGTGTTCAGACAAATGGACCCAAGTCAAGTTTTATACAAAAAATAAACAGATGATCGAGAATGAGTTCTCCTCTCCTACAACAATGTGTCTCATCTGAATAAACATGAATAAGAGGACCATGTAGGACGTAGCTGAGAGACAGCTGGATTTTCCCGAGTCAGTGTATGTCAGCCAGAGCGCAGAAGCACTTGGCTGTCATAGAAGAGACTAAGCATAGAAAGTTTTCATCTGTCTGGTTGGGTAGGAAACTGTAAGGATTACTTGTGGCTAGTTAGTTATTGAACCAGAATATTACCATTTATTATGTTTTAAATAACTTTTAAAAAGAAATGTGGTACAATGGTTCCAATTGCTTGCAGAGTAAAGACAGCCCTAAGAAAACAAAGCACAACAACTAGGGACTTCTGTTGTAGCTCTAGTATTTTTGGTCTAAAACAAAGTCTCCTTCAACTAAGTATTGACAGACCTTTTTTTTTCTGAAGACGACAGTTCTTATACTAAGAACTTTTCCACGGGTGCTTTTTATTTGGCTCCGTGGTGGTAAAATGCTAGCTACTGTTTACAAAGAATTTATAGGATCGTTCCCGGGATATGAATTATAAGAGAGAAGTAGTAAATGTATTATATGAGAGAAGTACTAAATTCCTCTTTTCCCTTGCTAAGAGCTGATTTCTTATAACTTCCTCCTCTATTCACCACACCTGATAAGTCACGAGTGAAACTAAACAGCCTCAGCCTATTCGAGCAGGGATCACAGTGGCCACAAGGCGAAGCACCCAGTCTGGACTCCCTCCACCCATCCAGCTCCTCACTTGTACTTGCCCTTTTAAAGTCTCCAGTTGCTGCTGTGAACCATAAACTTCCCACAGCCTCTCATGGTGTTTTCTGGAAAATAACGATGCTATTACAACACAATAAATACATAAACAAATCAATGAAAGGAAAATGACAGAGAGTTTTGAATCATCACGTCTCAGTGGCAGAAAAATGATTCCTCACCCTCAAAATACATAAAAGTATCTGAAGTTTGCAGGAAAAGGTTTGATTATATTCTTTTTCTTTTTGCATGCCACTCTGTCTCTTCATAGTGAAGATGATTAAAAATGGACACATTTAGACAGTGGACAGACCTGAAAGTGGTGAATCTTCACCAGCAGCAGGCTTTCCACGGTACATACTTACATCTTGTGACTTAACTTTGGTTTCAACTTTTGTGACATACATAATGCTCAAGCTACTCTCTTTTTGTCAGTTTCTGAAAATCTGAATATATAAATTAACCATAAAAGGCACCAGGTTACTTCCCATTTCTCCAGTTACATATGCAACGCTGCCTATTTAACAAGCAGTGCCTGCCCCATCCAAACTTTCCAGTGGATTTTAGACGGCTCCGTCAGTTCCACAAGCAGGCTAGTTCAAAGAGAGCAAGAAGCACTTGCATCCAAATGAAATCTATATTTGGTCATTTTTACAACATCATTTTTCCTGCCTTTGTACGGCATATTGCTTATTCAGATAATGCACATGCCTTTCCAGTGAGGCACGTTTTTGAAACGTGATCTTGGGTCACTTTATGTTAAACTTACTTACACCACACATAGGATGAGTAATACCAGATAAAGTACTGTCATTAGGAGCATTTGTATTCAGGGAGTGGGGAGAGAAATCCAGAAATCCTTTAAGCAGAGTTGCCCCAGCTCTTTGTTGAACCAGGTGGGACATCTACATGAATAGCCTCTCTTCAGAACTAGACTTCAGCCACAGCACACCTGGCCCGTGTTTGGAAAAGAAAGTCTCTCTTGTTTGGCTACATGGTCGGCCACAAAGAGTCAAGACACTCTTAATTTATCCATTAAGAATGGAGGCCCATATTTAAGAGTCATCAGTAATAAAGGAAAATACACTGGATCATTTCAAGTGCATGCTAATCATTTAATGTAATAAATGGAGCAACTCTAATTATCTCCTGAGGAAATGATTTCACACTAAAACAATGGGAATGAAGAGGTTACTTCAGGAGCATAATACACAGCTGAAAATTACTCATGTGAATCTGGAGATTTCTCCTGCATTTCTGAGAGAGACAGGGTGAGAGAGCAAGAGCGAGAGCAAGAGAGAGAGAAGGGGGGAAGAGAGAGAGAGAGAGAGAGAGAGGCTTTTCCCCCACATACTCCCAGTTCAATTGCCTCTTTAATTCTATGGGATCCAGCAAATGGGGTTAAAGATATTTAGTCCCAAGCCTGCCATGGCCTTGTTTTATAACCCGGAGCAAAGCTCCCACCAGGCTTGAGATCAGTGTCCATCATGACTGCTTTGAAAGCTGCTCCCTAATAAGTGGGTATCTGACTCCAACGCAGCAAAACAAATAAATTAGTCTACAGACCACTGTAACCTCGCCACGTCCCACATCTCCCCTCCCCCAGAATGATCAATTTGCCACCTACACTGGCTACTGCAGTAGGATTTCCAATGAGATGCTTGAAGCTATTTTCTTTTTAATATTTCAATCTATTATGAGCAACATGTTTTAGAAACTGAAATATAATTTTTAAGTTATTTCTGATGGAGTGTGTGTTTTGCCTTTTTTGTATCACAAAATTACAGTTTAAAAATATAATTGGGGATTTATGGAACAATAAAATATGTCACAATTTGGTCAGTTCTCTTGCAAAAGGCAGCTTTCACCACAAGCTTAAAATTGTTTTCTAAATTCCCTTTTGCTGTTGTCTCATTGTGCTCTTTCTTTTGATGCAGATCATAAAATGAACACTATCTTTTAGGCACTTAAAAACCATATTCCCAATTAATAGAATGGCTATAGTGGATCGGCACACAACACTAGGTGACAGAACGATGTTGACTTCTTGCAAATTCTTCCTTTAGGCCAATCCAAGTCTAAACAGCAACAACAACAAAATGACAAGCAAACAAGATAACATGAACTTGATTGTTTAATAATCCTGCTCCCAACCTCCCATTGCTTTGCTTTTGGATGTTAGAAGAATCTTCCTCTTCAGACATCACAAAAATTAGGAAATTGTGTATGTTTAAGTTTTACTTACAACTTAAGTCATTCTAGGCACATGCTTACCACTATGTGCACACTAAATCAAGATGAATTCATATTTTGTTCTGGTGCTATTAAAGGATATTTTCACTAAAGATTCTAGTCATCATTAGATTAGAATTGAAAAAAAAAATTAGAGAACATAAAACAACTCCACAAAACAGAAAACAACCCAATGTAAGACTGATGAATTCTCCAATTAGTGTAAAAAGCCTACATAGAAATCATAATTTGGAGGGAGATTTGCATTTTGAAAATATCTGCACGTATACCTCATAAAAGGGAATGCTTTGACTTTCTTTTTACCTTAGTATCTCTGCTTTCTGTGTACATGAAAACAACATATAGCTGATATGAAGTTAATTGGAATCAACTGTGCCCATCTTTCCTGGAACACACTGGAATGTGCCCCATTCAGGATCAGCTTACCATAATATTCTCTACGGAATAGTTGACCACAGGATTCTCATTCACAAACAGCCAGGTTAAACAGTTAAATGCTAGCAAATCCTGCATAGCCCTGTGGGAAATTTCACTTTAATCCTGAACTTATAAGAGGACAATCAAAGCCCAAAGCCTGGGTAACAAATCTGATCCTCTGTTGCAATCTGCGCCCTCATGGGAAGGAGAGAGGTGCTCTCCGTACAAGCCTGAGATGGATAAATACCTAAATGATGAGATAGATGGGGAATGCAGAAGAGGCGTCTGGCCTCAGCCATTCGCTTCCAATTCCATATTACACTGCAAGAGGCAATTCTTGTGCAGCCCAGGAGCAGACAGTCCTGATTACTAGAAGTTGAAGTGTGGCTTAAGGAATGATTAATGACAGTGTGGGGAGAAAAACAAAGCACAATGAGAGTTATCTCTAATCCACCTGCTTGCAGATGCTATAGTAAGGGAATGAAAATGGCCCCAGTGAGCCCTGATGATAAAAAAAATCAAACTAGAAAGGTGCAAAGCTGTAGATATGTATTAATCTGATATATAAAAACTGGGTCTTAGCTTGAATAAAGCATTAGGCATGAATGGAGCCCCAAAGGTGATAGATACTAGGCCATAGTGGACTTCACATTGTCTGTATTTTTTAAATCAAACAGAACTGTTCCCTTCAGTATTGCCTTTGACATTAATAGGTTGGTATTTGAAAAGTCACAGTTCACTAGATGAGCAGGCTTGTGAGTGCAAGCTCATTAAACAAACCCCCTTTCCTTGTTGTTCTTAAAAAAAAAAAATGGTGACACCATACCACCACCTTGTGGTTTTTTTGTGAATGGACACTCCATGCCGGGAAAAGGTCTGAATTTCAATCACATCTTCCGCACATTTAAATCCAGGTGCAACATAAGTATAAACTCGATGGTGTTGTTTATAAGCAAGAGCATATATGAGCAGATTTCACCTAAGAAAGTACATTGCCAATAAGATCATTGGAGAGTCAAAATGTATTTTTGGATACAATAGGAGGTCCTTAACCTCGTCATTCCAATTACCTCTGTCCTAATTTCAGGCCACCCTGGCAACACAAATCGAAGACATCGACTATCTCTTTATCTGAAGAGAATGAGCAGAAACGTTCTGCCAACCTATTCCCCCAAAAGTAACCACTGACTACCAATAGTCAACA
Organism: Oryctolagus cuniculus; assembly: GCF_051225735.1. NCBI lineage: Eukaryota > Metazoa > Chordata > Mammalia > Lagomorpha > Leporidae > Oryctolagus > Oryctolagus cuniculus. The sequence goes on from NC_142878.1 coordinate 61,091,501, forward strand.
TGGCTAAGTAACAGCATCTTGAGATTTTCCTAGTTTTTTTCATTTGGGGCAAAGACTGTGGAACAGTGAAATGTGTATGTGCTTGCTTCTAAAACGATGCTCTGCTCATGTCGTCCAAATGTACAGTGACAGGACTCTAAGGACTCTGAGAAGCTCAACTGGGGGTTCAGACATTTCGTTGATTCTCCACGCATGAGCCTCTCGGTACCACCTGGCTTCTCTGGGATACTGTTCCGCGAGTCCACTTGGGATGCAGCCACTCTCATTAGAAGGTGATGAGGGATGGCCTCTGGACACCAACTTATTGCCAGGCTTGGAGAGGCTGCTTCTGCTTTTGTCCCTGATGCTAAATGCCGATTGCATTCTCTCCCTTTAATCTAACTAGCAACAAGTTAAATGTTAATTCATATTTCATGCAAGATTTTTAATATTGAAAGTCTAATGAAGATTTAGTGTTCCGTTTTTTAACAAGGCTGACATTACTGTTGAAAGAAAGCAAATACATTATTTTAATTAATATCAATTCATAAGTGCTCCTGATTTATATATTAAACAAAGAGAGAAAGTGTCTTGTCATACACGACAATTGATTCTGTATTCACCCATCATTTACTCAGTGCCTTCTCCCCCCTTCTTCCGTGGGAAACGCATGATGGAAGCCGCCATGTAGAATCGTGAGTCTCTCAAGCGCCATTCACGCCGAGCTGCGATCGCCTCTCCCCTCTTTCCTTATGATGAGCTTCAAGTCAGTTCTAGCCAACTGTGCTTGTCTCCACCTGACATCTTGTGCTATCAAATAAGCAGCCTCTATTGTTTTAAGCTTAATGCCTTTGTGTATGGCACGATCTTCCAATAGTCATACGGAGTCTGACAATACATGTGTTATAAAGGCATCATGTTAGGCCAAAGGAGGTAATTAATAATAGCAGTTTAATGCAGCTGGGAACAAGAATTGCCTCACAAACCAAAACATCTTCAGCCATGTATCCAAGCTCAGAATTAACAAGATGGCAAGGAGCTGCATGGAGAAATGAATGTCCTGCCACGCAGTAGGCAGTTAGGAAAATTCCAGAATTTTAGAAGACACTCGGATCCCACCAGAGTGTCATTAAACTGAATATTACCTACAAACTAAGTGGTGAGAGATTTTCTTCTCTTTAGCGCTTGCTCTCAATGGCAGCAAATTGCCTTCTTTTGAAGTCAACACTGTGATTTCCTTGTGTGAAATTTCCACCCCAAAGTAGGCAATGTTCTCCTCCTGTCTCCTTACCTCTCCTCACTCCCACACCCACGGAGACACTCTGTCAAGTTACTTATGTCAATTTCCAGAGGAACAACAACAGAAGAGTAGACACTGAGGGCACTTCACATTCTGTGCTTTGAATAAAAAAAGACTCCTCTGAGATCCTCAGCTCCATCCCTGCCCTAGAAAGACCCAGCGATAAAGGCCGGGTCCCCACAAGATATCCTGTGGGTGGGCCAGTAGGAGGGGGAGGAGTCGCAGCACTTATGTGGAAGCGGCTTTAAGCCAAAGAAAGGATTTCATTTCTTCTTAATTGTTGGGCTGTGGTACAAGCCAGTAATTATTTTGTCCCCCAGTACCTCGACAAAAAAAAAAAATTACCCTTAATGCTTCATGCCTGAATCACTCAGACCAATAATGCTGGCTGCTGATTCTGGGGAGAAAATATCCCAAAGCCCCCAAATCAGCATATTAATCCTACCCTATTTTTAAGAAAAAAAAAATAAATCATTTGCCAAGAGCAAGACAATTGGGGCGGTGAGAGAGGACCTGACCGGGAATACCTGCCAAATTCCTCTCCCGCCTAACCCAGTCTCTTCGTTCAATCGTTCAATCCGTTTAAATCTCCAGGTACGTTTGTCTTTCTGGATTATTCGGAGGCTTCAACCCCGGCAGGCGACAAGGCTTCCTCCCCTAGCTTCCGGAGAGGTTGGCTCGGTCGAAGCTTCTGCGCACACCTTGGTGCTCTGCAGTCAACCGGACTTGGAAAGATACTTCAGAAATCCACAGGGAAGGAACGCCCCGCCCAGCAGGAACTCGAGTTCCGTTTATGCTCTATAAAATAAGGCATCTCCCAATTTATTTACCCTGGCGTGGTTATTTATCTGGCATTATATTGTAGCAGTAATCCAGGGAGTGACTCTGTTACCGCTCTTGTTTTGCAGTAACTCTGTAAATAACTGTGTCACCATTCTATGTCCCATTTCCAGATGGAAGATAAGATGTTATTTCTGCTTCAGTGAAAAATCTTAACAGCTGATGTAAGGAGGTGTTCCGATTCCTATCTAAATTACATGCCAGACTCTCTGCATTAGCATTGTTAGGCGGGTTATTTATCTGCAACCTGAATATATTTCCAGGATATCAAATGATGACTTATAAGCCATCTCCTGTGATGTGATATGCAAGCCTAGAGCAATATAAGAAAAATTTTAAAACCACCTCAAAGGAAGATCTTAGCCTGGAAAAGCAGATTCAACATTGTTCTATTTACCTTAATTAGGACGCATCTGAGCCATATTTGTTTATAACACTGCGTTAGTGACTAAATAAAACAGTTATGCTGCTGCCTACAAGGCCACTGGGTATGCAAGGAAAACCCCGCAGTCATTACTACCCAGTAGAGGGCAAGCACCTTGTATTTTATTGCTAATTTGGACCAAATCCCTGTAATTTGGTGTTTAAAGATTGCACATGGGTTATGAGCGTACAGTTGTTGAATAAATGTACCATGATGTGTTTTAGCATCTGTGGATGTGTTAATTGAATAATAGTCTCCTTTCTGGATAGCTTAATGAAATGCACTGTGTATTGGGGAATATGAACACGGTATACTACTCGGAAAAGAAATCAGGAAAGGATTTGCGTGTGCTGCCTAGAACTCCCCTAAACTGCTAGAATCTGGAATAGAAGAGCAGAATTAAAATTAAAAATCTGCACTGGTGGATAATGGTTGTTTCCACCTGATCTTCAGGTCCCCTCTGTTAAAAACAAAGCTCTCCCATCCTCCACCCCCAAGGCTTCTTTCCTCCCAGAGTGGAAGGTAGTTTGGGCCAGTATGTTGTGTTATTCCATTAGTTTATGTTTTAAGACTAAGAAGAGATATTTCTATGTAATAAATTATTTATAAACACAAGAACAAAGGGAGGCTGTCAGCATTGCTGCTACTTTGAGAAAATAAAAAAAGATGATAAATTTATGGGGAATCGAATTTGATAAAGAGGAAGGAGCTGCAAGTGCTAATTATTAACATCCATCTGCAGACGGAGACCTGAGAGTAGAGGATTAGATGGATACATTTACATCTGTCTGTCACCAAAAGAAATCTCACTAATGGGGTTCCACACAGGCACCAAACTCTCTCCATCCAGCCCCGAGAGCCTGAGAGACATGCAAAGATATTTTAATCAACAGCAGGGCACAGAAGAGATGCAAAGGACTTCAGAAACGGCCATTGAAACACAACTTCACTTCCTCCTACACCCTTTCTTCTCTTCTCAAACACAAAATAATGGGCTTTGTCTTTCTAGCTCGCTGATGGAAGGAACAGCAAGTTTTGAAAACTTTTCCATTTAAACAGCTGCAAGCCATGCGCCCGCAGACCCGCAGCACCGCGTGGAGGCAGAGACTCCTGGAAAAAGTGCCCAGCAAAAGAAAAGACAGGGCTTGTGGTGTGAGGAGTATTTTGTTGTTGTTGTTCTGTTTTGACGCCAAGCCCACCCCTTGTCTTGTGGGCGCTGCTTTCTTCAGCAGCAGGGAATGGAAAATGGGATGCTTTGAAAACTCAGAACCCTCCGCTGCTGCCTTCCTTTCTTGAGAGGAGCAGAGGGAAAGGATAGATAGTAAGACTTCGCCAAATTAAAAGAAACTCCCTGTGCCTGCATGCAGCTTGCTGAGGAGGAGGGGAATAGCAGCACGTCTTTCTTGGACATCACTTTAAGTCTACAGACTCCTGAGAAGGGTTGCAATTTCAACTTTGCCCGTGTCATCTTATTTTCAGTAGCAAGGTCATCTATACTTGGGAGGTTTCAAATCACCTTTGAAAAATTTAGGGCACTATTTTTATCTGTCGCCCTTCTACACACAAGCCTTGGGCTGGTTCCCATATCTGCTATTCATAGATTTGGCAGTTTTTTAGCTTGGATTTTTGATGTGTTGTCCATCATGTGATTTTTCCCAGTTGGTCTGAATTAGCCAGAGTATGGGAAGGGAGTTTCTTTCCCATTCTCTTACTTTATCACATATTTTTAAACCAGGCAGGAGAAAACAGTGCTGTGACTCTTTTCAAAATTTTGAAGGTGCTACTTCATCATTTTCTGCACTGCACACCGTCCACCGAGTAAGACTTTCTGAACCAGATCACACAGCTATTTGACCAAACAAGATTGTTTTCTTTAAATGCTAGTGTTTCTTTCATTAAACATTTTAGGTGATAAAGCTGCCTTCACATTTTCATGTACTTATTATAAACATTTGGGAAATATGAATTTAGAAAATGAGAATAATGATCCAATCCTAACATGTCTTTAAATGTTTCATTTAATATTTAGTGCGAAATTAGTGGCTGTACATAGGAAACAATTACTATTACCAGAGAAAAGGACAAAATTCAATAAATAAATATGCTAACCACAATGTCTGTTCTTTTCTGCATGAACCTGACTCAAAAATGGAACAGGTAGAGAGACTGATAAATATTTTGCAATTACCTGCAGGGTTGACTTTGATCAAATGATTTTCAAACATTTTATAATAATCCATGAAATGGAAATTCTTAAAAGTGTTTTCCCTCATGTTCAGTTATTATTAAAGTCATTGGTTTTTCCCGGGGAAGTTAAATGCTGGAAATAGGACTACAAATCTCGATAGAGTTCCATACTATGGAAAGCTGGCCATGAATTTAATGGGGTCACATATGGTGAATGGAATAGATAGGCCTGTTTTTAATAGCAATTTTGTGAGAAAGATACAGAGAGGTCAGCCAATAAATCAATGCAAAGTAAACTTCTGAGGATTATTCATTTTTCATTTTTTCCCAAATACTTTTCATTTACTATCTGGAATGTGTAGGATGTATACAAATTCCAAAAGAAGCTTTTCCAACATGGTTTACCAGATGTCAGAATTAGACTTGCAGCTTGCAGACCAGAGGTTCAGGAAACTAGAATGGAGAGAACCACGTGGGTACAAACAGGCTAGGGAAGTGACACACAGGAGTCTGTTAGTGTCTGAGCATGACCCCTGCCTTCCAAGAAACACAGTCCCTGTTCTCTAAACCTGTAAAACTTCCACAAAGAAGGGGAAACTAATCAATACCAGGGTGAGAGGAGGGACAAGAAAAGAAGGGATCAGAAGTAGGTTAATAAAAGCCAAGACACTGTGGCAAAAAATGACCTACATGAAGGATCTCTGTGAGTGAGATCCCAGTGGAAAGAAGGGGCCATCAAAGAAAGAGGTGCTTTTCTCGGAAGGGAGGATAGAACTTCCACTTGGCTTATGGCCCTGTCTAAATACTGATGGAGTCTGTGGACTCAAAAGGCTTCCATGGCCTTGGCAAATCATGACAAGAGCCTCGGGTAATCACTGACATCATAAATAAGAGTGTCAATTGTTAAATCAACAACAGGAGTCACTGTGCACTTACTTCCCATGGAGGACCTCTGTTCTTAATGAGTTGTACTATGAGAATTAATGGTAAAACTTGTCATCAAACAGTGCTTTATACTTTGTGTGTCTGTGTGGGTGCAAACTGTTAAAATCTTTATTTAGAGTTGGTCTTCTGTATATAAAGATAATTAAAAATGAATCTTAATGAAGAATAGAATGGGAGAGGGAGTAGGAGGTAGGATGGTTTGGGGGTGGAAGAGCGGATATTGGGGGAAGAACCACTGTATTCCTAAAGCTGGACCTATGAAATTTGTATTTATTAAATAAAAGCTTTCTAAAAAAAAAAAAAAGTAGGTTAATAGCACTGGGGAAGAAGGAAGGATTACTCAGTGGGATCGGTGCCCTGAAACATGGTAACTGAGTTCAGCATCCCTGTGTCCAGAGGCAAATACATCCCTGGGCTCAGAGATAAGCAAGGGATTCTGGAGGAAATGAAGACATGTCGACCCAAGAAGCAGAAAACCTGGTTTCCACCACTAACTAGCTGGTGACTTGAGCAAACCACTTCCTGTTTATGAACATTCATTTCCTCCTTGTCTGTGTAAAGAGTATGCATAACAAGGTATTGTAAGAAATCTTCTTAGTTGGGGCTGCATCCAGGTGATGAAAACGACGTTGGAGAAAGATTATCTTCTTTAATTCTTGAAAGTATATGTTTCTAGAATGCAGGCGAGGAAAAATCTCTCTCTCTCTCTCTCTGTCTCTCTCTCTCTCTCACACACACACACACACACACATGCTTGCATCGACATAAATACTTGAAAAATAATCTACATAGACTTTGGAGATATGAATCATACAATGTGCTACAGAAAGCTAAATTTTCAACTATTTGCATTTTCTCTTACCTAAAGTTTTACAATATAAAAATAATCATATTCAGAGTTTTACAACAAATTCTCCACTGTTTCCCTCATCTAATTTTGAGAGACCTAACGAAACATGTTGTTTTTCAATATCTGAACTGTAAGTTAGTGAATTTTCGGTATATTACACAACACCATGAATGCTTCATGAAGGTACTTCAAATTCTCCTTTTAAAGAATAATTTATAGGATTTGATATTAAGATAATAAGATCAATTGATTAGGCCATTCATCTAAATACTTTACTAAAAAATTACTACCAAGTGGATGTTCGGACACAAAGGTTAAAAAAACCACTTAGGATACTCATTTCCAAATCAGAGTATCTTGGTTTAAGTCCCCACCCTATGTCCAATTCTGGCTCCCGCTAATGCACACCCTGAAGCAGTAGGTGATGACTCAATTGGTTGAGTCCCTGCCACCCACATGGGAGAACCAGACAGAGTTCTGGGTCCTGGCCTCAGGTCAGCCCAGCTGTGGCTACCGTGGGTATTTAGGGAGTAAACTAGTGGATAGAAGATCACTCTTGCTATCTCTCTGGCTTTCAAATAAAATGAAAGTAAATAAATTTTTTTAAAAATTATTATTTCGGGGCCGGCACTGTGGTGTAGCAGGTTAAAGCCCTGGCCTGAAGCGCCAGCATCCCATATGGCTGCCGGTTCTAGTGTCGGCTGCTCCTCTTCTGATCCAACTCTCTTCTGCAGCCTTGGAAAGCAGTAGAAGATGGCCCGAGTCCTTGGGTCCCTGCACCCATGTGGGAGACCCGGAGGAAGCTCCTGGCTCCTGGTTTCCGATTGGCGCAGCTCTGGCCATTGCAGCTACCTGGGGAGTGAACCAACAGATGGAAGACCTCTCTCTCTGTCTCTACCTCTCCCTGTAACTCTTTCAAGTACATAAAAATAAATATTTTAAAAAAATTATTATTTCATCTTTACATGTATTCTGTCTCACAACACACATCAATCTTCTTTAATTTTTAATTAGTTAACAGATTCAATGTGATTTGTAGGAAAAATTCTAAGAACATAATGATATTACCTTCCTGTCTCCCTTCCCCTTTCTGCCTCTCACCCTTGTTCCTTCTTAATTTTTTTGTTGTTTGTGAGATAACATATTTTAAAATTACATCACAGTTAAAAGGCTTAATATGTCACCAAAAAAGAAGCTTAATAAATAAAAAGCAAAATGACCCTACTTTAGAGGGAATGTAAACAATGGCAATAAACAGTAATTAATGGAAAACTGACCATTTTACCCATATACAGTAAATTTTAAAGTAATCACAGATCATTAAAACTATAGAAGTGCAGCATTCTTAACTTTTGGTTTGATAAAATTATAAAACAAAGTTTTACAAAACTATCATTTGTAGCAACAGTGATACACACAGACATTTCTTCCTGTTTTTTTTTTTCTTTTTTTCCTCTCTTCTTTTTTGTTTGTTTTTTAAATTTTAACTCCCACATACAAGGGAGAACATGAGGTATTTTTCTTTCTGGGTCTGGCTTATTTCACTCAACATGATGTCCTCCATTTGCATCCATTTTGCTGCAAAGGTAAAACTTCATTCTTGTTATAGCTGAATAATATTCCATTCTGTATGTGTACCACATTTTCCTTATCCATTCATCTGATGATGGACACCATGGCTGGTTCCAAATTTTGGCTGTTGTGAACAGTGCTTCTATAAACATGGTGCTGCAGGTATCTCTTTGATACATTCTGTTCAACTCTTTTGGGTATATATACCCAATAGTGGGATTACTGGATCATATGGCAAGTCTATTTCCAGTTTTTTAAGAAATCTCCACACTCTTTTCCACTGTGTGCCACTAATTTACATTCCCACCAATGGTGTCTGAGTGTTCCTTTTCTCCACATCCTGCCCAGCATTTGTTATTCTCTATGTTTTGGATTTTAGCAATTCTGTCAGGGGAGAGGTGATATCCCACTGTGGTTTTGATGTGAATTTCCCTAAGGGCTGGTGATGTTGAGCATTTTTTCATATACTTGTTGGGCATTTGAATTTCTTCTTCTTTTTTTAAAGATTTATTGATTTATTTGAGAGAGAGATTTATAGAGAAAAGGAGAGGCAGGTAGGAAGGTCTTCCATCCGCTGGTTCACTCCCCAAATGGTCACAATAACAGGAGCTGAGCCAATATTTTTTTTTTATTTGAAAGACAGAGTTACAGAGAGAGGTAGAGATAGAGAGAGAGGTCTTCTATCTGCTGGTTCACTCCCCAGATGGCCACAACGGCAGGAGCTGAGCTGATCTAAAGCCAGGAGCCAGGAGCTTCTTCCAGGTCTCCCATGCAGGTGCAGGGACCAAACACTTGGGCCATCTTTTACTGCTTTCCCAGGCCATAGCAGAGAGCTGGATCAGAAGAAGAGCAGCCAGGACTCAAAGCGGTGCCCATACAGGATGCCAGAGCTGCAGAAAGTGGCTTTACCTGCCAAATCACAACACCTGCTCCTATTTCTTCTTCTTTTAAAACTGTCTATTGAAGTCTTGTGCCATTTCTCAACTGGATTGGTTGGTTTTCTGTTGAGTTTTTAAATTGCTGATATATTAGGTATACTAATCCCTTGTCAGTAGATGGGTTGCAAGTATTTTTTTCCCATTTTGTTGGATGTTTCTTCATTCTATGAATCATTTCTTCTGCTGTGCAAAAGCTTCTGAGTTTGATACAGTCTCATTTGTTTAGTTTTGCTTTTGTTGCCTGTGCTTTGGGTGTCTTGCCCCAGAAGTCATCCCCTATACCAATCTCTTTGAGTGTTTTCCCTACATTTTCTTCCAGCAACTTCATAATCTGAAGTTATAAATTTAGGTCTTTGATTCATCTTGAGCTGACTTTGTAGATGGAAAGAAGTGTGAATTAAATTTATTTCTTCTACAGATATACATCCAGTTTTGCCAGTGACATTTGTTGAAAAGATTATCCTAACTCCACTGTATGGTCTGAGCATTTTTGTCAAAAATTGGCTATATGTAAAATAGATTAATTTCTGGGCTCTCTATTCTGTTCCATTGATTGATGTATCAGGTTTTTTGGTTGTACTAAGCTGTTTTAATTATTAGAGCTTTGTAGTTTGCTTTGAAATCAGGTATAAGTGATGCTTCCAGCTTGGTTTTCCTTGTTCAGGATCACTTTGGCTATTTGGGGTATTTTGTCATTCCATATGAATTTCTGATTGTTTTTTCCATCTCTGTAAAGAATGCCATTGGTATTTTTATAGGGATTTCATTGAATCTACAGATTGCTTTAAGTAGTATAGACATTTTGTTGATATTGATTCTTCCAGTCCTTGAGTGAGGAATATCTTTCCTTTTGTGTGTGTGTGTGTCTGTGTCCTTGATGATTTCTTTCATCAGTGTGTGAATTTTCATTGTAGAGATCTTCTACTTCTTTGGTTAAATTTATTCCTAAATATTTGATTTTTTGGTAGCTATTGTGAATGGGATTTCATTCCTGACTTTTCTTTCTGTGAGTTCATCATTAGTTCATCATAAGCTACTGTTTTTGTATGTTTATTTTGTGACCTGCAACATTATTGAATTGGTTTATCAATTCTAACATCTTTTTGCTGGAGTGTTTAGGTTTTTACATGTACAATACCATGTCAACTGCAAACATTAGTACTGATAGATAAGAACTAAGAACTGTCATTTTGTTGATTGGATAATGATTCTATGTTCTTTGTTAGTGAATTTCATGGTGTCATGTGTTTTTATGATATTTACTTTTTTTTTTTTTGACAGGCAGAGTGGACAGTGAGAGAGAGAGAGACTGAGAGAAAGGTCTTCCTTTGCTGTTGGTCCACCCTCCAATGGCCGCCGCGGCCGGCGCACTGCGGCTGGCGCACCACACTGATCCGAAGGCAGGAGCCAGGTGCTTCTCCTGGTCTCCCATGGGGTGCAGGGCCCAAGCACTTGGGCCATCCTCCACTGCACACCCTGGCCACAGCAGAGAGCTGGCCTGGAAGAGGGTCAACCGGGACAGAATCTGGTGCCCCAACCGGGACTAGAACCCGGTGTGCCGGCACCGCAAGGCAGAGGATTAGCCTAGTGAGCCACAGCGCCGGCCCAATATTTACTTCTAATGCAGGACACCCTTCAGAATTTCTTGTAAGGCTGGTCTGGTGGTAGTGAATTGTCTCAGTTTTTGCTTATCTGGAAAATATTTTATATCTCCTTCACTTTTAAAGGATAGCTTTGCTGGATATAAAATTCTTGGTTGGAAATTTTTTTTCTTTTAAGACTTTGAATACCATCCCACTCTCTTCTGGCCTGTAGAGTTTCTTCTGAGAAGTCTGAGGTTAATCTAATTGGTTTTCCTTTATATGTAACTTGACATTTTTCTGTCTTTGGGATTCTCTCCTTGTCTTTAACTTTTAACAATTTGACAATGATATGCTTTGGAGAACACCTTTTTGGTTTAATCTGCTAGGGTTCTTTGAGCTTCTTTTATCTGATGTCCATGTTTCTTTCAAGACCTTGGAAATTTTCAACTATTATTTCTTTTAGCAGGTTCTCAATGCCTTTTTCCTTTTCTTCTCCTTCAGCAATGCCTATGATCTGAATATTTTTGTGTTTTAATGGTATCTCATAGAGCAGACTTTCTTCATTCTTTTTAATTATTTTTATTTCTGCCTGGCTTATTTAAAAACTCTTGTCCTCAAGGTCAGAAATTCCTTCCTCCACTTGGTCTATTCTGCTATTAAAGTTTTCACTTGTATTTCTCATTTTACTGATTGAGGATTTCATCTCCAAAATTCCTATTTCGTTCATAACGAGTTCTATCTCCTTAGTAATATTTCCATTCATGTCACTCATTGATTTCCTCATTTCTTTAATCTATCTGTATTATCTTGCATCTCACTGAGTTTCCTTAAATCATTATTTTGAGTCCTATATCTGTCATTTCATAGATTTCCTCTAATTCTAAATGTTCTTTTAGAGGCATCATGCTACCTTGCTTCTTCATGTCTCCTGTGTCTCTACATTGATGTCTGCCCATCTGGTGTATTTGTCCCTTCTTGTTTATAGGGTGGGTTTTTATTGTGAAAAAGTTTCTGGTTTACCTGAATGCTTTATATCACTTGGCTTGTTGCTTTGGCTTTGGTTCTAGGTGAGCCCAGGAATATAGTCTTTGAGTGATTTCTTGTGTTTTAATCAACGTCAGCTGTGTCTATAAATGGTCTAGTCTGCTGCAGTTCATAGGGGTAGAAGTGTGACTTTGAGATGAATAATGTTTCCTTGTGTGTATCTTTGGTCCACAGAGAGTTCAGTGTCACTCTCCCTGGTGAATGTGATAGCCAGGGCCTTGTTCTTGGTGCTGAGGGGCCCAGGAGTGACTGCCTCCTTGTCCTACTGACAAGCCTGAGTGATGCCTGGGCTTGTGACATTAATTGCTATGGCTCTAGGACTTTGTGATATGGATGGACCCTTCCTGAGGTCCTGCTAGGAGAGTCCAACTAGTGCTGTGACTTATAATATCAACCCTAGTCCTAGGACTACGGGATGTGAACTGGCTCCCATTCCAGTCCTACAGGGTGACTACAAGGTATTACAGGAGATTGTACTCTGGAGTGTATGTGTCCGGAGAGATGGAATGCAAGTAGTTATTCCTGTGTATCCCAGGTGGATTCCAGTGGCACCGAAAAATTTAGAATGAATTGTTACAGTCCTGGTGTTGCAGGGTATAGTGGGGTCATTACCCTGATCTTCCAGGATGGGAGCAGATATGTTTATAGGCTGCTTCTGGTGTTAGCCCCCAGAAGCAAAGGCAAATCCCCCTGGCTCACGCGGTGTGTATGAGTGTAGCTCTAGGATTAATGCCCCAAAACTCCCACAGTTGCATGATGCAAGGGACCTGTGCTTTGCCCCACACAGTAACCCTGTCTCTGACTATGATGCTGGAAGGAGAAGAGGAGGGAGCTGAATATGGTGCTCTGCAAGAGTGGGGGAGGGGAAGGGAGCAAGTTGGCTTCCTTGCTGCAAGCCCAGCGGTTTCTCAGACCCCTGTCAGCTCCCTGGGCTGAAGTAAAAGTCAGGGGGTGATTGTGGAACTCCACTGGAGTGCAAGATGATTTCTTCCTACCTTGTCATGTTAAGATGGCAGCTCACAGCCAGCAACTGGCTGTGCCACTTGGCTGGCGGTAGCAGTGTCCCTTCACACATCAATCATATCTGCCCCACACCTCCAGAACACGCCCTTTGCTCACACTGTCCCCTGAATCTACAGTATGCTTCACTGAGTGACCTCTTCCCCACACTCAGGTTCTATTCACCCTGCCAAACTCAACACCCACATGAGGAGTGACTACCTCTCTAGTTTCTCCCAGGAAAGCACTGTACTAGTTCATATCTATTGGCTCAGTATAAATATTAGCAGCTATCCCTTTTTGCTTTCTGAATTAGACAACAAATTTTATAGGTACTGTGCCAGTTACCCATTATTACTTCTTAGCTGTAAATACTGAGGGTCTTGACTTATGACTATACAACTTTGCCATGTGCAAAAGTGATGCACATTCAAAAGAAACCAAACTTTGAATTTTGACCCTTTCCCAAGCTGGCAAGTTGTCTATGATACTCTCTCATGATACTGGTCAGGGTGACAAGCAGCAGTTCACAATCACAAGAATAAACTATTAGCACTCTCCCATGTACCGTGTGGCAAAGCTGTGATGTCTACCAGTAGTATTAAATACATTTTTTTACTCATGATATTTTCAACTTATGATGAATTTCTATAAGACAAGCATTTGTATGTACTTTTTTGTTCAGCTTTGTGATACTGGAGCTGGACTCTATAAAGCTCCTTTGCCAAGAGGCCCAGTGTTAGACCTAGTCAGCAGAGGCACCAGAGGGACAGGACGAAAGGGCCCCTTCCGAGCTAGGTTGCTTTTCTTCCTGCTCCCACCATGCAGTGGCCAGTGGTAATGTGTAAGGATTCAGAAATACATACCCTTCAGCAAGTTCCATCCACACCCAAGCAGGTGGCTCTTCTGTGAGTTTTGAAGGCATGCCAATTTACAGTTTCTTGCTCACCAGCACCTCAGCAAACTTTACCATCCAGTGGGCAAAATAATTCACAAATCCAGTTTTTGCCTCTTCCCAAAGAAGGTAAGATTAACATACTAGGCTGGCACCTAACTGCTCCCACTCTGGGAAAATTTCCATGGGAATTGACAAAAATAAAGAAAATGTTTTAGATATAAATGACAATATTAACAAAACAACACCCTTTAGCCTCAAGATTTGTATTATGATTTTTAATAATATTTATGATAATACAAAAACCTAGAATTCAGAAATCAGATATAATAAACTCAAGAAGTTTCCTAAAGTGTGGAATCACAAAAATACATGCTTGTGTTCCTAACAGATTTTATATGTTTTTAAACTTTTGTATTGTAATTTTCCTTAAGGCACAGCTAGTACTGTAACATCAGGCTTTGCACCTAGTATGTGATTTTTAAAAATCAGTTGGAGAAGAGATGTGCTAAATAGCAGCTGAAATATTAGTAAGATCAGAATCTTCCAGGTTTTAATCTCAACATGTTGTGAAGTCAAATTCTAACAGCTAAAAGAATAAGAAGTGAGAATTCTAATGATTCTCTGAAAAGATACATGATCCCAACAAAATATCTCAGTTAGATCTAAATTGGGCTCTGGTGTACTGCATTATTTTTCCATCAAATACTCCAGCTCTTTCTTTGCCCCCCACACCTGCCACCTTCAAGTTGTCGACATCGTACCTGGCCTTGAAGTATGTTTGGAACATTGATAGGCAAGCTGGAATAATAGATGTCAATTCCAAGGCAAACCTTTCAGAGCCAGTGGTATGACTCTTTCCCTAAACCATGAAGCTGGCCATGTACCCACAGTGAATGTGCTTTTAGCTTGGGTTCCATAGGGGCAACAGCATGGAGCAGCCAACACATAATGGACATGCAATAAATATATAAACAAACAAAGCTTTGTGATTATAAGCCATAGAAAATATCAAGTTGTTACCATAGCATACCCTAATTTATTCTAAATAATTTCACATAGCAATGAATAATAAGAAATGAAGTAAAAATCTAACAAAAAGGTCACCAGCTTGAATGACAGAGAATAGCAGAATCCAGGGAGCTCATAGTACGTTGCCACGAACATTTTTACCATGGAACACATTTTTGGGTGCCCTGTTCTGAGTGACATTAATCTGGCTTCTAAATTGCTATTTGTATGATAGACATGTGAAACCCCAAACACCTCCATAATTCTAACTAAGGCACGAAATATTTTGGAGTCTATACATAAGCCAACTATATGAGAGAGGGATATGCACTAATGAGAGAACTAAGTCTAAAAAGTACAAAGCACAAAGCTATGATAGTATGTCAGAAAATATAACAGCAGATTCTTACCCTTACATACATACCTATGAACATAAGGTCATAGACATTTTACTTTGCTCCACGACATTGTAGAATATTTGTTAACGGGAGCTTATAATTATATTGGACAACTTAGTACAACTGACTCAGCTATAAAGAAGAAAGACAACTTTTTAGCATCTGCAAAATATTATTGTAATGTAGAAGAATATATGGAACCCCCAATTATGTAACAAAATAAGGATGGAATGCGTAAAGCAGCCAGATATTTCTATCTTCTATAGCTGCCTATATCCAAACAATGAGAAAACACAACACAGAAAACTTAACTCCAAAACCATGTGGAATGCAGTTCTGATTTATGAAGACTCATATGGCACCACAGGATGCTGCAATAGCCTATGACTGTCATTTTTTAGGGCCTTTGTTAACAATGGGAAGATGCAGAAATTGCAACCTGTGAGACATTATAGTATAATGAACAGAGATAGCATCAGAAGCCACAGATCCAGGCCTCACTCTGATGTTTATTAGCAGTAAAGCCATACACTCTCAGTTTCTGAGAACAGCCGCAGTTTGTGCTGTTGGACTGGCATTTGTATTATTAGCATTCTCATTCACTCTCAAGACAATCCCTATTGAGCAATAAATTATGGATGGGGTCCCCCTACTTTCGTCTTACCTTGAAAATCCATTTAAGATTTCAGAACCCTGGTTTCCTCCAACACAGATACCATGCATGAAAGTGTCTTAAAGATATGTTCTTGAGTACCAAATGCATATCTGGCATCATCATCATCACTATTATTGAAATTGTAGTTATATATCTAATAATAAAATACGGTATCTTTTAAACATCATGTCGTGGCTATTTCCCTCATTCATTTAACAAATATTTGTTAGATTATTACTATGAGCCAGGGATTGTGCTTGGCACTGGGGATACAGGTGAAAAAAAAATGGTCCATGTCTGCCCATAGCTTTTACATTAATGCCTTTTTGAATATCAAGCCTGTTGGAAATGTCCAAACGTGTAATAAAAGTAAATCCATTTTATTCACATAATTGAGGAGACAACTAAAGTGCAGAAAGTTGATGTTCTTAGCTGACTCTGAAGATCAGTCTATTTCGGATAGAGGTTAAAATCCATGAGTCCTAGTTCACATCCCGGCTCTGGTCAGTTCATTATTTTGTTTTTAAAGGATTAATGGAAATTCCTGTAGAGTCCTTGATCTTGCCTCAAGAGATCTCCTAGTTCATCCTGGCCTCTAGGCAGGATTGCCCTTAAAGGCAAAACAAAAATAAAACTAATCCTTGAAATTGTGCAAAGCTGGTCAGTCATGTTTACACAGGCTCCACAAACCAATCTTCAGGATGTTATTTTCAAGTTTAATGGCACCATCTTTGGAATTTTATGAGCTGCCACAGTCCTATAGAATTTGAAACAGTCCAACATTCTCAGCTGAGAAACGTAGGACTTTGAGGGGAATGAAAAGGAAGGAGGGAAGCCTTCCATAATCAAATGTCCAAATAAACCACAACCAAGAAGTTTTTAGCCAAGGACTTGCTAAGGTAAATTCTCAGAATGTAAGTAAATATTTGCCTTTTCTGCTATTCTGTTTTTATTTAACAGCTCTTCTTGATACTAATCTATTACTACTCTATCAATACATAGGGAATAAAATTAAGAAACTCCAATCTTAAATAGACCTAAAAAATGAGTGTCTCCAGTTTCAAAAGACCAAAATCAGAACCTAACTGTGTTTTCCACATCCCTTCCAGGTTCCCAAGTGGTATTTAATCAGATCTATGCCATGGGAGTAGGAAAACCTCCTGACAAATCTGAGCCAAATGCTTGCTCTGATGCAGCTCGTGCAGCTATTCAGAAAGCTCCAAGTGCCCTCTTTTGGCCTGCAGAGAGAATTGCAATCTCCTTCTATTGTCAGAGGAGCCCTTTGGAAAAAGAATGTGTTTACAACAAAGCCCTTTACTTTCGAGCAAACCACAATGATGACTAGACAAATGGAAGTCACCTCTAGTCAAAGAACTTCTGCTTTCAGAGAGGCTCATTAAATGAGTTTCATTATACATCTCTCAACCCTGGTCGCAAACAAGGCTCATTCGTAACCTTCTCCAGTTGAACACTGGATTTTAATAGCAATTTGTCAGGGAGCACATGGTGCTCTGTCTTGTAAACTGCTTCCACGGACAGGTTGTGGCCAACAGTCACTGCCCTCTTCTCTCTCTATTTAGCATTTATTTCATCCTGTGCTATACCACAGTTAGCCATTTAAAAAACACCTTGTCAATTCCTTGTGGGCATAGATGCCATATTGTTTACCTCCCTAGAACCTAGAATAGAGCTTGTCATGTAGCCAGGGCTCTGCATTAGCCAAAAGGATTATGGGATGTCGAAGAACTCTGTGACATCACGGTGAGAATAAATCTCCTCCTTTGATCCATTTTTTTCTAATTCTCCCGTAAACTATTCGCTTGCTGTCCTTTTGGGACCTTTGGAACTTGAACATAGCAACAAGAATCCACTAGGGTGGCCTAAGTTTTCAAAGACAAGAGGAGGAACACGAAGTTTGATGTTTCCTTCCCACGGTCTCTTTTAAAACATCCACAGAGAAAAGATAGTATAAAGTTAGTTGCAATACTCAACCTTCTCCCTAGACAAAGAGCTATTTAGTTGATCTTGTTCAGGTCACTAACTCAAAACCTCTGAGGCTCGATATCAGGTCTTATGATATATCTCCCTGGGAAGAGTTTCCTTGAGCTACGTCCTAAATTAAACATTTTCTGAGATGATCTGCACGTCTGCTTCACCATTCTGATGAATGTCACTGTGCATATGGCAGATGGACATTGGAGACATTTCCTTGATAAATGACAGTGAAATATAACATCCATCTCAAGGATTGTATCACATCTATATTGAATGTAAGTTTCTGAAATTCCACAGAACAAAGAGGAATTTACAGCCCTAAATCATACAGCCCATACAATACAAGCCCATAATGACCACCTGCATGACCAAATTAAGTTTTATCAGCAGTTATCCTAAAAGAGTATTCAAGATTTACTGGGCATACTTGGATCAGATAGCACCATTCTTTGTCATCAATTGGCATTTACTAAGCACCTGCCAAATGCAAG
Organism: Oryctolagus cuniculus; assembly: GCF_051225735.1. Classification (NCBI taxonomy): domain Eukaryota; kingdom Metazoa; phylum Chordata; class Mammalia; order Lagomorpha; family Leporidae; genus Oryctolagus; species Oryctolagus cuniculus. The sequence continues at coordinate 61,109,607 of NC_142878.1, forward strand.
GCATATTGGCAGCTACTTGACTGGAATGGCTGGAAAAGCGATGGATGATGCCAAGGACCATGGTCCCTTAGCAATAGCATTCAATCCACACCACAACTGGCATTTTATAGGCAACATTTGACATACAAGCCCTACTAGAGATATACCAACATAAATGAGTATAACTAGCACTATTCCAGCAACACAGTAATGGATAGCACACTCAAGGATACTTAATATCTGCAAAGATCATAGGAAATAAAATGAACTTTTTGAAAGATACTTGTTGGATGGGATAAATAAAAGGTAGTCCAAGAAGGCTTTATAAATAGCTAAGATAGGAACATCTCTCTCCATTTGGAGTTGTGACAAAGGAACAAAATTCAAGGGCCGTATGGAGAAAGATAAATACATTTGCGTGTAAGAAGTAATCTATTTGGGAAGTAATTTTTAAAACACCCAGAATTTTACTCTCTTTTTAAAGTAGTGTTTCAGGAACTGATGACTGAATTCCTACACTTGATCTTAGCCAAAAGGCCGAGAAGCAATGATGACTGAATTTCAATGTGACATGGTAATTATATGATCTAATGAGACAAAAGTAATTAATTAGTAAAGATTTTATAAAATTTATAATTTTTCTTTTTAAAATACAAGTTGATAGGAGAGTTACTTATAACTGGAGAATATTATCACTGGGGCAGGTGCTGTAGTATAGTGGATAAAGCTGCTACTGTGGCACTGGCATCCCATATGGCATTGGTTTAAGTCTCAGCTGCTCCACTTACAATCCAGCTCCCTGCTAATGTGCCTGGGAAAGCAGTCTAGGATAGTCCAAGTGCTTGGGCCCCTGCCACCAATGTGGGAGACGTGGAAAGAGCTACTACTTGCTTCAGATCAGCCCAGCTGTGGCCATTGCAGCCATATGGGGAGTGAACCAGTAGATGGAAGATCTCGCTTTCTCTCTCTACCTCTGCCTTTCAAATAAATAAATTGTTTTTAAAAAAAGAATATTAACTTTAAAGTAGAAAGAAACTTCAATTTTCAGTCTTAGCTTTAAAGAACAGCATTAGTAAAAACAACTTCATAGTAGATAAAACCTTGATTATGTATGTATGTCCACATATGTATTCATAAATATAGACCTGTGTGTATAAAATATATATACACATACATATTTACATATTCAAAACATAGTTGCTTTGGGAAATATTCAAATCAAGAGGTAAACTGATAAATCTCTTTCACAGAAATTATTTGTTAGCATTTTCCCTAAAAACATACTCAATAAAGAAAATATGTTATTAAATATGATATTATTTATTAACATTTACAAGATGGCTCTAGGTAAATAAATCTCCACTCTGGGCTAGAGCATTTTGCATGTGATCATCATAAAGCATGATCATTTAGCTAAGTAGAAAACAATTTTTACGAAAAATATGCCTGATGTTGTGACTATACTTATCAACAATTTAAGAATATTTACTACTGATGGATGATACTCTGCTTTGGGAAAATAGGAGAAGAAAAGGAGGAAGTCTTTTTTTAAGGTGCTAGTATCTGTCTGTCTGTCTGTTTATCCATCCATCTATTACTCTAACTGGAATTCAAAATATCACCTACTACATCATTTGTAAACTTTTGTGTGCCATGCACAGTCTGGTAAGATCTATGGACCCCTTCTGAGAATGACATTTTTAAGTGTATGGCATAAAATACAGAGAAATGCAAAAAGTCCAGTTACATTTAAATACAGTAAAACATTTTAAATCTTAAAATTATTACATAATATGTGTTTTTAACTTGCCATACATCAGTATATAGTGGTAGACGTAATAACTACCATAGTTTCAAAATTGTGATGAGCTTAAGTGATATTGTGAGAAATATATAACCATGAAAATATCTGCAATTTCTATTCAGCACAAATTCAGAGGGATTGTTGAAACTTTTGTTGGCTTAGTGCCTTATTTCTGATTGAGAGAAATGTTAAATTCTTAGTGAAAGGGGATCTGTAATTTTCTTTCTGATCCATGCTCATGGACTACTGTTATCTTAGAAATCATCTGAAGCAGCCTTATAGTGCAGACACAGCTCTTCAATGGTCTGATTTGGGTAAAACAATGATAATCAAGAATATATTCCTCATTTAAGAACAAAAAGTATCTATCCCTCCCTTCTGTGTTATACATACAACTTACATAAGTGTTTATGATAATGAATTTACACAGAATAAAGCAATGCTCAGTGTCAATGAATAAAGCCTGAATTGCTTGCAGACCTCATGACAGAACTGCAGAGGATTCTCAAGTGCAAGAGAAGGTGCTCAAATATTCTAAGCATTTTAATGGAATAGAGAAGGCTTAAATAAAGCCTAAATAGAGAAAACCTAACTACCATTTCCAAATTTTCTTCTGTGGCAACATACCAGGATAGCACACCATGGACTACAAACCTGTACAGAGAGCTTAAAAAAAAAACTGGCATGAAATGAATATCAGATAAAACAAAAGAGAAGCACTATTCAGGAAGACGAGAGAGGGTATGCAGTAGGGTCAGGCTGAAATGGTAAGGAGTGGAGGTCAGGGTGAAAGGAAAAGAGGTCTGACTGAAGCAAAGTTGAGGAAAATTCTGAAAGTAGAGTTGAGGAATCCCATATCCTGGACATCAGAGTCCACAGTTCAGTGGGTGGCATTCAAGGATTTATAATACCTCCCCAATCTAGAAGCTAAATTACCATTTGCTTCACATGCTAGTATACTTTCTCATTGGCATAACTTTTGTAATGCTCTTTATTCAGTCTGAAATCTTTCATGTCCACTTATTAAAATCTTACTCATTCCTCAAGGTACAGCTGCATTAGGAAGAACTTCCTTGAGGTCTTCCTAATGAATACTCCAGTTGGAATTACTCCTACTCCTTTAACTTTGGCCTTTCACCATAGAACTACCTCACTAGCCCTGTTACTGAGTTGGTGGTATAAACAACTCATTAGAATGACTCAAACTTCATAGCAAGGATCATAACTTCATCATGTTTCATGTTCTCTGTAGTATTTAATATCATACCTAGACTCTTTTTTTTTAATTTTTTTAAACTTTTATTTAATGAACATAAATTTCCAAAGTACGATTTATGGATTACAATGGCTTCCCCCCCATAACTTCCCTCCCACCCGCAACCCTCCCCTTTCCCACTCCCTCTCCCCTTCCATTCACATGAGGATTCATTTTCAATTATCTTTATATACAGAAGATCAGTTTAGCATACATTAAGTAAAGATTTCAACAGTTTGCTCGCACACAGAAACATAAAGTGAAAAATAATAGATGATTTTTTAAATGATGATGAAATCAGATCAGACCTATTGTCATGTTTAATCCCAGCTAGAGTCATGTTGGGAATTGCTAATTTCTTCTTCTTTTTTTTTTTAACAGAAGATCAGTTTAGTATACATTAAGTAAAGATTTCAACAGTTTGCACCCCCATAGAAACACAAAGTGAAATATACTGTTTGAGTACTCGTTATAGCATTAAGCCTCAATGTACAGCACATTAAGGACAGAGATCCTACATGAGGAGTAAGTGCACAGTGACTCCTGTTGTTGACTTTACAAATTGACACTCTGTTTATGGCATCAGTAATCTCCCTATGCACCAGTCATGAGTTTCCAAGGCTATGGAAGCCTTTTGAGTTCTCCGACTCTTATCTTGTTTAGACAAGGTCATAGTCAAAGTGGAGGTTCTCTCCTCCCTTCAGAGAAAGGTACCTCCTTCTTTGAAGACCTGTTCTTTCCACTGGGATCTTACTCACAGAAATCTTCCATTTAGGTGTGTGGTTTTGTTTTTGTTTTTTGTTTTTTTGTTTTTTTTTTTTTTTTTGCCAGAGTGTCTTGGCTTTCCATGCCTGAAATACTCTCATGGGCTTTTCAGCCAGATCGGAATGCCTTTAGGGCTGATTCTGAGGCCAGAGTGCTGTTTAGGACATCCGCCATACTTAACAGGTACTCAACAAGCATTTAGATTTTATCAGTGATGTCTCATCAACAGGAATTAAATCCATGATTCTACACCATCCATAGAGCCATGCTGTTCTTGACCAATAAAGACATGATTATCTACCCTATGGATGTCAGCCCCAGAAATGACCTTGCCAGCTTGCCTCTTTGTTGTGTTTTAATGATGACAAAATTAAAGTCTAAAGAGTTTGTTTATTGCTCAAGGTCACAGACCCAACAAAATAATATGTATTTCCTAATATCCAGTGATATTTCAGCTTCACCATGCAATCTGCTAGGGCAAGAAGACCAGAGAAACCATAATTCATATCATAGTAAATTTAGCTCTTAATGAGTTCAAGTTATGCTTTTTCCCCAGTACTTTAAATTAAACACAAATGGAAAAATAAACAAGTTAGAAATGACATGTCACAGGAAGAACAGGGATAGTCTTAAGCTTTAAGGTGAAAGATATCAATAGACAAACTAAAAGCATGCAGGAGTAGCAATATAGGGGTACAGGCTAGGGAAAGAATGAATAAATAGGAAAGAATGAGACACATGTCACCCTAAAATCTCCTGTCATCACTTTAGTCTTCGAACTCCTCAGACCAAAAGCCTTAGAGTAATCCCTGAGTCTCCTTTTTCTGACCTCTCTATCAGCAAGTCCTACTGGCTCTGTTTTCAACATACATCAGAATTTGACCTCTTTTCACCATTTCCACAGTCATCAATTTTGCCTACATTACTGTCATATCTATATAAACGGGCTCCATTTCTGCATTTGCAGTCTGTTCTCAGAGCAACTAAGGTGAGATTGTTGGATATTTGTGAGATCACATCAATTCACTGCAGTCTTCCACTGCCTCTCCAACAACCTCAAAGAGCCAATGCCTTCCTGCCAATGCCTCCAAAACCTTCCTGACCACCCCTTCAGTCCCTGTTAACTCTCTAACTCCATCCTCTCCTATTGTGCTCACTCACTCAGCCCCACCACATTGGCCTCCTCCCCAGCCTCTCTAATACAGGCCCTTTAGAGCTCTGAATTCTCTGTTTAGGCAAGGATGAGCATGGCTGGTTCCATGTGACTACTGCACAAGTAAAGTTCTCATTGAGACCTTCCTTGGCCACTATTTAAATTGAGCTTCCCATCCCTTCATAACCCATGCTTTCTTTTTTTTCTTAGTCTTAACATTAAATATTTGCTCACTTATCTTGTTATAGTCTGGTACCCAAGGTAGCTCTGTGAGGAGGTTCTGACCTTTTCATTCTTTTTTGATATGCCCTCAATGCCTGCCACACTCACAGATACGTATTTAGTGCTGAATAAATATTTGTTAAACAAATTAATGAATAAGCACAGAAATCACCTGCTTCCACGAAGGGCGCTTCTGAAGTTTCTGTCAACACCTGTACCCTGGGTGCTCTAATTTCTACCACTACAGTTTCAAATGCCCTTGAGCATCCTACTTGCTGGCTTTACTCAATGCACATTCACCAATATGGAGGTAAGATCATCAGACCAGTGGAAAAGTGATGATTTTTAAAACACATAACAAATAGGTCTTGTTTAGGTTTTCACTCAACTTTGTGTAACCATGAGAAGCACCTTGTGCTGGGTGTAGAGAGGCTAGGCTACCTGGTTGTCACCTGTCTACAAGGAATATTTGGAGAGGGACAGCAGGAAGAAGGGACACTTTCCAATTCTCCCCAGAACCACACCCTCCACCTAGAGCTGGCCCTTAAGGAACTCAGAAATTTTAGCTTTTATCCCTCTATAGAATGGGTGACAAAACAATAAATGCACTAAAATAGTGCTAACTAAAAAATAAAGAATTTCACTTCTATTATGTGATTAAACCAAAGATGAGCATTCACAACTGAATCCCAGGAATATACATGCTTCTTTCAGGAAAGCATAATAATCTTTGCCCCTAGGAAGGAAAACTAAACTCATTTAAAACAAATTTTCCAACACATAATTGAGATTTTGTTTTCTTCCAGATACAAATTGAATAATCTCCTACTGACTAAAGAACTGCCTCCGTGGTCATTGGAAGTACTAAACATACCAAATTCTCAGATTCCTGCGGGCCAGAAAAGTGGGCCAGAGTCATGGGTTTTGAATCTTTGTGAGATCAATGTTCTTCAGGTCAGAAGATTGGTAAAGGTAGGCCTGGAAGACACCAATACTTGGCTACCGAAAAACCAGAAAAGGGATTAGTCAAAAATGGAATATGAACTAAGGACATCTTTGCAATAGGCAGAAGCCACTGTGTTGAATGCTGAAGTCATTCTTCTAGATCTTTGGAACTTTGAGTCTGACTCATTCTAAAAATCAGTTCCCTAATGTTTCAAAATATTTGTTTCAGAAATTCCTCATAAATTTCAGGTACCTTTATGAGTCACACTTAATGGGAATGAGTTAATCATAGAGGCTAGAAAATAATATATTTTCTAAATATTATTAATATTAAATAAAACTATATAGTATACAGATCATTTTAATATGTATTATCGGGGGTATTTCTACTTCCCCACAATCTCTGTTTTTTTTAATTTTTTTTTTAAGATTTATTCATTTACTTGAGAGTCAGAGTTACACAGAGAGAGAAGAGGCAGAGAGAGATAGAGAGAGGTCTTCCATCCGATGGTTCACTCCCCAAATGGCCGCAACAGCTGGAGCTGCGCCAACTCAAAGCCAGGATCTAGGAGCTTCTTCCAGGTCTCCCATGCAGGTGCAGGGCCCAAGGCCATGGGCCATCTTCTGCTTTCCCAGGCCATAGCAGAGACCTGGATTGGAAGTGGAGCAGCCAGGTCTCAAACTGGCTCCCATATGGGATGCCAGCGCTTCAGGCCAGGGCATTAACCCGCTTTGCCACAGTGCCGGCCCCTTAAATATTTATTTATTTATTATTTATTTATTTGAAAGTCAGAGTTACACAGAGAGAGAAAGAGAGGCCTTCTATCCACTGGTTCACTCCCCAGTTGGCCGCAATGGCCAGAGCTATGCCAATCCAAAACTAGGAGCCAGGAGCTTCCTCCAGGATGCCGGCACTGAAGGTGGAGCCTTTACCTGCTACACCACAGTGCCAGCCCCATGCAATCTCTGCTTTAAACTTCTATTTATTTGAAAATTGAGAGACAGAGATTTTGTGTCTGCTGGTTCATTTCCCAAATTCCTGCAACAGCTGGGGTTGGTCCAGTTCAAAGCCCAAAATCCAGAAATGAAATCTGCGTCTCCCACATGGGTAGCAAGGACCCAATTACTTAAGCCATGACCTGCTGCTTCACACGGTGTCCATCAGAAAGGTGGAATTAGGAATGGAGCCAGGACTTAAAGCCAGGCACTCCAATACGGGAGCAAACATCCCAAGTGGTATCATAACTGTTGTGCCAAACTCTCACCATGATGCCCCCAATCTTTGCTATTCACTTTATCTGTATGTTCTCTGATTGGAAATTTACTTATTTTATTGTATAGATCCATATAAAGTTTTATGTCATACACAGAAAAAAATAAAGATAGCTAGCTAAATATAGTGGATATAGGCACAAAATTATATTATCTACCTATATATATATATATCAAGTATATAATTATACTATATTACAGATGAGAAAACTGAAAGTGTTTAGGTAAACATATAAGGGCAACAACCCTCACCAAATTATGGATTTGTGATGCACACAGGGCTCATCTGAACCATGCTTCTACCAAACCACACTTCTCTAGGATATGCTATCAAACTGGTTAATGTTTCATCCAAAATGCAAACCTAGTGTAACACATATCACCTGGGATTGTGACTATTTCCACAAAGTGCTCCCCCAGCTGCTGTATAAATTCTTCAAGTTTTCATCTGTAAGCATCAGATCCGCCACTCTGTGATGAGTTTGTGACAAGGTCAAGGCCTGCCGTGACAGTATTCATCTTGGCTGCTGGCAGAGCCATGAGTCACACATACTTATGCCTCAACTTCTCTACCTGGGGCACTGCCCACTTTCTAGCCCTTACCCAAGCTTCATTGACATGCACATAAAGTTACTGCCCAAAGCAAGCTGTTGCACATGCAAACTGTCTTGTCCTAGTGGAGTGACATGTAGTGGTTATTCAATAAGAGAAGTTGAACTACTTTAAATGATTATACTTTTAAAAATGAGGGACCCCCATGGACATTTATATGATATCCAGATTTTTTTTCAGGTCATAATATTCTGTGCAAATGCTGGTCTATAATGTAATCACCAAAATCTTTAAAATCCATATGCATCAGGATGTTTTCCCACCACAACCACTCAAGGAAAGTGAGCGAGGCCTCAAGAGAATCTCTGAGGACTTCACATGCAACCCTCTAGAGTTTGGAGGACAGAGAGCCTGGAGGCCGACCCTGGGCTGGAAATAGTCCAAATGTGCCTGGCTTGCAGAAGCTGCTGCCTTTTATGGCAAAGAAGAGAGGGCTATGGTGGGAGCCGACTGTACTTCCAGAGTCTGTGGGACAAAACAACCCATTACTTCCTTTGAGTCAGTCTGAATAACAAGAAAAATATCTGGACCTGAGTTGCCCTCACAGGGCTACGCATGCCTAAACAGCCATCCTCCAGGGTGAGGTGCCCACAATAGAAATAATCATTTCCAGAGACACTCACAAGGTGTATCTCCTCGTTGAGGGAAAATACTATACCAGGGGCCCCCAAGGTACCCCCAAAATATCCTACTCACTACTCAGAGGGCCACAAAGTCATATGAATGACTGCTCTTGTGAGAAGTTAGATGGATTAATAGACAGTTAAGTGAGGTCCCTGTTGGAATGAAAAAAGTGGGCAGAGTCCCTTTAAGAGTGGACAAGGTGCTTGCCTCCTCCCAGGGGCTGTAGAAATAATTTTTTTTTTTTAAATCAAGAGCATGTCACATAAGGTTACCAATACCACCCCTCTGATGGGTTTTGTCCTTGTTTCTGATTGGTTGTTATCCCAGCCTTCTGATTGGTTGTTTTCCTAGTCCTCTGATTGGTTGTTAACTGCTATTCTGCTTCTCCCGATTGGCTAAATCCAGAGAGTGACTTTGTGTGTATAAATCCCCCAGTATTGCCAGGTCACAGGCAGCTCCTCCCGTGGAGCCCCGCCCACCTGACTGCTGCAGGAGAAGGCTTCACAGATAAATAAACCTTGCTTTGCTCACTGTCCCTGTCTGTGTGGAAATTCTTCTACATGAGACAAGAACCAAGATCGCAGTTAGGTCAGGTCTATGTCCTAAAAAAGGGCGGGCAGGGTCCCTTTAAGATAGGATAAATTGCTTACTTCTTTCCAGAAGCTGCTTTTCCCCACATTTAGTTTCATCAAGGCTAAGCAGAATTACCAATTCCAGCCCTCTGATGGGTTTTATCCCTGCCTCTGATTGATGATTATCCCAGCTTCCTGGTTGGTTGTTCTTCTAGCCCTCTGATTGGTTGTTACCTATTAATCTGCTACTCCCCTGATTGGTTAAATCTAGGTATCTACTTTAGTGCATCAAAGGAGCCAGCACTCACCAGCTCCTCAGAGTCCCCCTTCTAACTGCTGTGACAGGAGGTTCCTCACGTAAATAAATCTTGCTTTGCTCACTGTCCCTGTCTACATGGAAATTCTTCTTTGACATGAGGTAAGAAATGAGACTGTCTTCATCGTCCCACAACAGTGGTATGTTTAATAGTGAGAATCTTGAGCAAACGGGAACAGTGCTCTGTAGAAGACCTGGAAATTTTGCAGTTTGATCTGAGAAGGAGTGAAGAGAAAGTGGTATGTTTGGGATAGGAAAACACCTTTGAGTCACTATTAGCTAAAGAGATTAGTTCAGTTGAAAGGGAGAACTGTGTTAATGAGCCAGACAATGGGAGAAAGACCCTAAAGGCATTTTAGAGGTCTTTGAAGCAGCTTCCCCCAACACAGCCTCACCAGAGGCATAGAAGTGCAAATTTCTTTTAAAGATCCTCTAGGATAGAGTACAGGTAGAGGAGCCCCAGGCATGACTCCTGCTGAGGACAGAAGTGGGCACCAACCACATAGTGCTGGCTTTTGCAGGCATGCAGAATGTAAGAGCTAAGGAGTCATAGAAGCTTCCACTAATATTTCAAAGGATGTCTTGGACAAACTATGGTCCCAGACAGAGATTGGTTCTAGGGGCAGAGCCACTGAAAGGAGTCCCCACCGAGGCAAAGTCTAGTAGAGCTGCAATGAAGAGACTCCAACTGTGAGAACGGAAGTGTGGGCTGCAACCAGCAAAGCTATAGGAAAAAGACTGCCCAAGCTGCTGGACACCCAGCCCCCAACACAGTGTGTCCAGGATGCTTGGCATACAACTTTTCAAACTAATGTTTGCTCCACTGGTTTTCCATCTTGCTTTGTCATGATTAATCCTTTCTATTTCATTGTCTTCCCTGTTTCAAATGGAAATGTTCACACTTTTCCTACCTTACCATTGTTTCTTGGAAGTATGTTAACTTGTTTTTGATTAAACAGGTCCACAGCTTAAGAGAATTTGCCTTGGATCTCAGATGAGCCCTTAGACTATAAACTTTAAATGAATGTTGAACTGAGTTAAGATTTGAGACTTGCAGGGATGGAACAGATTATATGTTGTAGGAATGAGGGGGATTTGAATTTTGGGGAGCAAGAGGCAGAATGTACTGGATTGAGCAAGATTTGTCTCCCCATGCAGATGTTTAAACTCTGATGTCTTAATGTTAACAGTTGATGGACTTAGGATGAACACTTGATATAATTATGGTATCCCAGATGTGCCATATTGGGGTGTGCTCTTGGAGTGCTCTCATGAGAGGACCGATTTGAATTCAAATTCTAGTTGTTTTCTGTTTCCTGACATATGATATGATGTGATCACTCCTCTGCATCTACTATGACAAGTTTCCACCAGATCCTGGAAGAGTGCCACCTGTTCTGACGTATAACTTCAAATCAGCTGAAATAAACCTTTTCTTTCCTAAGAAGCTCCTCTTGGGTATTTCAGTTAAAGTTACAAAAAAAAAATCAGGCTAATGAACATATCCATTATTTTAGTTTTTTAGGGTTGCCGTCACAATGTACTACAAACCAGGCTTATGAGGGAGCTCGGGACTAAAAGTAGCCACACTAATACCAACCCACAGATCCCTGCAAATAACAAACAGCAGTGTGTTCCCAAAAATAAACAACAGGATGGAAGCCCCTGGTAACAAATACTTATCAACCATGACAAGACCTAGGTTTCAATGACAAGGTCTATGTTTACATAAAAACAAGCTAGACAGAGCTCCACTAAGACTATGTTCACAATAACTAATATATAACCACTACCTTTGTTCCTTGGAGATAACAACATGTTAAGGACATACAAATGCCCCTAGTCTGCGAGACCTCAGGGGCTTGGTCTCTCTTTCTACCAGCCCATCAACCATACTGTTCAGATTCTCTTTTTCTTACTTAAATAAAACTTTACTTCCATTCTCACCATTGTCATCAACACCAGGACACAAACTTGGACCCATTACACTAGTTTTCCTGCAACACTTAGAACAATGGAGCATATTATGTTGTAGTTCTGGAGTTCAGAAATCTGAAATCAAGGTGTTGGCAGGGCATTGCTCCCTCCATGATGGCAAGGAAGGATCTGCAGCCTTTCTCTTAGCTCCTCATAGTTGTTAGGCTAGGGATAGCATAATTCTAATTGTCATGTGATGGTCTCCCTATGTTTCAGGATCTTCTTATAAGGAAAGTAATCATACCAGATTAGAGGCAAGCTCTACTATATATGGCCTCAATTTTAACTAATTTTTTTTTTTTTGACAGGCAGAGTTAATGAGAGAAAGAGAGACAGAGAGAAAGGTCTTCCTTCCATTGGTTCACCCTCCAATGGCCACTACAGCCAGCACGCTGTGCCGATCTGAAGCCAGGAGCCAGGTGCTTCCTCCCAGTCTCCCATGCCAGTGCAGGGCCCAAGGACTTGGGCCATCCTCCACTGCACTCCCGGGCCACAGCAGAGAGCTGGACTGGAAGAGGGGCAACCGGGACAGAATCCAGCACCCCAACCGGGACTAGAACCCCGGGTGCCGGCGCCACAGCCAGAGGATTAGCCTAGTGAGCCACGGTGCCAGCCCATTTTTAACTAATTTAATCTATAACAGTACTAGTTTCAAATAAGGTCACATTCTGAAATGGTGGGGATTTGGACTTCAGTAAATGAGTTTTGGGAGTACATAAATCAGCCCATAACACCTATGATGTACCAGAAATTTCTAGATATTGACAGCAGTAAAACAGTGAACAAACTGTATTTAGGGTTATTGAGTTCTAGGTGGGAATGTTACTAAATCCACAAACAAATTAAACAATTTTAGATAGAGATAAGATCTCTGATGAAAGTAAAATAGCAGATCAGAGCAGTGATCCTCAGGAATCCTTTACTTTGTTTTAAATTATTATTATTTTATGTATTTTCATTTTATTTGAAAGAGAGATATGTACCGTGCAGTAGTTCACTTTTCAATTGTGTACCATAACCAGAGCTGAGTCAGGCTGAGGTAGCTGCTCAGAACTCAATTGAGGTGTCCCACATGGGTAGCAGGGACCCACGTGCTTGAGTCTGTTGCCTGCCAGGGGGCCCACCAGCAGGAAGCTGGTATTGGAAGAAGGCTATGACTAGAATCCAAGCACTCTGATATGAATGTGGGCTTCTCAAGTAGCATCTTAACTGTCTGCTCCTTTACATTTTGGACCCCAAAGAGATTTTGAGGATGTGAGCTATATATATGCCAATGTTTAACATTTAAGAAATTTATCCTATAGTATCCATTATTTCAAATTTGGAAGTTGATGACAAACTTTCTATTTTAGTCCATTGTGTGGAAATAGCAAGTTCAATATAAAAACAGCTAAATAAGTTTATGTTTAGAGAAATGTAAAATGTTAATTCAACGTTTATAATTCAATAAACATGATTTTTACACCAACTTGGAATGCAGATTCCAGGGATCACTCAAAAATCACACACCAGTCAAACCATGTCTGGCTGAATATCTAAGCATTGGGTTCATATTGGTAGAGAATTTATTGACACACACTTCTAAATGTATGGTTCTCAGCCTACCTGTGCTTAAAATCATCCAGGGAGCTTTAAAAATCTTCATTACTAAGTGCATCCCCAAATCATTAAAATCAAAATGTGTGAATGTGGGTTCTGCTGAGTATCAATGCCATTTTTTCTATTTCACTATAATTAAGGTACAGTAGCTATGAAGAATCAAAACCAACTAGATACAAATACTGGTGATTCTATGCTAGGGTTGAGAACCACTGCTCTAGTTTAGAGGAATATGAACTCTAACCAGCATAGATTCACAAAACCAAAATCTCTTTCAAATATTTTGAAAGTCACAACCTGACTTTGCTCTCCTCTAGATACATAGAATCATTTTGATCCAATATGAATGTGAACAAGAGTATTTTTTATATATATCATATATATCATACTAACTCCACGTGAATATAGTCAGTCAAATGATTTCAATGCTGGAATGGAAAGTACAGCTCCTGATATCTTGGAAAATCCCCAACAATATGTCCTGCAAAAAGGTTGAGATGTCAAATGACACTACTTCCTACAAAACTGAATTAGACCATGACCTCAAATGTTAATATATTCAGATCTTTCCTCCGCCCTTAGAAGGTCAACTATTCACAACAGTCATAAAAATCTGCATTGCCCTATCCTCCCAGAATTCTGAGGCTTCAGCATCAAATTATAAAAGTAAAGAATAAGAAATCTTCTATTGAATGAAAGTTATGGTCTTTAGAAAACTTATGAACTCATGAAGTTGTAGCTAAATAGTGAAATGTTTCCTCAGTGATATTAATACCCAATATCTGTAACATTGACAATGTTTCAAACTCTTGTAGCTTTAAATTGATTTGATTCTCATAAACAATTATATTTGGTGTCCATTACTCAAATTTACAGTTTCTATAAAAGAAAATAGATATCACAAGAAGTTAAATAACAGGTCTTTAAAAAACAAAACAAAACAAAACAAAAACAAAAAAACCTGAGCTTTTTCAACTGCCTCTCCTTGTTTCTTGAACAAGTTTTCCTGTTAGATATGACTTACAATAAGAACTTTCTTCCCTGTCTAAATAAAAGCAAAATCTGTTTTTAAATTTGATCAATGCATTCTACCACTTATGAATCACTAACATAGTACTTTTCAGTAAAGATTCTTGGGTATTTTCTCTTCCTTATTTTCATTAGCAGCAGTTTAAAACCAAGAGGCATATAGTAGAAGCAGCCTCAGACAGATTCCACAAAAACCGGACAGATTTTTTTACATGATTTTTTCTCACTATTATCTCTAAAGCTAAGTAAGTAAACTGTAATAACTCTGAAATCTCTAACCAAAGAGACATGAATACAATCATCTCTCAGAGACAATTCTGAGTCAAATGAAGAAGCCCAGCGATAAAATAAAAAAACAAGCTCTCCAACATTTTACCTGAAAATCTGATCTGACAAAAAATGTAGTCATGATAACCCATAGAAAAGGTAGTATTTTGAGTAGTGGTGATGAATATGAGACCCCATCAATGCCCCCTGTTAAAGAAAATCTGTAGTCCTTTGTAATCAATAAAAGCAATTATTGTATTTTCTTTAGCCCGAGATCTTGTGTAAAAGCTAAAGGGGAACAGCCCTCAAAGTAGCAAGATGGCCAGGATTTCCTCTCCTTTCTTGTGAATCCTCAAAATAGCAGTTTACAAAATCCAACAACCCAACACAGACTGGACAGAGCAAGACAGCAGAGGCAACAGAAAAGCAGATGCTTTGGCAAGAAGGCAGCCTAGCAAGGCTGGTTTCCCAGGATTTTTATAGCAGGAGTGTTTGTCTTATTGAAAGCAGGGTCTAATTGAATAAAAGAGTTTTAAAATAGTAAGCCATTAATTAGGCGGCATGCGGTAAAGCAGGGGATTCGGTAATGTACAAGGCTTTTGGGAGTCACAGACTATATTCATCGATTCTGTCAGGGCTCCAGAGGAACGAGAGAGCCGAACGTTTTGCCTCTTCTGGAAACCTACCTGATATATTTGGAAGTGGCTTCCTCCTGCACTGCCTCTGTTCAAATCACCCCATAATTACTCTGGCACTGTAAGCGCCGAACTTGGCCGGCTCTGAGAGATATCAGATGTTTTTCTCATGCTTGCTGAACCTCTCTTAGACAAATTTTGCATTGTTTTTTGTGTCAGTTTTATCGTGGAACATCGTGTTGCCATCTGGGAAGAAAAACAACATGGTAGAGGAGCAGCTGGTGAATGGCAATGGCCAAGTAAACATTGGCAGGCGCCCGCCATTAGGTGAGATAAGAGGGATGGGCAGCTGCCAACACCAGCGATCCCACACCACTGGAACATCGTTCACTGTCCCTTCTCTCTTATCTTCATTCAAATTCGCGGCAATTTTTCATGCAGAGGCGCAGGCTCTCCAAGTGTCAGGTGTTGGGCCTTCCCATCTCTGTCCTGGAGGAACAAGATAGATCTGTAGAGTGCCTTGCCAATGGAATTTTTACCCCTGGACAGGACAATCGGTTTCCTGAAGCAGGGGACTGCTTCTGACACCTTAACACAAAGACTACCCTGCAGGATGAGAAGATACCAAAACGCATACCAAACTTTCCAACCAATTTGGTGGCTTTTATTTTGCTCCTGCCCAACAGCATTGATGTGCATAGCTTTCAAACACAATAATCTTGTAATGTCTATGAGTATGATAAAAAAAAACAATAACATGAACTCACCTTTCAGAACACAGCAATGACATGAAACAAAATTACACCAGAACATGAAAATTGTTCCCCATGCTCTATTGTTTCTAAGATATAATTTTTCCATTAAATATTTTTTAAAGTGAGATGCAAAGAACAGGTATTGTTTTAAAAGAAAAAAAAGGCCAGCAATATCCAGGCAACCAAATTAATTGGGAAGTACTAGCAGTCCTCACTGTGCCCACTTGTGCAAATAAGTAAACATTTGAAGGTAAACATTCGCCACCCCGACCTCAGTTGCCTTATTTCTATTGGTAGAATCAGGGTTGAATTTTTAACTTAGATTTGGATTTCAAGTTTTGGCTTATAATTTCTAAAGGGTAAAATGTAATGTAGTATTAATTTTTTAAGTGATGCAGTTGAGAGAAATTTGTTTCATCATAGGCAATGTAATCAATCAAAAATAATACTAGCTGCTATATCAATCAACCTAATGTACAATTTTGAAGATAATTGAGGTTGACACGATGAGCATATGTATCATGGAAACTGACCCTCAAACTAAAACATCTGACCAAGCTTCCTTCTGATTTTCCAAAAAATTTTCCAAAAAGAAATGAAAGAGGATAAAATTAAGAGCAAGAGCAAAAGTACACCATCATGCCATTTATAAAGGCTAAAGAATGTTTGAATCTGAAAGTAAAAAAGGTTTAAATGCATGTTTTGATAGAGTTATGAATATGGCATGAAAATTATATGCATCATTGATTATTTAAAACTTCATGGGAAGATGGTGGAATAGGGCATAGCCATACTAAGTTCAGCTACCCTGGGATATGAAAAGAACAAATGACCATCCAGGAGTCTGACAGAAATTTTCAAGAAGAAGTGAAAAAAAAAAAAAAAAAGACTCTCCATGGGACAAGCAGAGAGAAGACAGAGACACCACTCACTGGCGCCATCTTACTACATTCAAGGTAGGAAGAAATTGCTGTGCATCCCACCGCTTGGAGTTTTAGCTGAGAGGGAGTCCCACAGTCACCCACTGACTTTCACTTCAGCCTGGGAAGCTGACAGGGGTCTGAGCAACTGGTGGTCATGGAGCAGGGAAGCTGCCTTGCTTCCTTCCCCTCCCCCACTCCCACAGAGCACCACACTCTGCAGTCAGGAGGAGACGCTAGCTTCCTAGAGAGAAGTGAAAGGAGTCTGTGGCAATCCTGGCCCTGCTGATATTGCCTCAGGGGTCCACTGGTTTTGAGTCCTGCCTGGCACACTAGTTGGGGACAGGGTGCCCACCTAACCCCAGGAATAGAGAACACATTATCTGCTTCCCATCCCCCCAACAAGAGCTCCCAGTGATAACCAGGGAGGAAGTGCCATCTTGATAAAGCATCCTCTGCTCCAGCATGTGCAAGTAGGAGGGATAAATCCACTGTCCCTACTGACTTTGAGTCTGGACTGGAGGATTGGCAGGGGATAGGGCACCCACTTAAGCCTGTGAGGTGCTCCTGTTCTCTAATGCCAAGGTGGAACACTGGCAGGCAGCAGGCTCTGGGAACACTTTGGCTGTCTCCATGCAGAGAGTAGGCTCAGGGGGCTAAGAGTGGATCCTCTGCTCCTTGTGACTGTGGGACCCCTATGTGCTATGACTGTGGGAATTCTGTGACTGCATGATAGGGCATGGGGTATAGCTGGGTCTCTGGGCAATCACTGTGTCTGTCTTCGGAGGCACAGAGTTCCCTGAATGCTTGAGTGTGTCACTGCAGAGGGTTCTGTGCTCACCCTGAAGACTATCCAGATCCTTTGAGTGGATCACACACCTACGTGGGTGGGGTATGTAGCCACTGTGGGATTGCCCTGGACATTGATTACCTTGGCAGAAAAGTGAGGCAGTGATCACACCAGCTGATGTGATCACACCCTCTCCTCTGAGGAAAATCTACCACAACCAACTTGGTGTCACCCTGGGCACTTGCACCACTCCTGAACAGACTGGAACTCCCTGTCCCCACACAAGACATGCTTCTGAATATCTTATGAAGGAGCAGACAGACCAATAAGCCCCAGAGGCATAGATCAAAGATAAAAGCCACCAGAGGAGAAAACCAACAAATGGTACCACAAATGTCTAAAAAAAAATGTAGAAATACACGAAACATGAACAAGGAAGACAACACGACTCCCCCAGAGGTACACAACAACACTTCCATATTAGAATGTGAAGCTAAAATGTTTGATGAAATATCTGAAAAAGAATTCAAAAGAATGATCATCAGATCACTCAAAAACAATGAGAAGCAAATTCATGAGTTAAAGAAATCTGTATATGATGTGGATGAAAAATATTGCTGAGATATAAAGAGATTTGAAGAGAAATCAATCTGAAATATTAGAAATGAAGAATTCAATGTGTCAAATAAGAAACACAGTGGAAAGCCTTAACAACAGACTAGGTGAGGCAGAAGAAGGTCTATCTGAACTAGAGGACAAATCTTCAGAAATAAATGAAGGAGGAGGAGGAGGAGGAATAGGAGGGGGGAGGAGGAGGAGGAGAAGGAGGAAAAGAAGAAGGAGGGAGGAAGAGTGGGGGGAGGGGAGGAAGAAGAGGAGGAGGAAAAGGAAGAAATTAAAAAAACTAAGAACAGGTTTTAAGATTTATGGAATACTATCAAACAATCTAACACATGGGTCTTAGGAGTTCCTGAGGGTGAAGAAAGAGAGAATGGATTAGAAGGACTCTTCAGTGAAATAATAACAGAAAACACCTCTAATTCAGAGAAAGAAAAGGACATCCAAGTACAGGAAGCACACAGAATTCCTAATAGACATGACCAGAAAAGACCTTCACCACAACACACTATAGTCAAGCTTTCAACAGTAAAACATAAAGAAAAGATTCTAAAATGTGCATGAGAGAAATCCCAGATTAACTTCAGAGGATCTCCAATTAGACTGACAGCTGATTTCTCATCAGAAACCCTACAGGCTAGGAGGAAATGGCAAGACATAGTCCAAGTACTTAAAAAAATAAAAAAATAAAAAAATAAAAAAAACCTGTCAACCCAGAATAATGTATCCTGCAAAGCTCTCATTTATAAATGAAGGTGAAATAAAGACCTTCCATAACAAAAAGAAATTGAAAGAATTTGTCACCACTTGTCTAGCCTTACAAATGGTACTTAAGCATGTGATAGGCACAGAAACAGAAAAAGTCATAATTATGAAAGAATGTGAAGGCAGAAAATCTCCTAACACAAGTACAAAGGAAATCCAAGGCAAACAATAGGAATATTTATGGAAAAAAGGCAGGACCAAGTCATTAATTATGAATAAAAACCTTGAATGTAAACAGACTAATTCTCCAATTAAAATATACAGACTGGGGGCTGGCGCTGTGGCACACTAGATTAATCTTCCACCTGAGGCACCGGCATCCCATATGGGCGCCAGTTCTAGTCCTGGTTGCTTGTCTTCCAGTCCAACTCTCTGCTGTGGCCTGGGAAAGCAGTGGAGGATGGCCCAAGTGCTTGGGCCCCTGCACCCGCATGGGAGACCAGGAAGAAGCACCTAGCTCCTGGCTTCAGATCAGTGTAGCTCCAGCCGTTGAAGCCATTTGGGGAGTGAACCAATGGGAGGAAAACCTTTCTATCTCTTTCAATGTCTGTAACTTTACCTGTCAAATAAATAAATAAAAATCTTTAATAAATATTAAAAATATATATATAAGACTGGCTGAATAGATTTAAAAACAAGATCCATATATCTGCTGCCTGCAAGAAACAGACTGCACAACAAAGATACACACAGATTGAAAGTGAATGGATGGAGGCTGGCGCCGTGGCTCACTAGGCTAATCCTCCGCCTTGCGGCGCCAGCACACCGGGTTCTAGTCCCGGTCAGGGCGCCGGATTCTGTCCCAGTTGCCCTTCTTCCAGGCCAGCTCTCTGCTGTGGCCAGGGAGTACAGTGGAGGATGGCCCAAGTGCTTGGGCCCTGCACCCCATGAGAGACCAGGAGAAGTACCTGGCTCCTGCCATCGGATCAGCGCGGTGCGCTGGCCGCAGTGCGCCGGCCGCGGCAGCCATTAGAGGGCGGACCAACGGCAAAAGGAAGACCTTTCTCTCTGTCTCTCTCTCTCACTGTCCACTTTGCCTGTCAAAAAAAAAAAAGAGAGAGAGAGAAAGTGAATGGATGGAAAAAGATATTCCATGCTAATGGGAAGTGAAAAGGAGCAGAAGTAGGATTTAATATCAGATAAAATAGACTTTAATGCAAAAATTGTTAGAAGAGACAAGAAGGGTATTATGTAATGATTAAAGTATCAGTTCAACAGGAGGATGGGACTATTGTAAATGCATATGCACCCAATGCCAGGGCACCAGACTATTTAAAATAAAAGTTAATGGATCTAAAGGGAGACTTCAATGCAATAATAATGGAGGACTCAACACCCCACTTTTATCAATAGATCAACTAGACAAAAAAAATCCACCAACAGAACTAATCTATACTATTGAATAAATGAACTTAGTAGATATTTACAAAATATTTCATCCCACAGCTGCAAAAATATACTTTCTTTTCATCAATGCATGGAACTTTTATTAGGATAGACCATATGCTAGTCCATAAGGCAAGTCTCAACAAATTTCAAAAAATTGAAATCATACAATATATCTTTTCTGACCACATGGAATGAAGCTAGAAATTAACAATTTAAGAAACTCTGGAAAACATACAAACACATGGAGACTGAACAATACACTCCTGAATGAATAATGAGTCATAGAAGAAATTAAAAGGAGAATCAAAAAATTCCTGGAAATGAATGAAGATGACAACACAACACATCAAAACATGGGATACAGCAAAAAATAGTGTTAAGAAGGAAGTTTGTAACAATTAATTAGTGCCTACTTCAAGAAATTGGAAAGGCAGCAAATAAATGATCTAACAATGCATCTCAAGGACCTAGAAAAACAACAAACCAAACCCCAAATTAGTAGGCAGAAATAATTAAAATTAGAGAAGCAATAAACAAAACTGGAACAAAAGCACAAAATATAAGTGAAGAGCTGGTTTTTTGAAAAAATAAAGAAACTTAATACCATTGGCCCAACTAACCAGAAGAGAAACAGAAAGAGAGAGAATCCAAATTAATCAAGTCAGAGATAAAAAATGAGATGTTACAGATAGAACAAAAACAAAAAGAATCATCAAGAATTATTATAACCAGCTATTTGCCAACAAATTGTAAAATTTAGAAGAAATGGATAGATTTCTGGACATACAATCTACCAATATTGAGTCATAGAGACACTGAAAACCTAAACAGACCAATAAGCAAGATAAAGATTGAATCAGTAATAAAGACCTTCCCAACAAAGAAAAGCCCAGCACTAGATGCCTTCCCTGCTTAATTCTGCCAGACTTTTATAGAAGAACTAATTCCAATTCTTTTCAAACTATTAAAAACCATTTAAAGGAAGGGAATCTTCCCAAAGTCCTTCTATGGAGCCAGCATCACCTTAATTCTAAAACCAGAAAAAGATACAATCAAGAAAGAGAAGTGCAGTGGAGGATGGCCCAAGTACTTGGGCCCTGCACCCCATGGGAGACCAGGAGAAGTACCTGGCTCTTGCCATCGGATCAGTGTGGTGCACCGGCCGCAGCGCACCAGCCGCGGCGGCCATTGGAGGGTGAACCAACGGCAAAGGAAGACCTTTCTCTCTCAGTCTCTCTCTCTCTCACTGTCCACTCTGCCTGTCAAAAAAAAAAAAAAGAAAAAAAAAGAAAAGAAAAGAAAAGAAAGAGAACTATAGATCAACATCTCTGATGAACATAGATGCAAAAACCCTCAACAAAATATTAGTTAAATCCAACAACACATCAGAAAGATCATCCACCAAGACCAAATGAGATTTATCCCTGACATACATCACATTAACAAATTGAAGAATAAAAACCATATAATTGGCTGGAGCACAGTAGGCTAAGCCTCCCACCTGTGGCGCCGGCATCCCATATGGGCACCAGTTTGTGTCCCAGCTGCTCCTCTTCCTATCTAGCTCTCTTCTATGGCCTGGGAAAGCAGTGGAAGATAGCCCAAGTGCTTGGGCCCCTGCACCCACATGGGAAACATGGAAGAAGATCCTGGCTCCTGGCTTCAGATCAGCCCAGATCCAGCCATTATGGCCGTTTGAAGAACGAAACAGAAGATGGAAGACCTTTCTCTCTGTCTTCCCCTCTCTCTTTCTGTAACTCTACCTCTCAAATAAGTAAATAAAATCTTAAAAAAAAAAAAAACCATAAAATTATCTAATTAGATGAAAGGAAAGCATTTGATAAAATACAATATCCTTTCATGATAAAAATAAAAACCTTAAGCAATCTGGTTATAAAAAGAACATTCCTCAACACCATCAAAGCAATTTGTGACAAACCCACAGCCAGCATCATATTGAGTGGGGAAAGGTTAGAGAAGCATTTCCACTAGGATCTAAAATCAGACAAGGTTGCCCACTCTCACCATTGCTATTCAATATAGTTCTAGAAGTTTTAGCCAGAGTCATTAGGCAAGAATCAAAAATCAAAGGGATACAAATTGGAAAGGAGGAAGTCAAATTATCCCTGTTGGCAGATGGCATTATCCAATATATAGAGAAACCGAAAGACTCCATTGAGAGACTATTGGAACTCATAAGAAAGTTTGGTAGGGCCAGCCCTGTTCCATGGCAGGTAAAGCAGCTGCTTGCAGTGCTGGCATCCCATATGGGCACCAGTTCAAGCCCCGGCTGCTCCATTTCCAATCTAGCTCTCTGCTATGGCCTGGGAAAGCAGTGGTAGATGGCCTACGTCCATAGGCCCCTGCACCCGCATGAGAGACCCCCAAAAAATTTTTACTTCCCATTTGGGAAGTAAAAACAAAAATCACAATGAGTTTTCACCTCACCCCATTTAGAACGGCTATCATCCAAAAATCAAAAAACAATAAATGCTGGTGAGGATATGGGGAAAAGCATATCCTAATCCACTGTTGGTGGGAATGGGAACTAGCACAACCATTATGGAAGACAGTATGGAGATTCCTCAGAAACCTGAAACTAGATCTACCATATGACCCAGCCATCCCACTCCTGGGAATTTGCCCAAAGGGAAAAAAAATCAGCATATGAAAGAACTATCTGTACCCCTGCTTATTGCAGCTCAATTCACAATAGCTAACATGTGGAATCCACCCAGATGTCCATCAGCTGATGACTGGATAAAGAACATGTGGTATAAATACACTGTGGAATCCTACGTAGTCATAAAAAAAAAAAAACTGTCTTTTGTAAAAAATGGATGCAACTGGAAACAATTTATGCTCAGTGAAATAAACCAGTCTCAAAAAGACAAATACGTTTTCCCTGATATGTGGTAATTAGTACACAGAGCACAAAAATGTAATATATATGACAGAAATTAACATTTTGAGATTTGATTATTATTTACATACTTTTTATTTTTGAGAAACAGTGGTTTTTGCTACTTAATACTTGTTGAATTCTTTATTTGGTGGAGGGTTAAGCTTGTGATTATTAGATAAACTGAAAGTATGGCACTATAAAAATTAAGAGAAAAAATAAGGAAGGAGGAGGGAGGGTGGGAGAATGAGCAGGAGGGAGAATAGGGTGAGAAGTACCATTATGCTCTTAAATTTGTATATATGAAATGTGTTCACCTTATATAAACAAAAAATTAAATAAATAAAAATCCACGGGACAGATACTTTGTCTAGGAGTTAAGGTGCTGATTAAGACAACCACGTCCCATGTCAAAGTACCTGGGTTGAATTTCTGCCTCTGGCTCCTAGCTCCATCTTTCTGCTAATGCAGACCCATTAAAGCAGTGGTGTTGGCATAAATACTTGGGTTCCTGCCATCCATGTGGGAGACCTGGATTGAGTCTCCTTATCCCAGTTTTGACGGCAACCTGGTTCAGGGTTATCACAGGTGTCTGGGGAGTGAACCAGTGGTTGGGAACTCTCTTTCTCACTCTTCTCTCTCTCTCTCTCTCTCTCTCTTTCTGGCCCCTCTGTCTTTCAAACAGTTATTTTATAGTCATACATAAAAGCTATGAACAGTTGTATCTTTCACTACCACCAAAGTAATTGGTGGTGCTATTACAAGAAATATGCTTTCAGAATTATTGAGATCATCTAACTCAGCTTTTTTTTTTTTTTTCAGAAGTAAGAAAGGTGGTCCTGGGGCTGGCATTGTGGCATGGCAGATAAAGCAACCACCCAAGACACCCAGCATCCCATACGAGCACCAGTTCATATCCTGGCTGCTCCATTATCAACCCAGCACACTGCTAATGGCCCAAGAAAGCAGCATAAGATGGCCCAAGTGGTTGGGCCCCTGCCACCCACTTGGAAGAGGAAGAAGAAGCTCCTGGCTTTGGCCTGACCCAGCCTTGGCTGTTGTGGCCATTGGCGAATGAATCAGCAGATGGATGACCTCTTTCTTTCTTTCCCTTCCCCTCTTTCTCTGTAACTCTGCCTTTCAAATATATATATATATAATTTATATTTTATTATTTATAAATATATATAAATAAAATATGTATATACATATGTATAAAGATGGTCCTAAGAGTCCATACCTCATTCATAACAGATCTCAAACTAGAATTTATGAATAAAGCAGGGGGGGCTTCTTAAAGAGAGGGTGGGAGAGTGTGAAATGAAATGTCTTTGTCCAGGGGATATGCAAAACTAAGACCAATCAGCAACTCTCTTTAAATATTAGAACAAACACTGTAAAAAAATCCCTGCTACTGAATTAATTCTCATTTTTGTTTTGTGATTAAATGTGTTTAAGATTATTGGGGAAAATCTAGGAGAATTAAACTACTTTTAAAAAGTTTTTTTTTAAACCTGTTTAGATTCCTTTCAACATTGTTCATGAATGTCAGTCACTCCAAAAGTTTTAATAGCTAACATAATTCATGGATATCCACATACTTCTGTTACAGTGGTATTCATTCTTTTTTTAAGGTTTATTTTTATTTATTTGAAAGGCACAATTACAGAGATGGGGGGACAGGGAGAGAGACACACAGGGAGAGAGAATCTTCCATCTGCTGGTTCACTCCCCAGATGGCCACAAGGCTAGTCCTCGACCAGGCTGAAGTCAGGATCCAGGAGCTTCTTCAAGATCTCCCATATGGGCACAGGGGCCCAAGGACTTGGACCATCTTCTGCTGCTTTCTCAGACACATTAGCAGGGAGCTGCATAGGAAGTGGTGCAGCTGGGACTTGAACCAGTGCCCATATATGATGCCAGCATTGCAGGTGGTGGCTCTATCTGCTATGCCACAACGTTGTCCCCCCATTCATTCTTTTGACATCTGTCAGATAAATATATGATTACTGTTACCCTCATTTGATGTCCAGTGGGAGTAATTCAGTTAGTCTCTTTCTACACTGCTAATTTAGAAGTTTTATGATCATGAATTAATATATAATTCTTATTCTATAAATTTAATAAAAATCTGCCTACAGATTAGTCTTAATTAACAATTTTGTCCTAAAGCAGCAAAGAAATATTTTCTAAAGTAAACTCATCACTGGCAGAAATAAAAAAAAAAGAAGAAGCAAAAGAAAAACTAAGCCACCAGTGCTTCCTCCTCCTGTTTGGGTATTTCCTATGGAAATAAATACCAGATAGACTCTCTGGTAATCCCAAGAAGGGTGAGGTCTGGCCCCATTTTGCACAGCAGGAAATTGAAACCTAAAAATGGAAAATCACTTGCCCAAGGTCTCATAGCTTGAAATCCAGAGTATGATTCCACTACCTCTAACTTTAACCACTATAATGTGATTCAAGATGTTAATAAAAGCACACAAGTAGATAATGTGACTTTGAAGTCAGTTAATGTAATCAGGTCAGTTTCCTGGGAGAATGAATGAATAAAAAAATACATAGGGGTTTTCGGGATAAATACACTTGGTAAAGGTAGATTTTTGTCAAATAATCAGCAAAATAAATACAACTGAAAAACTACTGGATAACAAGGAAGGGAAGCTCAGGAGAGAATAGTTGGAATTTCGCAGAATGCCCTCAGGAGCAAAAATTGACTTTAGAATTAGCCATTGGCTGAAGCCGTGCAAATCAATTTGTAAAGGATGGATGTTCCTGCTGGAAGCCTTCCAAAGACGCACAGCATCATGGGCAGGAAGTAGCCTCCCTGAGATGCACAAGTCTGTGCCTTGCTATGAAGGGTAATAGCCTCACATTTCGTGAGCTCAGATGACAACATGCAAGGTAGAGCCAGAACTAACATGATCTTTGCATGATAAGTTACAGCATATAATCACATTGAGATTTTTCACCCCAAAAGACAAGATCTTGACACTGACCAGGATCAACAAGGAAAGAAGCACGGTCCCTCCTCAGTGAGAAGCTCCCAGGGCAGCTGCTGTCTGCAGTGATGAGCGAGGTGGTTTTGAGATAGGCACAAGTCAATCTTCTGACTTACCACAGGCTCCCTACTCTCAGGGAAATTTCACAGGATTAGAGTAAAACGCAGTCACCGAATACTGACTGTCTTTGCCCTTTCGTTCTGCTGTAACCTGATACCTGAGGCTGGGTAATTTTTAAGCTGCAAGTACCTCTCACGGTTCTGAGTCAGAGAAGTCTAAGATCCAGGCAGTGGCATGGTCAGTGGGAAATGACCAGGGGATCAGCTTCTAGACTGTGCCTTCAATGCTGCATCCTCATGGGGCGGCATGGACAGAAAGGCAGAAAACTGGCCTCGCTGGTTGCCTCCAGCCCTTTTGTAAGGCACTAACCCCATCCACGCCATCCCAGCTGTCGTGGCCTAACCATGTCCTAAAGACCCTGCCTAATCATACTGCTGCACTGGGGATTATGGTTCATCACGAATTTTGTAGGTGACACAAACTTTCAAACCAACACTCCAGGAATGCAACAATAGGCCTATGTAAGTGAAAGTCATGGCTTTGAAGAACCTGGATTTAAGATTCTAAGGCATGGGGACAGTGCAGTAGTGTAGTAGCTTAAGCCTCCACCTGTGTGCCAGCATCCCATTTAGGTGCCAGTTCAAGTCCTTGCTGCTTCACTTCCAATCCAGCTCCCTGCTAATGTGCCTAGGAAGGCAATGGAAGATGGCTCAAATCCTTAGGCTGCTGCACCCATGTGGGAGAACTGGAAGAGGCCCCTAGCTCCTGGCTTTGGATTGGACCACCTTCAGCCATTGCAGCCATTTGGGAAATGAACTAGCAGAAGGAATACCTCTCTCTCTCTCTCTCTCTCTCTCTCTCTCTCTCTCTCTCTCTCACTTTTATTTAATAAATATAAATTTCCAAAGTACAACTTTTGGATTATAGTGGCTTTTCCCCCCCATAACCCACAACCATCCCATCTCCCACTCCCTCTCCCATCCCATTCACATCAAGATTCATTTTCAATTATCTTTATATACAGAAGATCATTTTAGTATATACTAAGTAAAGATATCAAAAGTTTGCACCCACAGAGAAACACAAAGTATAAAGTACTGTTGGGGTCTTAAGCCTGAGGCTGGCCGCTGACCAGCAGGGAACAGTACAAGCACTCCCCAACAAGGCAAACGGGAGAGGTAAGGTCAACGGGTCAAGCACACTGCAGCAAGCACCTGTGAGTTCTGTCGAAGCAGGAACTACTTTTCAGGAAGTGTACAGGCTTATAAAGCTTATGAAAGACATGCGCAATAGGGGAGCCAATCAGCAAAAAGGTCATGCAGGCGTGGGTAGACCACGCACAGGGGCATCTTAAGCAAGGTATAGGGATCATGCACTGTCCATGTGTCTGGAACTAAAGCGGACCTGTCCCTGCAGGTGGTCAGATCTCGCGTGGCTTAACCACAGTGGCCACAAACACGCCCCCTGAACATCCGCCAGGCGCCATGTTGTTAGGGACTATTTTAGGCAATGCCCAATAAAGTACTGTTTGAGTACCAGTTATACTGTTAATTCACATGGTACAACACATTAAGGACAGAGATCCTACATGGGGAGTAAGTGCACAGTGACTCCCGTTGTTGATTTAACAATTGACACTCTTATTTATGACGTCAGTAATCACCCGAGGCTCTTGTCATGAGAAGCCAAGGCTATGGAAGCTTCTTGAGTTCGCCAATTCCAATCTTAATTTAGACAAGGCCATAGTCAAAGTGGAAGTTCTCTCCTCCCTTCAGAGAAAGGTACCTGCTTCTTTGATGGCCCGTTCTTTCTGCTGGGATCTCACTCACAAAGATCTTTCATTTAGGTTTTGGTTTTTTGTTTGTTTGTTTTTTGCCACAGTGTCTTGGCTTTCCATGCCTGAGAAACTCTCATGGGCTTTTTAGCCCGATCCGAATGCCTTAAGGGCTGATTCTCTCTCTCTCTCTCTCTCTCTCTCTCTCTCTCTCTCTCTCCATCTCTCTGTCTGTAACTGTGCCTCTCAAATAAATAAATAAATCTTTAAAAAATAAAAGAGTCTATGGCAGGAAAATCTTGTCCTATCAACACTACAAAAAGGACATATTGAATCTGAAATACTATGCAAAGTGCTCTACCAACAGTCAAAATCAAAAGCGATTCTAACATTACATACTTCCAAACAGCCAGGCGTGGGATGGGGAAGGAGGGACTGGGATTGAGTTAGGAGTCCCTGGCACAAGGTAGGCAAATATGGGAAACTTGAAGCCTGCAAGATATACCACACTATAGAAGCTAATTTTTCTGACGTCTAACTGGAATACTAGGATGCAATGCCAATCATCTCAGGTCCTCAGAGTGGGAACCTCAACCAAGGAAAAATAAGCGAGAGGATCTAAGAAGTGTATCCTGACAATGAAATCCCGTAAAGAGGTGGATATTTCATTTATATTGGAATCCTCAGAACCAAGTACAATTCCCAGCATATATTAAGAGTTCAGTGTGCATTTGACAGATAAACAGAGGGATGATTGTCTCTTCTGAGATTATGTGAACAGCGGCAGAGTCAGAATCAACCTTGCACAGGGATAAAATGGATATCACTTAAGTGACATTATCTGAGAAGCATAGGAGGCCTCCTCTTTCACCCAACCTCCCCATCAGCCCTCATGGCAGACTCAGATGTGACCATGAGAGGGTGTGGAACAACACTCTTTTCCCTGGCAAGTGGCCTGAGAAGCAGTGAGTTCACAAAATATTAACATCTAACTGATGCTGCTCTCTGAAACATGGAATGACCTCAATCACCTGATTCGAAGATGTCAAAACAAATTGAAGATAAAAAAAAAAAAAAAACAAGGCATGTGCTAAAAAAAAAGTGCCTACTACTTAGCAATTTGTCGTGAGACCCAGATAGAGTAGACCCAATCATTTTTATCTAGGCAATGTTGGTATTCTCTGGTCCCATTTCCCTCCCTTCTCTCTCCTATCTTAGTCTCTCCTCCTTCAATTCTTCTCTAACTTCAGCTCCAAGAGAGTCCATTTGCACAGGGCAGCCTCTGCTGGGCAACAGTAGGCCCCACTGTGGCACATCCAGCTCTGGTCTCCAGGGCTTCATGTTCCTTCGAAGTCAAGCTGTCTATAATGTATCTACCCCACTAAATAGCAAAGCATTTTACATAGTTACAATAACTGAACTTCTGTGGTTCTATCCTAGGAATAGGCAGGAAAGTCAATAGATGGCTCAGCAATGGTAGTGTTTATTAAAGCTTTTATAAAGTAAATATGATAACCTGAATCAGTTTCAGCAATAAATATAACCGACATATTTATTTAACTATTTGGTTTTTAAATCTATTAACTCACTAGGTTACTTAAAAGATAAGTTCAAAAATCTAAAACACAAAAAATTTAGCAGAAGATAAAAAGTTAATTTTACCAGTTCACTGACTTCTTCAGCTGTAAGGCTGGATGGGAAATTACAGAAGAAAGTTCAATTTGACAACACAATACTCTGAGTCTTTATGTCAGCAAATATCTTCGGACAAGATGTAACCTATAACAAATATCTAATTTTTTGGTGGTGGTACCTTGATTTTCTTTTGGGCACAGTGTTCTCACTTGCTTAATTGATGCCATCTTCATCCCCCCCAAAATGGACATTTGAGACAATTGTGGCCAATATCACATTCTGTATTGCTAGGCACAGTGACTACTTCAGGAAGAGGCACATGGCTCAGGTCCACCCAATCAGATTCAAGTCAACAAATTATACAAAAATGACCAGGAAAGAGCATCTTCTCCACACAGGGCTGGCTAGGAGGCTTGAATCTCTGCTCAATCATTTTGCCACAAGATAGAAAATGTCCGCCTGCTTGAGTTTAATCTAGAGGGAACCTGATCTGCAAAGTGGGCAGATACTGAACACGGATAACTCCATGAGTCACTAAGGCCAGCTCCACCTGGGGCTGATCTCCGGAGCCTCCAGTGACAGTGACACGAGTCAGGACAGTCCTACTTTTGGTAAGATGGTTTGAAAGTGGCTCTCTGTCTCTTGCAACCAGAAAATCATGGAAACTCAAAATAAGAAATAAGTATTATAAACACTGCATAAGAATTCATGAATTACCAATATAAATTGCTAAGAATTTTACTTATAGAAAAACAACTTAATAGGATGATAAAATAGCACCTAAACATTTAAAAAACATCACATTAATAACCTATGAAACACAATTAAGCATATTTTAAATTATATTTTTTACCTATAAAGGTTACCCTAAAAGCTGTAATAATCATCCCAAATGGCAGTGAGGCTAAGACAAACACTCTTAGGTACTGCTTAGGCAAGAATAAGTCTGTACAAATATTTTTCATGGAACAATATCTAGAGAATTTCCCAAATTGGCTATAATGAGCATAATCATCTCAAAGGAAATTTTAAGAGATTTTTTTGTTTACAAAATTTCATGCCCCTTTGCCCCATTGGCTCAGAAATATAAGGGGGGCTGACCTTGTGGCCTAGCAGGTAAAGTTACCTGCGGTACTGGTATCCCATATGGGTGTCAGTTCATGTCCTGGCTACTCCATTTCCCATCCAGCTTTTTGTTAATGAACCTGGTAAACCAGCAGAGGATGGCCCAAGTATTTGGGTCCTGCACCCATGTGGGAGACTTGGAAGAAGCTCTTGGGTCCTGGCTTCGGCCTGGCCCAGCCTGGCCGTTGCAGCTATTTGGGGATGGAAGATCTCTCTCTCCCTCTCTCTCTCTCTCTCTCTCTCTCTGTGTGTGTGTGTGTGTGTGTGTTTTCCTCTCTCTAACTCTGCCATTCAAGTAAATAAATAAATCTTTAGCAACAACAAAAAAAGAAGTATGAAGACTCTCGGGGGCACAAAAGATCACAGACTCAAAAGGCACTCTAACTAGAAGGGATTTCTAACACACTTATCACATTCACATCATCTCGGGAAGGAAGTCATTCATTCTTCTTCTACTTGAAGGTCCGCAGTGAGAGTGGGAAAGCAGGGCCCAGAGTTCATTCCCATTTAAGAAGGCTCATAGCTCCCAGTAAGGAAAAGTTCCTCCTGGTGTTGACTTTCTTCTGCTGAATTGTCTTATGTCGATTCTCCTCTTGGTAACTTTAAAAAAAGAGAATCATTTGTCCTAATTCTCTTCTCTGGGGCAATAAACATCATGTCATGGGGAAATCATGACTTTAACATCAGGTGGACCACACGTTGAACCTCAACTATACCACTCTACTAGTATTATGATCCTGCACAGCGATTCTGTACCTCTGCTTTCTCAACTGTTTGGGTGGAGATAGTTATACCATCGCTCAGAGAAATAAGAGACTCCCAAATATAAAGCATTTCACAACAGAAGATTCCTATTGAATGCTAAATTTCTGTCTTCTCATCCTAAGGGCTAGATAGATTGACTGCAATACAAGAATTCAAACTTTTTGCTGAATGAATGAGTGGTTTTCTAAACAGCTATGTATGCACCTAAGCACACAATCATCCACCCACATTTTCCAATCACATCTTTGAAAATGCTATTGAGGAACATGAGATGCTCTACGGAATTTAGGATATATTATGTTTCAATGTTACCTTGAGTGCCAAGACTAAAAAAATGAAGCAATCTGATGAACCCAGCTAATTCTCTTCTTAAACCCAAGCTGCCCTCACACTGCTCATAAAGCATCTGCTTATCAGTCCATCAACAACAGACATCAAAATTACTAAGTTATAATTTTCAAAATCTTTTTTTCTATATTTTTATTCATTTCATTTTGGGGGAGAGTCTCAGTGAACTCTCCAGAAAAAAGTGAAGCAACAACAAAAACAAGCTATTGGTAATGATCAAAAGATAGTCAGGGGGTGGTGATTTTATGCAGTGTTTAGGATGCCACGTGGGACATGCCTATGGGTGCATCCATATCAGAGTGCCTGGTTCAAGTCCTGGCTTCTCCACTTCTGATACAGCTTCCTGCTGAGGCACACCCAGAGAGGCAACACATGATGACTCATGGACTTGAGTTCTATACCCCTGCCTTCAACCTTGCCTAGGCCTGGATATTGTAGTTTCTCTCTCTCTCTCTCTCTCTCTCTCTCCCTTTCAAATAAAATGAAAATAAATTTTAAAAACAGATTTTTCTTTTAAAAAAATTAGAAATCATGTTTGCTGGTTTTTTGCACACTGGATGCAACGTATCAGGACCTGAAGATCTGAACTTAAAGCAGATTGGTGCCCTGTGCTTCTGTCCATGACAGGAGTTGATTCTACCTTCAAACTTTCAGTTTTGCTCTTTCCTGGAGGCAGGTAAGGCCTATAGAAGCAGTAAGAGCGAAATGTGACTTTTGTCTTCTCCGTAGCTGTAATGGCACCAGCTTCTCTTGAACAGTAGCTACTCTTGGACATCCCTCTGGACTCCTTCTGAGGTTTCTGGCAAGCCTCCCATCCTCCAGGCCAGTGATTTCCCAAATGGCTCATATTGGTTCCTGCCCATTCATCTTTGGTTACCTGATTCTAATTTCATTGTGTTAGAGATGGTAATAATGATTTCATTTAATATCCTGCTCCTTTTCTTTTCCCTCTGGATTAAATCAAGGTATCAAGTGGAAATTATCCTGTTTCCACAGAACTACATCTAAGACCAAAGCTGAAGACCAAAATATGCTAAGATCCTTTCCCTGTATTCTAATATACGGAATGTCCCTCTAGAGCTTACCTAGAGGCCTTGCTTAGAACAAGACTGGTTATCAGTCCCTCCCAGGACACTATAAGAAGAGAAATTAGAGGGGATTGGGGGATGACATTTTAAAAGGATATTACTCTCTTAGGGAAGAGGGAAGTGGGTGGGTTACCTTGCCACCTAAAATCAAGGGAAGAGGAGTCCAAGGGTCCAAGAAAGTTAGTTTTAAGAATAGGCTACGACTACAGGAAGGCAGACAAAAATTCATTTTCCAGTTGGCCATCTATTTGCCTAGCACACCTGGGCTTTCTAAGCCAAGGAAAAAGAGAAGTGGAGAGCAGGATGAGTCTATGAGAAGAGGCAGTAATGAAGTTATCTGCCTTATCATTTGACGTGACATGGACAAATGACTTTCTAAATAGTGGATAGACACAAAGAAAAGCTGTTGAACTCTGTCTTGCAGGATTTTACTAAGCAGTCTGACCACCAAGAAAGGAGAACCACATTTTGGAGTATACAACTTTTGGATGGGATAACTAACTGGAATAGATAGAGCCAAATTTCTCACATGAGGAACTATATACTTGGAAAAGAAGGACTTTGGATACTCAGGAGAACCCATATACGAAACAACCAGAACCTCTGTACCTCTGATATAGAGGGCACATTCAAGACTACTTTGAACCAAATGAGCAAGGACAACCAACCAACCAAGAATCACCCTCATCACAAACAGCTACGTAAGAAGGCATTTATTCTTGCCCTTCTTCCACATTGCCTAAGCAATTAAAAAACCCTGGCCTAAAAATGGAGGAAGGAGAAATCAATTCTTTGCAGAATGAAGGGAGAAAAGGAATTTTGAATTGAATTTAAAATTAAATTTGAATCAATAACACAAGACTTGTCTAATAATTGAAAGTGACTGGGATCTTCTGCAATCTAGTCAAGTTATTTAATGTACCTCTTACTAACTGCATACAATTTGACATTGTGATAGTTAATTGTCTCAAAGTACAATGAACAATAATTGGAAGCTTATACCCAACTGAATTATAACTTTTCAAAAAGTGTATTTACATGTTACCCTGTTTTCATCTTTGTTTAGAACAAGGATGTCCAAGTTGTCTTTACATGATGGTTTTTTCCCTTTTGCTCCCATGTATGGATTGCACTGTGATTGCATATTCAGGATAATTCTGCTTCTTGGGATCCCCCACAGTAACATAATAAAAGTGACTTGAAAGGATAATGGGAGGCCAGAGTCCTCAAAGGGTCCTTATTCTGCATTTTCAGTGCCAGAATTCACACATGCCAGCCCTCTGTGTGTACTACTGGGGATGATCACAGGGCATTTGCAGGGAGAAATAACTGGATGAGGTAAAGATGCAACCACATGAGCATCCTAATAACGGACACATGAAATATGGAGGAAATCCATCCACTGGGAGATCAAAAGGCCTGCTTTTTTAGAGGGCCTTGGTCAATTTTACAGATCACCATGAGTGACAATCACTTGTAATATCTCCCAAATAATTCTTTTTTTTCTTTTTTTTTTTTTACAGGCAGAGTGGACAGTGAAAGAGAGAGACAGAGAGAAAGGTTTTCCGTTGCCGTTGGTTCACCCTCCAGTGGCCGCCACGGCTGGCGCGCTGCAGCCGGCCCACCATGCTGATCCGAAGGCAGGAGCCAGGTGCTTCCTCCTGGTCTCCCATGCGGGTGCAGGGCCCAAGCACTTGGGCCATCCTCCACTGCACTCCCGGGCCACAGCAGAGAGCTGGCCTGGAAGAGGGTCAACCGGGACAGAATCTGGCACCCCAACCGGGACTAGAACCCGGTGTGCCGGCGCCGCTAGGCGGAGGATTAGCCTAGTGAGCCACAGCGCCGGTCTCCAAATAATTCTTATAATAAATTGTGCCAAATTCCACTGGAAGGAAAGATACAGAGAGTAGAAGGAGTGGGGAGGAGAACTATTAAATTAAAATGAATTAGTAAATCAGCAGGTGTACTAAGAAAATGAAAACTCAAGATCAGATTGCTGTAAAAAGAGTTGTAGCTGGTGGGAGCAGCTGGTGGGAAGAGTTAACCTCCACTTCATCTTGAGTAATGTTAACACCCTAAGCGGTGATATTCAAGTTGATTCTGCCACCATAAGGCAATGGCAAATGCTGCAGCCTGCATGAAACTTAGCCTACTTCATAAATATGATCAGCCTAAAGGAGGGAACTGGAGGGCAACAGAGCACAGACTGCAAGGAAAAATTGTGTTCAATAAAAATAGATAGGAGAACGTCCATAGAATCCAGAGAATGTGAATTATGCTGAAGACCTGCCAAGAAAAGTAAGGATTTGAAAAAATTTTCATACCTTTCATTTGTTAATCTTACCACTGTGGTTATATTGAGTCACCACAGACTGCTTACAGCCCACAAAATGTAATAATTAAAACTAAAGTCTGTATTAATGCTTAGAAACTTAGTATTTATATATTTTTTTTTGACAGGCAGAGTGGACAGTGAGAGAGAGAGACAGAGAGAAAGGTCTTCCTTTTTCCGTTGGTTCACCCCACAATGGCCGCTGTGGCTGGTGTGCTGCGGCTGGCACACCACACTGATCCAAAGCCAGAAGCCAGATGCTTCCCTTGGTCTCCCATGTGGGTGCAGGGCCCAAGCACTTGGGGCATCCTCCACTGCACTCCTGGGCCACAGCAGAGAGCTGGACTGGAAGAGGAGCAACCGGGACAGAATCCAGCACCCCAACTGGGACTAGAACCCAGTGTGCCGGTGCCACAGGCGAAGGATTAGCCTGTTAAGCCACAGCGCCTGCCAGTATTTATATTTTAACTGTACTTTTCAGTATCTTAAACCAAACTCACGAAAAACATAGGAATTTAAGGTAACACTATAGCAAGAAGAGGAGGCTTTTGAGAATGGACTATATATTTATAAAATTTGAACGATTAGGGTAACCTAGTACACACTATTTTGCAAGACTGATGATTCTCACCAATGTTGTAAAGGCAACTGTTTTGAAGGGTTTTTTCTTTTCTTTTTAAAAATATTCACTGGTGATGTATTTAAACTGATCTAACTCATTGCTCAATCTTCCTTAGACCACTAAATATAATGGTACCCCCACAGGGTCATAGCTCTATGAAGCTCAGGTAAGACTTAAGATTTTTTTTTTGAGTCCAACATGAAATTACTATAACTCACATATAAAATAAACTTGCATTGTTCTACTTCAGAATATTTTAGCTGAATGTTTCATATTCAACTATTTGTTATGAAACGCTAAAGATATATTGGAAACTCGAAAGAGATAACTTCTCCATTTTGAAGTTTCTGAGTTTCTTTATGGAAAAAGAGAAACATGTATAGGACTAAACAATTGAAACCCTGTATGTCAAAAGTAAGCATTATTCATTAGTTGGGAATCAAAAATATCTCTGAACTATGCTGCTTCTTGGAAAATGAACAGGGACTTGGCCTGAAATGCCATCTCTGGCTTGACTCAAGATAGCACAACTGCTAAGGGTGTAATGTGCATTTTCACTCCCAAGGATCTGGGAAATAAGCACAAACAAAATAGACTATGACTTAAAGTTTAGCTGTGGGAAATTTACTGCAGCTAAATAGAGAAGAAAACAGCTGATCCCAGGGGAAGCAAGTAGATGGTAATGCAGGATGCAATTAAGAGCAGGGGCACACTAATTCCCTACTACTGCTTGTCTCAGCCAGTCACTCTGAGCAAAGGCAGCTGCAGCAAGGAGAGGTCCTCTCTACTCCAGCATCTGGGAAGGCAGGGATTTCCAGCACAAAGACCCATCAATTGAAGGGTGAAATGACAGAGGATTCAGAAAGATTGGTTGGCTAATGGACAGGGGAATAAATTCTCCCAGAACACTCCCTGTTCGAACCATTGGAAATGGAGTTGCCCTTCAGATAATCTGTATGCCTGTTTCTTTTTTCCATTTTCAATTTATAATAACAATAACGACCTAGACATAGGACATTTCCTGGGCTTTAATGACTGTCTGAGGTTAATGGCCCTCAACTACACCTCAGGCCATCAACCCCTCCCAACTGGTCATTAATCTCCAGGAAATATCCTGCTCCGGGGTCATTATTGTTTCAATATCAGCTATACCTTAAAAGCTTTATGGATTCTGCAAATACAGATTTCTTGCCAATAGAGGTTATAAAACCTGTTTAGAATTCCAAAAATTATCTTGAGTTTGACCTCTCAGAAATGTTTTGTTCAAAAACTAAAATTGACTTAAGAAAACATTCAATTTTACTTTTGTTTACTTGCATGTTCTCAGAAAAGAGGCTTATTAAATATTATAAAGTCTCAAAAATCAATTAATACTGGGGGGTGGGAAGGTCAGTTTTCAAAGAGAGCACCCTCTTTCCTAAATAGTAGCACAACTCAACCTTTGAAAACATAGGTTATTGGTGAAAATACCTCCTGACAATGGTTTATGTGCTTGAATGTCACACTGAATTTCCAAATTTATCTATATCTCATTTTGGTCCTATAAGAAATAGTCTATTTTATATATTAATATTATTAAAATAATCATTTTATCTGCTGAAGATTATTACATATGGAGAGAGACTGAGACAAGGGGAATATACAGCTTCTAGAAGGGGCAGCTATTAAGATGCTAATTTAGCAATGACGAGGATGATTGCCCAAGAGGCCTTTGAGATCTAGAGAGGAAGAGGGCATAGCAGGTGTTTAGCATGAGGGAAATCCAACAAATGGTAATAGGGGCATGTCCCAGTAAACTGTAAGACAGAAACATGAGGACCTGGGCAGGCAGGGCCATGGGAAACATGGAAGCAGTCAATTGGCCACCAGCTTTGGGGCAGAATTTAGAGTCAGAGATCCGAGAGTGGAGGTTCTATTGAACCTAAATGCAGAATTATAAAGAACTGCAGCCCAGGTAGGGACTGCAGACCCAGTAACTGAATAAAGCAGGATACTGCTGACAGGCATAAGTACATTCCCAATTACTAGACAGAGAGCCCAGAACGAGAGAAAACAGAAGGTGGGCTGTTTTAGTCTCCTCAGGCTGCTATAACAAAATACCATAGACTAGGTGACTTAGTAGAAATTTATTTCTCACTGTTCTAGAGGCTGAAAGCCCAAGATCTAGGTGCTGACCAATTCAGTTCCTGGTGAACACACTAATATGGCCTGGATACAGTTT
The DNA here is from genome assembly GCF_051225735.1 of Oryctolagus cuniculus. Lineage (NCBI taxonomy): Eukaryota > Metazoa > Chordata > Mammalia > Lagomorpha > Leporidae > Oryctolagus > Oryctolagus cuniculus. The sequence continues at coordinate 61,147,744 of NC_142878.1, forward strand.
GAATATGTCCTCCAAGGGTTCACATATAGGAAGCTCGGTCCCCAGGGTGGCAATGTTGCCTTGAAGAGGTGGGGCTTAGTGGGAGCTAATTACAACATTGGGAGAATTACCCAGGAATGCAGGTCTCACAAAGTGAGCTGGCTCTTTTGAGAGTAGGTTGTTATAAAGTAAGCCCACTCCATGTACTTGACTTCCACTGCACATGGCCAGTTCCCTTTCCATTTCTCCACCATGCTATGAGGAAGCCTGTGGGGCCCTTCGCTGAGGTCAAACAGATGGGACTACATGATCTTAAATATTCAGCATCCAAAATGTGAGCTAAATAAATTACTTATGAGTACCCAACCTCAGGTATTTTGTTATAACAGCAGAAAATAGACCAAGACGGGTCCTCTTCCTAATTTACACAGTCTCCCCCTTGCCGTATCTTCACATGACAGAGAAACAGAGATCTACCCTACAGCTCTCTAATTCCTTCCAGGGGGTCCAAATCTCAGAATTTTAGCTAAGTTTAATTACCTGCCATCTTCAAATATCATCACATGAGGGGCTAGGGGCTCAACATACAAATGTTGGGGGACAGAAACATTTTGTCTATAGCACAGGTTGACTGGAGTCTTCCTAAGTTAGAATCCTCATGGTCAGTGATGCATTAATCATGGAGCCTAACATAGAACTAAATCTTGGCACCATGAGGCTAAGAGGCAGAAAATCACACAGGTCACATAGATGAATCTACTCCAAAATTCCATATTCAAAAGGACAAAAAAAAAACCTTTCCTTTGAAATGCCACTTGAAGATTTTATAATAAGTTATATAAGGATGAAACCTATAAGGTATTGAGACTCAAAGCATGTAATTAAGAAAATAACAACTTCCTGGAATTTTAAAATAAACTCCTCTTTGAAGACAAGTGAATAATTCAACTCTTAGGAAATGAAATGATGTGTTGTTTTCCTACTTGATTGCTTTTATAACACTTCTGCAAACACTACAGTTGATGTGCTAATTGCCACTGGAATATCTGAACTATGAAATCAGGGAAGCATAAAATGAAAGATGAATCTGAAACATATTTTGAGATAAGGGTATGAGGGTATGCAGTTTATTTGGAAACCTATTTAGATGATTCTTAAATCCTTAGTGAACTTTTAGAATGAAAACTAAACCATAGGCTGGTGCCGCAGCTCACTAGGCTAATCCTCCACCTTGCAGCGCTGGCACACCGGGTTCTAGTCCCGGTCGGGGCACCGGATTCTGTCCCGGTTGCCCCTCTCCAGGCCAGCTCTCTGCTGTGTCCAGGGAGTGCAGTGGAGGATGGCCCAAGTACTTGGGCCCTGCACCCCATGGGAAACCAGGAGAAGCACCTGACTCCTGCCATCGGATCAGCGCTGTGTGCCGGTCGCCAACGGCAAAGGAAGACCTTTCTCTCTGTCTCATTCTCTCACTGTCCACTCTGCCTGTCAAAAAAAAAAAAAAAAAAGCTAAACCGTGCAGTGATATCACCAAGATAGCAAAATAGGAGCTATCAAGCTTTACCTCCCTCCCCACCCCCACCCCAGAAATTCAACTAGCAACCATTCACAGGCAAGAATATTATGCAGATAGGCCCTGTGGTATAGTAGTTTAAGCTGCTGCTTAGGATGCCTGCATCCCATATTGGAATACCTGATTCAAGTCCCAGCTACTTCATTTCCAATCCAGCTTCTTGCTAATGTACATCCTGGAGGGTGGTAGCAGATGATGGCTCAAAAGCTTGTGTCCCTGCCACCAGGATGGGAGATGTCGATGGAGTTCCAAGCTCCTGACTTCAGGCTGGTCCAACGCTGGCTGTTGGGGGGCATTTGGGAGAGTGAACCAGTTGGGAAGCTTTATCTCTTTCTCTCTCTCTCACTTTGTGTATATGTGTGTGTGTTGTTCCACCTTTCAAACAGATAAAAATAAATAAATAAACATGTAAATAAGAATATTATCATGAACATCCCAAAATGTGGGAGTGTGGCAGATGCACCTTCTTGGACCACAGAACCCAGAAAAGCTGCAATCAAATGGTAGAACAATTCTCTATGTGCCCCTCCCCTGAGCTAATACAGCACCACATACAGAAAATTCTCCTGAAACCATAGTTTTTACAATGAGACATTTAGCCACCACATCATTCTGGAATCTTTGCAGGAAGTATATTACTGTCTCATCCCACAGGAAACTGGGAGTATCTGAAGAAGTAGACCACCTAGGGTCAGCTGGACAAAAAGAATAACATGAGGCTTAGAGTAATTGTCATGCCGATCTTAGTGGTTGCCTGCATTGTAACCAATGGAAGTGCCACTCGAGACACTAGCTAATAACATCATGCTGCAGGACACAGTTCACAGGTCTTCCAGGTTCAAATCCCAAGCCAGCTTCTCCAGACAGTGCAGGTATTCTCATTAAGTCTTCTGCAGGTCAAGAGGCAACGGTAGGTCAGCAATACCCCCCAGAGCAAGCATCTGGCCACACCCAAGCCCAGTGGCAGTGACTCCACCAAGACTCAGTGATTTGTTTAATTCTACCCAGGACAGGAAACAAGTGTAAGTCCACACATATCTGTGGAGCGTAGTCTTTGGCCCTTTCTACCCTATATGGTCAAGCAGCAATCAAGAGACCTCAGAGAGCCCTTCATACAGCTCTGCATAACTACAGATTCCTAACAATAATTCTGCTCAGTCAGGGAAGATAATGTGCAACCCTGACCAATCAGAGGCAACTGCAGAGCACAGCCAGCATCCCCATCTGATCCCTCACTAGATCATGGAACAAAGCCAGCAATACCATTTGACCCCAAAGCACAGAAAGTAGCCCAGCACAACCAGAGAACCTGACACCAAAGTCCGCCTATACAGGACTGCTACTGCCTGGCCCATCACTCTCCCAATGATGATTTATCACCACCAAATAAAACTTGATAAGGCTGGAAGAAGTAACTGTTTCCTAAAGCACACAAGCATCAGTGCAAGGAAATAGCATTAGAAAAATTCAGGGAGGGGCTGATGTTATGGTGCGGCAGCTTAACCTACTGCTTGTGAAACCAGCATCCCTTATCAGAGTGCCTATTTGAGTCCTAGCTGCTCCACTTCCAAACCAGCTTCCTGCTAATGTACCTAGGAAGGCAGCAGATGATGGCCCAAGTACTTGGGTCCCTGCCATCCATGTGGGAAATCCAGATGGAGTTCTTGGCTTATACCTAAGCCTGGCCCATCCTTGGCTGTTGCAGGTATTTGGAGAGTGAACCCCAGCAGATAGACTCTCTTTCTCTCTCTCCCTCTCTCTCTCAAATAAATATTTCTTTTTTAAAAAAAGAAAAATAAAATATGATACCACCTAAAGAAATGACTAAAGCTCCAGTTAAGGCCAATCACTGACAATTCAGAATAATTAACTTAAAGAAGTTCAGGAGCCGGCGCCACGGCTCACTAGGCTAATCCTCCGCCTTGTGACACCGGCACACCGGGTTCTAGTCCCAGTCGGGGCGCCGGATTCTGTCCCGGTTGCTCCTCTTCCAGGCCAGCTCTCTGCTGTGGCCAGGGAGTGCAGTGGAGGATGGCCCAAGTGCTTGGGCCCTGCACCCCATGGGAGACCAGGATAAGTATCTGGCTCCTGCCATCAGATCAGTGCAGTGCGCTGGCCGCAGCGCGCTGGCCGCGGCCGCCATTGGAGGGTGAACCAATGGCAAAGAAAGACCTTTCTCTCTGTCTTTCTCTCTCACTGTCCACTCTGCCTGTCAAAAAATAAAAAAAAAAATAAAAAAAAAGAAGTTCAGGAAACTACAAAAAAATATGATGGAAAATTAAATGAGGGGCTGGCGCTATGGCATAGTGGGTAAAGCCACATCCTGCAGTGCCAGCATCCGATATGGGCACCAGTTTGAGTCCCAACTGCTCCTCTTCCAATCCAGCTCTCTGCTATGCCCTGCAAAAGCAGAAGTTGGCCTAAGTCCTTGGGTTCCTGCACCCATGTGGGAGACCCAGAAGAAGCTCCTGGCTCCTGGCTCCTGGCTCTTGGCTCCTGGCTTCGGGTCTGCCCAGCTTTGGCAATTACAGCTAATTGGGGTGTAAAGCAGCAGATGGAAGACCTCTCAACCTCTCTCTCTCTCTCTCTCTCTGCTTCTCCTTCTCTCTCGGTGTAACTCTGACTCCCAAATAAATAAATAAATCTTTAAAAAATTAAATGAAATTTGGAAAATAATTCATGAGCAAAGTGGGGAGAAAGACAAAGAAATAGAAACAAAAAAAATCCTAAAAATAAACAATACAATAACTGAAGAGAAAAATTCAATGGAAAGCTTCAGCAGGAAACAATATAGCAGAATAATCTGAGAATGGAGACAAAATATTTTCAAATTTCTATGGGGCCAGCACTATGATGCAGTTGGTTAATCCTCCACCTGTGCAGTCAGCACACATATGAATGCCAGTTCTAGTCCTGGCTGCTCCACTTCTGATCCAGCTCTCTGCTATGGCCTGGAAAAGCAGTAGAAGATGGCCCAAGTGCTTGGGCCCCTGCACCTATGTAGGAGACCTGAAAGAAACTCCTGGCTCCTGGCTTTGGATCAGCCCAGGTCCAGCCATTGCTGCCATTTGGGGAGTGAATCAGCAGATGAAGACCTTTTTCTCTGTCTCTCCCTTTCACTGTCTGTAACTCTACCTGTCAAAAAAAAAAAGAAAGAAAGAAAAAAAAAGTTGTCTAATCAGATGAGCAAAAAGAAAAAAGAAAAAAATAATGAAGAAGGCTTACAATAATTATGAGGTACCACCAAGTGAACTGACCCATCATCAAGAGAGAGAAGAAAGGGCCTGGAAAGCATACTTATTTAAAGAAATATGGCTGAAATATTTTAATACCTAGGGAAAGATGATAGTATCCAGGTATAAGAAGCTCAGAAGTCACCAACCAAATTCAACTACAAAGAGGAGTTCTCCAAGACATATCTTAATAAAAAAATCAAAAAAATAAAGAATGCCAAAAGCAGCAAGATATAAGAAACATATTGAATTCAAGTGAGCCTCAATATAGATTTCAGAATATCTCTCAGTAGAAACACTACCAGCCAGGAGAAAATAGGATATTGTAATCAAAGCAATAAAGAAAAAAATCTTTAACCCAAAGCCAGCATTGTGGTATAGCAGGTTGAGCCACTGCTTGTGACACTACCATCCCCTATGGATGCTAGTTCCTGTCCTGGCTGCTCCAATTCTGATCCCTGCTAATGCACCTGGGAAAGGAGAAGAGTATGGCCCAAGTCTTTGGGCCCCTGCAGAAGACCTGGATGAAGCTCCTGGCTTTGGCCTGGCCTCACCATGGCCATTCAGGCCATCTGGGGAGTGAACAAACAGATGGAAGGTGTGTTTGTGTGTGTGTGTGTGTGTCCCTCTCTCTCTCTGACTCTGCTTTTTACATACATACATACATACATACATACATCTTTAAAAACAATCTTTTAAGCAAGAATATTTTACCTGACTGCTCTTCAGAAATCAGGAAGAAATAAAATCTTCCTCAAGCAAACAAAATCTAAGGGAGTTCATCACCACCAGGTCTGCTTTATAGGAATTATTCAAAGTTACTTAAGCTGATAACAAAGTCTTTTAATTAATAAAAAAATGCAAGTAAAAAAAGTAATGGCATAAGTAACACATAGTTATATTCAGAATTCTCTAACAATGTTAGGGTGGTACAAAAAGCAATTCTATTCTTATTTGGAAGATTAAAAGAAAGACTATTAAAAACACTACTACAAATTCTTAATAGATATACATTAAAAATGTAAATTTTGACAAAATCATAAAAGATGAGGAGCATAGCAGAGAGTAGAAATTGTAGAGTATTTATATGTAAATAAATGCAAATTGTTATCAGCTTAATGTAGATTATTTCAAAGATATTTTATGAAAGCCTCATGGTAACCACCAAGCAGAAACCTATAGTAGTTGCAGAGAAATATAAAAATAAAGCATTCAAAACATCCAACCACAGACAACTATCAAGCTACAAAGAAAGACAGCAAGAAAGGAAGAAAGAAAAAATACCCTAGAGCAATCCAAAAAACAAATTGCAAAATGGCAATAGTGATTTCTTATCAATCGTGATCTTGGCTGTAAATGGATTAAATAGTTCAATACAACAATAGCTGAATTAATCTTTAAAAAATTAGTAACCAACCATATGGTGTCTAAAAGAGACTCACTTTATTGGTAAGGACACACATAGACTGTAAGTGAAGGGATAACTAAAGCTTTTCTACATAAATGGAAACTGAAAGATAGCAGAGGTGACTATACATACATCAGACAAAACAGAATTTTATCATAAGCTATAAAAGAAAGACATAATTATAAAGGAGTTAATTTAGCAAGCATACATAAAATTATACACAAATATGTAGTTAACACAAATGCACCTAAATACATAAAGCAATTATTAAATGATCTGAGAGGCATAGACTACAACTCAATAGTAGTAGACCTCAATACTGCACTACCAACAATGGACAGATCATCTAGACAGAAAATTAATAAAGAAATCTAGATTTGAATTACATGTTAGACCAAATAGATCTAAAAGACAAACACAGAACATTCTATCCCCTAGTAGAACAACATATACTCTACTGAAGAATGCACAGAACATTTTGCAGCATAGATCATTCTATGGGAAAAAACGAAACAAGTTTAAGAGGTTTGAAATCACATCAAGTATCTTTTCACATCACTGTGTTATGAAACTAGAAATCTTAGACAAATGCACAAATATGTGGAAATTAATCAACATGTTCCTATACAATGAGTCACAGAAGAAACCAAAAAGGAAATTTAAAAAACCTCAAAACAGAAGAAAATGAAAGCATAACATACTAAAACATGAGCTGTGACAAAAGCATTCCTAAGAGAGAAGTTTATAGCATTGAACACCTATATCAAGAAAGAAAGACCACAAATAATCTGTTACACCAGAAATGTTAAGTAGAAAAAGAACAAACTAAGCCCAAAGTTAGCAGAAGGGATAAAATAACAAGGATCAGAGCAGTGACTAGTAAGATAGAGACTAGAAAAACAATGAAAAAAATCAAAACTAAGAGTAGGCTTTTACAAAAGATAAAAACAGCAAGCAGTTAGCTGACAAAGAAAAAAGAGAGAGATTGCCCAAATCAACAAGATCAGCAATGAAAGAGGAGGCGTCACAATACTACCAAGATAAAAATGAAAAGGAGAAATTGTTAGAAACAATGATATGCTAACTGTGGGGAGCAACTCAGACTAGACTGTTACTGGAATTAAGACTTATTCTATGCATCTGCTCTCCCACAATATGGCGCTGAGAAGGGAGTAACAGCTTCTACACAGCTGCCTCCAGTTCAACCAATGAACTGTAGGACCTGCTCCTGATTGGAGGAGAGCAGCGTACTCGGCGTGTGGGTAGCAGAGTTGGGATTGGTGGAAGAGGACTATAAAGGAGGAGAGAGACGGCATGCACCAGGAACATCTAAGAGGAACATCTATCTGAAGGAACACCTGTGCAGCCCCTGAGAGAGCCGGCCAGCGGTGTGCCGCTCCCCCGCGGAAGTGGGGAAAGTGGCCAGGGGGAACCGCCCTTCCACGGAGGTGGAAGGGACGGTAGCCAACCCGGGAAGAACCAGCAGCAAACCCGGGAAGGGCCGAGCAGACGAAAGAACAGCGCAGGGTCCTGTGTCGTTCCTCCACAAAGAGGGGGAGCGACAGCTAACAAACTGAATAGCCTAGAAGAAATGGGTAAATTCCGAGCCATATACAATCACAGCTATATAACTATATGGTCAATGATTTTTCACCAACATGCCAAGAATACATAATGGAGAAAGATCCATTTCTTCAATAAAAGTATTGGAGAATCAAGATATATATATATATATATGCATAAAAATGAAATTGGATCTTTATTCACAATATTTATAAAAATAAAATGGATTAAAGAGCTGAATGTGAGTAGTGCTCAAGAAGTTTGTGGAAAATGAATATTACAAAAGCACTATGGATTTCAATTTTTTTTTGCATGAATATAAACTTACCTTTTAATCTCATTTCTGAAGTCTCCTCTTAACAGCCCTGAAACTATAAAACTGCTTGAAAAAAAAACACAGACATTGTTCTGGGCAATGACTTTTTTGGTGTGTTGTTGCTTTGGGCAATGGTCCTGAAAGCACAGGCAGAAGAGCGAAAACAGATAAACGGGATGTCATCAGACTAAAACTCTTCTTCACAGCAAAGGAAACAATTAACAAAGTGAAGAAATAATCCACAGCATGGGGGAAATATTTGCAAACCACATATATTTTGTGTATTAACTAAAATATATAAGGAACTCAAATAAGTGTTAGAATATGGAAAAAAGTAAACTCTTATGTATTTTTTGTTGAGAATGCAAATCAAGAAAGCCATCATGGAAAATGTATGGTAGTTCTTAAAAAACTTAAAAATACAACCACCATACGATTCAGTAATCTCACTTCTGGGTCTCGGTCTAGGTCTGAAGGAACTGATATCAGTATGTTGAAGGGGTATCTGCAATCCCATGTTCATTGCCGACTCATTGCTGATTATCGTTACTGCTGTTATTCACAACAGCCAAGACATGGAAACAATGTAAGTGTCCACCAATGTTTGAATGGATAAAATAAGTGGTACATATTAAAATAAGTGGTACATAATAGAATACTCTTCAGCCTTAAAGGTTGGAGGACAGTGGAGTTCCATTATTTGCAACAACACGGATGAGTCTTAAGCACATTATGTTAAGTGAAATAAGGCACAGAAAGATAAATATGGCACAATCTCTGGCTTACAAGTGTGAGCCATCTAACAAGGAAGAATTAACAGAAGTAGAGCACAGAATGATGATTACAAGAGGCTCTGAGAGTGGGGAAAGGAAGGGTACAGAAAGCTGTTGATCAAAGATGGCAAATTTATGGATAGACAGAAGCAACAAGTTTTGAGATCTATTCCACTGCAGGGGGTGATAGAGTCAACAGCAATATATTATGCATTTCAAAATAGGAGAGAAATTCACCTTAAAAATTTCACCATAAAAGAAAGTTCAGCATAGAGCCAGCGCCGTGGCTCACTTGGTTAATCCTCTGCCTGCAGTGCCGGCACCCCAGGTTCTAGTCCCGGTTGGGGTGCCAGGTACTAGTCCCAGTTGCTCCTCTTCCAGTCCAGTTCTCTGCTGTGGCCCGAGAGGGCAGTGGAAGATGGCCCAAGTGCTTGGGTCCTGCACCCGCATGGGATACCGGGAAGAAGTACCCGGCTCCTGGCTTCAGATCGGCACAGCGCCGGCCATAGCAGCCATTAGGGGAGTGAACCAACAGAAGGAAGACCTTTCTCTCTGTCTCTCTCTCACTGTCTATAACTCTCTCTGTGTCTCTCTGTCTCTCTCTCACTGTCTAACTCTGCCTGGCAAAAAAAAAAAAAAAAAAAAAAAGGAAAAGAAAAAAAAGTTCAGCATAAAAAGCACACCATGAAAAATGATAGGAAAGCAAAACCTGTCAAGCAACTTGATTTAATCATGCCATGTTATATGAATGAATCAAAATATCACATTATACCCCCATATATATGTATTAGGATTCATCAATCAAAAATAATATTTAAGAAAATAAAATTAAGTAGAGCTGGGCAAAGACTGGAGAGATGATTTCTTCCGAGGACTGTGCTGTGAGTCTATAACCTTGAAAGAAAAGGGAGGGAAGACTTGAGACTAGTGAGATGGAAGTGCCAAAGGGGAGAAGGGGAGTGCTGTTTCTCTCCATATTTCAGGATAAGTGAGGCAGACTAGATAAACACCCTCTGATAGTATTCATTTTGTAAACCTCACAACTTGTGAATATATTATCTTCTGCAACAAAAGGTCTTTGCAGGTGTGATTAAGCATATTGAAGTGGGAGATTATCCCAGGTATCCAGATACACCAACGGTGATCAAAAGGGTCCCTGCAGGTAGAAGTTCAGAGTGAGAGAAGGCCATGTGCCAATGGAAATGCCCAGAAAAAGCTGAAGATTCCATGCCCCTGGCTTTGAAGATAAAGGAAGAGGCCCAGAGCCTGTGAACCCAGGAAGCCTCCAGAATGAATCCAACACCCTGACTCTGCCCCAGGCAGAGCCATGTCAGATGTCCTAACTTGAGGGATGTCTAACAAATTTGGGTTGTGTTAAGCCGCAGAGTTTGTGGTAATTTGTCACAGCAGCAATAGGAAGCTAAAAAAAAAAAAAAAAAAAAAAAAAAAAACAACTCCGTCACTGCAAGTTTGATAGAACTGTGAATATAGAGTATTCAGCAATATCCTTATAAACAACAACAACAAAAAAACAATATAGAGGGGGAAATTTCCAATATACTATTTTCACTAGGAAAAAATGCATGATAAAACTTGAGCCCCCATTCCAAATGGAAACCCAAGGGGATCATATCTCCCCCTGAGATGCCTGGCTTTTGCACAGCATGGATAAGCACTGGGGGCTTCTTCCCCTCATTCAGATTTCACTACCCCAAAATTACCATTCTCAAATATAATGACTATGCCACTTTGCTTAAAGTCTGTCACATAATGCCTCTTTGGGTGCTTCCCAGATGAAATCCAAAGCCTCCATCACAAGTACAATTGCTCCTCAGCTGGCCTAGGTGGCCCTTTCTCAGCACACCATACCACTTATGCTTTGAGAATCACACTTCAGCCACTCACACACCGCCACAGTGATTGCTACATTGACATTTCTCCAGAATTTTTACCAACTTAATATTTTTATAAGCCAAGTAATGTTTCTCTTTAAAAAATCGTATTCTAAGGAACATCGTCAAATCAATGTTGATATACTAATTATAATTTACTAAATATTATATTTGTCCCTTTGGGACTGGCTTATTTCACTCAGCATGATGTGTTCCAGATTCCTCCATTTTGTTGCAAATGACTGGATTTCATTGTTTCTTACTGCGGTATAGTATTCTAAAGAGTACGTATCCTATAATTTCTTTATCCAGTCTACCGTTGATGGGCATTTAGGTTGGTTCCAGGTCTTGGCTATTGTGAATTGTGCTGCAATAAACATTAGGGTGCAGACTGCTTTTTTGTTTGCCAATTTAAATTCCTTTGGGTAAATTCCAAGGAGTAGGATGGCTGGGTCGAACGGTAGGGTTATATTCATGTTTCTGAGGAATCTCCAGACTGACTTCCATAGTGGCTTGACCAGTTTGCATTCCCACCAACAGTGGGTTAGTGTCCCTTTTTCCCCACATCCTCACCAGCATCTGTTGTTGGTAGATTTCTGTATGTGAGCCATTCTAACCGGGGTGAGGTGAAACCTCATTGTGGTTTTGATTTGCATTTCCCTGATTGCTAGTGATCTTGAACATTTTTTCATGTTCTCCCTGATCGGTGACAACTGACTGAACACCAAAAAGGAAACCTGTTGAAGTGAAATGGACACTATGAGAAACAGTGACTTGATCAGCATAGCCCTGACTGTTAATGAGCAACTTAATACATTATCCCTCTTAGTATTTCTTTTTGTCTGTTCTACTTAATATGACTGGTTTAATTCTGTAATTAATACACAGTTATTCTTAAGTGTTGAAATTTAACTGAAATGTGATCCCTGTTAAACATAAGAGTGGGAATAAGAGAGGGAAGAGATGTACAATTTGGGACATGCTCAAGCTGACTTGCCCCAAATGATAGCGTTAGAAACATACCAGGGGACTCCAATTCAATCCCATCAAGGTGGCATGTACCAATGCCATCTCACTAGTCCAAGTGATCAATTTCAGTTCACAATTGATCATAATGAAAGGACTAAGGGTCAAAGGGATCACATAAACAAGTCTAGTACCTGCTAATACTAACCGATAGAATAAATAAAGGGGAGAGTGATCCAACATGGGAAGCGAGATACACAGCAGACTCATAGAATGGCGGATGTCCTAAACAGCACTCTGGCCTCAGAATCAGCCCTAAAGGCATTCAGATCTGGCTGAAAAGCCCATGAGAGTATTTCAGGCATGGAAAGCCAAGACACTCTGGCAAAAAAAAAAAAAAAAAAAAAAAAACCTAAATGAAAGATCTCTGTGAGTGAGATCCCAGTGGAAAGAACAGGTCTTCAAAGAAGGAGGTACCTTTCTCTGAAGGGAGGAGAGAACCTCCACTTTGACTATGACCTTGTCTAAACAAGATAAGAGTCGGAGAACTCAAAAGGCTTCCATAGCTTTGGAAACTCATGACTGGAGCATAGGGAGATTACTGATGCCATAAACAGGAGTGTCAATTTGTAAAGTCAACAACAGGAGTCACTGTGCACTTACTCCTCATGTAGGATCTCTGTCCTTAATGTGCTATACATTGAGATTTAATGCTATAATGAGTACTCAAACAATATATTTCACTTTGTGTTTCTATGGGGGTGCAAACTGTTGAAATCTTTACTTAATGTATACTAAACTGATCTTCTGTAAAAAAAAAAAAAAAAGAAATTACCAATTCCCAACGTGACTCTCACTGGGATTAAACATGACAATAGGTCTGATCTGGTTTCATCATCATTTAAAAAATCATCTATTATTTTTCACTTTATGTTTCTGTGTGGGAGCAAACTTGAAATCTTTACTTAATGTATGCTAAACTGATCTGTATATAAAGAGAATCGAAAATGAATCTTGATGTGAATGGAAGGGGAGAGGGAGTGGGAAAGGGGAGGGTTGCGGGTGGGAGGGAAGTTATGGGGGGGGAAGCCATTGTAATCCATAAGCTATACTTTGGAAATTTACATTCATTAAATAAAAGTTAAAAAAATGTTCAAAAAAATTTACTAAATGTTGAACTTTTAAAAGTAACTTTCAGAAATAAAATTTTACCTCTGTGTCCCACCTAAAACCATCTGTTTCACCACTAAGTGTTCATGTTCCCACATAGGGATGCACTACTGCATACAGCAACTGCAGTGAATTCTTTATTGTTCACTGAGCATATTTTGTTTTTGAACCTGGTGATTCCCTCTTAGAATGTCTTTCCTGTTATGTGGTCAAGGTTTTCCTGCCTGTAAGATTCAATTCAACTTAAAATCATCTCCCCAGTGAAGTCTCCCTAAATCACTTGAAGTTAAATATTCCTCCTCAGTATTGCAAAGCAATTTTCACCTGCCTCCACTGTAACATTCGTCACCTTGTAGCACTGACTAAACGTAGGTCTACCTCCCTTAGGGAACAGCAGTCAGGTCATTTTGGGGTTATCTCATAATCTAGATCATTACATTTTGGGTGTTCACAAAATGTCAATCACATGAAAAGTGATGGAATATGTAGTCAAAGCTAAGCTAATTGTAAGTCATTTGTGGTCGGAATATCCCAACAGAATACTTGGTGAAGCAGAAGATACTCTAAAATCTCTATCATTATTAATTTGGACTAATAAGACAATTTAAATGAACATATTTACTGTATGTATCAGTCCATTTAAATTGCTATAACAAAATATGTGATACTGGGTAATATATAAAGAAAACGGGTATTTTTAGCTCAGAGTTTTGGAAGTTCGGGAGCACGGTGCTGGCATCACTCTAGTTGAGGATTACTGAGGCTGCTTCCCGGGGGAGACAGCATCATGTCAGGAGTGTGTGCTAAAGGGAGAGATCACAGAGTGAGATGGGAAGCCAGAGACTGCAGCAGGGGTGAGGTCTGCTCCTTTATAACAATCAATCTCGAGAGAACAACTGGGCTCCATGAGAACTACCTTAATCTCTTTCAAGAGGAGCCCCCAATAGCATAATTACATTGTATTAAGTTCCACCTTTTTTTACTTTTTGAAGATTTATTCATTTGAAAGGAAGAGAAGGAGAAAGAGAGAGAGCGCGCTTCCATCTTCTGGTTCCCTCCCCAGATGGCCAAAACAGCCAGGGCTAGGCCAGGCCAAAGCCAGAGGCAGGAGCTCTATCTGGTTCTCCCACATGGGTGGCAGGGGCTCAAGCATTTGGCCCATCTTGCACAGCTTTTCCCAGGCCATTAGTAGGAAGCTGGATCGGAAGTGGAGCAGCCAGACACAAACTAGCGCCAATATGGGATGCCAGCATCACAGGTGGCAGTTAAATCCACTACACCACAACACCAGCCCGAGTTTCCACCTCTTAAAGGTTCCCCCACCTCCCTCCTCCTCACACTGAGGACCGGTTTCCAGCTCATAACCCTCTGGGGACATACTAAGCCATATCCAAGTCATATACTCCTATGGTAGAGAGAACACAGCATCAGCAGATTTGAGGAACAAGGATCAAGTTCTGTTACATTCAGAGTGAAATCTTCTACAGGGCCTCTAGGTATTCTCTCTAGGAGTCCTCCACTTAACAATCGTTTTCCAATTGCAAATTTAAAAAAACTAGAGAAGCAATTTTTTTTTTGACAGGCAGAGTGGACAGTGAGAGAGAGAGACAGAGAGAAAGGTCTTCCTCTTGCTGTTGGTTCACCCTCCAATGGCCGCTGCGGCCAGTGCGCTGCGGCCGGCGCACCGTGCTGATCTGAAGGCAGGAGCCAGGTGCTTCTCCTGGTCTCCCATGGGGTGCAGGGCCCAAGCACTTGGGCCATCCTCCACTGCACTCCCTGGCCACAGCAGAGAGCTGGATTGGAAGAGGGGCAACCGGGACAGAATCCGGTGCCCCGACTGGGACTAGAACCCGGTGTGCCGGCACTGCAAGGCGGAGGATTAGCCTAGTGAGCCACGGCGCCGGCTAGAGAAGCAAATTTAATATACATCAAGGTGTGATTAAAGCAAGAGCCTCAAAAGAAATGATCTCATCGAAAACAAAAAAATTATATCATTAACATGAACAGCACACTGAATAGCTGTTCATAATGCCAGCTCCACGTGAGAATTAAGGAAATTCCTTTTTCCTGTTGCACTTTTCCAGGCTCACAGAAGAAATGAACCAGGCACAAGTATGGATGTTTTTTATAAATCTTTTTTTTATTCCTATAAGGCATTTATTCCCTCTTGTCCTCATTTTCCTTATCTTTTCTATTTTCTATTCAAAATTGGTAAAAAAAAAAAATGCAAGGGTTCTTTTACTGACATTTCGGCCTTACTGAAAAACATGATTGTACAAATATATTCCTTGATGTTGGAGAGGAGCGACTGAATGTTCAGAAGTTCAACCGTGTTGTGCCAGGCACTGGGGATATACAGAAGATTTGGGCACTGTTGTGGATTAAGCTGTCTCCCTCCAAACTCCTATGATGAAATCCTGGCTGATAAAATCCTGGCTGCTATTACCTCAGAGTGTGCCTGCACTTGGAGCCAGGGCCTTCCAAGGGCTGTTGCAGGTGCAATGAGGTGGTTAAGGCAGATTCTAGTCCAAGGTGACCAGGAAAGAGATGAGGACACAGACACTCTGGAGGACAACTCTGGGGAAACACAAGAAAGCTGTCTGAGAGTCACAGGGGCCTCCCAGAAAACGCAGCCTACCTGCACCTTGCTCTTGGACGTGCAGCCTCCAGAAATGTAAGGAGGGAAACCTCTGCCGCGTCTGCCACCCAGGCTGCAGCACTTGCTCATGGCAGCCCTTGAAAGCAAGTCCAGGCCAGCGCCTGCGGCGCCGGCACACCAGGTTCTAGTCCCGGTTGGGGTGCTGGATTCTGTCCCGGTTGCTCCTCTTCCAGTCCAGCTCTCTGCTGTTGCCCGGGAGGGCAGTGGAGAATGGCCCAAGTGCTTGGGCTCTGCACCCATATGGGAGACCAGGAGAAGCACCTGGCTCCTGGCTTCGGATCAGTACAGCGTGCCGGCTCTAGCAGCCATTTGGGGGGTGAACCAACGGCAAAAGGAAAACCTTTCTCTCTGTCTCTCTCACTAACTCTGCATGTCAAAAAAAAGAAAGAAAGTAAGCAAGCAAGTCCAGGCACTTTCTTGGCCTTCAAAAGCTTGAGGTCTAGTTGAAAAGACACAAATGAAACAAGTAGTCTTATAAGAACTGTTATGGTAAGACAACTATGAATATTATCACTCAAGAATTTATACAGTAATGGAAGAGATAATTATCAAGAAAGTGAAGTAACCTGGGATGTGGTCATAAAAATCTTAAGCAAAAAGAAAAAAAAACAATAACACCTCTTTATTATATGAGAACTCTAAAGATGGTTTGTAAATAAAAAACAGAATAACACTTGGGAAAATATACTGCTTTGCTATGCAGACGAGCCCCTTGATGAACTTTCATGCTTTAATCTTTTATTGTTACTATAATAGCAATAACATGATACATTTGAAAACATTGTGACAGTTCAAACTATGCAATTTATTATTACATTTTATTAAACAGAATTACGAGTCAGCAAAAAACAATTTAGATTTAGGTCAAATGACAATATTAACTAATGGCCACGTTGGTTTCTGTCTGTTCCTATCTCTCCCCTCTGGCTCTATTTCATATATTACTTTAGTTCAAGTTTCTGCTTTCGAAAAAGCTAGGGGAACAGTACTCTGAAAGGAAATTCAAAGAGACTTTGTGAGCCTACAGTTTGTACAGAAATAGTCACCAAAAATAAAAAACAGTGATATGAGGAAACCAGGCAGGGAATAAGATAGAAAGATATAAGCTGGAATTTTTCCCAGCTTGGCATTGTAACTTTATCCTTTCACCTGTCAATTTAACACACCTAACTTTCCCAGGATCCACCTGTGTCTCATCTGGGACCAGAAAGGAGGAGACGCCATGACAGCCACATGGAAATTAAACTCCACGTGGAGGCACCATAAAAATCCCAAAAGCTTCACGCATGCTAAAACTCCACCGTATTTACTTATTTATTCAATTAAGGCACCACCCCTTACCTCGTTAACTGATACTGGAGGAGGGGCTGTTTTGCCCTTGACCATGCTTAGGGATTCTTCTCAAGCCTCCTCTCACTCTCATAGGCATTCACTCACGTATGAATGCATGCTCACTCTTTCTCCCTTAAATAAATCCTGTTTCTGTGCACTATATGGATGCCTTGACTTTGAATTCTTATTTATGTGGGGTCAAGAACCTGGAACAAAGATTAAGATACCTAGGCCCATAATGAAAAAGATACAAATAACATATTTGAGTCTATATTCAAAGAAACTTGATCAAAAATGGGGTTTCAAAATTTTGGCTCTCTGTGAGCCTTAAAGTAAGGCTCATTTACAAACATACCCAAGACAAATCTGCCAAAATCTGAAATGAGAACAAAGAGAAGTGAGCAGAAGAACTAGCTCTCCATCTCTCTGGGGCAGCCACAAGGGCCAGAGCCTGGGTGACTTCCATTCAGAGCTCAAGTACCTGGCAGGTGCCCAGGCAGCATAAGGGCGACAGCCTAGCAAACAGAGTCTGAATGCCCAGCCTGGAAACAGAGCAGGTGTTTTCAAACAGCCTCCTGCACAAAGGCGACAATGCTGCGGGCAGCAGGCAGCTGCCGAGGGAAAGGTGAAATGTCTCCCAGCTACTCTGGTGCACCGCAAAGTTAACAAGGCGAAAGCAGCTGCTTTGCAGCTGCACTGGGTGTTAATCAAACCATCTCATGAATAGCAGGGAGGCTTATATCACAGACCTTCATTTGCCCCCAACGTCCTGTTTTTACCTTGCTTTAACAATTCCCGCTGATAGCAATCTGTTGTCCTCATCCCACACATGGCCTGGGGCTTGGGGTTCTGCCCCTTCATACCGGGATGCCTTTGGTAGCCCCTCAAGGAGACAGGCTCCTCAGGAAGGAGGCTGAGCTTTATTTTTGTCCCAGTTAAAGTCCCTAACCAATCCATTAACAGCTAGGATAACCTTGGTCCAGGGTATTTCCTGGAGAAGCTATAACCAGCTGGGGTTAATGAACTCTCCCTACCATTAATTCCTGGGAGAGGCCATTGGCCTGAATTGTTACTTAATTACTCTTCTGTGTACAGCTTCATAAAGCAATGAAATGCCTTCTTTCAGGAAGAAGGGAGACGGTAATGGGGGTCATCAGAGGCCATTAATTTTACAAATAGTTTGCTAGAAACTACAGTATGTTAAGAAGTCACTCTGGCTCACAAATCAACTCACTGTGGTCCTTATTAAGTAGAGATCTGAAACTTCACAGGTTCTCCTGAGTCTCACACACAGAAAGTTACAAATTGCAGAATCTGCCCAACTGTATATACACACAGGAGAACAGAAACTGATCCTTTACATTTTGCACTGATCCCATCTTCCCCTTTGCTCCTATTCCTAAAGCCGGCAGAAAAGATTCACTTTGAAATATCACAGACTTTCCCAATTTAAAAATCCTTTGGGTCATTCTCAGCCTTTTAGGAAGATTCTCTCTGTCCAGGGATCTCCGCTCCCTGCATGGTGCCAGGTGCATGGAAACCTGTGTGTGTGTGAGGTATGGCAGGAAACGCTTCAGGTCTTCATGGCACATCTTGATACTTCTGGATCTGCTGCATTCTCTGTCCACCTCAGCACAACCCAAGGTCTCCTCTTGTCCACCAAGCCTCCTAACACATCCGCACCCCAGTGCCAAGTCTGGGCATGCTCTTTCAGCTTCTTTCTCTGCACCGCCAGATTTAAAATTACAACCTCCCCACCCCTCTTTCCCATCCCCCTGTTTGCTGCTTCATAGCATTCTCTTGTATCATACCAAATACTTTAATTGTGTTCCCTGCTCCCTGATTCCTGCTCCCTACCCCTCCTCATTCCCCGCCCCCCCCCAACACACACACACAAACACATGCCTTAGAATGTAAACTCCATGAGGCAAACATTTGGGGCATTTTATTTACTCTTTCTCCCTAAAGCTTAGAACAATGCCTCACAGTCATAGGCGCTCTTTCAGTATTTCAATATTTGTTGAATGATTGAGTAGTTAATAGGCCACAGGTTGACATCTGACTACTGGCCACAGGATCCAGAGTTCCCATTTAGTTACATTTCAGCAGGAAGGGACTCCTATATGCCAGAGAAATAAAGAGAGGCTTCCTCTTAGTGCTGCCCAGAAATTAAGCCCATTAAACCTACTGAGGCCTGGCATTGTGGCCTAGTGAGTTAAGCCACCACCTGCAACAATGCCTGCTCCATATCCAATCCAGTTTCCTGTTAATGTATCTGAGAAAGCAATGAAAATGCCCCAAGTACTTGAGCCCCTGCATCCATGTTGGAGATCAAGATGAAGTTTCTGACTCCTGGATTTGGCCTGGCCCAGTTCTGGCCAATGCAACCATATGGGAAGTGAATCAGAGATGCAAGACCTCTCTCTCTCTCTCTTTCTGCCTCTCTGTGTGTGTGTGTGTGTGTGTGTGTCCTTCTCTCTGTAACTCTGACTTTCAAATAAATAAATCTTAAAAAACAAAAACCCTACTGCTGCTTAGGAAAGAGTCATGAGACCCACGCAGCCACAGAGCCTCTGAACTCTGTATACAGAATGAGAAACCCCGGCCACCCACCCACCCCCACTGTGACATGCTGCCCCACCCATCCTATGTCAACAGCAGAATCATGACCACCTGGAGGTTCTGAGATTCCATTGGATAGTTCCAGTGGAGAAAGACTAGACTCTTCAGAAGCTAACTGACTAGGGCAGGATCAGGAAGACACTACACACCAGAAGGGAGGTAGAGTTTTTAGAAGAATGGAGAAAAAGAGGAAACAAAGGGGCAGAGTGATAAACAAATTCCTTGTTAATTTAGTTTTGATTGGTTTTAAGACCTCTTTAATACAATGGATCTACCTTTCTGGAAATTCTTCAAGTGGGAAGGGATTACTTTTCAGGGCAGTCACACACCTACACCCATGCCTCTGGGGTCTTAAGGAAAGTAATGGGGCCTAGTGCAAAAAGGGACCTAAGAACAATTGATGATCTCTGTTTCTTCCTCCTGTCTTGTATTAATTTCCAGAGAGTTTTGTATTGGTAAACTTTCTCTGAATATATCAGCTGGAAGGTCACATATTGAACTGTCCAAGACTATCCTTGTATTCTTAACAAAGCACAATCATGTCATGGACAAAAGAATCACAAGGCTGGGTTTTGTCATGGCCAAAATGTTGGAGTGGAGGGAGGAACCAGTTAATTTGATTTCTGGTTTTAGGGATTTTTTACTACTTTGTGCTGCAAGAATGCATCCATTTCCCTAAATCATTAGGTATCTCTCTGCTGGCACTTTAGGGAATCCACGATGGAAGAATGCACTGAAGATCAGCTAGACTTTGAGTAAGTAACCATGATTATGGAAGCTGCATCCAGGGACCATGGTGTGAGGCATGTGTATTACTGACACATTCCTTCATCCTCCAGTCTTCCTCTCCCTTTCTACTACTATCTGTCACCCCTCCTGCACCCTTCCACAAGTGTTCAATGCCCTTATGAAGTGAAAGTTATTATAAATACCCCATCCAAGTCAGTTCTTCCAAGATAGGACTTTACTTTCCAATATCAGCCTTCATTCCTACCCAAAACAAAAGTCCTTTGCTCTCACTACCTTACTCCCAGATAATTAATTCAAACACAAACCAGTGAAGTAATTCACATGCAAGAAAAAGAAGTTTTTTGGGAGTTTCCCATATGCCAGGTATGCTTTTTAGACTTCCCTAGAGTTACCATAATTTCATTCAAAAAAAAAAGATGTTTGCTTCCTTAGACTCTATGCCTAGAGCATAACCGTGTGTGCTCAGTGGAATAACTCTCACGGTAAAGCCTCAAACTTTTATCAGGCAAGTGGAGAAGTGCTGAGGCAAGAAACACTGGAATTCTACCAGGCTCGTGGAAACCTCTTGTGGTTTCTCCATGAAGCCAAGCCCAGTCAGAAATAATATGCCCTGTCCCTAGATAAAAATGTTCAATGAAAGTATACTGCATGGGTAGGTTCTGTGAACAATTTATCTAAGAAAAGACTGTTAAGAAAACAATTCTCTCCAATGCAAGAGGCTATTCTTTTCATAAAACCTGAGCACTTTGGAGGGAAAACCTGGGAAAGATCTCCCTCACTGACTGAGTTGAGAACTACTGAAACAAATTACTGAGCATGGTTAAAAACAAGATTTCTCAAGAATGAAAAAGGAAAGGTAGGCTCTCAGAAAAAAGCAAAGTTAATGAACTGCATATTTTCTAGGTATTGCCTAAGATCCAACGGTTTTTGAGCTTATGTAAACTTTGACTCTTGATCATTTTGGGGGCTGGTTCTGTAGGTCAGAGAAAATGGAAATCTTAAGATTGGCCCAGTCAAAGAAGAACATTATCAGTTTGAACATGGACCTTGAAAAGGATATGCAGAGAATAGATGAAGCAAATCAGGAACTGCTTCTCAAAATCCATGAGAAAGAAAGTGAGGTTCAGAGGTGAGTACACGGGCTCTAGGAAGGAAGCTCCAGTCCAAAAGCAGGCGCCACAGAGAAAAGATAAAAGCTCAATTTCCTTCTAGAGACCTACATCATGTGTTTCAGAAAACTTATTAATTCTTCATCATTTCTCTTTGGCTCAAAGGCTGAAACACGGAAAATTCCAAGAAGACCTCTAAAAATTTCTAAAGGTCTCTAACAGACTGGACAATGCTTACCTCAGTTGATAGAACACTGGGTTGCTTGATGCGGGATGCAGGCAGATTTTATTTTTGGAGGTTTTGAAGTTATTCTGATTCTATGGATCCAGGGAAGAAGGGTTTCCAACGTGAGGTTCACATGTTGAAGTGCCCTTGAAGTACCCTTACTGTTGATATCTGTGTTTTATCAGTTCTGAAACTGCCAATCATGAGTCCTCACGGAGCATGCTTGTGTCATCCAGGCTGGAAAATGAGATCACCCAGACTGGAGACTCGGCAGAAGATGAGGAGTGGGAGAAGGAGAACCGCACCACGATGGAAAGGGAAACAGCCTTGCAGGAGCTGGAAGAAGAAACAGCCAGACTGGTAAGCAAGAAGCTGGGAAGAGCTATTTAATAGATTTCACTCCTCATCCTGTCCCTCCACAACTGTCAAATAAGCTAGTCTCTCCTTTTTGAGTCATGACAGAATGTGTCCATGCAAGGAAGAGGAGGTATCGAGGGCAGGGTTTCTTTGGTAATGTTTAAAACTGGGAAGCCCCACAGGTGGGCATCTGTATCTTTTGTGAGTTTGTGTGCATATATTGAGATCAAACCATAGGCGAATCCACATAACATTATGCAAATAAGGTAGAGTTCTTAAAGGAAAATCTTGCTGGGATGAAATGGACAACATTTGACTAAGAACAGATGATAGTGTCCAGACTTGCACTCCGTTTTTGTCCACAGGAAAGGAAGAATGAGACTCTGGTCCACAGCATAACAGAACTTCAAAGAAAGGTAGGGTGGGCCTCGTGTGTTCCTATAGTAGCCCAACTAATCAAAGAGGCAAGGGAGAGAAAGTGATCACAGAGGAACAACCACATGTCCAAGAGGCCTGTGCTAGGAGTGGGCCCTACTCTATGACCCATTTTCCTGGGGCTGAGGCTCATAACCTCAATGCCATGGGTTTCCCTGCAGGCAAAAGGTGAAAGAGTGCATGAGGTGTTTAGTGATCCCATTGGTTCCTTTTCCAAACACAATAAAATGGATTCCAACAGACACTCTGTTGAAGTGATTGATGGGACTTTGGTGGTGAGAGGTTAATTTTTTCCCTGTCTGGACAGTTCCTTTACTTCAACCCCTACTCAGAACACAGTGGACTTCCTATAATTAATCCACTGTCTGACCCATTCATGCAACCCTGAGTAACCCAGCACAAATTAGATGTTCAGGGAAGTACTCCTGCCTTGAGGGGGCTCTAGCCTGGTGGCCAATACTAGTGAGAAGATGGCAGTAGAACAGAGAATTTCCCATGCAGGGCACGAAGGACCACCAAGGGACCATCTCCTGGCAACTCTTCTCAACCCCAGTTCCTGATCCTCTACACACCATAGAATCTTTGCCTCCTATGCTTTTCTTATTTAATGGATTTTTGAAATGTATATTTTTATCTGAAACTATAGCTTACAAGGAAATCTCAGAAGATAACCAAGAGTGAACAAAGCAATCTAGATGGAACCCCTGAAGAGTCAAAGGTACAGTCAAAAGCACCCTGCATAGGCTTGGACTACGTGACCAGGAAACAGTCTGCCAGGTTGGGAACAATCACCAACATTGAAACAAAACTCTTTGTAGTTTTCATCCAGGTCAGGCTTACACCTGAGCCAGTGAGTGCTAAACTCTTCTCTGCCATTGGTGAATAAGGAGTTTCACTCTGAACTGAAATTTTATTCTCTCTTCTATTAGGAAGAGTAGGACATAGATGCATATTAGATTTGTGGCGATCAAAGTCCCTAGTTTAAATCCTGGCCCCAGGACTTAATTTGGTATGTAAAATTGGGCAATATCACCATTCCCTCCCAGCCACAGTGTGAGGATTAGATGAGATAGTGTATGAAAAATAATCTTTTCTCTTTTGGGTAACTAAAACTTTGAAAAATCTCCTAATTGTAAAGTCATTATTTAAAAGTCTGGCTGAGGTATATGTATGAATGAATAGATGCAGAACTAGGATTTTTTACATCTACTGAGTGTGAGACAATTCAGACCTGTCACTGACTTCAGTCTGGAAAAGATTCATTCAAATAGTAATAGCAGTATTAAAGCTAAGGACCTAGGGTCATCCACATCCTGTAGGATCAAACAAATAAGAATTGGAGACTTTGTTTCAATTCAGAGAGCAGATAAAATTTTTTCTCAACCCTTTCTCCAGAATTACATCTTTGCCTTTGCCTTCCCTAACCTCTCCTGGCCTTCTAAAGCCTCCACTTTTCAGTGTATGATGTCTCTAAAGATTTGTATACACTGAAAATAGAAATAGAAAATAAAGAGTGTGGAGAGCTACTTACCTAACTGCACCTGGCAAGTTTGGGGTTGATGCCCACAAACAGGAAATCTAAAGCTACCAAGGAAGCTTGATTGACTGTACTCCTTTAGGAAACTCTTCTGGAAAGAAACAATCAGGAACCTAAT
Organism: Oryctolagus cuniculus; assembly: GCF_051225735.1. NCBI lineage: Eukaryota > Metazoa > Chordata > Mammalia > Lagomorpha > Leporidae > Oryctolagus > Oryctolagus cuniculus. The sequence goes on from NC_142878.1 coordinate 61,171,759, forward strand.
ATATATATTAATAACATATTAATATATTTATATGTTAATAAATACATAATATATATTTTAGTATATATCATATAATAAAATAATATTTTATATATTATATTTTATTATATATTATATAATATATAATATATATAATAAACTAATATATATTAATAAATTTATATATTTATCAGGAAGAAATTATAGTTAAGTCTAGGCTCTTTGCTACACTTGCCATATGACTGCAGTGGTCCAGAAAATAATTTTTCTCCCCAGGATATTTTCTTTTTTTTCAAAACACTTTTTTTCTGATGGTAAACCCAGGCATGAATGAGTAGAGACTCTTTAAGTCTGGCTTCCCAGCTATGTGAAATGAGCTGAGCTGATAAAGTCCCAGCATTTCTCGGAATCATGGAAATTATTTTTGCTGGCAGCAGTCAGTCTAGGCTCAAAGAGTTATAGCACATTATTAACTCTTTGAACTACTCTATTTTGCCCATATGTTTTACAGAATTCTCAGGTGGTATCTCTAGTTCTCAGAAATATATAGCACCACTTTTGCTTTAGGGTCCTCTTGTATGTTGGCAATCTTTTCACAGCCTAAAGCGGTGCCTGCTTCCACCACTTGTGATTCACACCATTGGCTTGAAACCATAGCTTTAAGCACATGTGGCTGGACCAGCCCTGCTTGTAATTTATGGGACAGGGGAGTAACTGTGTAGAGTCCAATGTGAAATAGGGGTACCTGGATGAGAGTGGAAACAATAGAGTTTAAAATAGAAAGAAGGCTATTTATATCCGTCCCAGCTCCAGAGCATACCCCCAGTGCATCAATTCTTCTCAGCTACTATGGCTATTACCTTTTTTCAAGCCATCATAACCTCTCATCTGGACAACTTTAGGGGCCTCTTAACTAGTCTAGCTGCTTCTACCCTTACGCTCAGACAATCCATTTTCCATACACAGAAATGACTTTGCTCTAAAAACACAAATCAGAGTGTGTCTTTATACTTCAACCCTTCTCCTGGCTTCTTATTATAATTGTGATAATGCTTTCTAGATGCTACATGTCCCTCCATAATCAAATCTCTGCCTACCTCTCACCTCCTCATCTCCTTCTGCCCAGTCTTCCCAGTGCAACAGTCACACCTCTTCTTCCTGGTCATGATCTTGGCTAGATACTTCTTGGTCTTGGAAGATACTTCTTCCATTTAGCTAATATTTCTGCTTAAATTCCAGTTCAAGTATCATTTCATGAGCAAGGCTTTTGCCAGCCACCTACCACCACCTGTCACACCAGCCTTGTACACCACTACCACCATCACTGCCATTTTACTTCCCGCATGGCATAGTCACGGGGACTCGTTTGTGACTTCCCACAATTAAGAATGAGCACAGACAGGCTTATAGACAGGTTCACCCCCGTATCCTCAGTGCTATACTCTCCCTCCCCCTTCCTTCCAGTATAGTGGCTGATGCAGAATAATCTTTCACCAACTATTTAAGGAAAGAGGGAAGGAGGAACACAGGGAGGAGGAAAGGAATGAGCAAAAACCTTGGATTCTAACTGATCATCGAACAGGAAAAGCAAGCGTGAGATTTTCAAAGACTGATGTTGTTTTTGTGAGAAATGGCTACACAGGAGACAGAAGATAAAAATTTAAGGTTGGGGTGATGGTGGCACCAAATGAATGCTGTAGAAGAGCAGATTTATAAAGCAGCTGCAAAATGCATAAAGAAGTTTAACTCCTCCTTCAAAAAGACGTCTGCGGCCGGCGCCGCGGCTCAATAGGCTAATCCTCTGCCTAGCGGCGCCGGCACACCAGGTTCTAGTCCCGGTCGGAGCACCGGATTCTGTCCCGGTTGCCCCTCTTCCAGGCCAACTCTCTGCTGTGGCCAGGGAGTGCAGTGGAGGATGGCCCAAGTGCTTGGGCCCTGCACCCCATGGGAGACCAGGAGAAGCACCTGGCTCCTGCCATCGGATCAGCGCAGTGCGCCAGCCGCGGCGGCCATTGGAGGGTGAACCAACGGCAAAGGAAGACCTTTCTCTCTGTCTCTCTCTCTCACTGTCCACTCTGCCTGTAAAACAAAACAAAACAAAACAAAGATGTCTGCTTGTGTGTCCTCATGCTCTTCAACAGCCATGAGATAGTCTGAGATAGCATTCCATTCCTGTGCAGAATCACCTTGCTAAGTTGTGGGTCTCTTTCCTTTCTTATAGGTTAAGTTACAACAACTGGAAGCTTCCTGTGCAGACCAAGAGAAGGACCTGGTCAAGGTAACAACAGGAACCTCAATATTATTTCTCCCCAAGAAAGGGAAATTTGATTCTCAGTCAGCCAATCTAATGCATTCCTTAAATGATTGACTTATAATAAGGTTCCAGAACCAGGATCATTGTGGGGTTGGGAAGGAGATAAAGAAAAGCAAGATGTATATAATCCCTTAGGTTACCTTCTCTTTAACATTTTGTACGGTTGTTTTGTATGGTGTCCTCCACATAGTATTGTTCCTCTCCCAACTGCCCCTAAATAATTCCCATTTGTACTGTAAAATATGGCTTGCTTATCCTTAAAACAGGAGAGAGAAATATTAATTCATATGTCTAGCAAAAGCCATATTTAGAGCAATAAGAAGACCACATTTATGGTTTGGGATGCACAGGAAGGAACAAGTATACTGTTCTTACAGCAATTTACTGAGAGAAATTTGGGTTCCCAGGTAATGGAGGACTATGCATTTGTGGCCCAGCTCTGTGAAGACCAATCCCTCTGCATAAAGGTATATATTCTTGGTAAAAGCATAACAAAGGGCTTGTTAAGGTACAGAAGGAAATGGAACCAAAATCTTTAAAAAAAAAAAAATACTGGCTAAAACAATTTTAACTCCTCCGGGTGGTACTGCAAAGAAACTTTAAAGTCATTAGCACTCCACTACAAATATCACTCTATTGTCTTTTAATAGACAATTACTGCCCTGGTTTCCCAATCTCTGTGCTTTTAAATTAACAGTGAGCACTTCTGCTATTTGTAATCCCAATTACTCTGGTAATCTACCCAATGGGAGACATAGTGAGAGAGCACAAGGGGTGGTGAGTGAGCTCTATTTATTTTAAAAGATTTATTTTTATTTACTTGAAAGGCAGAGTTACACAGAGAAGTAGAAACAGAGAGAGAGAGAGAGAGAGGAGTCTTCCATCTATTGGTTCACTCCCCAAATGGCCACAATGGCTGGAGCTGAGCTGATCCAAAGACAGGAGACAGGAGCTTCTTCTGGATTTCCCACATGGGTGCAGGGGCCCAAGGACTTGGGCCATATTCCGCTGCTTTCCCAGGCCATAGCAGAGAGCTGGATTGGAAGAGGAGCAGCTGGGACTAGAACCAGTGTCCAGATGGGATGCCAGCGCTGCAGGCCAGGGCTTTAACCCACTGTGCCACAGCACCGGCCCAGGTGGCTGTGGGATAATAAAACATTCATGGTGCATCATAATAAAAAGTATGTGTTATGCTTAGAAAAAATCACACAGCTTCTAAGTAGTAACTGTGCTTCCTTATTTCTCTTTGAAGAAGTACCAAGAAACTCTGAGGAAAATAGAAGAAGAACTAGAGACTCGGTTCCTTGAGAGAGAAGTGTGAGCTTTGGCAAACAAAGGAACATCCTGGTTTTAGTGGTAACTCCATCTCAGCCTGAGTCAGAGCAAGCTTTTTCAGACCAATTCCTTTCTGGAGTTGAACAAGCCCAGCATCACATAGGTGTTTCCCGCTGTTACTGATCCGGTTGAGTCTCCTTGACCACCCCAACTTCACAATTACAGTCTTTCTCCCAGCCTTCTGAAAAGACTTCAGAAATGTATCTCCCTTTGTAATTCCATCACATTATCACATCAGTATTTGGGTTTATATTAAGAGCAGAAACAGGTACTTTAAAAAGAATCAGTGACCAGGCACATGATAAGGAGAGAATTCATTATACTTCATAGAAAGGCCCTAAAACTCATATGTTACTTCCCTCAAATGTATGGAAATTCAGCCACATGGGATAAGCATGAAATGAATCTATAGATACACACTGCAACTACCAAATTAGGAAACTCAGAGCTTTACATTGTTTTAAACTATGAACATTAAAAGTAAAAAAAAATGATAAATAAAGGAACAGTCCTCCCCACAATACTCCCTAGGTTTGTCATGAGTCCAAATGGTGAGAAACCAAAACCAAAGCTTTACCATCATTACCTGATCCTCACTGTACCCAAATGGCTGCAATGGCTGGAGCTGAGCTGAGCTGATCCGAAGTCAGGAGACAGGAGCTTCTTCTAGGTCTCCCACATGGGTGCAGGGGCCCAAGGACTCAGACTGTCCTCTACTGCTTTCCCAGGTGCATTAGCAGGGAGCTAGATTAGAAATGGAGCAGCTGGGACTCAAACCAGCACCTATATGGGATACTGGAGCTGCAGGCCAGGGTTTTAACCCACTGCACCACAGTGCTGGCCCCTGTATGTTAAATCTTAAGCAGTATTTTTATTTATTTAATATTTTAGAATCTTGAGATTAAGAACAAGAAACCAAATCTGCATTTATAGCCTCTAAATAAGCCAATCACAAACTGTGGCATAGAGCCAGGGTACTAGTGCTTGGAGATCTTTGCTACTGAAAGACACAAGTTTGTCAAGATCCTTACTGAGCATTAGGTTATGGCTTGACAGTTAAGCTAAAGTTCTAGAACAGGGTTGCCCAATATGCTATTCAATGCTATGCTATGCTATTCAATAGGTACCTACTAACTACGTGTGACTAGTGAGTACTAGAAAGATGGCTAGTGTGATTGAGGAACTGAAATTTTATTGTAAATACCTATTATACTTAATTTATTTGAAAGAGAGACAGAGAAATCATCCATGCACTAGCTTACTCCCCAAATGGCCACAACAGCCATGGCTGGGCCAGGCTAGAACCAGGAGTCAGGAACTCCATCTGAGTCTCCTACATTTGTGGCAAGGATCAAAGTAATTGAGGCTTCCCAGGCACACTAGCAGGAAACTGGATCAGAGCAGCCAGACTCAAGCCAGCACTATGAGATGGGATGCTGGGTTGAAAGTGGTGGCAAAATCTATGATACCACAGTGCCAGGCATCGAATTTTTATTTTAAATAATGTAAATTTAAATAAATACATATAGCCAGTGAATATATTGGGCAGTGCAGCTCTTAGAACATAAAACTATGTTCAAGTACACCATTTCTGAGTATACTTCATTCACCCTCTGTCTGGGTTCTTTTCCCCCTAGATCAAAAGTCTTGAGCATGAACTCTGCAAGAAAAGAATGTAGCAGCCAAAGTAATGAGGTAAGCACTGCATTCCCTCTTCAGCTTTCCTCAGTGCCACTGTGTTTCAAATGAGTTCCCAAAACTCTGAAGCTGCCACAACAAAACCAATCTTCCCATGTGTATTTTCCAAGAATAATACTAACTATAGTTAACCATTCCAACCCTGACCAAAGAAGATGCTAAGGAACAGTCCACTTCCTTCTTTTACAGACATGGAAGTGACAAATTCATTTAAAACTAGCCCAAGACCTAAGCTAAGTCAGAATGAAAGCAAGAAGGAACACACGTTGAAGGCATATTCTATAGAAAGGAGGCTGGTGCCTGGCACAGACACCACTCCTCCCATCACCCACAATCACAATCCTGATGATTCTAACCAGTCCCAAACCTTTCATAACACAGAGCACCAGGCATCAGTGACCATCTAATCAGAGTTGGCCTGTGTGATAAAACACAGGAAGCCATTGCTTTTACATGATATAATTTCAGTGTTCATATTTAACATCATGAAGTCATCAGTACACATGCAAAAGTCTGAGGAGATGGGACAGTTGGATAACAAGGCACTAGTCTTCTTAATCTGCAAGCAGATAGGGTTAAAATATAACCCTTGTTAATCTTTAACTTTGTAATGTATATTTGTATATAATATATATTTGCTCTAGATCCAAAGTTGACAATCAACAGAAATTTTATGTAGTCAAGGGAAGTGGTCTTAATCATCTCAGACAAGAGAATTCATCTTCACTTAAAATCAAATGTTAACCAGTATCCATTATCCTGGGATCATCCAGAGGTTTGGATATATGTTAGACTCTGTCCAGCATTATGTTTCCATTATTTTCTGAATGAAAGCAAGAAGGAACATTATTCTGAACAAGTCATTAAGGCCCCATGCTTGTATATTTCACTCAGCAATTAAAACTCCTAAAATTAACTGGAGGTATCTCTCTGGAATCAAGACAGGCCTCCTTTGTCAGCCATCTATCCTTGGTAGCTCATAGAAGTATTCCTTCCAACCACCTAGCAGACAAAAAAGAATTGTCTTAATCAAGCTCATCAGAGTCCCACGATAGGTCAAAACCTCAGTGACATTTGAGCAACTTTACAGAGAGGCTGTCTGCACAGCTGGCTGTCTGGCACCGCATTTTATTCAACTCAAGTTGCACAACTAAATTGTCATCTGGAAGGTTTCCAATTACAATCATTTCTATGGCTCTAAAACATGACCATAATTCCCCTTCCTTTTTATCTCACAAGGAAATTAGGACAACGAAATACCAGAAAATATTTTAGAAGATGGATGCCAAAGAAATCTGAGATTATCCTTGTCCTTTGATTTTTATAGCTTCTAAGACTTCTCCCTTAGGTTGTAATTCTGGCTTTTCATAGCCTATAAGCTTCTCTAGGGTCATGGGCTGAGTAGAAGGCAGAAGGTAGAGTTCAAAGGGCAAAGACTGCAGAATCCGAGGACAGAGGTTCTGTACTGCTTCTGCCTCTTACTACTCACACAATTTACTGTTCAGCATGTAAGAAGGTAATAAAATAATAATCAAAAACATAAAAATTTCCGTGTTTTCTGAACATAATATTTACCTAATACCTTACTAAATACTATTTGACAGAGATAATAGCTGTAAGAAATTGTTTTGACGAATGTCCTTCCTTCCTTTCCTAGTGCAATTCTATCAGAAAGAAGGCAATAGAGTTTTGTAAAAGGTAAGTAGAATATCTTGGAGTAAACTTCCTGGAAAACTGAGGGCTCTAGCTAGGCATTCTGGTAGAGAGCAAAATCCAGACATGTGGAACCTTATACAACTCTCTCTCTCTCTCTCTCTCTCTCACGCACACATACACAGGTTCAAGTCAGCAAACTTGTGTCACTGACTATACATTCTCAGTTCTAGTGTTAAATGACTTCCATAGTCCAAAGGCAACTCATAATCTCAGCTTTCCATTGTCTGAAGCCAATACCCTAGTAGCAATGAGAAACAGAAATCTTATCACTTGAAAGAGATGTGGCAAATTTCAAAAGGTTTCCTTTAACCACTGCAGTTAGCTTGAAGTATACACTTTCCCAGTAGCATCAGTAGATCTGAAATGGGCAGAGAACTGCTAGCTGCAAGAATGTCGCTGCCTAACAGCACATAGAAGACAGAGAAGATGATTGTGCAAAGAGCACCTAACAGTATCCAGCACACAATAATTGTTCGAAAATACTTGTTAAACTGAAAAAAGAACTCAACATTCAAACACCTGAGTGGGTATTAGTCCTGAGGGAATCATTGCGATAGCAAAGTAAAATTAGTATTCATGAAACCCCCGCATGTTCAGGAAAAGGTCAAATTATGTTAAATATAACCTGTTTAAGAAGGCATAGAGAAACATATATTCAAAGTGGTATGAAATATGACTTAGAAAGTGTTCCGTCAAAATGGTGAGGATGAAATCTTGGGTGCTTAAAGGTCAGCTCCAATTGTCTGGAAAACTTAGCAAAAAGAAACTACCCCTTCACACGCGATAAATGAAGTACCACATATCTTCATATCCCTAACACAACGTTGTGAAACAACTAGCAGAATGGTCTTCAGAACTCCTAGGCTGCCACCATTCTTACCTGTTAACACGCGGTGCCTGGCAATGATGGACTAACTATGCGGATGCCCAGGGAAAGGATTTTCTGCCTCATTGAGAGCTGAAGGGAGGGAACCTCACAAAGACATCACACAAGCCTGGCTCATCCTGTCAACCCCAGTGTCTTTCCCTTTGTTCTGCTCCAGTTATCCTGTGCGGCCCTGGTATACTGGGCAGCAACTCAAGAAACAAGAAAGGTTATTCCTGGGATTTTCCCCTGGGAATGTGTATTATACATTGTATGTAAAAATAGTATATGATATTAACTATACTTACTATAGATATTATAACCTGTTTTAGGGAAACTTGGAGGAAAGGATTTATAAGAGGGTCTCTGTCTATAATTCTGACCAAAATGCTGCACTGGTATGAATTCTGGGTCCCTGTCACCAAGATCAACCCTAGGAAAACATTTGAGAAACTTGGTGGAGAAGGTGCAGCTATTTTTGACTGCTGAGTGGGGGGGGGGGGTAGTAAATTTCTCCTAAAGCAGGAGGCAGCCGAGCACAGCTAAGTACGGGAACTACAGGAAAGAAGCAATGAGGGCTGGTTCCTGAAAGTCATATGAAACCCACAGGGAATTCATAATTCATTAGTTAATGACAGTAAGACCACCAGAGGGAAGTCTATAGAAATGTATAGGAAATAGTAAAGATAACATGAAGGAAAGGAGAGAAATACCATGATCATGGACAGAAAACCTTTAATCACAATGATATAAATCACCTCCCAATGATTAGTGAATTCATTTCAATTCTAATCAAATCTCCCAAAAAGTTTTTTATGGAACTGAGTAGAAATGAGCCTAAATTATGCAGCACATGGAAGAGTAAAGGGTTAAAAATAACCTGGACAATTTCAAAGAAGACCAGGGAGTGGGCAACGTGCTCCCCTAGAGATGAGGACATACTAGGAAGCAATCTCAACAACAGTAATGTGCTATGGGCCCAGGAAGAGGAAAACTGACCGTGTAATAACGCAAAGGGCTCAGAAACAAAGCACTTAGACAACTTTGGTGTGTGGTGGCAATTTAATGTCAGATGCAAAAGGAAGAACTATTTAATCGAAAACAGCAGGAAAAAATTTATTAGCCATAAAAGGGAAAAAATAAGAGTAGTCACCATAAACAATATAGGAAAAAAAAGCAATCCCGAATGTGTTAAAGCCTTACATGTCAAAAAAAAATTTGAAACTGAATTATTTATCTATCCCTGCATAACAAATGACTCCAAAACTTAGTGGTTTCAAACAACAAACACTATCTGACAGTTACTGTGATTCCTGGCTATAGTTTCTGTGGATCAGGAATCTGTGATCCCCTGAGCTAAGTGGTTCTAGCTCAGGGTTTGTCCTGAGGTTGCAGCTACGACCTTGACGGAAGTTGAAGTCATGTTGAGGCTTGGCTGAGGCCAGGGGTTCTATCTCAACAGTAACTTACATGGGTGGTAAGTGTCCTCTGGGAGCTGGCAGGAGACCTCGGTTGCTCAGCATGCGGCCCTCTCCATAGGGCTGTGTGGGTGTCCTAAACATGACAGCTGACTTCCTCCAGAGAGTGAGGAGGAAGCTGCGGGGCCTTTACGGCGTAGTCTAGGAACCCACAGACAGTGCCTTCCGCATCTTCAGTAATTTGGAAGTGAGTCACTTGTTGCAATCCACACTCCAACGGAGGGGAAACCTCTTCAGAGAAAGAGTGACACAGAATTTGTGGATATATCTGAAAACCACCAGCAGCATTCAATAGAAAACATGAATAGCTTTCAGGCCTTGGAGTAGGGAATGGTTGTTCAAATAGGACACAGAAGACATGGGTTCTAATAAAAGAAGAGACATTGGCAAACTAGACATTTTCAAAATTGGGATTTTTTTTATCACTTCAGAGCAAATGAAAGTTACAAAGTTGGGGGAATATATAACAATACACACAACAGGAAATGATATCAAGAACTTATAAAGAACCCATATAAATCAGGAAAAAAAGCTCAGACTATCTGGAAGATAAATGGGCAAGAGGATACAGATAAGGCCAATAAACCTGTAAACAAATGTTCGGCATCATTGTCCACCAAGGAAATGCAAACAAGGACAGCGAAGAGATATTACTTTATACCCAGTTCATCATCAAAGTTTTAAAAATCCAAGAAAATCAAGTGTTGGAGAAGATGTGATTCCCCAGAAACACCTTGTTGGTGAGGGATAAATTCATGGAACCACTTTGGAAAATAATTTGCCACAACAAAACCAAAAGCAAGGGAACAAGACTATTTTAGGTAGTGACAAGTCCTACAAAGAACATAAAAAGAGTGATAGGGAGAGAATAATGACAGGCCAGCACAGGGGTAGAGAATGCCTTCATAAAGGGACAACAATTAATGGGTGACATTCGAGTATCATTCAGGTATGACTATTGTAGTACCACTTTGGTAACCTCTGGCTAACTGTTTTCTTGGCTTTCTCCTCTCAGAATTTTTCGCTACGTCTTTTTCATGACCCTATTTTTCATCAGACTGCTGGGCTACGTGTTTTTCCACTTAAGTTTTATAAATCCAGATCTCCTTGTCGACATCCTGCCCAAGATCCTGAGCAGGGGCATCCTGTGGAAGCTGCGCTGCTTCCTCTTCCCATCCCTCACGCTTGAGACGGAGGACATGCTGCCTCACTGAGCCGACAGACATCCGCGAGCGACAGGCCAGTGCGGATGGGAGATGGCGACTCCTGTGGAGTGAAGAGGTTGCCCTCAGCCTTCCCCTCTACCTTCCTTCTCCATGTCGCCTTTCCAAGACTAGCCTTGCCCAGTAAAGAGTTCTGTCAACAGGTGTCTGTGTCTATGTGGATAAGCCGAACAGCACCTCAGAGTAAAACAACCGTGTTTGAATTTACATAAATGCTAAGGAAAGTTAAGAGTTGATTGATTATTCCAGTTAATCCCAGAGATCTGAGACTGGATCCCTGAAATGCAGAAGGCTGCTCACTTCTTACATGAGATTTCACTTTGAGGCTGTAATTGACCTCAGCTTAATCTAATTTACATATGCATATATGCAGGTATGGGCATCCTCATAAAATAAAAAGTCCATGAGAAGAATAGATCTGGGACTTCAGGCAAAGCTGGATCCAGAAGCCTCAAAGCAATGTCCCTGGGGCTTTGACTCTTCCTTTCTCCTGGATGGCCATTCTCCTTTTAGTGGCAAGGTGGCTAAATTTCATACGACTGATGAGCAACCACAGCAGAATGAAGCAGTCTTTCCCCATAGCTCCAGTAGTAAAGCCTGGAGGAGGACATAAACTGATTTATCTAAGGTCAGCTGCCTGCCCCTGTCTCTCAATCAGCGTGGCCAAAGGGATGAGAGCACTCTTCAGTGGTCAAGTAGGAATTGTACATCCAACCCCTTGTTAAGGAACAGGGGAGGTAAAGGGAGAAGAAAGAGATAAAGGAATCGGTGCCACCTAAATTACATGGAACGAGTTTTCTACAGGAACAATGGCCCTGTTCCAGGATAAGGGGACAGGATTCTGGTCAGGCAGAAGTAGATGCACACTTAATGTCTAAACTCCAGCAATCAAATGAATTCCTAAAGCTGTACCTCACGTCATGTGTTTTCTTCCTAGCAGCAAAAATGATGACATCTCAAGATCATACACTGAGATACTGGAAAATCACTGCAAAGAGCTCGATATACAAGACGTGTAAATAAGCAGGTATCCAAAGCTAAAGGACTCTCAAGTAAACAGCCATGACTGGTACAAACTGCTTCACAAAATTGAGGTCACCTCTAAATGGTCACACCCATTAAAATTGCTGAAGTACCCGGACACCTTATTAACAGGATATATTCAAACTCCCTGTTACAGTCTCCCTTCTTCCCTAATTTCCAGGGGCCCTGACAGCTCTGAAATCCAGGACAGGAGTCACCCTGGCTTCCACAGGAGCTGGAACAAACCTGACTCCTGGGTCCACAGCTATTGCACCTTGAGGCCACATGGTGTCACTGTTGAGAAGTGGGCCTGCACTAGGTGAGCATATTACTGAGCTTATGGAGACACACTGCCGCTAGAAAGGAACACTATTAGTAATTCTGCTAAGACAAGAGGAATCAGAAAACCAGGCTCTCTGACTACATCCTAAGTGCCCCAAGATCCCACATCCTCTGTGTGTTTTGTCAAGCCAAGTGGATCCCGTTCTTCAGTGTCAAGGACAGCCAAGGATGCCCCTGTGTTTAGGACCCCAGGGCCAGACTCAAGGTGCACCTTTCCTTCCATTCAGATATCCTGGGTTCTGCTCCAGGGCCCAATTCCTAAAGGGCCAAGATTAATTCCGGTTTCTGCCTCCTCCTCCTCCCCTGCCACCCCAAGATGTCCTCTGTCCAAGAAATCAGCCTGCTCTCTGGAGATGCACCCCACCAGAGGCCAGGCCCTGAGGATTCTCTCCAAGGAAGGCTCCAAGGTACACACCTTCCCTTCCAGGTGCTTCCCACTTTCTTCTGGAAGCTCTGCCCATGGAGCAAAGGAGAGGCATTAGTTAGGTCAAAGGCAGCATTCGAGCTATCATTCATTTCTATGGTCAAACTTGGATTTTCTATGCTATTATCAACTAATTATCTGTAGCCCATATCTCCATACATCTATGCTTCCAAACAATTATTGCTCAGAATGAAGAGTTGATGCTGATCATGATTCAGAGAAAGAGGGGAAAGGGAGGAAAGGATATATGCTAAACTCCTAGAGCTGTAAGGTGCTGGGGATACAACAATGAAGACAGAGTAAGAGTCCTTGATGGGGAGAGAAGGAAAGATAGATATAGCAAATGTGCATCTGATGAGTCCTAATAAAAAATAAAGGAAGAAATAACACCCATGCCAATGTCCAATAGGAAATATCAGGTCCAGGATTTGCTAGACTGAGAGGGAAAATAACAGGCTACACACTAAATAAGCTGACTAGCCCCTCACACACTGAGACTAGCTACAGGTGCACCAGCTGGCACTTCAAACCGCCTTCAGAGTTCCAGCACATCGAGCAGCTTCCTTTGACTGTTGCAGCCCCAGCACTCGCTAGCTGCGTATCTCCCTCGTGCACAGTAGAGGGCACTGTTCCACGACGCATGCTGGATCTGCGCAGAAGTCTTTATATGTAAATTACAGCCCTGCTGGATGCCGACCAGCTGGGCTAAGGACAGTATAACAGCAGGTTTGTAGGCTAGAGACAGATATAAACATCAAGAATATGGATGGTAGGGTATATACATGCCCAGTATCAAGGGCGAATCACTACCTACAATCATAATTTGCCTAAAATCTTGAGATTGGGTATCCTGAGGGAACGGTTTCTTACACAATTTCTTCTTATATCTCTTTCCATACTTTTATGAATCCCAAAAACAGATCTCACAATGCTACATACATTTAGATAAATTATAGATAGATTGATCGATAGATCGATAGGTAGATCAGAATTGAGACAGAGGGGAAATGGTTATTGCTCATCACACTGCAGAAACTATCAAATTCCCCTTGGTCATGCTTATTTTTTCTTTCCAAAGTCCTTTCTCCTCCTACTTCTTTAATAAATCTGCCTTAGTCTTAATCCACACAACCTAAAAATTAAATTTTAAGTACTACCCAGAACCACTCAGTTCTCCCTCTCATACTGTATTTTTCAATCAGTAGCACCGAAATTTGAGAGTTACCCATGAAGTAACCTGAGTTTGTTCTACTACACACAAAGTGTTTAGCAGACTCAGAAGGAGCACAACATGAATTTGCCATGATATTCACCCAGCCTCCTTAAAACACACACGATGTTAGGGAGTATAACTTCCAGTGACTTGGAATTCATTATGCGTCAGTCACTGCTCTAAGTGTTTTTACTTTTTTTTTTTTTTAATTTATTTGACAGGTGAGTTATAGATAGTGAGAGAGAGAGAGAGACGGAGAGAAAGGACTTCCTTCCGTTGATTCACTCCCCAAATGACCCCTAAGCCAGTGCTGCGCCGATCCAAAGCCAGGAGCCAGGTGCTTCCTTCTGGTCTCCCATGCAGGTGCAGAGGCCCAAGCACCTGGGCCATCCTCCACTTCCCTCCCGGGCCACAGCAGAGAGCTGGACTGGAAGAGGAGCAATCGGGACTAGAACCTAGCACCCATATGGGATGCTGGCGCTGCAGGCGAAGGATTAACCAAGTGAGCCGCTGCGCCAGCCCCTCTAAGTGTTTTTATGTACATCAGTGTACTCCTGTTAAACACCGTCTTCCAAGGTAGATGCCACCCTAACCAGTTTACAAATAAGGAAGCCAGGTAACACAACTGAGTTTCTGAGCTGAAAGAAGCAGGATCGGTGCCTATATCTTTCTCTAAAGTTTGGCCTATAGAACTTGCATCGCTTCTGACAACAGATGACCAGATGGCCACCCAGGGAGAGGCTGGAAGACATTCCAAGGTAGGACATTTACCTCCTGTGAAGGCAAACCCCAGGCGTACTGTATTGATAGAATGAAGCACAAGGGAAACTCTCAGACAAATCAAAACCCATAGACTTGGCAAGGAATTTATAGATTCCTCATTCAAGCCCAGCAAGATACTTTCCCAAGATCACGCAATGAGTTAATGACAGAACCAAAACCAGAACCCAGGCTCTTGAGTCATGTCTCAGCAACCCTTCTATAGAAATAGCATTCTCCAGCTTTGTGTGGAAAACTGTGAACAGCACAGAGATTTTTGTTGCAATTGTGATTTAAAGCCAAAATCAGTTGTACCTTCTTATATCTTTGGGGTGAAAGACTTGGGGGAATAAACGTCCACATTCTCTCCCGGATGCTGTAAAACCAAACAGGAGCAAGGGAAGGGGGGAGAGTGACCCTTGGCGTTTCTCAGCAATTTCTTCAGCAAGGCACCTTACCCTTGAGTTACACGGAGCCTGACGGGAGAGCGGTAAGTGGAAGACCTGAGCCACTCCTCGTAATAATCAAACAACACGTTTTGGTCACCTCTGGGAGGCAAAGAAGCTGCAGGGGAGAAGGTGGAGAAACACTGTAAGACACTGACATCCAAGTTGGTGGAAAGAGAAGGGGGACTCTCAGGGGACCAGAAAAGCTAATATTCAATTTCAGAACATGTTCTAAATGATCTGTCATATGTGCTTCAACAAAGTACTTCAATCGTTGTTTAAAACCTACCACACCTAATTGTAGAAATGTCTGTCTACAGATGGCCTCTTGGCTACAGTTTGAATCTATCTATCCCTCCAAAATGCATGATCAAACTTGGTCACCAGGGGAACAAGTGTTAGAGGTGGGGCTTTGGCAGGTGCTTGGGAGCTGAGGGCTCCACCCCCATGCGTGGGATTAATGTTCTTATAAAAGAGGCTGCAAAGGGTGTCCACCCCACTTTGCCCTTCCCATCTTCGTCACGGGAGGCACAGCAGCAACTTGTCATCTTGGAAACAGCAGCATCTGCTGCCACCATCTTTATCGTGGACTTCCCAGCCTCCAGATTTGTCAGAAATAAAATTCTTGTTTTCATAGATTATCCAGCCTAGGGTCTGGTGATAAGAGCAGACATTACGGACTAAGACACTCTTACAAGTGAATGTGGGGAGAAACATGGAGTGATGGCTCAAGTTTAAGTCAATGCTGGATCACAGGTAAAGAAAAATCCCTAAGTTACAGAATAAGGAACTAGGAGAAAATCCCCAGGAGAAGAACAAAATAGTGCATGGACTCGGGGAGCAGGACAAAGCAGGTTAGCATGAGAGAGCACAGGGCTCCTGCTGACATCTGGGTAACAGAAGAATCTTCGATATCGTTCTTTTCTTTCCGCTTTATTCTATCAAATGACTCAGAAAAAAAAACCTCTGTCACTTTCCCTGTATGCAGGAGGGAAATCCTGTGGAAGAATACATAGCAGTTCTATCAGATTTTAATCGTGGGGCTGTAGGGGAGGCTAGTGTTAATTTTTTCTAAAATTAGAATGATTTTTCCTGGGCTTTACTATTGGATTTCATGCTCTGCTCCAAAAACCTGTAATGCAAACTAAACAAAATTTTATAATTTTTTTGCTGTCTTCTTTTCATCCAAAATATATAATACTTATAAGTTTCTGTTGAAATTCTAGCAATCTATTGTAAATTGTTAGAAGTACTATGGGTAACTATAGAAAACATTATACTCCATTTTATTAGGAATGTTTTTCAAACTTCAAAACTCCTTTTCCTACTCCTATTTTTAAGAAATCACTGGGTATACTGACTTTAGAGACAGTTCAGAGGACTGTGAAAACAAATTCAAAGCATAACAGTGACCCATATTACCTTGGGCCACTTGAATTCACAATATTCATCCAGAAGTGAGTACATTGAGTTTTCCCTTATTCATTTTTGTCTCTCATTTGAAAGATGAATTCTATCCTGCTACCTACTCTATTTCTCTAAAATCAAATTATGTGCCTGAGATGATATTAAAAATATTCTGCAATTCAGCTTCTCATTAATTTATATCAGCCTTCCAAATTAACCCAACTCTGTGAAGTTAACATTTCTTAGACGCCTTCCTACTCAAAGAATCAATTGTCCAATAAGGAAAGTAACATGCCTTTATCATCCTTTAGTTTCCAAAATTTATAGAATTTTGGAGCTAGAAAGAAACACTGAAGATAACTGAGTCCAAGGTAAGTTCAGTGACTCACATTAGGTTACATAGGTAACTAGCACTAGAAAACAACTCACAGAATCATAGAAACTCAGGGTTATGAAGATTTTGAAGGACAGTTGATTCAACTTCTCAAATAGCCTTTACAGAAAGACTTGCACAAACTAGAAATGTAATGAATGTAGAAATGTACATGCTGAGTCGGCATTGTGGTACGGCAGGTGCTTGTGACACCAGCATCCTATATTGGAATGCTGGTTCCAGTCTGATCCTACTCCCTGCTAGTGAGTCTGGGAAGGCAGCAGAAAAAGGCCCAAGTACTTGGGCCTCTGCCACCCACATGGAGATCCAAGCAGAGTTCAAGCTCCTGGCTTTCCATGTGGTCCAGATCTGGCTGTTGTGGCCATTTGGGGAGTGAACCAGTGGCTGGAAGCGCTCTCTCGCACGGGCGCTCTCTCTCTTTCTCCTCTCTCTCTCCCCCTCTTATTCCTCTCTCTTTCTATTATTCTGCCTTTAGTAAATACATAAGGCTTTAAAGAGAGACATGAATATGTTGACCAACCTAGTGTCTATTTTTCATGCACTGATCTCATAAACTATATAGAAAACAAAAAGTGAAGTTACAAACAAAAGCTAAAATACCGACTTTTATAATTTTCCATGTATTTATCTTACTGAGATCCTTATTTCTTCATGTGGCTTCACGTTACCACCTAATTTCCTTTTATTTCAACCTGCAAGGTTCCATTTAGTATTTCTTGTGGGGCAGATCTAGTGACAATTAGCTCTCTCACCTTTTGTTTGTCTGTAAATATCTTAATGTCTACCTTTTATTTTGAAGGATACTTTTACTGGATATAAGATTCTTGTTTGACAGAACTTTTTTCACACTTTGAGTATATCAACACATTGCCTTCCAACCTCCAAAGTTTCTGATAAGAAATCTGATAGTGATCGGAGCCTTCTTGTTAGGTGATGAGTCACTTCTTTCTTGCTGCTTTCAAGATCCTTTGTTGTTGGCCTTAGACGGTTGATCACATGCCTCAGTGTGAATCTCCTTGAGTTTAATCTACTTGGATTTTGTTGAACTTTTTGAGTGTTTATCTTTTATCAAATTTTGGGGGTTTTTATCCATTACTTCTCTTAGTGATCTCTTTGCCACTTTCCCTCTCCTTCCTCTGAGACTTCCGCGACGTGTATTTGTGATTGGTCTCCCTGAATGGGTCATGCAGAGCCCTGAGACTCTGTTTACTTTTCTAAAAGCCTTTTTTCTTTCTGTTCTTCAGATTCAATCCTTTCAGTCATTTCATCTCCAAGATCCCTGATTCTTTCTTCTGACTGCTTAACTCTGCCTTTGAAACCCTCTATTGAATTATCATACTTTTCAACTCCAGAAATCTTTTTGGTTTCCTTCAAGTTCTCTACCTCTTCACTGTTAACTTCTTTTAGTCCTTTGAGCATCTTTTTTTTTTTTTTTTTTTTTTTTGGACAGGCAGAGTGGACGGTGAGAGAGAGAGAAAGATCTTCCTTTTTCCATTGGTTCACCCCCTAATGGCTGCTGCGGCCAGAGTACTGCGCTGATCTGAAGCCAGGAGCCAGGTACTTATCCTGGTCTCCCATGCAGGAGCAGGGCCCAAGGACTTGGGCCATCCTCCACTGCCTTCCCGGGCCACAGCAGAGAGCTGGCCTGGAAGAGGGGCAACTGGGACAGAATCTGGCGCCCCAACCAGGACTAGAACCCAGGGTGCCGGTGCTGCAGGCAGAGGATTAGCCTATTGAGCCACGGCACCAACCCCTTTGAGCATCTTAATGAAGGTTGTTCTAAAGTATTTGTCTAGTAAATCTATCATTTGTCTTTTCTCAGAATGAGCCCTACACTCCTATTTCTTTGTATGCCTTGTAGCATACAAATTATCGATTATGGATTATGGATGTTTGAATTACATAATGAGTAACTCTGGTCATCAGATTTGTCCCCTTCCCCAAGATTTGCTGATTTTTTATTTTGTTGTTAATGTCTGGTTGTTGAAGACTATTCCTGTACCACATTCAATGTGAGTTTTAAGATTTGTTTATTTATCTGAAAGGCAGATTTACAGAGAGAGGGAGAGGGAAAGACAGAGAGACAATGAGAGGTCTTCCATCTGCTGGTTCACTCCACAAATGGCCACAAAAGCCAGAGCTGGGCCAATCCCTTGCCAGGAGCCAGGAGCAATGCCACAGTGCCAGCCTCTATATGAGCTCTAAAGGTTAGGTATTCTCAGGGCTTTTGAGTCTATATCATCCCCTGGGCATGCACTTTTTTTTTATTTAATGAATATAAATTTCCAAAGTACAGCTTATGGATTACAATGGCTTCCCCCCCATAACACCCCTCCCACCCGCAACCCTCCCCTTTCCCACTCCCTCTCCCCTTCCATTCACATCAAGATTCATTTTCTATTCTCTTTATATACAGAAGATCAGTTTAGCATACATTAAGTAAAGATTTCAACAGTTTGCTCCCACACAGAAACATAAAGTGAAAAATACTGTCTACGGCCATACCACCCTGAACGCGCCCGATCTCGTCTGGGCATGCACTTTATCATTTATCAATTCTCCTCTCTGTGTGGTTGCTTGTGGATGTCTCAGACTTTAAATATCTGGTTCCCAAAGGAGAAAAAAATAATAGTGATGAAAGAGATGGAGGGTGGAGGGAGAATTTCAAAGGCTGCTGGCCCTTTAAATTTCCTGGAAGTTGATTCAGCTGCAGGGAGAGGGCCTTGCAGTGCTGTGAAGATGGTGCAGCAATGACTGTCCCCCATCTGCACCTCCAAGATCAGAAGAAGCAATTACTGCTCAAAACACAGATCTCCAACTTTCAAGACGAGCTCGCATAAGAGATCCGTGCATGTTGCCTGGCCCTGGGGCTGAGGGTGGAAGATGGGCATCTGCCACTGTGTTAAGAACTAAAATTATCCACAATTTACTGGTCCACGCCTTCCTCTGGAAACTGTAAGCCTTCAAATAGACTTCAGAGTTCCAAAAGTTGCATCAGACAGATTCTGACAATTCTATTGTTTACCTGGGTGTGGAGACAGATTCCTGGGGCTTCCTACTCTGCCGCCTTCCCAACCCTAACTCAGGACAGAAGTTAGAATCTTCTACAGTGCAAGGGTCTACTGCCAGTGTCTCCCAGCTGGAGGGTGAGGGAATTAACAGAATTACTCAGATTACCCAGTGACAGAGAAAGGGAGTCCTCCAGTGAAAGAGTGGTGATACCAGTGGCATTCGAGAGGCTCCCACACCTTCATTAGCAGGTTTCCAAATTAAAATAGGTATAACAAAAAAAAAAGAGCAATGGAATATCCAGCTCAGAGAGTAAGGAGATATAGAGGAGAAGAGGCATGGCAAGATTTTCTCATGGCTAGTACAAAGACAGCAGTCATAATTTCCCTGAGTTGGAGTTCTAGTGTTCCCATGGGTTTTTTTTGTTATGGTGTCCCTACTCTCAGGAATGTCAAGGGGGCAGTTAAATTGCCCAATGCCAAAAAGTTACTAAATATAGGACTTGGTAATCATTGTAATTAATTGCATTTTGTTTCATTCAGTCTCTCAGATTCCCACTGCTTGAGAATCTTTGGGATCCTAAATCTGTTTACCATGTCAGCTGGCCCTCCCAGCTTCCTGTCACTTAAGGGCAATAAATGACCTTCTACAGAAGGAGGTGATTGTAGTCCCAAAAAAGTCCCTCCAGATGGTCATCAGTCCACACTCAAGGAGCTCTCTCCACCTGAATTCCCAATATGTTAATGCTGATGGTTGTGGGAAGCAGGCCAGGGACAGGAAGGCCTCAAGGGGATGTATAAAGACATTCGTCACTGTGGGAGTGAGAACTCTTCTGTCTCCCACCACTCTAATAACTCTCCAAAGGGAGCAAATGTGAGCACACCTTGTCAGGTTTCTACAATTAAGCTTACCGTTCTAAGAGCTGGTAGACCTGTTTACAGTTAGGGTGTTATATGAAGGAAAGAACAGGACTAGAAGAGTAGTTGTGAAATGTTAAGTGGTGCTAGCTTTTTTTTTTTTTTTTTTTTTGAGAGGCAGAGTGGACAGTGAGAGAGAGAGACAGAGAGAAAGGTCTTCCTTTGCCGTTGGTTCACCCTCCAATGGCCGCCGCAGCCAGCGGACCGCGCTGATCCGAAGCCAGGAGCCAGGTGCTTCTCCTGGTCTCCCATGCGGGTGCAGGGCCCAAGCACCTGGGCCATCCTCCACTGCACTCCTGGGCCACAGCAGAGAGCTGGCCTGGAAGAGGGGCAACCGGGACAGAATCCAGTGCCCCGACCGGGACTAGAACCCGTGTGCCGGCACCGCAAGGTGGAGGATTAGCCTAATGAGCCGCAGCGCCGGCCAATGTGCTAGGTCTTTATAAACAGCTTTCACTACCTCCACGTACTGGAGCTGACTCCCAACGCCCGTGTTCTAAGCATTCTGGAAGTGAGGGGGAAAAAAAAACCTGCAAAAGGAGAGGGACTAGCCTCACTCAGCTCCAAGAATCTGGGTGCCAACTGCACAGGAAAAATTACTCTGGAGCCAAAAATCTTTATCCTATCTGCACCAGTCTCCTACCATGAGCTTATGATCTAAAAGTACAGTCAATAGGGCTTCTCTTTATTTTCCCACCCTTTTGTCTTCATTATGACTCCATAAGTGACAGAAAAAACCTTTATCTCCTGTTTCCAGTCCATGGGAGACAGACCACGTGGTTTGTAAAATTCTTTTGACTCTGTAACCAGATGTTACTTTTCCCCTACTGTAACCTGTGTTTTCTTTAGCCAGTAAAGGTCAGAAAGTCCCCTCAGTAGCAGACACTGGTATTTCTCAGAGTCCAAATTGGTAGCTTTCTCTTGAGAGTCCAGTGGCTAATTCCAAACAATACGCTCCATCTGGTAAAAGCTGCTCTGTGAATCTTCCGCTGTCACTTGCCTGCAGCTTGGTCAGCCATTCTGTAGAAGTGCACAATCCTTGGGAGCCCAGCAGTTTATGACACTGCCGAAAATATTATTTTTATCACTGGGCTGCTCTGCGATGACTCAGAACAGAGTTAAGAAACAGATGAGAAGATAGCAAAACTGTCTCCAGAGGCATGGAGCACGGGCTGTTACGCAACCTGAAGAACCGCCATCTGCGCTTCAGCCACATGGTGGTGCTCGCCTCCAAACTATTGCCCTTCTCATTATTCCAAGACTACTTTCTTCTCAGAAATGGAAAATCTCTACACTACACTTTGGTCAAGACATCACTCTTCTAAGGGAAAATTTATTCTGCACATAAGCACCAAAAAGAAATGGGTTTTTCCCTGCCCTCACCCCACTTCTCAGGGCGAATAGAAGGAGCCAAATCACCTTTCTGTTATTTAACTCACTGATTCGATCTTTTCAACCCTGGGGCAAAAGAGTGACTCATGCTAGACACTTGGACGTGTGCAATCTTGGCACAGAATCTAATTACGCCTGGGAGGGAGCTGGGTGGCTTGATGGGGCTCGGGGTGGGGCAGGGGGTTCTTCAACTACTGATCTCAGGGCCTTGTTAAGTGCTGCCTGGAACCCAAGATGGAAGCAGCAGATATTTCACTGGTGTTGGCTGCCCTGGCTAATGGGCAGGGAAGACCAGAAAGTAGTTTTGAGCTTTAAAACCCCAAAATAAGCTCTCCCCCTGTCAATATGAGCAAGTTGAACCAGCTGTCTAAATTATGCAATCTAAATCTTTTGTTTAAATGTTTAAATTTAGGAGGAATATTGTTAAGAATGCTAAATAGGGCTTAGGCAACATAGAAGATTCCAAATGCATCCAATTACCGGGTAAATACACAATTTTTTTTTTAATGTGGTACCTGTCAACACCAAAAAGCACTCTCAACCTGAGAAAAAGAAAGCTAACAGAAGTCCTTTAGTGATTCTCTTGTCTAAGAACTAATACTAACACTAATACCACTACTAATACCAATAACAGCATGACCATGAGCTCAGTGTGTCTGCAGGGCTGGGCCCAAACACTGACAGCTTGATGGCACCTATGATTTGGAGCTGGCACAAGGTACCACTACCCATTATACAGAAATATTCCTCTATGGCCTGCCATGAGCTTTTGACCCTGTTATACCTTTAAAACCTCCAACTTTAGATAAAAGCTGCTACAAGCATATCCCTATAGCATTGATCTTAAAATACACAGCTTAACTGAGAAGGAAGAGAAGACCCAAAGAAAAATTCCCATTAGGAAGAATTTCATTAGGTTGGCTAATTTCCTCCCAGAAGGGAAGGAACTAGATCCTGAAAAGATAGCATTTAGAAAAACTAAGTGCCAATGAAAACCAAGGAGTTCAGCAGTCATAAGTTCTGGGGCCAAGGAATGACTTGGGGTACAAGCAAAACCGAATCTGAGGATTTCTCTGTTTATCCCACATCAGGCACAGCAAAGTGATAGCTCACGGACCCAGTTCAATACATGGCTGCACTTGTTCAACTCACACTGTGTTTTTAAAAATCTTTCATTTGTCAGAAACATTAAAAATCCCTAGAGGTATCATTTAAAAACCTAGGTTTGGGGCTTCTTTTTTAAAAATGGAAAGTTTTGTCACCACTGGATGGAATTCTCTCATGAGGACAATTACTCAAAACAGAACTAACAGCCAGCCGCAGAGTACAGGGTCATCCGTTTATAAGTCCACTCAGCCCATCACACTCAGTCTATTTAATCCCTGTGTGCCACCAGCAGGCACCTGTAGGTTCGAACTCACTTTGGAATCCTAAAGGATCCCACAAGAGATAATTCATAAAAGGAAGGTAACGGTAGCAATCGTGTGTGGAGGACCAAAACACTAGACCATCTTTGGAGAAGAACATGGTTCTACCTGACAGAACTAAAGGGAACACACAGAGAAAACAGTGCAGTACAGCTCAAGGAGCGCCACAGCAATTGAAGAACTACGTGATAGGAAACTCTCCTGAATCTCAGCGTTTGATTTATGAGTTGGCAAACCACGAGATTACAGACAAGTCATACGAACTTTCGAAACGGGTGAAGGCTCCCTGTGTGGCGGGGACGTGGCCCTGGGTGCTCACTTGCTCATGGACGAGGAACTGTGATGAAGGATGTTTGGCTTCGGCTGAACATCAGGAACAAATCACATTCCAGAGTTACAGATGTTAACCGCTGGGATAATTGCACAGATTACAAATTATTTGTACTTACATGATTAGTGCCCCAGTCTTAATTTGGAAAGGCGAAGGAGCGATGATTGGAAGATGGTTCAAGGCTGTTGACAGGGAAGTGGGGGGCTGTTGTTACAGCTCCCCTCCAAATGAGAGGCCAGGCAGGGCCATGCCATAAGCACCAGGGATGGGTGGGAGGTGGAAACAGGAAGCAGTTTGGCAAAGTATGGCCCTGAGCCTTGGCTGTGTTTTTTTGGGCAAGGGCAAGGCAGGACAAACAGCTTGGGGCTGGGCTACCAGGCAGTCCTGACCCCTAGATGATTTAGGGCAGAGGAAATAAGAGTTTGATGGATGTGTACTAGAGAAGGAGGTGGCTCAGGTAGGACTTGGAATTGGTTGTCAAGTCTATAATGTGACTTTATAAATCCACAAAAGCTGGCTCATGGAAGAGATATAAACAATGTTTCCGTTTGGCCCCTACAAAGCACATTAAGAGACCTTAGGAAGCCTTAAGTCTAGCTCCTCCATTTTATAAATGAGGACATTGATATTTAAAAAGGCAGCATCTTTTGTCCAAAGTTTGGCGAAGCTCGCAGTAGAGAATGGAATGCCTGTGCCCTACTCCCAACACTGTGATCTTTGGCTATGCTACACTGACTTATCCTGATGATGCAATTTCCTTTGTCATATCCTGGGAATCTAAAGCAGGGATTAGCAAACTTGTTCGGTCAAGGATCAGAGAGTAAATGGGCTTTGGAGTCCTATGGACTTTTACAACTACTCTTGCCAAGGAGCACTGAAGCGGCCACAGACAACACATAGATAAATGCGTGTGCCCCTGTTCCCATAAAACTTTGTCTATTGAAATTTCATATTAATTTTCACATGTCATAAAATAAATTTTTGGATTTCTCAGCTGTTTTAAAATGCAATGCTTATTCCTAGTTTGTGGGCAAGTGAGAAACAAAACAGGCAGCAGACTGCATTTTGCCCAAGAGCTGCTTTTTGCTGACTTTTGGGCTAAAGAACATTTCGTGCAGGCGTGACCCCGATGACAGTTCACCTCTCTAAGCCTTAGTTTCTTCATTCACAAAATGAGTTAAGTATACTCTCAGGTTCCTGTGGGCCTGTGACTTTCAGGTTACTCAACTACAAAAATGAGCAATGAAAGGGAATGTGTGAAGAGATCACTTGCTCAAATAACTCCAGGAATCAAAGTAATTCAGGAAGTAGATTATGACAAACATTAGACACAGAGGTTAAAGTAAGAAATGATTCATGGGGGGCCGGCGCTGTGACACAGCAGATTAAGCCACCCCACCTGCAGTGCCAGCATCCCATATGAATGCGGGTTCAAGTCCCAGCTGTTCCACTTGCCATCCAGCTTCCTGCTAGTGCACCTGCGAAAGCAGAGGAGGATGGCCCCAGCATCCACGGGAGATCCAGATGAAGCTACTGGCTCCTGGCTTTGGCCTGGCCCAGCCTGGGCCACTGTTCCAGCCATCTGGGGAATGAAACAAAGGATGAAAGATCTCTCTATCTGTCTGCCTCTCTCTCTCTCATTCCGTACCTCTGCTTTCCAAATAAATAAACCTTAAAAAAAAGAAGAAGTAAAAGGTACTTTTATTTTTAAAAAAATTCAAAAATGGTAAGTTGAGGAAACAGGATTAAGTAGATTTCTCAACTCAAATCTAACATGCATTAGAACAATCTAAAGTGGGGATCCCCCAAAACAGAGTCTTAGACAGAAGTATAGGGGCAAAGTGTTTCTGTCAGAGGTGTAAATAGAAGAAGCACATGAGGCAGGAATGCAGAAAAGCCATGAGTTTGTGTGAATGAACCAACTGCTGCTGTGAGACGCTGGAGCTCAGCTCCAGTGGGAGCCGCTGAGGAATGATGATGTGGCTTCAGAACCGTCACACAGGGCTTTGAGCACTTACCCCAACCTCCTGGCGGTTGAGGGTCGACCTGGAGTATAAACGCTCCTTCCCCACCCCAGGTTGTCCCCTGAGTCACAAAAATAAAAGGCTTCAGGCAACAAGGAAGAGAACCAGCTTAATTCAGGGTGCTGTGAACATGCCAGGAACATCAGCCTGGGCTGAATTCAGCGAAGGCTGGCAGGACAGGATGTGGGTATCTACAGACTGGCTGCAGGGATGAGGCTGGGTGAGGGAAGGGCTCCAGCGCACTCCAAACTCACTCAGCCCTAAAACACCTTCTTCCATGAAACACCCCCACTTACTTGACCTGAGATCTCCTTTATCCATGAAAGATCTATTCTTGGGGAGATGCTCTTATCAAAGATAGAAGATAGCGCTGGTGACTGAGTAATCCTGGGAAAGGTAGAAGATCTCTCCTGGCTTTATTTTCTAAAATCAGAATGACAAAGCACTAAATACTAGTAAGCCTCTATTGTCTCTGGGCAGAAATGAGGCCAACATATTTTGCCCAGTGCCAGGCATGAGGTCAATGCCAACATGGGAAATGAAGCACAGAACAATTCACCTCCAAAGGAGGTTGCCATCTGAAGTGCAGCATGTCAGAGGAGGCACAGAAGGTTCAAAAGGCTGTTGGAACCATGACAAGGCATCGCCATCTGCCATCCGAGTCCCATCTCCTGAGTCCTTAGCCATCTGCACACCTGCTCAGGCTTGTCACCCTGGGGAAGGGATAGCCATGCCCGCGTGAATGCTGCAGCAGTAAACACACACACACAACCCAAGAAGTAGCCCTTAGGCCTCTGACACCACTACCTCCTTAAATTTGGAATCTGCCCCTGTGAAAAAATGTGAAGAGATTCATAAGCCTAAAGCTTTACTGTACACAGAAGTTTCTGTGTGATCCAAATATTTAGACGACCAGATCATACATTGAAAGTCAACAAATTGTTAAAGAAATAGCATAGCAAATGCTGAACAGAACCTAACTTGGTCAACATAAGATTCACCCTGCACCCTCATTCAGGTTGCACCTCTGATCCAGTTTTCCCACGAAAGTTAAACTAAGCCTTTCTAAAACTAATGGTGAATATGTGCCTCTAAATGCTCAAAGCAATCAGGTCTCTAACAGAGCCCCTCTCAAAAGAGGACAGCTTGGTTACTCCATGTCTTTGGACCCTCAGCACCAGACAGGGTTCACATAAATGTGACACATCTAAGAAATAGTCCTTGTATGGGATTCATTCGTTAAGAAAGGCTATTTGGCCTATCTCCTCCAGGTAATAAGATTTTTGTTCTAAATGTTAGGTAAGCTCCTCCCAGCTCAAAATGCCCCTCAAAAAATGACTGAAAGAGTTCTTTTAACTTGTCACTTATGAAGATACCCATCTCCCAAAAGAATCAACTCATTGAGCATATTACTATACACATAGACATAGATTTTTCCTTTTATAATTAGTTTAAGCATATGATAAGGAGACAATACACTGTAGCAGTTAGATGTACAAGATCCAGGATCAGAGTACATGTGTTCACCCTGGCTTACCACTTATTAGCTATGGGACTGGAGTCACTCAAGCTCTCTGAGACCCAGCTTCTCTGTATACAAATGAGGAATGATAATGCATGTAAATGACATTCACGTAAATGAAAACAAAAAACCACAAAGCATTTATCATGGTATCTGGAGTATAATCAGTTTTTATAGGGTCATGATTTGAAAAATGCCCCTCCCCCAACAAGCATTCAGCTCCTAACCTGAAAATATTACCTTATATGGAAAAAGCATCTTGCAGATGTGATGAAGGTAGGGAACTTGAGAAGGGGAGAGTATCTGGATACTCAGAGGGAGCGCTCCATGGACTTGCAGGGATCTTTCAGAGGGAGTTGAAGAGAGAGTACACACATAGACACACAGGCAGGAAGAGGCCCTGCGGAGGTGAGTGCGGACAGGGGTCTGGAAGCGTTGCTCTGAAGACTTCAGTGATGTCGCCACGAGCCTAGGAGGTCTGGACAAGGCAAGGGAAGGATTCATTCCTAGAACTTCTGAAGGAGATAGGGTCCTGCCACCACTTTGATCAAAGCATAATGGTTTGGGACTTCTGGACTTGAGAAGTGTGGAAGAATAAATTTCTGTTGTTTTAAGCCACCACATTCATAGTCATTTCTTACAGCAGCCGTGGGACACTAGTGTAACACACAGTTGTTACCTATTTCTATTGATTATCCACTGCTGTGTAACAAGACCTGGTGGCTAAAAACAAACACCTGTTATCCTGTAGTTTCAGGGCACAGGAATGGAGGCACATTTAGCCACGGGCCTCTGCCTGGAAGCATCTCACCAGCCAAACTCAGCTTTGAGCTGGGGGTGTGAGCTCACCTTCAGGCTTGAATGAGGCAGCATTCAGTGCCTCCCCAGCTGCCAGACTGGGGGCCTCAGACTCTCACTGGATGCTGGCAGATGCTACCTTCAGTTTCTTGTGTCCCTTCACAGGACCACTTCAACACGGCAGCTGACTTCATCATAGTGACTGATGGAAGCTCCAGAAGAGGAGAGCGAGGGAAGGCAGAAATCAACATCTCCTCTAACCGAGTCTCAGAAGTGATATCCCATCACTTTTGCTGCCTTGTCTTTAATAGAAGGCAGTCACTAGGTCCAAGACCATTTTCCACAATAATTATCTGCACACAAACTTTTTTTTCAACTTTTATTTAATAAATATAAATTTCCAAAGTACAACTTTTGGATTATAGCAGCTTTTCCCCCAAAAAACCTCCCTCCCACCCACAACCATCCCATCTCCACTCCCTCTCCCATCCCATTCTTCATCAAGATTCATTTTCAATTATCTTTATATACAGAAGATCAACTTAGTATATACCAAGTAAAGATTTCAACAGACTGCACCCACACAGACACACAAGTTTAGAGGACTGTTTGAGTAGTAGTTTTACCGTTAATTCACAAAGTACAACACATTAAGGACAGAGATCCTACATGGGGAGTAAGTGCACAGTGACTCCCGTTGTTGATTTAACAATTGACACTATTATTTATGACATCAGTAATCCCCCAAGGCTCTTGTCATGAGCTGCCAAGGCTATGGAAGCCTCTTGAGTTTGCCAACTCCAATCTTATTTAGACAAGGCCATAGCCAAAGTGGAAGTTCTCTCCTCCCTTCAGAGAAAGGTACCTCCTTCTTTGATGGCCCGTTCTTTCCAATGGGATGTCTCACTCACAGAGATCTTTCATTTGGGTCATTTTATTGCCACAGTGTCTTGGCTTTCATGCCTGAGAAACTTTCATGGGCTTTTTAGATGGTTCCGAATGCCTTAAGGGCTGATTCTGAGGCCAGAGTGCTGTTTAGGACATCTGCCATTCTATGAATCTGCTGTTGTATCCCACTTCCCATGTTGGATCATTCTCTCCTTTTTAATTCTTTTTTTTTTTTTTTGCCAGGCAGAGTTAGTGAGAGAGACAGAGACATAGACAGTGAGAAAGAGACAGAGAGAAAGGTCTTCCTTCTGTTAGTTCACTCCCCTAATGGCCGCTACAGCTGGCACTGCACTGATTCAAAGCCAGGAGCTGGGTATTTCCTCCCGGTCTCCCATGCGCATGCAGGGACCCAAGCACTTGGGCCATCTTCCGCTGCCCTCCCGGGCCACAGCAGAGAGCTGGACTGGAAGAGGAGCAACCAGGACTAGTACCCGAGGTGCCGGCGCCACAGGTGGAGGATTAGCCAAGTGAGCCATGGCAGCCGACCTCTCCTTTTTAATTCTATCAGTTAGTATTAGCAGACACTAGTCTTGTTTATGTGATCCCTCTGACACTTAATCCTATCATTATGATCAATTATGAACTTAAATTGATCACTTGCACACAAACTTTTTGATAGCTGTCCTGACTCTTGGTCATTTTTTGAATAGTAACCTAATCTAGTTCACATCAGTCTGGTTATTGTATGAGGCAAGACTGTTCATAAAAAAATACTCCCAGTCTTTAATCTGCACATGCTCAGAGCCCAGACTCTAACAGGAAAGTATTAACCCTATGTGTGTAGTTTGACATCTGTTTCCATGTGTTTCTGTGTATCTCCTCCAACTCTGAAAAACATGTCTGCTTGTGCAGTTGCATAAT
This sequence comes from Oryctolagus cuniculus, assembly GCF_051225735.1. Lineage (NCBI taxonomy): Eukaryota > Metazoa > Chordata > Mammalia > Lagomorpha > Leporidae > Oryctolagus > Oryctolagus cuniculus. The sequence goes on from NC_142878.1 coordinate 61,201,604, forward strand.
AATGGCTTCCTCCACCTGCCCCCATTGTAGTGGGAGGTTTTCCCAGATTGCACTGCATTTGGTACAAGAAGAGCAACTTCTAGTTTAGTACGCGTCTTCTCATTCTCAGTGGTCACTCCCCATGTCTCTCTGTCACTTGTGTTTCTCACCAGCCCCAGAATCTGTGGCTAGCCTTCAAAACTGTTCTTTTGTTTCACTAACATTGTGCCATTTATTCACACCACTTAGAACAAACAGCATAAATCCTTTGAGCTGAAAATATCCTAAATTTGTTTCATTAAGCCTTCCAAGGGAAAAGCTGATACAGGTTCTTGCCACAATTCCCTGACAGTCTCAGTGCTAGTTAGGGTAAGAGCTGAGTTGGGAATGACTGTGCACATGCACACGCACCTGTGTGCATGTGTGTTCCTCATCATGCACCTGTGTGTGCATGTGTGTTCTTCAACACACATCTGTGTGTATGTGTGTCCCTCATTATACAGCCATGTGTGTACATGTGTGTTTCTCATCATGCATCTGTGTGTTCCTCATCACACACCTGTGTGTTTGCATGTGTGTCCCTCATCATGCACCTGTGTGTTTGCATGTGTGTCCCTCATCATGCACCTTTGTGTGTACATGTGTGTTCCTCATTTATGCACTGCTTGCAGACACTCTGATCAGTTATCAAGTTACCAACAGGTACTGAAGAAGTGTTCATAAGCAGCATTAAAATCTATGCTAGGATGAAATTTATATCCAAAAGAAACACACGGTCTGATGAAGATTCTGAGAAGTGATGTTAAAGTGTGAGCTGGCCCCATGGAGATTGCAATTGCTTTCTTTGGCTTTACGTCCTATAGTATCATTCAAAGACCAGTCAGGAAACAAAAATCACACAAACACTTGAAGTGAAAATAATTAATATAAGCAATTATTTAAGAGGATTAGCTACCAAGAAGAAAATAGAAGATAAATCTACAGGTTATCCGAGGTCAGATAGAGAGAATACAAAGTTGGAATAAACTTGCAAGGGCTTCTCCCCCAACAAGACTAGGGTTCAGGTCTCAGTAGAGGGGCTCTGGTTTAAGCCCACTGGATACAGAGAAGTTGCAGTTGGTCCACAGTTTCTGAGACTAGACTAGTAAATAGAGAACCCTAGTTGGGTACTAGTGAAATCCCTAGGAAGCTGTCAGTAGAGGCTATTCTTGAATTCACTAGGAAGTGGTGAGATGCACCCAAAGAACTCACTGGGAAGCTGCCCACAGGAATGCTACTGAATTCCCTGAGAAGCCAACTTTCAGCTCAGACCTGAGAGTTGCTGGAGGTCATCTCCATTGGGTGATCACTAAGCAAGCACCATAGGATGGAGAGAAAGGACATCTGAACCAGGATGAGAAGTCCTTTTCTCCTTCAGTATTCTTCCACTTCAGTATTGAAAGGTGAATTTGGAGCTGAAAGAGAATAATTCAATAGTGGGCACAGTCTCATCAGTAGTAACACAACATGGGTTCTGGTCACACCAGTTATGATAACATGCAGGGCCTCTCAGACAGGTGATCCCTTGTGTGATCCCTTGCTGTTGCTTTACTTTTCTTAATTCAACCTAAGAGACATTTTGAGTTTGATAGGTGCAATTAGCCATTCTATTTCTTTAACATGCAATAACTAAAAACAGAAATGCACTAAATACACCTGCCAAGACTCTTCAAGGGACAGACTTGGAGGCACAGTGGGTTAAGCCACCACTTAGAATACCCACATTCCATATTGGAGAGCATAGATCAAGTCCTGGCTACTCTGCTTCTAATCCAGCTCCCTACTAATGCACCTGGGAAGCAGCAGATGATGACGCAGGTATTCAGGCCCCTACCATTCGTGTGGGAGAATCAACTGGAATTTTGGGCTCCTGGCTTTGGTTTGGCCCAACCTGGCTATTGCAGGCTTTTGGGGAGTGGACCAGTGGATGGAAGAGCTCTCTCTCTTTTTTTCTCTCTCCCTTTCAAATAAAAATGCAATCAATCAATCAATACACACTTTAAAGGGTCTCTAAACAAGATGCCCTACTCTGAAACCAGTTTTCAAGATACAATACTGAATCAACAGATCCATTAAGGTATCTTCCTTTAATTAGGAAAAGTTTTATCAACTTTCACCCCTTTATAACTCCATTTCATAAAATATTATATTTTAGCTTATTAATTTTCTGGACTTCTTCCTTTACTATTGATTACTCTGACAATTTTTTCTCTATTTACTTAAATTGACTTCTAAGAGTCAGAGGAATTTTTGCATTAATGGAAAAGGGTAAAAATATCATTCACATAAACACACACACACACACAGAGTGAGTCCTGCCCTTTCAAGCCTAAAATTGTGTTTCTCTCTCTTTCCAAGTTCACATTACTCTCCTCTTAGTGTGTGACAATAGAAAAAATGGGATACATAATTAATTCTGGATCATTTAAAGATTCCAAAGGCAAAGACAGTTTTCAATTAGAGAGGACAGTAAATAGGGTTAGGAAACAATGACAAGAATGGGCAGAATCCAAAACGCTGACAACACCGACAACACCAAACACTGGAGAGGATGTAGAGCAACAGGAGCTTTCATTTGGTGCTAGTGGAATGCAAAATGGTACAGCCAGTTTGGAAGACAGTTATGCAGTTTATTATAATACTAGACACATTCTTACCATATGATCCAGCAATCACGCTCTCTGGTAATCGAAAACTTATGTCTATACAAAAAGTTACATACAGATTTTTTTAAAGATTTATTTATTTATTTGAAAGTCAGAGTTACACAGAGAGAGAAGGAGAAGCAGAGAGAGAGAGAGAGAGAGAGAGAGAGAGGTCTTCCATCCCCTGGTTCACTCCCCAAATGGCTGCAATGGCTGGAGCTGAACCCATCTGAAGCCAGGAGCCAGGAGCTTCTTCTGGGTCTCCTACATGGGTTCAGGGCCCCAAGAACTTGGGCCATCTTCTAATGCTTTCCCAGGCCACAGCAGAGAGCTGGATAGGAAGTGGAGCAGCCAGGATTTGAACCACCGCCCATATGGGATGCCAGCACTGGAGGCAGCAACTTTCTCCACTACAGCACAGCGCTGGCCCTGCATACAGATATTTATAGCAGTTTTATTCTTAACTGTCAAATGGTGGACACAATGAAGATGTTCTTCAGTAAGTGGATGGATAAACAAACTATGACATATCCTGACAATGGAATAATACTCAGTGCTAAAAAGAAATGAGCTATCATGCCACGGAAAGACATGGAAGAAGCTTAGATGAATATTACTAAGTGAAAGAAGAAAACCTGAAAAAGCTACAGACGAAATTATTTCAACCATATTACATTCTGGAAAAGTCAAAGCTCTGCAAACAGTAAAATGGCCCAGGTTTAGAAGGTAAGAAGAGACAGATTAGGTAGAGAATAGAGAATTTTAGAACAGTACTGTGGCTTGGATGTTGAATATTCTCCAAGGGTCCATAGGTTGAAGGCTTCTCCCAGTTTGGTGGTGTTGGGAGGTGGTGGGATCCTCAAGAGATCCTTAAGTCACTAGGGGTATGCCCTCGAAACATAGTTCTTCAGGAATTCCTCCATAGTTCTTGTGAGCGGAGGGTTCTAAATGCCTGGATTTGTCCCTACCCTCTCTGCTTCAGTTTGAGAGGTGATGGTTGGCTCCAATGCAAACTTCAGTCATCCCATCCATCGTCTACCATGCAATTCTTACCAAGCCAAGTCAATGCAGGCACTATGCTTTTAAGCCCCCCAAAACTGTGAGCTAAATAAACTTCTCTCTACTTCATAAGTAATTTTTCTCAGGTGTTTTGTTGCAATAACACAAATGGCCTAATACAGTGAATCTACTCTGTGTGATACTGTAATGGTGGAGACATGTAATTATACATTTGTATACCCACAGAGGTGCATGTAGTTGGCACAGCAGTTAAGACACCACTTTGGATGCTCATATCCCATATCAGACCACATGGGTTTGAATACCAGCTCTGCTTCTGATTCCAGCTTCCTGCCAATTTAAACCATGGGAGACAGCAGGTGATAGCTCCAGAACTTTGCTTCCTGACACACATGTGGGTGACCAGGCTTTGGCCTGGCCCAGGGTGAATACTGCAGACATTTGGGGAGTGAAGCAGCAGTGGAAGAGCTCTGTGATAGTCTCTTTCTCTCTTTAAAGTAGATATAAATAAACATACAAAAACACACATGTAAAATGTGCAATACCAAGAGGGAACCCTAATGTAAACCATGGACTCTGAATGACAATGGTGTGTCACTATAGGTTCATCAATGGTAACAAATCCACTCTGGTGAGGGATGTTGACAGGGGAGGAATGTATGCATGTTGGGGAGGGGTGGGAGAAGGAGGACACAGCAAAGTTCTATACCTTCTCCTCAGTTTTCCATGAACCTAAACATGCTCTAAAACAAAAGTCTTTAGGGAAAGGTATTTATACCAGTGGTCAAGATGCTTACATCCAATCTTGGAGTACCTGGGTTCAATTCTTAGCTTCATCTCCTGATCCCAGATTCCTTCTAATGCAGACCTTGGATGCAGTGGTCATAGCTCAATGAATTGGGTTTCTACCCCACCCACATGAGACACCTGGTTGAGTTCCTGGATCCCAGTTTCAGCCTTGACTAACCCCAGCTGCTGTGGGCATTTAAGGAATGAACCAGCAGATGGGAATACTTCTTTCTCTCTCTCTCTCTCTCTCTCTCTCTCTCTTATTGTGAAACAGTTTTAAAGATCTTTTAAAACACTATAAAATCCTAGACATAAATAATAAAAATAATGTATAAGACCACTATAAAAAATATAACATTTTATTAAATAACATAAAAATAGATTTGAATAGAAGAATCATCTGTGTTTCTCTTGGAACACTCAATTGTGTAAAAGAATGAAATGACCTTAAATTATTATATAAATTCCATGCAGTTTCAATAAAAATTCCAGTGGTTTTTGTTGATGTTGTTTGAAACTTGGTGAACTGAGTCTAAAGTTCATCTGGAAGCAAAATGTGCAAACATAATTTCAAAATTTTGAAAAGCAAAATTTTGGTTCCCAAACCATACAGAAGTAATTAAAGCAGAATGGCACTCTCACAGAAATAAACAATTAGATCACGACACAAAAGAGAGTCCAGAAGCAGACTCATATCTAAATATAGTGCCATCTGTGACAATCTTCCTTGCCTGTCCCACTCTCCACCCCCATAGCTTGGTAGGTTAAAATACACCACTTTGGTCCCGAATCTGCAATCAGGGTAGGGCTTGGCAGTGATGACTAGCCTTTGTTCCATGTGACACATAGGGGCTGTAAGAGGAGAAACTAGCCAGACATCTCTGTCCCCATGTAGTCTAAAGACTTCTTTATATGGTCTCTAACACGATCACATAGCATTGCTGCCACCTCAGAATAGCTGAACATCTTACATAGAAATCAGAACTCCAAGACTGAGTTTTCCAGAGTCCTGGTCTGAAACTGCACGTCTTTTTTATGACCTATTCTTAGGCACTTTTGCCAGCTTTTCTGGACCAAGGACATCACTATGTCAATGGAAATGAGTTAGGTCCCACCTCTCAATAGGAAGAGTAGCAAAGGATTTGTATGAGTTTATTACATGTGGTAACACAATGGAACAGCTGGCTACACATTTAAAGCATGGGGGAAGGAGAGCCAATCCCTATCTCACACCAAATATGCATAAAACATGGGTTATACGTATTTAAAAGTAAAAAAAATAATAATAATAGGCTAGCGCCGCAGCTCAATAGGCTAATCCTCTGCCTACAGCGCCAGCACACCAGGTTCTAGTCCCGGTCAGGGTGCCGGATTCTGTCCCGGTTGCCCCTCTTCCAGGCCAGCTCTCTGCTGTGGCCCAGCAGTGCAGTGGAGGATGGCCCAAGTCTTTGGGCCCTGAACCCGCATGGGAGACCAGGAGAGGCACCTGGCTCCTGGCTTCGGATCAGCGTGGTGCGCCGGCCGTGGCGGCCATTGTGGGGTGAACCAACAGAAAAGGAAGACCTTTCTCTCTGTCTCTCTCTCTCACTGTCCACTCTGCCTGTCAAAAATAAAATAAAATAAAATAAAAGTAAAAAAAAAAGGCCTAATATAAAATGTTTAGAGGATTAGTACAGTGAAACAATGAAATAACTCTTTTCCTTCATAATACCATCTTTCAAAATTGGTCTGTGAAGTCACTTATCCTAATCCTATATTCTATTTCAGGCAGATCTTAGAGAGCTTTTGCAGTCATTTTCAGACACTAGGTCACAAGAACTCCTGGGGAATGAGTGAGTAAATTTTCAGGTATTTAACAGCCCTGCATTATCTAAATCAAATCTTCCCAATCTACAGCTCTTCCGTTTCTCCAGGTTGGACCTGCTAAGCAGGAGCGAAGGGACTATGGTCTCTTATTTTGTAGTATCTCTGTCTTTCCCTCCCTCTCCTGCTATACTGCACACCACACTGCCACTGGTTACTCCAGGAAGAGGGAAGGGGTGAGAAGAAAGGTGTTACTTGACTGATACTGTCGTAACTTGCTTTGATGTCCTCCATCATGGAAATTGACTAAATGCAGAATATGTCTCTCCTGGGTGTCAGGACCTCCCCTGAGCTAGAAGAGAGAGATGAGCTGTCAGGTGCCAGAGTAGCTGATTCAAATGACAAGCCAAAGAGAGAGATTTAAGCCTTTACTCACTCCCTGTGATGGTGTAAGCAAAAGACTAAAACAAGAAAATGCTGACTTTTCTCCTGTTCTGTTTTTCCTCATTGGACCCCAATGAAGGGCAAGGTGCAATAGCACAGATACAGTGGTTTTATCACTTTTGAGAGAGGCCCCAGAAAGACTCCAGCGGTTTTATGGACCTTGGGATCGGTGGTGGGAACAGGAAGCGCACAAGGGGAAGTACTGTGTACAGGGTCAGAGTGGCTAGAAGAGTCTTCAGGGTTTCCCAGTCTTTCCCCCAAAAAGGGCAAAACAGTTTCCCCTTCATAGGTTTCTATGAAGGTGCCTGAAGAGAGCATCAGCCCAAAGGCTCAAGTAAAGAACCCTAGGAACTAAAGCACTTGGACTAGTACAATATGAAGGAGCATGTCTGGCCAATGGTCAGCACTCTTCCGCAAAGTGCTGACCATGCCCCAGGTCTGACCATGCCCAAGAGGCCTGCCAGGTAAAGCTCTGCAATTGTCAGTGGTCAAACTGGAAACATTACACTTGGGTTTTTAACCAGAAGCCAGACTCCTCAGGGAGAAATTCTCACGGCACCACCAATCAGTTGTCCTATAACCTGGCAGTGGTGATGCCACACCGATTGATCTCACACAACTCCTATGCAGTGCCCCTTCTCTGACAGGTGTTTCCTTTTGTTCCCAATCAAGTAAGAAACCCTAAACCATGCCCCCAGCTCTGTGTGATCCCAGGAGAAGAAGTGTGATGCTTTGAGAATATTTTTATTCATGGGAGTGCTTGAGCAATGCCCCAAGAAAAGCCTGGGTGTATCACTGTTGTAGGGAAGGCTACTGCTTGCAAAGATGGAGCAGAGAAGGACCCACTTCTAAAGCTTGGTCAGGCTGTGTCAGCCTGAAGGAAGGGTTCTGGCCAAGTTTGGTCAGGCCGTATCAGCCTGAAGGAAGGGTTCTGGCCAAGTTTGGTCAGGCCGTATCAGCCTGAAGGAAGGGTTCTGGCCAGGGTTTGGGGGCTCCTGGGGAAGGACTCTGCAAGGGGTCCTGAGAGTGAGAAAGAGTTGAGAAATGCTTGCATTTCTAGGTCTTTAATGTATATGATATTGATTACATAGCATATGAAATTGGGTTAGAGAAGGCCCTTCCAAGTGAAATCCAGTTAAAGGTTGACAGATTTCATTACACATTTTAAAACTTTTATAACTGCAAAAAATAGCGAAAAGCTGAAAGTAAATACTTGCAATGTATGTAATAAAGCGTTGCTTTCCAAAGTAAATAGAAAGTGGCTACAAAGCTGCTTTTTATACAGGTCGGGAACAGAAGTGTCACTGCAAGTGATCAGTGATTATAAACAGGTAATTCACAGGTTAAGAAATACAATTTCCAATGAACACATGAAAAGATTTTGAAAGCCACCAATAATAAGATTTGATTATTAGATTGACCAACTTTTTTTTTTTTTAATTTTTTGACAGGCAGAGTGGACAGTGAGAGAGAGAGATAGAGACAAAGGTCTTCCTTTGCCATTGGTTCACCCTCCAATGGCCACCACGGCCAGCGCGCTGCGGCCGGCGCACCGCGCTGATCCGAAGGCAGGAGCCAGGTACTTATCCTGGTCTCCCATGGGGTGCAGGGCCCAAGCACTAGGGCCATCCTCCACTGCCTTCCCTGGCCACAGCAGAGAGCTGGCCTGGAAGAGGGGCAACAGGGACAGAATCTGGCACCCTGACCGGGACTAGAACCCGGTGTTCCAGCGCCGCAAGGCGGAGGATTAGCCTAGTGAGCCGCGGCGCCGGCCATTAGACTGACCAACTTTTAATGTTGCTAACATCTACTGTCACTCATATGAGACAGGAATCTCTGTTGGAGAACTGTAGTTCCTACCTGTCAACTACCCTGTGGTAGCAAACCACGCTGAACATACCATCACACACATGATGCAGCTCCACAACACATGGGAATAAAAGATCAGCTTTATTATTTTATGATTAAATGGATAAGAGAGTCTATTTTGTAAACCGGGTGTCAAAAAACCTTAATTCCACAATAGACAGCATATTTATTCCCCCTCAATATACCCCTCTGACAGCCAGACTTCTTACATCTCCCCCACCTCTTTCTTCTATTTCATTCTCTACAACATTTCCAGGCCAGGCTCCCCAAATACATTCTGTCATTCCTAGAGACTCAAAACAATTCAGTTAGCATCTATAAAAAGCACATGCATTTGGAGGTACATTCTCCACCTTAAAGAGTCTTACAATTATTTTTTTCACTAAAGCAGTTGTCTCTTAGAGTTTTGGCAAAGGCTTGAAAAAAAAGTCACCCCAAGATGTACAATGGATATGTAAATTAATAACAGTAGTTAAATTTAAACTCCACTTGTCTTTGACTCAGCTAGAACACATCTAGGAATCTATACTATGAAATATTAACCCAAGAATGTAAAGAGAATCATTGCTGATCTCTCTGCTTGAAACAGCCTTTCTGACAACTGTGTGCTTTCATTTTTTTTTTTAAAGATGTATTTATTTATTTGAAAGGCAGAATTTACAGAAAGAGGGAGAGACAAAGAAATGAAGAAAGAGAGATCTTCCACCCACTGGTTCATTCCCCAAATGGCCACAACAACTGGAGCTGGGCCAGGCCGAAGCCAAGAGGCCAGGAGTTTTTTCTGGGTCTCCCATATGGGTCTAGGAGGCAACGCACTTGGGCCATTTTCCACTGCTTTCCCAGGCGCATTAGCAGGGAGCTGGATCAGAAGTGGAGCAGCTGGGTCTTGAACCGGCACCCATTGAGATGCTGGTGTCATAGGCCGCGACTTAACCCACTGTGCCACAACACTGGCCCCAGCTGCATGCTTTTATACCTCACTTCCAACAGTTTTCTGCTCACATCTCATCTTCTCAGGAAGGTTTGACATAATCACCTTTGAAAATATTGTGACATCATTATTCCTCTTCTCTGCTTTATTTGCCTTTGTAGCCCTTATCCTCATTTCACGTTCTGTATAATTTTATCATTTTTATGGCCTGCTTCACCACCCCCTGTATGTAACCTCCATCTGTGGTGTTGTTCTTGTTGGTTGCTGTATCCCTAGTGACTAACCAAGTCCTGGCACAGTAGGTGCTAAGTTACATATATGCTAAATAAATGAGTGAGTTTCAACATTTCTTATAATCATGCAACACATATGGAAACAATTTTAAATGTTGGTTGAATAAGTAATGATAGCTCAATTAGTTTTAAAAATGCTACTACTTAAAATAAGCTGAACAAGTCTATCTATGAATACAATGCACCCTCCATACACCTGTGGGTTCTGAATCCATAGATTCAACCAACATCAAATTAAAACTATTTGTGTGTAAATTAGTATAACAGCTATGGGAAATGGAAACCAGTTTCCTCAAAAACAAAAAGTAGAAGTACTATGTGATCCAGGAATCCCACTTCTGGGTATATATCCAAAGAAATTGAAATATGTAAGTCAAAGGGATATTTGCTCATTGCAGTATAACCTAGAAGTAGAAACAATTAAAGTGTCTATCAACAGATTAAAGGATAAAGAAAATATGGGATATATACACAATAGAATATCATGCAGGCTTAAAAGGGGTGTTGAGAGTTAGGTAGATCCTGCCGCTTTTGACAAGGAAGAATCTGGAGAACAGTGTATTAAGTGAAACAGACAAGCTCAGAAAGATAAATACTGCATATTCTCACTCATCTGTGGAATCTAAAAAAGTTGATTTCATAAAGCAGAGAATAGGACAGTGGTTACCAGAAGCTGGGAAGTGTAGGGAAGAGAGAGGAGTAAAGAAGGTTAGTTAACTCATGTGAAAACACAGTGAGACAGGAAGATTATGTCCTGGTGTTCTACAGCACAGTTCTTATAAATAATGTTAACAATTTATTATATATTTCAAAATAGCTAGAAGAGAGGATTTTGAGTGTTTCCAACAAAAATACAATAAATTTTCAATGTGATGAGTATGCTAATCACAATGATTTGATCTTTGCGTGTCATATACATGTGTCTAAATATCACACTTTACCCTCTGAATGTATACAATTATTATGTGTCAGTTAAAAATATGAGGAAAAGCACTGGTGGGGGTATTTGGCTTAGTGGTTAAGATCCCAGCTGGGACACCTGCATCCCATATTGCAGTGCCTGTGTTCCAGCTTCCAGCTAATGTGGAGGCAGAAGTGATGGCTCAAATATTCTGGTCCTTGTCACCCATGAGGGAGACCTGGATTTATCTTATGACTCCCAGTTTTGGCCTGACCCAGCCCCAGCTGTTGGGAGCATTTGGGAAGTAAACTAGCAGATTACAGCTCACTCTCACCCTTGCTCTCTCACTCTCTCTCCTGTTTTTATGCCTCTCAATCAAACAAGAAGGAAAGAATTTTTACAGGAGATAGATATGCATACAAAGACAATCCAGCTTCCTAAAAAAAATACATCTGCACTGAACATGTACACACTTCTCTTGTCATTATTCCATAAACACTACAGTACAACAATTATATTTACATACCATTTATATTACAATATGTATTATAAATAATCTAGGGATGATGTAAAATAAACAGGAGAATGTGCAGGAGTTACATGCAAACACAATGCCATTTTATGTAAGGGACTCAAGCATCTTCAGATTATGGTATCTAAGAAGAGTCCTGAAATGATTGCCTCATGGATACACATACCCACGATAGACCATCAAGTTAAAAAAAAAAGTACTAAAGAAAATATGCAAACATCTAGAAGAGTCCATTATCTATTACTAATGGTTATCTCTGGAGAGTGAAATTAGGGACAGGAGAGAAGCAGGTAGAAGGTAAAAGAATGGCCCTAAATGTGCCTCTGCCTACTTTCTACTAGATGCTGGGTTTTGTTCAGGTCAAAAGGCACAGGAACATTGTTCCATCTTTATTTGAATCCACTCTCATCCTTAGACTATGCAAACAGGATCCCCACCACCAGACCCTCGCATGGTGCCTGTCATTTAAATAGATCCTCTATGACCATCATCAGACTATGGCCCTTTCCACGGGGCAAGTAGTTGGTAGAGACCAGCCAATGTGGTAGCAGTTCTCTCCCCTCTAGGCAAGTCTAGGTACTCGGAACCTCTGAATTCCCCAATCATTAATCCAAGGCTCTCTGTCAGGTCTTGCCTGGGCCTTTTTCCAGCACAGTTGTCCAGACCAGGACTGAGCCAACAGTGTCTGTTGTCCTAGGCCTGAGGGGCAGCCAGAGGCAGCTGCCTGGATTTAGTGGACAAAGCTTCAATGTGTATGCTGAGAATGCCACCACCCTCCTCTTGGGGCTGAGCAGACCCAAGGCTAGGAAGATAGTTGGGTGGGGTGGGAGGGAACCACAGGCTAGGGACTTCCATTTGTCCTTCTCTGCAGGTCTCACAAACTTAAGGGATGGTCCTGTCTGGTCCTACCTACATCAACCTTTTCTATCAGGACTCAGGTGTCGCCAAGGCTTGAAATTCTTTTGAACCTCGTGTTGGCCTGGGTGTACTTCCCTTCCTTCAGACTGGGCTTTACAAAAAACAGAAAGCAACTGCTTTATGAAGGCTACAGTTCACTGACCAGGACAAAAACAACAACTGTCATCTTGCTCCAGACAGCACCAGTGTCTAACGCCTCTGGTGGTCAGAAAGCCACTGATGGCGAAAGTCCAGCCAGCACCTGCAGGTCAGCTCATGCAGCCACGCCTGTCACAGACTGCCATCCTTCACCACCAACAGATATGTGAGTCCTGGTCATCTGTCTTGTCTTCTCCTCTCACTTCACTTTTCTCTCTCTTCCTCCAAAATCTACCTACAAGCCCATTAGCCCTTCTCATGTTACTCCCTGAGATTCCCCATTCTCTGAAAACTACCCCTGATTTTCCATCTCTTAGCACGTACTCCCTGTACTTGTTTCTGTCTCCCAACCCAACAGGTCTCTCATAAAACAAGACCACTGCCCATAGAATGGAGGGGGGGGGAAGAAACACACTTCACTTTCTTCTCACTGTGCATTGCCACCTTCAGATTATGAGCCTTCATATTTACATGAAAACACACCCATCCTCTGTAACTCCTACTCCTTTCCATGCCATGCTGTCATTGAGTTTCTGGTTTCTACTCATGTGTATAGTAGATTTGAGCATCTGGCTTATATTTATTTTCTTCCTTGATTCTCTGATTCTGTCATTATCTTGAGTTTTAAGCAAATCTACAAGATGACCTATAATTGGGTGTCCATGAGGACACCCTATCTGACACTACAGCTCCTTAGTTCTCACTTTATTTCAACAATTTACTTCTATTCCAAATTCAGTTCTTCACAATTTTCTTAGAGTATTCTACTCCTTAACCTAAGACTGTGATAGCCATTCTAAATTTGTATCTTCCCACCTTTTCTTATTTTGTATCCTCACTACCCCTATTTTTGTACCTCAATGTCTCTGAAGTTATGATCACACATTTCCCCCAGTCTGTCTGCCCCGTCTACTGACTGAACTAGTAATCCTCCCATGAATATTGTAAAACAGAAATCTCATTGTGTCCCTCTCCTGCTTTAAATCTTCGAAGTCTCTTAATTTTTATAAGTTGTAAATTCCTTATCAGTTTCTTTTAATACTACTTTGCTTTGGCTGACCACTCATTCCTCAGGCAAACACAAACCCTGCATTCCAGCTTTGCTGACTCAGTTTTAGTTTCATTTATCCATCCATCTAGAATGTCATCCTTGCCTAACTCCACATGGCTAACTTGATCTTGTAAACAGTTTTTTTAAAGAAAGTTTTTATTTTGAGATAATTATACATGCATATGCAGTTATCAAAAATAAAATAGAGAGATTCAGTGCGTTATTTTGCCAGTTTCCCCCAATGTAATATCTTGCAAAACCATAGTCTATCAGAACCGAGATGTTGATACTGCTACAGCCAAGACACAGGGATTCTTTTACCACAAGGGTGCCTCATGGTCTCATGGTCTTGCTCACTTCCTTTTCACTTTCACCACCTTCTTAACCACAAGCAACCACTAACCTGGTCTTCCTTTCTATAATTTTGCCATTTCAAGAATATTATATAAATGATAATATACAGTTTGTAACCTTTTGAGGTTGGACTTTTTTCACTTAGCATGATTTCCTGGGGAATAATCCTGGTTGTTATGTGCACTAATTCCCTCATTGTTTTTACTGAATCATATTCCATGGAATAGATATATGATGCTTTGTTTAACCTTTAACCAATTAAAATAATTTAGCTTGTCTAAAAGATATGGACCAACAGTGTGGCACAGCTGGTTAGGCTGCCACTGGCAACACTGGCATCCCATATGAGCATTCATTTGAGTTCCAGCTCCACTTTTGATCCAGCTTCTTGGGCCCCTGCTACCCATGTGGGAGAGTCAGATGGAATTCCTGGCTCCTGGCTTTGGCCTGGCCCAGCCCCAGCCCTAAGGCTATTTAGGGAGTGAATCAACAGATGCAAAGTTTTATAGGTTTTCATTTTACATTAAGCTACATTACCCATTTTAAGTTATTTTTTGTATAAGATTTGAGTTATAGGTCAAGGTTAACTTCTTTCTTATGGATCTTCAACTGTTCCAGCATCATTTGTTGAAAAGACTTTCTTTCCTCTATTGAAATTATTTTTCACCTATGTCAAAAATAAGTTGGGCATATCTGTGTGGATCTATTTCCAGCTTCTCAACTCTTTCCCATTGATTTATATATCTATCCTTCTACCAATATAATTCATTCCACTTATTTCTTCCTTTTCAAAAAAATTTAGCTTTTCTAGTTCCTTTGCCTTGTCACATAAATTTTAGACTAATCATGTCTACATATACAAAAACACCTTACTGGAATTTTTATAGGTAGTATATTAAACCTTCATATCAAATCAGGGAGAAGTTTTTGAGACTTGTAATCCATGAAGACAGTATGTCACTCTATGTATTAAACATTCTCTGATTTCTTTCATTGGCTTTTGCAGGTTTAACACACAAGTCATTTACAAATACAGATGTCCTCCCCAGCTGGGCAAGGTAGAAGTGCCCATCACTGCTTCTCATGTTCCCTCCACTGACACTGCACAATGCTGATGATGGAAGGTTGTTATTGCCTGACAGGTGGGAAAACAACAACCACCTGACTATCTGTTAGGCCTCTTCATGCACCACCAGCCCAGTATGAAGGAAAAGAGGCACTGTGTCACCCAAAGTCCCAGCTCCCCACATGACTTCTACCAACATTTTAGTTGACTGGGGTAAAGGATGCTGCTCATTATCATCAGATGGGGAAGAAAGTCCCATTTCCCTAGCAACTTTCTCTGACACTACCAAGGGAAGGGGTGATGTGAAAGTTTGTGTCTCCCAAAATTCATATTGGTTTCTAATCACCAAGTGAGCACATTAGAAGTTTAGGGACCAGTCTCCATCCGCAAAAGTCATAATCTATGAGAAAGTGGGCTTTTACCAGGCACCAAATCCAGTGGCATCTTGATTTGACTTCCCAATCTCCAGAAGTGTGAGAGATAAATTTGTTGTTTATCATTTGTAAGCCCCTGTGTTTGTGATGAATTTCTCCAGCGCCAGAGTGGAGCATAAAGATAACCCAGGAAACCACTGCCATGTTGTCCTTCTCTCCATTTGCAGAATCTTTCCACATTTGTTTTGTATATCATGTCCAGAGTTTTTCGTTGTTCTTAGCAAGAGGAATAGGGAAAAGTACATCAACTTTGTTGTCCTGGCAACAGTTCAATGTTTAAAGTACATATGTTTCCAGCCACAGAAAATAAGATATGATTTTTTAAGGATTCAATATAAATTACTCCAGGAAGCCTTTGCTACTCTCTCAATCCTGGGTTACAGTCTCTTCCTCAGTGTGTTGCCAGATCCACCTAAGACTTGTCTCATTATAGAATCATCACACTGTTTCATACATGCCTGTCCACTCATCTGACTGCACTATATTACCAGTTGGCTGGCAGTACAGAAAATATCTCATTTAATATTGAATCCCCAGCACTCACAGTATTGTCTGACATACAATTGACATTCAATAAATTGATTTTCAAAAGCTATCATTTTCCTAAATAAAATATTCAGGAGCTTGCTAGTAACTTTCACAATAAAGTTCACATTCAGTTGGTTACTAGAAACTGTGCCATCAGGCCTATTAACCTCTAGAAATGAGGCTTCCACCAGCTTCTCTACACAAATCCTTTCTTCAACCAAAATAGTCACCTTTTCTCCAAAACCTCATTCTTAGCCTGCACATCTACCTGCCAGATTGGAAGCCAGGGCAAGTAGAAATCTTATATCCATTCCCTTCGATCTTCCTGACACACTGTTCTGTAGCATCTGTGCATTAAAGCCATCTTTGACACGGCCTGCTTTGTTTTACTTATTTCTAAGTGTATCATTATCTGGAGGGGCTGTCCCTCCATAATATTCCATGAAAGTGGGATCTATGTCTTTTGTCCTTAACATATGGTGTTGTGTCTTGCAAATAACAGGATATCAGTAAACATTTGTTGCTGAAGAAAATAAATATGAATTTGGAGTGTTTTAAGAGGACATAATATCAAGCCACAAACTTTAAAACTTGGTTTTTCCTTCCAGCTAAGTTCCTTACTCAGTGTAATATAGTAGTAACTAACTCAAATCATTTAACCTCCCTGTTCTTATTATCTTCAACTGTATAATGACAATAAAACCAGATCACATATAGGTACCTTAAAATATATCTGATCAATGGTGATAATGAGCAAATGAAGTGTAATACAGTTGCTTCTGTCTATGCATTATCAAAGTCTGTTCAAATGGCCAGTGTCTTAGGTAACAGACTGATCAAGCAACTTGAAGAGCTGAGAATTAGGTTGCTAGCTCTATGCTAATTCAGCTTTAGCAAGGTGGCTCAGCCAGTACTGGCATTCCATCCAATAGTTCTCAGCAAGTGTAAACTTGCCTGTACAAACACAGTTTTGTGCACAGATTAATTAATCAATTATTATGAAGTATCTCAAGCACAAATATTTTGGTAGAGAATACAGCACAGAGTCTCTTTTTTTAAGATTTTTATTTATTTATTTGACAGGTAGTTACAGAGAGAGAGAGAGACAGAGAGAAAGGTCTTCCTTCCGTTGGTTCACTCCCAAAATGGCCACTATGGCTGGAGCTACACCAATCTGAGGCCAGGAGCCAGGTGTTTCTTCCTGGTCTCCCATGTGGGTGCAGGGCCCAAGCACTTGGGCCATCCTCCACTGCCCTCCCAGGCCACAGCAGAGAGCTGGACTGGAAAAGGAGCAACCAGGACTAGAACCCGGCACCCATATGGGATGCCAGAGCCATAGACGGAGGATTAACCTAGTGAGCCACAGCGCCGGCCCCAAGCACAGAGTCTCTTTGAGGAGTCACATTTTGGGGGGGGAAAACTGATTGAAGAAATTTCCATAAAAGATTTCCTCCAAAAAGGCAGAGAATCAAGACCTAAAGGGAGGTGGATTCTGCCTAGAGGTGATAGGGCAAGATGAGGGTCAGGGATAGGGCAGCAAACAGCTCAAGGAAACTATTTACACTGCCTGGAAAGGCTCGGCAGCTCACTTGTGCAGAACAGTGAGTCCTAAGACTTCTGTAAGATCACAGAACGAACCACAAAGGACTTCCTTGAGACAAACATGTAAATAAAAGAAGAAAGCAGGGGCTCGCGCTGTGGTATAGAAGTTAAAGCCACTGCCTGCAGTGCCGACATCCCATATGGGCACCAGTTCAAGTCCCAGCTGCTCCACTTCCGATCCAGCTCCCTGCTATGGCCTGGGAAAGCAGTAGAAGATGGCTCAGCCAGCACTCATGTGGGAGACCTGGAGCTCCCAGCTCCTGGCTTCAGATTGGCATGGCTCTGGCCATTGCAGCCAACTGGGGAGTGAACCAGCAGATGAAAGACCTCTCTCTCTGCCTCTCCTTCTCTCTCTGTGTAATTCTGAGTTTCAAATAAATAAATCTTTTTTAAAAAAAGCAACATTAAAGGAGAAAGTTAAAAACTGCAAGGTGAAGATTTAACATTAAGCCTATTCTCAAAGGAACCTAAAGGTGGAGCTTGAGATTCTCAAGAAATAGTCATAACTCAATAGAAAATAATTTTAGCAGTTTCTGTAGGAGGCAAGAGGGAAGAGAAGCAAGTGAATCAGACTAGCTTGGGTGTATAAAAGGACCAGTGGGAGTGGGTATGACCTGGGAAAAGTGGAGAGAAGTAGGAAGCAAGTGGAAAGTTACTTGGCTCTCTGTGTTTGACATAATTTTTAACCTTGACTTCAATGTCAATAAGATGTCAATTAGGAATGCTATTATGTATAAAGTACCTGCACACACACACACACACACACACTTCTGTGTGTGCACACACAGTACTCACCTGCTGATAGTTCACTGTTATGAAAACTGCAATCCAAGAAATGAGCATTTAAAAGAACATTACATTACTAATTCAACTCTCTCAGGACACAAAAGTTTGAAGAGAAAAACCAAGGACAGCTGACAAGCATTTGCAAACAGAAGGCTTTTGTAGAAATAGGAGGTGGAAGTTTGTTTTTGGAGGCAAACTTGCTACTGTAAGATGTTTTTGTTAAAACATGTATCTCAGATCATAAGTGACTTTTCCTTTGCCACCAAACAAAGCCTCACAAGATTCACTCTGTTGCTTTGTAGGATGTGGAAGAGGTTATCAATAGTTTGCCTTTAAGTTGGAAAATGTTTCTACCTCTTAAGAACTGTTTAATTTTCTCCCTTCCAACCTCCTAGTGTAGAGTCACTTTACTGTGGTTGGTTTCCCTCTTCCCAGGGTCTGTGACATAACTTTCAGAAGACTCAGAGCAAAGTGAACCTTACCAATGTCTCATTCTACCAGAGTAGCAGTAAATGGGGCAGGGAGACCAAGCCCAGACCTGATGCTTCAATTCTGATGATCATATTCTTCCTTGTCTTCTTTGGTGTCAGTCCTGATCCCTGTCCAAAACTCAGAAGATTAAGCCATGACCCTGGGTATTACTCGGGACCTCCACCAGTCATCTCTCAAATGAATAGTCATCAAATTCTGTCCACTTTCCTTTCTAAGTGTCTTCTGACCCCAAGTCTCAGTAACCTCAGTTTCACCACTGTTAATCTGTATCTCTGTTATTACAGTATCTAAATACCTTTCCCAGTCTCCAGGTTTGCTGCTCTGAAGTTAGTCTCCACAATGCAGCGCGAGTAATCACGCCACACTGTCCATCTTCCTCTTATAGCCCTTTAATAGCTTCTTGTTCCCCCAGTAAAGATCCAAACTCCATCACAAGAATAAGGGGCACATCCCTATGTGACCCCGGCTACCACATCAACTGTCTTGCTCACTCCTTTACCCACACTCACCTCCAGACACATCGAAGTACTTTCATTTCCCAAGAAAACCATTGTCTTTCATATTGTGTGCATGCCTGGGATGGAACCCATTTCCTACTCATCTCCTTCCTGTTCCTGTTGAGACTGCAGCTCCTCAAGGAATCCTTTCCTGGCTCCTTAAAATGAGTTACCACTCTATTGCTCCCAGGAAACCCGCATGGTGCTTTACCCTGTGATGAAAGTTGCTGTGATAGAATGTGTTTGGTTACTTCTTTCTGTCCACTCTTGGCCTGTAAGCCCCAAGAGGTCAAGGCAGGAGTAGGTCTCATCACCTCAGCATTTCTGTCAATTACCCACACACATCTGGACCTATCCTGAGATACAGCCCCACATAACTGTTGGTTGAATGAACTAATAAACACCCAGGCCCTAGGAATGAGGCCATGTTTGTACTGTCCCACTTTCCCTTGCACCCTTCAGAGACTGTATTCTTGCCCCTAATCTGTAGTACCATGGCTGAATTTTGCCTAGAACCCACCCCCTTGTCTTCTCACTGTCCTTAGTATAATGTCTGAACTCCTGATATGACTCAGAGATACTATTCCATCTGGCTCCTGTTTCATTACTGTTTGGGGTAGACAGCCACCAAGGTGGCCTGCAATGACCCCAGTCTCCTCATATTTCTGCCCTTGTGTCATCCCCTCTTGTAGCATATCATCATATCAGTATCATCAGTATTAGTTTTGAGCCACAGAATACAGTAGAAATGATGGAATCACTTTTGAGACTAGACTGTAGGAACTATTTCCCTCTCTCTCTCTCTCTTTCCCTCCCTCTCCCCACCTCCATTGTTTATTGTGGATGACATTAGCAGCAATGTCCAGAGTAAACCTATAGAGAGAATTATGGTGAGGAAACCAGCTCTCTAGAGCCAGTGAAGAACTGAAGCCGCCAGCCAACCATTGTGTGCAAGAATCTTCTTGGAAGCAGGCACTCCAACCCCAATCAATTCCTCAGATGACTACAACTCCATGAGAGATCCTGAGTAAAATCACCATCCAAGCCATTCCTCAATACCAGATTTCTTTGAACATGCATGTAGTTGACTTGAGAGATGATTCTAGGGACAGGAGTAGAGGAAAGGAAAGGGGTGGGGACAGGGAAGAAGAAAAACCATCATAAGATTGCCATGAAGGTTGCACTGTAGGTTACAGGGTCTGATTCTTCTAGAGCTCCTGAGAGGGTATAGAATACTTTTATATTAGCCTCCCAAAGGATGGAAGTAGGTATATTTAAACCTTTGGTTCCCTCTCCCACTGATTGATGGGGATGTCAACCTCTTCAAACTGTATGTTTTAGGACTCAGCCCAGATAACTCAATCAGCATGAAGTAAATTGAAGGTGTCCTACCAGAATCTACTGCAGCACTGGTGAGAAACAGAGGAGGCCAAAAGAATATGAATCAGACAACAGATATCCTGGCTACAGCACACTACTTCTCTTTCTCCTCCCCAGCCATAATGTTTATCTTCTCCACCATTCAGTCTTATTAATGCTGTCACTAGCCAATGAGTTTGCCAAGGAGAGAATATTGGAGTTACACTCAAATCTCCTCCTAATCCTTCTCACCCCATGGGTCACAAAGTCTTCACAATTCTACCTTTAAACACTTCGCAGCTGGAACACTTCCTCTGCATTTCCCTCCCCCTTCCTTAGTGGAAGACCTAGTCCAATTGCAAGCTCTTCACACCCATGTCTTAGTAGAGGATTCCATTGGAGTGTCTCCACTAAATAGCATTAGATGATTTTTATGGAAATTCTCTGACTCATCTTTCCTAACTCTAGTCTCCTCTGTATACCATGGACTCTCTCTTATCATGTAACTATTCCGTTTTAGGTCTTCTACTGTCTCCCAGCTACCACCACCACCATTCCTGCAAAATCAAGTCAGAATTCCCTATCCATCCTAAAATAACCTCCTCTCTCTTTCCACACTTCCTCACATCCAGAGCATTTCTCTCTCTCTCTCTTTCTCTCTCTCTCTCTCTCACACACACACATACACACACACCCTACACTCCAGCCACACCCAACCCACCCAACTTCACTATTCTCCAAACTAGCCATGTTTTTCCATGACGCCATGCTGTTGTTCTGTCTAGAAGTCATTTCTGTAGTCACCACCCTCTCATACCTACACATTTGATAAATCTCGATCCAACTTAAATGCCACCTTCTCTGACTCCTCCAGGATGATTCAGGGCTCCTATCCCTGCTAGAGTACTTATGTTGTAATTATGTGCTTGCATGACTCTCTCCATCTTTGGAAGTTCTTCTAGGTCAGGAATCAATATTTTATTCATCTTTGTGCAAGGATACTTCAAACTTTTGTGGAATCATGGAATTAAAACTGTAAGTTTATTTTCATGCAAAAAATTTGAAAGCCATGCATACACACAAAAGGGGTTTTCAAAAAATTCATGGAATGCAATTATAAAATAACTATGCATCAATTTAAAAAAAATTGCATCAGAAAAAAAATTCTACATTTCCCCAAAACTTTTTGAGTACCCAGAGCAATGGTTGGCACAAAACAAACATAGCACGAAAGTGACATGATTGTTAGAAGACTTCAAGAATGAGCAACTCTGGATAAAAATCAACTGAGGTGCACACTTCTTTACATAACACCCATTTTGAATAAACTTAAAAGGGAGAGTTCAGAAGGTAAACAGTGCCCCACAAAGGTTCTAAAGGTGAATAAGTCTGAAAAGCAGCTAAGTTATTGATGTTTCGTGCAGAAATACCAAAGAGGTGTTAATGTGGTGTTAAACACATGAACAACAAGTAAAAGTACAGAATGAACTGAAATAGGCAAGGCTAATGCTATGAAAATTACAGGCTATATTTAGGAGGAAGTACAAAACAACAAAATACTTAGAATCAGCTCTATCTCAGTTTAGTCCTCCTGTACACACTTTACACTTACTTAAAATATTGCTCAATAGAATACTTTACAATTTATATCTGTAATGTAAAATTTCCTAATTTCTGTTTTTGTCCAAATTCACAAGCATAATTCTCTATAAAAAGGATCTGTGCAAGGGCTGGCAGAGAGATGTTCCCAATGCAGGAAGAACAAGGACCCAGAACTAGGAAGAGCAGCCAAGACAATGTTGGTCATGCACAAACTTCCCAATGGTACACAAAAGGAAGAAATGCAGACCAGCATGTAGAGGCTCCTGGGAAGACTGTAGAATTGGAGGTGGCCTACTGCAACGAGAAAGTAGAGCACCATGACAACACAACATCCCATCTTCACAGAGAGGTAAAAATACTTTATTTACCACTTTTAATGACAATAATGATCAAAAGTAAACAAGGGCTAGCATTCTGGCAGAGCAGGTTAAGCTGCCACCTACAATACTAGTATCCCATGTGAGCACTGGTTCAAGTCCCAGTTGTTCCACTTCCAATCCAGCTCCCTGTTAAAATGCCTGGGAAAGCAGAAGATGGCCCAAGTGCTTGGGCCCCTGCCACCCAAGTCTGCTACCATGGGAGACACAGATGGAGTTTTTAGCTCCTGGCTTCAGCTCAGCCCATCTCTGGACATTGCAGCCATTTGGGGAGTGAACCAGCAGATGTAAGATCTCTCTCTCTCTCTCTCTCTCTCTCTGTGTGTGTGTGTGTGTATGTGTCTCACTGTACCTTTCAAATAAGTGATTTTTGAAAAAGTAAATGAAACCAGTTATGTAAAGCTAAACAACCCTCACAGTTCTATTTTTTCTGCAATTGCACAATCACACATTTTCTTATATGAATATAAAAAATACAAACAAAAGAAGTGAAGAGACTGAGTTAACCTTTCAGTGCCTAGGTAATCACTGCTTGCTTCTTAGAGAAATTGTTCTGTGATGGACATCACCTGACAACTCATCCCACCCATTTTACCTCAGCACCATGAATGGAATATATCACTGCTGTGAATATAAGGAGAAACACTGTTGATTCCACCCTTAGCAAGCAGCATTTCATTTTTTGATGAAGCCACTGGTGTGAGACAGGAAATGTGGGAATTTCAGCGATGCTGGACACATCCATCGGACAGGGTATTAGACACACTCGTTTCTCAACCTTTACAAATTGCTTTGTTCCTCTAACTAGGAAACTTCCAAGTCATCTGAGGTAAGTCTGGTTAGTTGTCTGGCTGTGTGTTCCAAGCAGCACGACTTTTTATATACTGCACATTGAGTCATCTTTACAGTGTTTGAACTGAAATTCAGCTCCCAGAGAAGGAGGGAGCTGAGCGTGCCACACACGTTTCTCTGCACACATCAGTCAGAGTTCAACGTAACAAAACAGAACTGTATAACAAAGACAAAGGGTCACAGCCTCAGGCGTCCTCATCTTTGTGGGGGCAGGTAGGAAAAAAATGGAGGGTTTAACTGAACAATAAGGGATTTTAGTAGCTGTAAGTTAAAAATTCTGAGTGCCAGTGTTGTTAAATATAGAAATGGATGATTAACAAAGATGGAGTCATCTTAGGTAACCTCCAAAAATAGCAGTGGTATTCATTAGGTTGGGATTGTTTGATTATTATCTGGCTAAAGAAATATAAGAGAAAGCTAGTGTCAAGTTTAAGTTTACGTCTGCAGTCACCTAGGCAAATTACAACTATGCCATAAGCTATACCAGGGCACAGCCTCAACTGTGTGTATGTCTTCTCAGACCCATAGATCCTCATAAATAGTAGCTCTCATAGTATTAATTATCATTCCTCTTTTATTTCAATTACTTAGTGTCTTTTCTTGCAATAAGGTTTACAAAGCTGCATTGTCCTGTGTGAGTCAAGTGGACAGAGTAGAAGTCTGTTTCTTACTTCTGCCATCTTTCCTTTCCAAATCTAGAAGTTACATCTGGAGTTATAGACTATTCCATAGTCACCAAACATATACCTGAATTTCTATGGTATTTTGTACTTCCATGCTCATCATACTGATAAATAAACGGTATTTTCTTTCTCTGACAAGTGAACTCAGGGGCACCCAGCCAAGACCTGGACTTCAGTATTAGTGTCTGAATGCACTACAGTGAATTGCCACAAGCTTGGCTCAGTTTATGTGGGCTGGGAACCAGACACAATTTAGCTGAGTCCTCTGCTGGGGTCACACAAAGCTACAATGAAGGGGTCAGCTGGGCTGCATTCTCATCAAAGGCTCAAGTGGGGAAGAACGCACTCCCAAGTGGGTTGCAGGTGTTGACAGAACACTCCACCTTGCAGGGTCTCTGCTTCTGCTGGCTGATGGCCAGAGGCTGTCTGCAGTTGCACACCACATAGGTTTCTCCAGCAAAGCTGCACATTTCAGCAAACCTGTAGGAGCATCTCTAGTCAGCTAAAATGCAAACTTCTTACATGGTGAAACACAATCACCCAAGTCATAGCCATCACCATTGTCACATTCTGTTGGCTAAGAGCAAGTCATAGTCTCCACTCAACTCAAGGGAGGAAGGTTACGCAAAGACGTGAACACCAGGAGGCAGTGATGATGGAGTCCCTTTAGGACCTACATGCTGTGAGTTCTGTAATGGTGTTTTCTCTATAAGGGCTCTGTGCCCACTGAAAAGTCACCCAGGCTGCAGGTCCTGGCATTCTCTAGAATCACAACCCCACTCTTCTGCAAGCAAATGGAGCTACCCTATGAAGCAGGAAGTCCACACTTAGATACATTGCCAACAAAAATTAAAACATACATCCACACATAACCACACAAACGAGTTTTCATAGCAGCAAAAAAAGTAGAAACAAACATTCATCACCTGACACAGCCATACAATAGGGCATTACTTAAAAACGAGAAGCAACAAAACACGGAGATATGCAATAACATGAATGAACCTGAAAAACATGCCAAGAGAAAGAAGCCCCTCACAAAAGACCACATATTGTATTATTTCATTTATGTGAAATATATATATTCCATTTATATGAATGTCCAGAAGAGTCAAATATGGGGTAAAAATATAGAACAGTGGTTGTCAACAGCTGGGGGGAAAGGAGAAAGGAGATAGAACTGCTAATGAGTGGCAATTTACTTATGGGTTAATGAAATACTACAGTGCATAAATTACATCTCATTAAAGCTTTCTTTTTTTAAAAAAAAAAGGCTAACAACTTGTGTCATGAAAATATTCCATTTAATACATACTGCTTAGACACTAAAATATTGCAATATCAGCTTCTCTGGCATTTAAATGATTTGTAAAGATATTCAAAATAGGGACCATTTCAGAAAAATCCATGCTGCAATCAGATCTTTCCATGGCATAGATACACACACACACACACAAAATGGAAATAAGGTGCATAGATGGTAAGTGATTTTCCCAACAACCAAGAAAAAATAGTTTAGTTTCTATAGATTTTGTGCCAAAAATCCACACTTTTTGATAAAGAGCTCTTCTTTTTCTTTCATTAACTCAAGCATTATAAACTGGTACAGTTTAAGAATAAATAGTAATTTCCCAAATTACTCTGTATTATATATGTGTGTATATAAGGCCTGTATAGGCATCAGTTCCAGATACCTTTAAGTGAAAGTGGACCCACTTTTCAAGTGACTGTTTCAACAGGGGTCCAGGGAACTGAGAGAGGATGTAGCCAGGCTCACCTGTTCATACCAGTTTACAGAGAAGTTTAAACTGGCATAGTTTAAAAATGTACTTCACAGAGTTATTCACTTGGCCATTCACAAAAATCCCTCTCCATGCAAAAAGCCTGGAGCTTCCATCTGCCCTACTGCCCAGACCCCCAGGAAGGAAGGCCTGATCCAGAGAAGCAGAGACTTTGCCTACTGAGTCTCCCAACTGTGGCAAATGTAATAGAGTTTCACAAAGTGGTGTTTCCAGGAAGTTCTGTGGTGTTTGAGTAGATACCTGCTGGCAATGCAGGAAGTGGCTTTATCTGCTATGCCACAGCACCAGCCAAAATATATAATTTTTAAAGGCGGAAAGTGAAAGAGTATCCTCTTCGGATTCCACTAACCAAGCACTTGGAATTTTAACAACCTTCAAGTACTACTACATTTTTTAAAATGTCTAAGGATAGAATCCAAATTTTCTGGACTATTCATATTATAGGAGCCTCTTCATAGTGAAATATAATTTTATGGTTTAGCCTGGAAAAAAAATAGGCATTTTCCTGGTGTGACTGTCTCCTCTTTAGAAAATGCCTGCTGCTTTTGCATTTGCCAAAGGAGGAGGAGCTGGTGGGAAGAGTAGGTAGGAGGCCGAGACCCAAAGAGGATTTCTCTGTAAGGCCGTAAGTCACAGTGGCAATGCATGGCCCACAAGCTCTCCCCTCAGGGATCAGTGCACCCCTTCCAGCTCTACATTCCCCCACAGGCCCACTCCCCAGTGGCCACCAGCTTCAGGGGTGGCAGTGTGGAACAGCCTCAGACAATCTCAAGTCTGACATGCTGTCTCTGGTTTCATGGTGCTGTTCCTTCTGGGCCTGTTGCTTAGAAAAATGTTTGTTCTCCCACTTCCTTTGTCAATACTTGCTCCAGCAACCAGAACAAACACTCGGTGATTCAGCAACACACCTAAAGAGAGAAGGAAAATCTCAATGCACACATGTGGCACAGGAACACAAAAACTCAGCTTCTGGAAGGGAAGCAACGGGGAATCCTCTCAGACCCTGTTTTCTTACCCTTATCCCCCAGGCTCATGTTCCTTCCCATTCTGTGCCCATCCCACACCAAAATACCCTGAGGGTTTCTGAAGCCTGGGGCCCCTGCCAGGACGGCAAGCCCTCTGCCAGCCCTGCCCCCACGTTCCTGGGCAGCTGGGCTCAAGGTCAGCCACACTAGAGCCTATGCCATGTTCCTGGGCCAGAACATTGCGATGTGGCTCCAGAAACCTCTGTCCTCTGGGATTCGACTTTTCTCTCAATGGCTCCACCAGCTGAGCTTCAGAAACTCAGTTGGCAATAACCTGTTTAAGAAGGAGCATGCAGAGCTGGGAGAAAGGTGCTCACCAGGAGGGAGCTGGCCTACATTCTGGGCAGTCTCTTCCACTAACAACTGTGTCCATCTTCATTCCATTAGGGGAAGGCTGAGAACATGATTCAAAACAGGAGGATTGTGTTACTAGAGACGCCAAATCCTGACCTTCCTAAAAGCAAAGCCAGGGCTCCGTGACATTCTGAGGTCTCTTTCAGGCCTAGTATTAATGATTGAATGATGCTCTATTGCCAACTGGTGACATACACAGGGACCGCTAGCTGGGAGAATGCATGCTGTGTCCAGAGGGCAACTATTGTGCTCCACCTGAATTTTGGCATTTAAGAATGTAGTCTTGGTTTTGCCAGAAATTTTGTATTACAACAGAAGGCAGAAACAGGATGTGCTTTATTATTTCTATTTTTCATTGATACATAATAATTGCACATATTTAGAAATAGAATATTTTGTATGCAGGTAAAATCTCCTGGTTTTAAAATCTGGACCCCCAAAAACTTTACAATTCTGTGAAAGCCAAACAAATATACCTTGTGGCCCTTTCTACCCACAGAAGTTTGTAACTTTCTGTTTCAGAAGCAACTTTCAACTAGAGAGGACTCACTTGAGGGTGACATTGTGGTCAGTTTCAGATGAAAATCTCCATTAGAGGTTTTTCCATCTAACCAAGCTCCCACTCTCAATATACCTCCAGACACACATTCTTGCTTTAATTTTGTCCTTGAAAATTCTTCCACGATATCGTGTAACACACGTCAATGTTGTGGCAACAGAAGAAGTTGCACAGTTACTGGAAGGGAAGTGCTAATGTTGGTTTGGATCATACACTTTTGCAAAGTATTTTCATACACATTTCACATCCTTGTTTCTTAAAGAAAATAAAGAAACAGGGAGAAGAAAGAGGAAAAAAGAGATAGAGAAAGAAAAAGAAATTGGTCGAAATTATGGTTCAAAATATTTAAGATACTTGCCCAAGATCAGTTAGCTGGAACATGACAAAAAATGGAATGTAATACAAGATCTTCCAACAAAAGACTTTGGAGAGGTCCCTGAGTACCTACCCACAGAACTCTAGCATGATAGCCCTTGCCCGTGTTCCCTTCTACCAGGCCTTGGCCTGGCCTTAATGTACAGGTGTTCTTCCTAACCCTGACAAGAGTTCTCTTCACTAGAATGGTAATGGAAACTCAAGTTTCCAGTACTAAAGTGCTGCACCCATTGACCCTTTTGTAAGTTGGCCTAATAGGTTAGGATAAACATGATGGCTGTAGAGCATGAAGATACTTGAGTTCTACACAAACCACTGTGTTGTTGACCACAGGACTCTGTCATTCTCACTCTGAAGTCAGATGACTGAATTAGAAAAAGGTACCTGATATAAAGCATGCATCTATAACTTTCAGTGACCAATAACCTAGTCTGGCATGGGACTTCAATGAAGGCCCCTGATGCTGAGAAGATTCTAGAAGATTACCTCACACACACACACACACACACACATACAATTTCTCAGGAAGCTTCAGAGAAATTCAGTAGATAGCAGATAGCTCAGGGGCCTTGAGGCAGTAGAAGTCATGCTAAGTAAACAGGACCCAAGGAGCAAGTAGCATAAAAAGAAAGGACATGGTAGAGTCATAGGATTAGAACGTATTTGAATCACCACAAACATCAAGCACTATGCTAAGAGCACTGGATGCCCATTTCTAAGGAAAAGAAATACAGAAAGTATTGCTGAGTCATTCCAGCTACTGTTGAATTATTAAAACTACTTCTACTGTTTCATCTTGAAGAATACTCCCAATCTTTGTTTGATCTGGACAGGTGGGGAGCTAAGCATTCCCCTTCCCCCTTTTTTCCATAAAACAAGCTCTCAATAATTGAAGGAACTTGAGTTAATCTTTATTTCTTCCCAACTGAAAAAACCTAGCAAACATCAATGAAGGTTTGTAAGACTAAGAAAGGTGATAACATATTGGACCAGGATCATCAGCTCTGCATGGGAGAGACTAGATTTATTTCCTTAATGTCTGAGAGTGAATCTGGGTAAGGAGGAAATTCTAAGGAAGAAATTGCTGACTCATGGGTTGGTTGTAGTTTCTGGCCATGAACCCCTGCCAAACGGGAATATTTGTCAGTCCATGGGAGCTGAGCAAGGCTCACAGTGAGAGCCAAGACCTGTGCCTAAGATTACAGTTGATGGGCAACGGCATCAATGATTGTTACACAGGACAACACAGATGCTGAAGACAGAAGGTGACAAAGGTTAGGCTTCAGGCTTGAAAGGGTTCAGTAGCCACCCTCTATTCCCTTGTAGACTACCAGAGGCCTGATTTCATCTGGGGCTACCATGTGCCAGGATTTGCCTTCTTAAGGAAAGCCCTCCTTGCCATTTTTCTTCTCCTTCTTAACCTTTCAGTTTCCCAAGATCCCTTGCAGATAGGAGGTACATGTGATCCAATGAATGTCAGAGCATATCCACCAGGAGAAATATTTTTATCCTGAAGGAAAAGAGACAAGAAGAAAAGCCTGTTGTTCTTTTCTCCTTTGGATTTTAGGGATTGATCCTGGAAGCTGCTATGGGCATCTCACAACCCTGAGATGAGGAGCACTGTGAAGCAAAGGTAGTACACTGAGGAAGACCCACGAGGGAAAAGGCTGAAAAGTGTCGCTCCCCCTCTTCGTGGAGGAGCAACACTGAACCCTGCGCTGTTCTTTCGTCTGCTCGGCCCTCCCCGGGTTTGCTGCTGGTTCTTCCCGGGTTGGCTACCGTCCCTTCCACCTCCGTGGAAGGGCAGTTCCCCCTGGCCGCATTCCCCACTTCCGCAGGGGAGCGGCACACCGCCGGCCGGCTCTCTGGGGGGCTGCACGGGTTCCCTTAGATGTTCCCCATAGATGTTCCTGGTGCATGCCGTCTCTCTCCTCCTTTATAGTCCTCCTCCGCCAATCCCAACTCGGCTGAGTACGCTGCTCTCCAATCAGGAGCAAGTCCTACAGTTAATTGGTTGAACTGGAGGCAGCTGTGCGGAAGCTGTTTACTTCTCTCCCAGCGCCATATTGTGGGAGAGCAGATGCATAGAATAAGTCCTAATTCGAGTAACTTAGTCTAGTCCGGTTGCTCCCCACAGATCCCCCTTTCTTTTTATTTTTGGCGTTGATACGCGCCTGTCTTCGGTGTCCCGCGGTACACACTCTGCTCTACTTGCTAGAGTTGCCACAGGCTCTTACAAGTCCTATCAGGCAAACCGAATCCAAGCCTTCTCATTGCCTTATTGTGGGGGAGACTTATTAGTGTTGGTTCGTGCCTATCTTCGGTGACCTGCAGCTCATACTCTGGTCGAGCTTTGCTGGCGCTTACCGCCTTAAATCAGGCAGACCGAATCCAAGCTTAATATTGTTGTATTGTGGGGAAGCCTTACTGATGTTAATTCGTGCCTGTCTTCGGTGACCTGCGGCTAGCCGCCCAGGTGCTCATCGCCTCACTAATCGGGCAGACCGAATCCAAGCCTTCTAATTGGCATGTTGAGGGGAGGCCTTATTTTTCTCTATTTCTCTATCTCCGGGCATTCCTACCTCTCCCATTTCACTTCTATCTTCCAGCATTCCCATTTCTCTTTTACTTCACTTCCAAACTTCTGTTTCTCTTATCCCCGCAGCTTCCCGGCACCTCGCCCCGCCGGCGGGTTCCCGGCTCTGCGCCGCTTCAGCCCGCGCGCCTCTCTCATCTGCGCAGCTTCCCGGCTTTGCGCGGCTCGGCTTTGCGCGCTCCGCGGTCTCCACGCTTAACCCTTTCGCGTCTGAACCACGGCCTACGCCAGCGTTCCCTATCTATTCACGCCCCGTGCTCTCTCTGCACGCGGCGGCTTCCGCGAGTAACACAGCGTAGCTTGCGTCTCCGCCACTAGGATTCAATCTAAGTTCCCCGGGCTAGCCTGGCGAATTCAACCCAGCGTACGTCTCCGCCCCACGATTTGGCTTCCCGTCCTTTGCTCCCCGGGCTAATCAGACGGATCCCAATCTGGCTTACGTCTCAGCTTCTGGTTTCAACTTTTCGCCCCCTATTCCCGGGCTAACTTGAGAACCCCAAAGTGGCTTTCGTCTCCGCCTTGGCCTGCCCCCCGCGGCTTCAATTTCCCTAACATTTTTCTCTACCCGGTATGTTTCCCCAAGCTTTCCTCCAACGATATTCCTCCCTCATTTCTCCTGGCCTCTCCCCACAGTCCGCGTCCGAGTCTGTTTGTTCTAGCTTTCACTTTCGCTTTCGACCTTAAAGATTTCTCCCAGCTTCCCCCCGTAGTCCGTATCCGAGTCTATGCCTAGGCTTTCAACAGCTTCTTCCGGCACCCTTTTCGGCCGGCTTTTCCCTAGGCTGTTTGCTAGTCTCTCTCTCCGGTAATTTCCCAGTTCTTCCCGTTTCTTCCCTCCTAAGTTTGCTATCCGTTCTAAGTTTCCTATCCGAGCTAGGTTTCCTATCCGAGTCACGGCACCATTATGTCGCTCCCCCTCTTCGTGGAGGAGCAACACTGAACCCTGCGCTGTTCTTTCGTCTGCTCGGCCCTCCCCGGGTTTGCTGCTGGTTCTTCCCGGGTTGGCTACCGTCCCTTCCACCTCCGTGGAAGGGCAGTTCCCCCTGGCCGCATTCCCCACTTCCGCAGGGGAGCGGCACACCGCCGGCCGGCTCTCTGGGGGGCTGCACGGGTTCCCTTAGATGTTCCCCATAGATGTTCCTGGTGCATGCCGTCTCTCTCCTCCTTTATAGTCCTCCTCCGCCAATCCCAACTCGGCTGAGTACGCTGCTCTCCAATCAGGAGCAAGTCCTACAGTTAATTGGTTGAACTGGAGGCAGCTGTGCGGAAGCTGTTTACTTCTCTCCCAGCGCCATATTGTGGGAGAGCAGATGCATAGAATAAGTCCTAATTCGAGTAACTTAGTCTAGTCCGGTTGCTCCCCACAGAAAAGGATCTGGATTTCTGACATTTTTAACCCTATGAAAAAGCACAGCAACCCACCCACCTCCAGAGTCCTTGTTAATAACAAACACCCTTATAGTTCAAGCCTTATTTAATAGGTCATTTTGCTATTAACAGCTGATAACAAATTTTCATGATTTTTAAAGAAACAGTGTCTCTGCATAGGTATTTCCCTCTAGAACTGTGCTGTCTAATCCAGCAGGAACTAGACACATGGCCAGTGAGCAACTGAAACATGCTTAATTCAAACTGCACTGTTCTACAGGTATAAAATACAAGGCTGCTTTCAAAGACATGATACAAAAAAATTAACTATTTTGTTAATTATTACTAATCAAATAATATTGAAAATATTTCGCATAGTTTAGACTAGATAACATATGTTACTAAAGTCTCCCTTTGCATTTTCAATGTGGCTACTAAAATGTAAAGGATATATATGTGGCTCACATTATATATTCTACTGGGCAGTACTGACTGGAATACAGAAGTAGGGCAAGAGCAGTCATCGGGGTACATTGAATTAACCCACTCTTTGGGACACCTGTACCCCATATCAGAGTGACTGAGATTCGAGTCATGCTTCCATTTCCAATCTAACACCCTGCCAATGCATGCCCTAAGAGGTGTCAGATGATTGCCTATGTACTTGACTCCCTGTCACCCAATGAAGATTGACCTCCAGGCTCCTGGTTCCAGCCTGGCCCAGCTCTGGCTGTTGTGCATATTTGGGGCATAAACTAATACATGAAAGAGCTCTCTCGCTCTCTCGCTCTCTCTTTCTCCCCCGTCACTCTTCCTTTCAAATAAATAAATAATTAAAAAATAGAGGCAGAGCCACAAGAATTTTCAGTTCTATTGGGAAAGCAGAAAGGGAGGAAGGAAGAGATGTTAGGCCATGGAGATGGTTGTATGACTCCAAAAGACAGCACCATTG
Source organism: Oryctolagus cuniculus (assembly GCF_051225735.1). NCBI lineage: Eukaryota > Metazoa > Chordata > Mammalia > Lagomorpha > Leporidae > Oryctolagus > Oryctolagus cuniculus. Next base: position 61,234,619 of record NC_142878.1, read on the forward strand.
AAGTTTCTCTGTATTTCAAAACTAACTTCTTACACATTTGAAGAATAAACTCAAGACTGTGCTTCATAATACACATAGCAAATTTGTATCACTTTAGCCCTTCCTGTCATTTTAACAACATTTTTAATATTTTATAATATTTTTCTTCTTGCTAGTCAAAGGAATATGGCAACCCTGTTATAAATACACCATCCTGATGCTCTGAATTGTGAGCCTCCAATTCAGAACTACACCAAAAACGAAAGTGGAGGGTTTTCTTCCCTCCATATCCCTAGACCTCCTCCTTGGTCTCTTGTTTCTCTCTGCATTCCTGAAAACCTGTGACATCCTACCCTAGGCCTGACCTCACATCAAGTTCCAAGTTTATTTCATCAGGATGTTATCTCTTCACTACAGCTGATTTCAGTTAAGTATACAAAAGGAATAATCAAACCCGAGGGTGCTCTAAGGCACTAAAATCTCCCCAGGGATGTTTGCATCTTACATTTTTGAAAGCGTTTCCAGTAAACTCAGATGATCTGCTCATTGCTCATGCTGTAGCTCAGACAAAGCTAGTTAGGGCAGTAGCATGGAAATGGTTTGGAGCAGCAGTCATTTCCATCAGCTGAACTGAGATCAAGCAAGCTTTTAACCTGTTGTGCTTATGCATGATGCTGTTCCAATAAATAAAAATGGGTGCATCCACTTATTTCCCCTCCCAGCTCACAGGCTTATATGACATAAACAAGTGCTGTCTCCTTTCTACACCATTTTGCATTGATTGACCATCACCAATCCTGACGAACACATTCATAAAAAGACATTGTTAAATGCCTATAAATTGGGAGAAACGGATAACAGGAAAAAAGTTGAAAACTGGGTTCCAGGTTTGACTCTGAAAAACACAAAATTTAACAGTTTTCTAAGGACAAGAGGTTTTTCTTCCTAAGTAAATGGAAGGGGGAAATTTCCACAGGGCTAAAGAGGTACAGATAGTGTTTGGTTTCAGATCCCATGCAGCTTCTATCAACAATGTGAAGTCCAGTTGACTATTTCCAGCAGCATGTGCAACTCAGCTAATCAGAAAAATATGCAAGCGGTTGAGTAACTGTCTTCTAGACATACTTTAACACGTGTATCTGGAAAATATCCCAAATTCTGGGGTAAAATCCAATCAATCAAAAAGGCATTAGGGTTTTCTTACCATACATCAACAAAGCAGTCCTGCTTTCAAAAGATTCAATATCATATTTTGGTTTCAATAGGAGATCTCTTGAGTGCCCTTTTATTGTATGGGAAAAGCCACTGAACCTAAAATTTTTATTCAGCTCTGCTTCACTGATTCCAGTGGTCTTGAGCAAATCACTTCATCCTTGCAAAGACCAGATGAAGTCTAAGATCAGTCCTATCATTGGATCATTTTTATTTTTCTCATTGTTTTTCTAACTTGTGCTAATAACCACTCTTTTAATTTGGGGAGAATTTTTTTTAAAACGATGAATTAATACCTTTATGCCGCACCTTTGCAGGATCCATCTAGAAGAATATATACCACAATATTTAAAGTGTTTCAATCAAACTGATGGATTGCAGATGATTTTTTTCCCTTGTGCTTGTGTGAAGAATTCTTCAGTGAAGGATAGGATAATGAAAGGATTTACATCTGTGGTAAAGAATTCAGCCTTGCCTAAAGTAAAGATCTGGCCCATGCCCTCCCAATTCTAGGAGATAAAATCGTAGGCTATCCTTATTAGAGTCCCTTTGTCTGCCTGGAGGTCTTGGGTCATACTGATTTAGGGTAGGGTATGGCCACGTGCACATAGTCTTAGAGTAGGCGCTGGCAGAAGATCAATAATGTGACTTAGGCTGGGGGCTTTGGATCACACAGCCACAGTCAACGGAAACCAACTATGTGGGCCATCAGTGCATCAAGCTCCAATAAAAAAACCTCCAGACACTGAAGCTCAAATGTGTTTCTCTGGCTGGCAATTCTCCATGCACACTGGCACACACAGATGCTGGCAGAGGAATGTGCTGCCTCAGCAGGAAGAGGACAATGTTTGTCACTTCTCCTGGAGTCTGCCATACCTGCCTCTCTTGCTTGATTTTAAGCTGCATCCTTTCCCTGTAATCAACCATAACCATGACTAAAATAAGTTTCACTGAGTCTGGGAGTCCTTCTAGCAAATTATCAAACCTGAGGATGGTTTAGAATCTCATGAACTTAGAGCTGGCATTTGAGGCAAGAGCAGTCCTGGAGAGGAGGCCCTTTACTTTGTAGCTGGCCTGAACTCGCCATAATATCACAGCAGTGAAAAAAAGTTAATATTTCGGATAGATACTTTTTCCTAAAAATCAGTGACCTTTGCAAGTTTTCCATAAACCAGCCAACAGCCTCCAACAAGCTCTTTATTGATCTTTCTGCTTTCTCTTCTAATAACATCCCATGTTTCTACTCTTCCTTTATCAAGAAATTCTTGTTAGTCAACTTTCTTATTTCTCTGCATTTTGGGATATATTCAACATTTTCTATCATGAATATATATTTTAATGAAAGTTAACCTCCTTGAAACCAAGCCCAGATATTTTCCAGACTTTCACACAAAATTTTAATTGTCTAGGCAGAACAATTAATTATAAACAACTTATATTTGACAATTCTTAGTCATTTCTCAATTTTTGATACACTTGATATCATTTATAGCCCAGTTTCTAATCCCCCAAATTCTTTCCTCTTCTGTAAAATTCTCTTTAAGCTTTGCCAGAGAACCTCTTCAAATTCTTGTCGTCTTTTGTTCTCTTTATGATTGTCTTCTTTTCTACTAGATATTCTTACCTCTTTTCTAAGCAAGTCTTCAATCCTAACTACCTTTCTCTCTCACAACGTATCTCCAATATGCCTT